>NC_082697.1:55498877-56128252 GCF_949987515.2 Delphinus delphis
TTTATCCTTTTTTCTTGGTATGAGAACAATGGTAAAATTTCTACTTATAAGAGCCAAGCTTCAAAAAAAACCCCATTTATAAAATTATTAAACCCCTAGGGGATCTTTTCTATATACACCTTTAAGGAACACATAGGAATTGTGTACACACATGCCTTTTTCCTAAAGTGATATATCAATAATCCATTACATAGATCAATACCATGGTGGTCATAACAGCTGCATTTTTAGGAGTTTTTAAAAATAAAATATAAACATTTACCAAAATTTTTAGAATGTAAGTTTTGGGATATAATTTAGAATGGAAATTTTAAAATACATTTTAGGCTTCCTATGTTCAAGGACCTTAATATTTTCATGGAACTCGAATTCAAAATTAAAATGTAAACAACATTTAATGTTGTTGTATCTATTGTTTAAAAAGTATCACCTGCTAGGAATGGCATATAAAACTGTTAATGACGCTAAAGAAAAAGGGATGGGGTAAGAGAGAAAGAAGGAAGACAGTGAGAGGAAAAAGAGAAGAGAGCAGAAGAATGGGAGAGAGAGAAATAAAACCCCTTGGCTTCTCTTTTTAAACAAAATTCCAGGGAACACCTTCTTGCATTAAGATTTTTTTAAAAAATTAGATTCTTCTTACAGAAGTTGTAATTTAAATTTCTTGATGAGATCTGGGGGATGCCTTTATCCTTTCAATGGAAACATCATTTATTTGGAGGAGGAGTGTAGTGAAAATTCTATTTAGAAAAAGATATTTTAAGAAGTCAAATTTCTCAGATGTTCATTTTATCTAAATATTGGAAACTGCCTAAATGTATAAAAGAAGGTAAAATTATATTCAATATTCCCAATTCATAACTCTTAAGAGCTTTTAATAACACTTATGAAAAAATTGAGGAACCATATCCCTGACTTTATTTCTGGAATGCTGCTGCAATGCTCTGAGGGAGAGCAACCATATTGTGACCATGAGGATGATAGCCACATTTTAAGGCTGCATAAAAAATAAAGTAACCTTGTTCTGGATGACACTGGGGAACTAATATATACACATATACACGTATATATATATATATATATATGATATGTATATTATATATACATAATATAATATGTATATTATATATATCACAACTATGAAAAAAATATATCACTATATATCTATATCTGTATCACAACTATGGCAAACAATAGATTACACAGGTCTGGGGACCTAGACAGAAGAATAATATGAGTTGAGCCCTAGTTTTCTCCATTCTCCATAGAAGGAATATATAGGGTATGGTGTGTCTGTGTGGGAGACAGAACCCAGAAAGACTCCAGTGGCCTCAATGATTTGAGAAGATGGAGATAACAAATATTTAAGGAAGCTGATGAGCCTAAATATGTGAGAAAACAGTTTTGGAAAGAAGGGAGTTACGTTGTCGGTCAAAGGTTGCAAAGTTTTAGTTCTGTAGAATGAGTAACTTCTAGAGATGTAATGCACAGCATAGTGACTATAGTTAATAATATTGTATTGGACACACAAAACTTGCTAAGAGAGTAGATATTAAGTGTTCTCACTTCACCATCACACACACACAGAAAGGTAACCACGTGAGGTTATGGACATGTTAATGAGCTTGACTGATAATAATGCTAATAATCATTGCACAATGTATGTGTTATCAAAACATCATATTGTGTACCTTAAATATATAACGTTTCTAAAAGTAATAAAACATAAGTATATTTCGATATGAGAAGTAGAAGTCTATTCTAAAACTGATTTTTTTCCCAAATTAAGTTGCTAGAAGTATGTAGTAAAATCTTTTCATCCTCTTAAAAAATAAGAAGAAGAAGAAGGGAAAGAGGAAGTGATTTATGCTGAAAAAGAATTCCTCATATCTACATAGGGGTCCCTTTGAGTCTTTGCTTAGCATGAGGCCACATATGCACAAAGGGACATCACAAAAGACTGGTCAAAGAACAAGGAAATTGTAAGCAGAAAAAATACCCGAGATCACAGAGTGTGGGTAGATGTTCAAGTTTTAATCAGAAAAAATGGAAGATCCTTGGTGAGTATTTGGGGCATTCAGTGAAGACCCAGAAAGATCATGACAGGAATAAAGCTGAGTTAACTTATGGTTTTCCAACACTTGCCCCAGAAAAGTTGGACCATAAAACAGGTCTCAAAAAATTTAAAGGGATTTGAATCTATAGGTTCAACAATTTCATAACTCCAGCCCTGGTGGGATTTTTTCATAGAAATTGATTAGATTTTGATTCTAAAATGTATGCGGAAATTCAAAGAAACTAGAATAACCTAAATAATTTAGAAAATGAAGACCAGAGCTGGATGACTTATACTATTTAGAGTTATTATTAAGCTACAATAATCAAGGCATTGAATAGAAGTAAAAATAGAATAGAAATTGGCATAAAGGTGAGTATATAGGTCAATGGAACCAAATAGGGCATCCATAAATATACTGCATATCAACTGATTTTCAACAACTGTGCTGAGGTAATTTAGTGTGGGAAAGGACAATAGTTTCAATAAATGTTACTGGAACAACTGGATATTTATATGAAATGAGATCAACTTCACCCTATATAAAAATTAACTAAAAGTGGATCATACATTAGAACCTAAAAGCTAACATTATAAAGTTTCTAAAAGAATAATAGGATCATTTTTCATGGTCTTGGGTTGACAAGATTTCTTAGGAAACAAAAAGCATGAACTGTAAATGAAAAACAATGATATATTGGACTTCAGAAAAATTAAATTCTTCTGCTCTTTAATAGATACTTCTAAGAGAATGAAAGGCAAGTTACAAACTAAGGGAATGAATGTGAAGTATATATGAATATATACACTTGTCATATTGACAAATATTGAAAATATTTGAATATATATATGTATCTTTGTTACATATATATGAATATAGATAGATATGTCTTACTTACCAATAAAAAGATTAGTAAGCCAATAAAACAGAGGTAAAATTTTTGAACAGACACTTCATGAAAGAAGATCTAAAAACGACCAATAAGCACAAGAAAAATGGTCATCATTATTATTAGTTGCCAGGAAAATGAAAAATTAAACCACAATAAGATGTCATTCCATATCAATAAGAATAGCTAAAATTAAAAAAAAAAAAAAACGGACACCACCAACTGTTGGCAAGGATACGGAGCAACTGGGAGTCCCAGGGAATATAAAATAGTATAACACTTGGAAAAGGTTGTTGAGGTTTCTTATGAAATGAAATGTAAACTTACTATATGACCTAATAATTCCCCTCTTAGAAATTCATCCAAAGAAATGAAAATATATGTCCATACAAAGACTTGTGTGTGAACATTCATGGCACCTTTATTCATAATACCCTCATACCGGAAATAGCCTGATGGTCCATCGATAGATGAATGGATAAACAAATAGCGGTATGTCCACACAATGGAATACTATACAGTATAAAAATGGAATGAGCTACAGACAAACGCAGAAATATTAAAACATTATGCTGACACAGAAGATTAAAAACTAAATTAATGTGTTTATATGAAACTCTAAAAAAGACAAACATAATCCCTACTGACAAAAAGCAGACAGCTAATAGCCAGGGTGGGGCTGTAGGAATTACTGACAAGAGTCACAACTGGAATTTCTGTGATGAAGAAAATGTCTAGGTATTGATTGTGGTGGTGGTTAGATGCGTGAAAATATTTGTCAAAACTCATGAAACGTAGGCTTAAGATGGGCGCATTTTATGTATATAAACCCCACCTCAAAGTTGACTTAAAATGATACGGAGAAACGATCCAGCTGCAAGCAAGTAAATTGGAATGTGAAACAATGTAAAATTTGATCTCATCATTTAGAGTAAACACACCTACACCTATACACACAGAGGTAATACTGAAAGGAGGAAAAAAGAAAGGGACTTCCCTGGTGGTCCAGTGGTTAAGACTCTGTACTTCCACTGCAGAGGGCACAGGTTTGATCCCTGGTCATGGAACTAAGATCCCAAATGCCTCACAGTACAGCCCAAAAAAAAAAAAAAAAAAAAAAAAGGGAAAAGACTGAAAGGAAAGAATCTAGAACAAAATATTTAAAATTATTTTGCACCAGTGGCAGGATTTGGACAATTTAAAAATGTCCTCAAAAAAAATAATAAAAATGTCCTCATTTTTATATTTTTTACAATAACTGGTGTTGGTTTCATAATTTGGAATAATAATAAAATTATTTTCCTAAACATTTGCATGTCATAGCATCTCATGGTTGGTACCTTCTTTTATAACCTTCCTGGTTATACCCAGTTCAGGACTTGGATGACTGTAGTCTCTGAGTAGACTTAACAATGTTAAAAGCCCCTCCTATTTCTGTTGTTTCTGGTGATGTTTTCTCCTCTGGCTCAGGAATCGATGGTTTCCAGTATTACCATCCCAGAACACAGGCTTTCACTGGAGAGTGCATCAGTGTCACCAGGAGGACTTGTGAAAACACAGATTGTTGGGACGTTCCCCAGAGTTTTTGAATCGGTAGGTGCACTGCAAGGAAAGTCAGGGTGTAGAAGATTCACAGATGAAGCACATGAAAAGAAGAGACAGTATTGAGTTCCTTCTGTGTCTCAAGTCATGAGCTAGGGCTTTGCATAAGTTTTCTCCACTTCATCCAGAAATACAGTTTTAATTCAAGAAGTATTACATCCCGGGCTTCCCTGGTGGTGCAGTGGTTGAGAGTCCGCCTGCCAATGCAGGGGACATGGGTTTGTGCCCCGGTCCGGGAAGATGCCGCGGAGCGGCGGGGCCCGTGAGCCATGGCCGCTGAGCCTGCGCGTCCGGAGCCTGTGCACCGCAACGGGAGAGACCACAACAGTGAGAGGCCCGCGTGCCGCAAAAAAAAAAAAAAAAAAGAAAAGAAAAAAAAAAAAGAAGTATTACATCCCTATCATTATCTTCAACAATAGAAAGAAAAACAACACAAAATACAAGTACACATACCTATGTAGCACTATGCTTGAAAAAGCAGAATTAATTCATAATCTGTAGGAACTATGTAAGCAATTTACCATAATTGAGTAAACAACTGGCTTTTTTTTTGAGGAATGTTCTGAGTTCATTATCTTTTTAGTATTTATTATTCTCATTATACAGGAATCACTTCATCAGTAGCATTTTAGGCTAAGCTTTAAATACTGGAATAGTAAGTATAACTCCATTATCTCCTATTTCCTAATAACGTGTTTCCATCTTGAGTTCTCCCATCCCCAACACACACTTGGCATTGACTTAGAGTAACAGTAGATAATATGCATTAAGTGCTCGCTATGCCCAGACAACTGTTCTAAACATTTCACATATATTGATCCATTTAATCTTGATAAGCACATTATAGGGGAGGTACAATTAGACCATCATTATCTCCATTTTCCCTTTTGTTTTTTGACTTCTAGCTCAGTTTGCTGAGCCAACAGCTTACCTAATTGCCTGGCCTTGGATTCAATATGTTGACCTCAAAGCTCATTCTCTTTCCATTTTACCATTTCACCCCCTGAAAACAGCCATGGTAGGATAATTTACAGTTGCGGGAATTCATATTTACTGGGAAATTTGGGGCTTAGATGAGGACCTTTCAAGAGTAATTTTAAAAAGCGTAATACTCCATCTCTGACTCCCTTGAAATATTCAGAGAACATTGAAGACTGAGTTTCCTAACTTATATTGGATAGAGAGATGGACATGATTTTATTTAAACATCAAAGGACAGAAAGATGAGATCCCCACATAAATGGGAGAGTTGGGGGCCTGTCACTCCTATCACCAGGATAAGTGAAGGCATCTGGCACCTACATTTCTAACATGGTCACCTGATTTCAGAAATGCTGCCCTAGGTTTCAGAATTCAACACTTTGGTTTGGAATCAACTTGAATTAAAATTTTTACATAATATTTTCAGCTTTATTGAGGTATGATTGACAAATTAAAATTATATTTATTTAAGGTATACAACATGACAATGTGACATAAGTATGCATCATAAAACGATGGCCACAGTCAAGCTAACTAACCTGTCCATCACAAAGTTATCATTTTGTGTGTGTTTGTTGGGGGGTGGGGGTGAGAACTCTTGAGATCTACTCTCAGCAAATTTCAAGTCTATAATACCTTATTATTAACTATGATTACCACGCTGTACATTAGGCCCCCAGGACTTATTCATCTTATAAATGTATCCTTTGACCAACATCTCCCCATTTTCCCCAACCCCCCAGTGCCTGGCAACCACCATTCTACTATTAATCAATTTCTCTCTCTCTCTCTCTTTTTTTTTCTTGCAATCTCCTTGGCTTGGGTGATTTTTTGCTTGGGTTAAGTATAAGGTATAATTTTCGGTAAAACTTCCCCACCTTTTGTTATTTATATGGATTTCTCTGGTCCCCACTTAAGGAGAGGGAGAGAAGTGTAAAGATTAGATACAGATATAGATATAGAGATATTGACATATTGCTATATATTGATGTAAAACACTTGTCAGAAGAAAATGCAAGGTGATTATGGGTACATATAAAGAGGACAACACCCTGTGACTGAGTCCTTAGAGAATGATTTCTCCAGTGGAGAAAATGTGAAATGAGTCACAAAGCATGAGAATGAATCAGAAGAGGAGGAAAAAGGAACACGACGCATGGAGACCCCCAGAGACACAAGGCCACAGAAACAGAAAGCCGCAGCGCGTTTGGGGACTAGAAATTCCATCATCCTGTCTAGGGGGTAAAATTTGTGGAAAGAGGTGAGGCTGGAGAGGGGGTGAGAGCCAGCTCTTGAAAAGCCTTGTGCCCCTTCATCCTGAATCCTCAGCTACAGGACAGGAATGAGGGCAGTGTTCTCTAAGCCAGCCCCTTCCTGACCATCTCTGGGGAGGTGTCTCTAACATAGCAGGTTTGTGTATGCGGTCAGTATTTGAAAAGCTTTTCCTTCGTGTTTCTTGATAAAGGAGGTTTTGCAACATCACTCACTACATGAAAATGCTTTCCTAGCTTCAGGGGACTGAAAGCATTTTTATTATGTCTCAACATTATTCATCCTTCCTGTACACAACAGTGAAAAGCAGAAATCCAAAGAGAAAAATCCTTCTAATGTCTTAACACTGCACCATGGTCCATTTATCTGCTATTGCAGAGGCAGAGAGAAGACAAAAAATGTGGGCGAGGGCAGGTGCTTGCCCCCTACCTTCCCAGGATATATGGACAGGTGGGGACCAACTCTCAGGACATTCACAACTCAAAATTGAGCCTTCCTTCTCACCCATGTCCTGACACCTCATTTCAACAGGACACTTTTCAGTCCTGTTTTCCTCTAAGAAGCCCCATCCGTTCCAGTTACACTGTCTGCAAGCTCATCCAAGGACAGTCTTTTATCAGAAAGAAAATCATCTCACAGGGTTAGCAATTAAATTGTGTCAGTGGACACGAATTCATTTGTAGGAAATGTATTAATTCTTGTTATTGAATAACAGAAACGAATTTTTATCAAAAGTCTCCAAATGGCCTGATGACAGAAACTGAAGACGAATCAATTTAAGGTAATGCAAGTTAAATCAGTGTTTTTCAGACAACTCAGTGGTTGCTCCTATGTATTTTCAGAAGGGTTACATATATATTGCAGAGGAGATTTTTAACATCACTCGGGTGGAGGAGACTGTGGTTGCTTCTTCATCATTGTCTACCGGCACTGGAATCTACTGCAATGGACTTTACCATGACCAGGGCCAGCTGTATGCATCTATCTCAGTTGCAAATGGCTAAGCAGTTTATATTTTCCATCTGGTCCCCTGGTTCCAGGTCACTTTGTGTCTTGTCTGTCCCAAAGTCAAAATAAGACAGAACTGAGTCCTAAATTTGACTCCGCACCTCACTAACTGACTCATTTCTTCTCTTTGACCCATTTCCTCTAAAGTGAATTATTGATAATAATAACAGCGCTTTAGTAAAATAATATATACAGAATGAAGTTTTATATTCATTGTATATACAATGAAAAATACTGTACATAAAATGTTTCACATAGTACCTGGCACATAGTAAGAGCTCAGTGATAATACTTGTTATTATTTGCTACATTACAATGGCCTATGTCTGACCCACTTCATTGAGGTGTAACTCCTCTCTATAGTGACCTGGAAATGTAATAGGGTGAGAATCTAGTGTATTGTGTGACATTTTCCCAACATAAGTAGAAAAACGGCCTGCTTCCAAGGAAGGGCCTTTACTTACAGAACCGCTTTAAAATATTGTGCCAGACACCGCAAGCAATTCTAACACGTGAAATCTGCGACGTCGAGAAAAACTTGGCAGGGCTATTTCTCTGGGGGCTCTAGAGGATTCAAACATGAGTCTTGACCTTTCACAGCAATGGCATGATTTTTCTCAAGCATGAAGCATGACTGCACACTTCATGTAAGAGCTGGAGGCCATGGCCCCGGGAAATTGGAAGCTGGAAAATAAGCATTCGAAAGGTGAAAATGTTTCATCTAGTTATTAGAGGAGGAGAATCATACGTTTGCCAAGAGCAGGGCCTTCAACATCCATGTGGATACGCTTAGCGCATCCACCAAGGTGCCCTTGGCGCATTGGTCCAATCGTATCACCCAACAGGAATGGAGATGAGGATAGGAGGTCTCCATCATAAAGATCTGTTGATTCTGAAAGGGGTTTGAGTGGGGTTTAGGGGATGGTAGTTTTTCTCCTGATTATTAAGAAAAAAGGTATACTCAGATGAAAACAAGGAAAACGTAGAGAGATGTAAATAAGAAAATAATTTTCCACCATCCTACCAAGAAAGTCACTGATAGCATCCTGTCGGGAGCACGCCCTCTCTCTCCTTCCATTTATACCTTTTAAACAACATTATTGAGGTATACTTATACATCGTAAATATCCCCTTTGTAGTTGTGCAGTTCAATGATTGTCAGTAAATTTATTGAGTTGTGGGACCATCACCATAAACCAGTTTCAGAGCATTTTCATCACCCGATAAGATCCTTCATGCTCTTTTATAATTAATCTCCATTTCCTTCCCAACCTCAGGTAACAGCTAATTTCTTTTCTCTATATATAGATGTGTCTTCCATAAAGAATTTCATATACTTGGAATCATACAATATGTGGACTTTTGTGTCTGGCTGGCTTCTCTCGTTTTGCAAAATGTTACTAAGGGCCATCCACGTTGTAGCAGGTATCAGTACCTCATCCCTTTTTAAGGCTGAATAATAGTCCATTGTATGGAGAGACCATTTGTCTCTCAATTCACCCAATGATGGACATTCAAACTGTTTCCAGTTTGGTGTTATTATACACTATGCTCCTAAGAACATTTGTGTGTCAGTTACATGCTTTCATTTCTCTGGGCATGGAATTTCTGAGTCATCTGATAAATTTACCCTTAACCTTTCAAGAAATGGCCAAACTGTTTTGCAAAGGAGCTGTATCACTTTGCATCCCCACCAGCAACAGATAAGGGTCCCCATGTCTCCACCTCCACAAACTCATCATCGCCTGCTTTTGAATGGTCACCTTTCTAGTGGACGTGAAATCTGTTTGTATTTCTATGTGACTTTATTTAATCCAAGGAATCATTAAGATGGAAGCTCCAGAAATCCTTACCCACCTTATCACATAAGTAAACAAAGTCATGCTTTTCTGCTGATCAACAGAGTTTACTTTCTTTTGGCTCAATTATTTTTCCCCTTGTCTGCATGAACATGCTCATGTGTGTGAATGCATATTGCATGTGTCATAGTTTAAATTATTCTGAATAAACCCGGCATAGCAAATTGCTGGCAAAGGTGAGATATTCTCCCTTCTTCTGCCCACACAGACCTTGCTAATCATTTCTGCTGAGTGCACATAGGACCTCAGAATATTTTCCGATGCAGAATTCCAAACAGCTATTAGCAACCAGTTGGTGATGACACGAAGAATGAAACTGATTTACCACGCTTAATATGTAAACGTCTGTATATTGCTTTTTCATCAATTAAATTTATATCGTAAGTATGTACTAGGCATATTTCCTAAAATAATTTTCAACGTTTGTAATAGTCTACCATATGAACACTTGATAATTTATTCAACCTTTCGCCTATTTTGAATACATACTTTCCCCCTGGTTTATTTCTATCATAAATGATACTGCAGTGAATATTCTGTACATTTGTATATCCTAAAAGCAGAATTATTGGATCAAAGAGTAAAAGGTTTTGGGGTCTCACAATGCATCACTAGTATTTTCAGAGGATACATTTCATTTGCCCCCCATTTTTCTGATGGATGGAGGTTCAGGCTGGTAGTGGCTCAGATTTTTCCTGAGATGCCAAACAGGCTGTAGCATCTTAAGTTTCTATTTAACCCTTGGAATTTATGTGACCACCCCCCCCACCCCAGAAGTTCTTGCTTGGTTTATCACGTAGATAAAATTTTTGTTTGTTTTCCTCTTCAAAATGGTAAGAATATTACTCCTTCTTTGTTTCCTTTTCCCTTGTTAAGTTCCTTGCTCTAGAAATAGCCTTCAAAACCTGGTCCAAGAGCTCAAAACCCAGGATTTGTTGAGAGTACTCTTAGGAAAATGTAGCCAGGGAACTAGGTACAGTGGATAAGCCAGCTTCTTACATGGGAAAGAGGGGCCGGGCTTGGTCCAGCATCCTGCCTCCGCCACAGGATTCCAGCTTGGAAGCAAGTTGAAAAGCTGTTAAGAGAAGCTGACGCACCCGATTGAGGGCATGACCATCCTGGGAGGGCCAGGTGGCCCTCTCACACCATACACTACGCTCTGGTTTCACTTCCGGTTTCCAGGAATTATGGCCAATTCTGAGTCACATCCCAATAGCTCTGAGTCCATCCCATTAGGGACTGTGTATGTCACACTCTCCCTGGGAGGTGAACAAGGTGGTCACACACCATACCCAGAGGCAATGTGGTGGGCAACGTGTTTCCATCAGATTTTTTTCCCCTGAAATCCTTCTCTCTTATCGTTGAGTAATAATAGATTACTAGTTCTCCACACCTTAGCTTTTCTTAAAGAGTTCAGGCAGACTGATAGGGCAAATGTCAATTATAAGTATTTCCATCATTATTCTCGACTCTTGGAGGCATTATGATGGCAAACTTTCTTCAGCCATGATTTGGGGCTTATATAGTCCATTGAGGTTATACCAGCAAGCGTCAAGAGGGTAGGGTGCTGTGCTGTTGACTGCTGTACACCCAGCACAGAGTAGGTATTCTAGAAATGTTCTTGAGTGAATGGGACAATATATGCGAAGGTTCTTAGTAGCCTTAACCCACACCCTGACATACCCCTGACACGATTTCACTCCTGGGTACACACCCAACAGAAATGAACACCAGTGTCCTCCAAAGAACACGTGTGAGAATGTTTATCACAGCATTATTTAGAATATGTGACCCTGTTAGTAACCCTAATGTTCACCCACGGTAGAAAGGGATGGATGCATTGTGACGCATTCAAAAAATGGGAAGATGCACAGCAATAAAGATAGAACTAGGGCTTCCCGGGTGGCGCAGTGGTTGAGAGTCCGCCTGCCGATGCAGGGGACATGGGTTCGTGCCCCGGTCCGGGAAGATCCCACATGCCGTGGAGCGGCTGGGCCCGTGAGCCATGGCCGCTGAGCCTGCGCGTCCAGAGCCTGTGCTCTGCAATGGGAGAGGTCACAACAGTGAGAGGCCCGCGTACCGCAAAAAAAAAAAAAAAAAAAGATAGAACTAAACACAACAAGAAAACCTCGTTACTGGGAGAATATTGAATAAAAGAAGTCAGACCTAAAACGTGTATGTCTCATTATCCCACATATATGAAGTTCAAAGACAGGCAAACATAATATTCAGTGATAGAGAGCAGAGGTGTAACCCTGGGGGATATTGACCACCATAAGGCTAGAATCAAGAGCTGAAACTGTTCTGTATGTTGACTGCAGTGTTATTTCCGTGGATGCACACGTACATCCAAACTCATCAAGCGATATGCCTAGATTTATATGCTTTGCCCTATGTAGGTGGCAACTCAATTTTTTGAAAGTGTGTTTCTTGATATGGCATCATAGCTTTTCATGACCTGACTCTCACCTCCCTGGACGCTCATATCTCCCTATGCATATTTTGCTACTTATTACTAACCAAGGAGTGCCGGAATATACCAGGTATTGCTTCATTATCAGTATTTGGCAAGTTCTGTTTCCTCCTCACTCCTTTAAGCCTGGAAAACTGCTCTATAACCTTCAGATACCATTTTAGATGTCATTCCTTTCCAGGATAATCTCTTGGTCACCTTTCCCCCAAGCCTGCATTAACTAGGTGGGCTTTTTTAGCCTTCACAGCACCGAGTATTTACTCTTAACCCAAAATGAATCAAAACTGCCTCACTCCTTGCCTGTCTTTCCTACTGGATTCTGAAGTCACTAAGGGCAGGGGTCCCACTCTGGTTCCCAGCTGAGTACCACGGTGCATTGCCAGGCAGTTCACAGGACCATAATAGATGCTCCTTGAATTGAATTCTGAATTTCTCCTCTCAAAAACCAAGACGTAGCATCAGCAGCCCGGGTTTTTCTCCTCCCCAGAGTGTTGGTGTTTACAGGGCTTCTGCTAATGCCACACCAACACGTTCTTTGCACAGGCCCTGTTAGAAAATTAGATCAGGTGGCTTCCCCACTGTAACATATGACACTTTTCTAATTAGGGCAATGTTTAATTTACTGTCTCATGGCTTTTTGAATAAATATAAATTGTCATACTAAAGTGACAGGTGTAAAACCCAGGACGGCTGTGTTAGAGAGGTTAATCTACTGTTAATCAAATCAGTTCTGCCTGACTTTCTCCTGGGGAGGGAGAGATAATGGGCCTGTTTAACTGGAGATTAGCCAGGTTTTGGCTGGAAATCCCTCCGGGCTCACCTGAGCCTCTTCCTGTCTTGTTCAGAATGAAGATATTCAAATGTGCCCCTAATTAAAGTTGGGACCTTCTCTCTCCTTTGGCATCCCATGAAGTGAGGACACTTTCCATTGGGCCTTTCTATTTACCACAAGGGTTTTTCTCTCAATCCAGTTACTTCTGGAATATTCTGGAATATTACTAAAAGTGCCCCCCGCATTGTAAATTCTTGCCAGTGATAAAATTTGGGTGTCTCTACTCCCATTGCCGCTCCCCACAGCAAAGATGGGGCACTCGGGGTATGATGGGGAGGCGGCCTTGGCCTTGATGTGGTCCCATGAATGTGTCTCTGGCCTAAGAAGAGAAGGGCTCTAGCCAGAAGTCAATGAAACTGCTGGCACAAGGAGCTGGAGATTGGGACACACAAGCAGAATTGATTTGGGGTCTAGGAGACCAAGTAGGGATTCCCCTTAACCATTGTCAGGAGCACATCACGGCTTTGGGCCTCTGAGGAGAACAGCCACGCTTCGTAACGTCAGGGATTTGCAGCCTCAGACCACTGAGGCCCTTCGAGGCGTCAGAGGACACAGCGACATCATGGTGGGCACCAGCTCGAGGCATGAGGGACTCTGATCAGTGGCATTGCAGACAGAAAGGCGGATACAGATAAGAAGAAACGCTGTACTCTGGGACTCCTGGAATTATCTTAAGATTTTATACGGGGGGAGGGATAAATTAGGAGTTTGAGATTAGCAGGTACACACTACTATATATAAAATAGATAACCAACAAGGACCTACTGTATAGCACAGGGAACTCTACTCAATATCTTGTAATAACCTGTAATGGAAGAGACTCTGAAAAAGAATATATAGATATATATGTATAACTGAATCACTTTGCTGTACACCTGAAACTAATACAACCCTGTAAATCAACTATACTTCAATTTTAAAAAAAGAGGAAAAAACTAGATTTTGGAGAGATTGACAGTTTCATCGTGCAGATCGTGGAAGAGTAAACGAAATATGAATCATTACCATTAATTTGAAACACCCATTAAAGGAAGGTGATATGATGGTGTGATTAAGGCTGAGGGATAAAGAATCAGAGTGCTGGGTTCAAAATCTGCCTTATTACACAAGTTATGCGATGATGAGCAACCCCTGTGAGCCTCGTTATTCTCATATGTAAAATGAGGTTGTTGTGATTAAGTGAGATAATATGCATAATGCACTTAAAACTGTACCTGGCCAGAAAGAAACTAAATAATCATCAGTTATCATCATTATGATCCCCATCATCATTATGACCTCAGTGTTGTTACCATCATTACCGTCAGCAGCAGCATTACCATCAACACCATCACCATCAGAATCATCCCTATCATCTTTATCACAATCATCATCACAATCATTACCATCATCACCAGAATTGGTGCCTGCAGAATAATGAGGACTGAGGAAATTAAAATTATACTGGCATTATTATCAGCTCCACTTTATAGAGGAGGAGAGCATTGATCCGAATTAGAGGCCTGCCTGAGACCACAGTTATTCAGGACTGGGGCTAGCATTTGAACCCAGTTCTTACATGTACTAAAATCCAGCACTCTTCCAAAAAGTGTGTTGATACAGAGCAAAGAGCCTAAGAAACAGGTGAACAACAGGAAATACAGTCAGATTATATACCTCTATTAATTTAAGATGTGACATTATTATATGGTTGGCTGGTTTCCAAAGAGCATGTTCCTAATTACTTGAATTTTGAGATTAAAAAAAATTTTTTTCCATGTACACACTGCTATATTTAAAATAGATAACCAACAAGGACCTACTGTATAGCACAGGGAACTCTGCTCAATACTCTGTAATAACCTAAATGGGAAAAGAATTTGAAAAATAATAGATACATGTATATGTATAACTGAGTCACTTTGCTGTACACCTGAAATTAACACAACATTGTTAATAACCTATACTCCAATCTAAAATAAAAATTTAAAAAAATTTCCCACTTACAGATTAATGATGTGATAAGGCCAGACCTATCCTTTTGCATCTTTCCAGCCAACATCCCATTGTTCATTTCCCCTGTGACCCTGAATTGTCTCTGGATTTTGGAGAGACAAAACAACGTATCCACTTATTTTCCTGTAACTCACCCAGCATGTAAAACAAATAACAGAGCTGACATATCTGAAGGGCTGTGTTGTGGGCAAAATAAGGAGGCAAGATAGTCTTGCGCTTCTATTTATGGACTATAAACCCTTTACAGTGGCATTGATGAAGGGTTTATAGTCAGCACCCAAGCTGGTTACACCATAAATTGTAATGTTATATGATAAACTGGGACTTTATAGCAGTAGTAGATATCAAAGAAAAAAATGAGTTGGAGTCTGAAAGGATCTATCATGGAAGACACTTGCTGTAAGTTTAAATATTCAAGCTTGTTTTTGTCTTCATTTCATTCAAGCATCGGATAATTCATGTTCTTCTGAGTGGGGATTTATAGATTTACCTAGCGATCGACTGTGTAAAAAACAAAACAAAACAAAACAAAAACAACAGAAAACAGAAAAACAGAAGGCATCCTGAGTGGTAAATGGCACAGTCATGGCGTGGATAAGAAACAGAAGAGAAACACTGAATTATTCAAGGATTTAGGCTTTCTGTTTTTACACTGGCAATGACAGGTAAGGCTTCCCACCTAGTCTGGGGCTTGCTAGTATGGCAGTGTTGTAAGACATCTTGGTTACTATATGGAGAAACAGAAAATATTTACAAGGGAAATGTGTTGAACATAACTTAATTGCCTCCAGTTTACATTAAAACTAAAAGCAGGAAAATGTCAACAAATGTTAATTTCCTGCTCTCTCTAATGGGCACACACTCTTTCAGCTCCCAATTCTGTCCTTATTCATTATGGAACCCAAATTGCTGATATTTACTTATTACTTATTTATATTTTCATTTGAAAGTAAAAATAAGCTCATTTGCCATAATAACAGCTTAATACTTCCCGTGCTAAGAAACTGTCTTTTTAAAGATTTCTATTAATGGCCTCTCAGAAGAAGAAATTAGAGAGTTTTCACTTTTTGCATATGCACTATGAGGGAAGTATGGTTAACTTAGAGCAGAATCATCATTCACTGTGGTGCTTACTTAGTGCTCTAGAAAACAGGTGCTCTGAATTCACAGAGAGAAGAAATGGCTTGGTATTGGCTGAGAGCTAAAGTCAATCTGCAAAGACTGAGCACTAAGAGAATCCATTCCAGAGGCTAGGAGTTCAGCTTTGCATCACATTCACAAGCCCGAGACCATCTGGAGTAGACCTGCTACAATGTCCCAAGGAAACTGGCCAGGGGCTGGAGGAACTGTCTGCTCCGAGTTAGATGTGTCAAGTTCCTCCAGTTAAATCACTAGATATTTTGGCAGATATCAGAGCCACAGATTGCTTGGTCACAGATTGCTTGTACCTGGATTCCTAGAAGCTTCGGGGCTGCTGCTTACACTCTCCCTATTTTCTTAAAGAACTTCCATAGACTCTAAGCTGGAGATCATCCCCCTTGGCCTTGGCTCAGTTATCTGACTTTTCTATTAACAAGTAGCTTTGGCAGGTCACTCATGCTCTTGTTCACAGTGATCCCTACTAACTCAAACTGCTGCTAGAACAACCAAACCTCCCAGTTTTCCTGGGATTGAGGGATTTCCTAGGACATGGGACTTTCAATTTTAAATCCAGGAAATTTCCAACAAACTCAGATGTGTTGATCACAATACTAGTGACCCTGAATTACCAGGAGTGACGGAGCCAGAGAAACTCAGTGAGTAGCTGTACAAGTCTGAGTGAGACTCAGGAGAGAATGAGGACGTAAGAAAGATACAGAGCTATCTGTGCAGAGGTGAGCTGTGGGCGATGGGTACATCTCTCACTGATGGGGTGTGGAGCAGGGAAGAAAAATCAACATCACCTTGCATGACAATGCGGATGAATCGGAAATGGCTGCCTGGGGTTATGTGTTGAGAAGTATTCTGAGGTTGTTTAACAAAAGAAACATGAATAATAAACTTCACAAAGTGAAAGAAAATGATAGCAGCAAGTGTATTACTTAATACCCAGACAGGAGAGAATTGACTAAGAATTGGACGTGATCACCATTCAAACATTAATTTAAAAATGAACCTCTAAAACATCTTAACTAAATAAACTAGAAGCAATCACAGCCAGTGAAGGAAATGAGAAACAGAAAACTTACAAGACTTTGCTATAAACTATGTTTTGTCTTTTTTCCTATGCATAGATATACTCTAAACAAATAACACTGTTTATACTGCTTGCCAACCTATTTCTTTTGTTTGTCTTGTTTTGTTCAAAAAGACTATATTTTCAATAACATCTGTCATTAAATGGTATTCCATAGCTTTATTGCAGATGGCTGTGTATTGTTACATAGAATTTGCCCAAATTTGCTCTTATTAGATATCTGATTGCTAATATTTACCCATTTTTGACCCACAAACATGGTAGTTTCATGATACAACCTAATAACACACTTGCTCCTACCCCAAGCTAATAAAAGCTCCTGTAAGAACAATGGCAACGTGCATTCTTGTAGCTGGGTGTGCACACTTCCATGGTTATTTCCTTGGGGGGGATTCCTGAACTTGAACTTGCTAATTCTAAGGATAAACTCTAATCCTAAGGATGAAAAGGAGTGGCTTGGTAACTTGTTCAAAGCTAGGGATAACTAACAGAGCACCTGGAACAGGACCTCCCAAAGTCACCTCTTATAGTTGAACTGCAGTCCCTCCAGCCACCCCCCACCCCTTGGCGGCCAGTCCTAAGATAGTAAAAGCACCTGATCTTGCCTGAGATGCAAATCTGATGAGACAAGTAGGGGCATTTGTGTTCAACATCAATAGGGTGCAGCTGAGAAGAAAGGGCGTGGTTGGATCCTTCTGTGATGCTGGATCAGAAGGAGGTTTTTCCAAGTTCAAGCGCTAATCACTTTCCTTCCTCAGCAATGTATCACTTCACTTGTACTCATTACTGCTACAGTACAGAGAAATGTGCAACAAGGTCTTACAGCTGGTTTCACTCTTTTCATTTCAATAAATGCATTCAAAAATATCATTTTGTATCACCACCAAAAAATCCACCATTGTTCTCACATGTACTTAGGCCACCCCAAATCATCCTATATACCAATGGTACAGGGAACATTCTGGTAAACAGTACATTCAAAGATATTCTGAGGTCTCTTTTTATTCTCCTAGTGTTTAAGAAAAACAAAATCTGATGAACATGGTTTTCGCTTTCAACAAAATTGCACACTACAGGTATTTAGAACTGAATTACAATTACAGTAATTGCCTCGGAATCTTCTCCAGCTTGGAAAAGCCTGCGCCGCCCCAAGGGTAGAGGATTATTAACAACTGTGCCTTGCTTTGTTACAGCTTTCTATAGCCTTTACAGATAACCCACACACGGGCCACTTCCCTTCATCCTTAGGAAGGTGTTGGTTTGCAAACTGGCCCTGTACAAGGAGGACAAGGCGAGACCCCAGAAAGAGGCAGCCACTCCAGATTGGTAGGTGGCAGGTCTCATAAGCGAGGGAACTTACAAGGCTTATCTTAACTTCTTTTTTGTTGTTGTTGTTGCGGTACGCGGGCCTCTCACTACTGCGGCCTCTCACGTTGCGGAGCACAGGCTGCGGACGCACAGGCCCAGCGGCCACGGCCCACGGGCCCAGCTGCTCCGCGGCACGCGGGACCCTCCCGGACCGGGCCACGAACCCGCGTCCCCTGCATCGGCAGGCGGACCCCCCAACCACTGCTCCACCAGGGAAGCCCATCTTTCCTTTTTTTTTTTAAGTCTTGGCATTTTTTTACTCGTAAAAAAACGGGAACTTACCTACAAGGCTTGTCTTGGGTGGGTGCAAGGCGAGCAGATCTCGGCATCTGTCCGCCAGAATCTTAACAGTTTCAACAAATATCCTTTCCAGATGGTCTCAACACCTTACTCTCTCAAGGTTGCATCTTTGGAAAGCTCCCATTGTGGAAACAGTGGGCGGAGTGTACATTTCAAGAACAGAGGAGCCTCCGAATGCCCGGGTTCAGCTCGCGGGTCAACCTGAGGTCTCACCCTCTCCGTGACCTCCTCTATCACTTTCCCAGTGGTACCGCCCCTTGGCGTCCTAATCAGGCTGCCTCACAAACACCTGGGCTGTAATCCTTCGTGGCTCGCACCCTCGTCGCTTTGTAAAACGGCTCACTGAGGTCTCCAGCTGACCATCCTACTCCCCCCAATTTTCTGCCAGCCCCGGAGCGAGCAGAGCAGGGGACACCGCAGCCCTTCTCTAACCCCAGTTCTTCTTCCCACTTTGTAACTTGAGTTTCAGCCACGAGTTGGGCATCTGTTGCCGGCGGACCCAACCACAGAGTAGGCCAGCCCAGAGCGCACCGGAGCCCGGCGTCTGCCTTCTCCGCCTGCAGCGCCCTCTGCGTCGTTCTGCAAACAAGAGCGTCCGATCAGACAGCTTGCTGTGGGCATCCCCGCACTCAAGCGGCGGTCAGCAAGCATCTGACATTCAGGACACCCCTCCCCACATAGAGGTCTATGGTCAACCCGGGATCTCCCGGCAACGGATGCCTCTTTCCCAAGACCCATTTCTTCCGTCTTCTGGGTGGCTTGTCAAGCATTGGTTTGCCAACTGCCCCGTATGCAGAGGACAAGGAGAGACCCAAGAAAGCTGCAGGCTCCTCCAGATCGGTAGGTGTCGGTTTTAATAAGCGAGGGAACTTACTAACCAGGCTTGTCTTGAGCGGCCACAAGACGAAGAGATCTCGGCACCTGCCCGCCCGAATCTTAACAGTTTATATACGGAAGCCTTCACTTGGGTTAGGCTCATATTCAGTCTAGGTGGTCTGAACACCTCGCTCTCTCAAGGTTGCATCCTTGGAACGGCTCCCGCTGGGGGAACAGTGGACAGAACGTATATTCCAAGGACAGGGGAGAGGGTGAGGACCCTTCGATTGCCCGGGTTCAGTTTGTGGGTCAACCAGCAAGTCACGTCCCCTTGATGACCTCGTTCATCAGCAAGTAACGTGTTAGCTACGTTTTACATAGGAGAACACTGAGACCATGGACGTTTAACAGCTTGTCCGTTTCGCCCAGAAAATTTGGGATGGAGCTAAGTGGGTAAGTCATGTTTTCCTACAACAGCGTGTGTACCTCACTGAGGAGCAGTGGGAGAATCAGATAGTGTATAATCTAGGGAGGTCTTCATTGTTGTCTTGTCAATGAGAATGTCTTTTATCTGCCTGCTTCTGCTCTCCTGGTTTGTGTCCATCATACAACACTCGGCTGACTTGTCCTGCTGAGATTTTTCTTTTTAAGCCAGTGGTTCTGAATGTGTGGTAGAATCACTTGGGATGCTTTTAAAATATACTGAATCCTGAGCACCCCCCTCCAGAGATGCTAGTTTCATTGATCAAGGTGGTGCCTAGAAATTGGTGTTTAGAAACACAAACACTCCAGGTGACTCTAAAGTGCTTCCTGGTTTGAGAACCACTGCTTTTCCAGCCTTGATACTACCCACCATCTTGTTAGAAATTCAGAGTCCCAGGTTCCTCTTACCCTTTTCAATAATATGGATAACAAGCTCTCCATATTATTTGTGTGTATGTTAAAATTTGAGAAGCACTGCACCATAAGGGCAGGTGTCTACCTTGTGCATGGAGTTTATGTCTCATAGCATTCTACCTGAGGTTGAGAACTGAACTGACCCTGAAAAAAAAAGCAATTAATAGGTGAATCCTTATATGAGTCTTACCATTTAGGCCTGAAGAGGCACGTATGACCTTCTTGGTCTCATCCAAAGGACGTGAATATCATGATAGAACAATCCAAAATTTAGGACATGATTTTGAGTAGGATGGAGTCCTTGTAGACTATGCCTTCAACCTGAACGTTAATTGGGACCCTAGATGGTATTAGTCTTTATAGCAGTGGAAAGAGGTTTGGGAATTAAACAAACTCTGTATTTGCTGCATGGTCCTCGGTAAGTCCTTAACCTCAATGAGCTTTTCACTGTTCTTGGGAGAATGAAATGAATTTATGCATGCAGAGTGACTGATGCTGGCTAAAAGCTCAATGAATGGTAGTTAAGATGCTACAAGTTGTGTCATCTGGGGAAAACGTTTAAAATCGGTGGAAACTACGTTTCTCATCCTTAAAATGGGGAGATAGATGGTAGAGATGCCTCAGTATTACATAAGAAAACGCTCTTGCAGAAACATATTTAACAGGATGCCTGGCATTTGAAAAATGCTTGATAAAGGTTTGTTATATTCATAGGTATTATCATCATCATTACTTCCTTCTATTTATGGCATATGTGCTTAGAAGGGTCTTGACTTAGTAATTCTGGCCTAAAAGAAAAGACAGACAAAAATTGGAAACACTTATTGCTTCTGGTCGTTTCTGCTTTTTCCTTCCCTTTTCCCCCAATTGGTCGAGCTATATTTTCTTTGTTTCCTGCTTTTCTCTGATGTACCTAGAAACCATCACCCTCATTTCCTTCAGATTTCACATCATTATTGTGTTCTTAATGTTCATCCCCCCCAATGTCTGGCATCAGGAATGAAATGGGATTTGACGAGGGAAATAATCCTGGTGATAGGCCAGGATTTTAATCACCGGGAAGAAACCAGCAGTGATCAGGGTCATCAGGGGAGCACGCCTGAAATGCACATGAAAATGACACCATTTCACTTAGTAACAAAAATGCTCGTGGGAACGGGGCCAAAGTGTGGAAGTCAAGTTTAGGGATGAAAGATGGCAGAGACCCATCTCCCTGCAACTTCCCAGCTCTAAGAAGCAAGATCTCACTCCAGGCAGCTGCCTAACACATTAGATTGCATTTCTCAGCCTGTATTCCTCCTGAACGAATAGTCCTCAGCCTTGAATCTATGGCTTTTATAAAAATAGACATTTCCAAAGGAACAAATTATCTAGCCTTTTCCCTCCCAGCCCCTTAACCTACCCAATGTTGGAGAATCACTCTGCAGCCCCTCCCTCTTGCACAGGATTACCCAATTATCTTCTAAATTATAAAAGGGAACTCTTCCCCACCAACTGTTGGTGGCAGGGCCAGGATGCGCAGTGTTGCAAAACTGTAGCAAAAAAAAAAAAAAAATGTAAACAAAAGAATCCCATGGAACAGGGGGCAAGCTGTCCACATATGCTGATCCCAGCGGCTTCAATCGAAGGCGAATTGCTTCCCCAGTAAATGAAGCCAGTGCAACTAATAAA
The DNA here is from genome assembly GCF_949987515.2 of Delphinus delphis. NCBI lineage: Eukaryota > Metazoa > Chordata > Mammalia > Artiodactyla > Delphinidae > Delphinus > Delphinus delphis. Next base: position 55,521,131 of record NC_082697.1, read on the forward strand.
CTCAGGCACTAATTGCTGGCTGCAGATGTATTAACTGAAGCAAATGCAATGCCGGCAACCATTAATGATCTGATGAGGCCAGTAGTCTTCCGATGAGGTGGGGACTGATTACATATTAAAGGATGGCATATGGAAAGTGCCAGGAACAAAAGATTTCAAGCTGGAAAAAAAAAAAAAGAATGAACGAAGGGGAAAAAAGAAAGAGTTCTTTCTTTCTGTTTTTAAAGACAAGAGCCATCTCTGTGTCTGAGAAAGGTAATTAAAGTCCCATCCCTAGCACAGGTCTCAAAGTGAGTTCAGTGAAATCTGACTTCTGAAGCTTTAGCGCAGATGAAAAGGTTTCACATTAAAAGAGGGTGACAAAAACATTCCGATGTAAAAGCACTTGCCTCTTTGTTTAACCCTTAGAGCTGGGGTGAGTGCCTGCTGTTTAGCTGTTTCTTCTGCTTTTCATTCAGTGGAAGTGAACTTCCTGACTGCATCAAACCACGAGGCAGGTTCATGGATAAGGTCCCTGTGGAAGCTGTTCCCAGCTTGGTCTTTAAGCTTTCTTGTAGGGCTTGCATATTAAATCATAAAAGAAATTACTCTTTGCAGGGCACTAGCAATATGCCTGGCACCCTGCCAAGCCATTGACACGTGTGATCTCATTTTATCCACACAGTACCTGGCAAGATATGTAGTTATTCACCACCATTTTAAAGGCAAGGCATTTGAAGCTTAAAGGAGTAAAGTGACCTGCTCAAGGTCACATAGCTGGTAAGGAGAGATCTAAGTATTAAATCCAGGACTTTTGCTCTAATGTTGAGCTCATAATCATTGTACCATATGCCCCCTCTCCCCCAAATAAGGGCAGTTTAATTGTCAAATGATACACAAACTATTTGACACCTGCTTCCAGTAAAAAGTAGGGAACAGATTTAAGTGGTTTTCTGATTGTCCCTTGCGAGGGTCCAACTTTTAAGAGTGATTGAAATGTAAATATAGTGATGTCTTCTATGAACCTCTGACTCCTGAGAAGATTTGGTGTGACCAGCTGTACAATTTTCTAGGTCTGAAGTGTTTCCTGGGGTAGATAGCACTTTTAGTGCTTAAACCAGGCAAACTGGGATGGCTGTTCGCCCAAATAGATACAGATAAGAGTTTTCCCAGGTCCTCTCAATTAAAAACCAAAGTTATGTTTAAGTGACATTTTTTAAACAGGTTTAAATCGAACTAGCATTCAAGAAGGATGTAATTGACTGGCAGGGATGTAGAAAAAGATGGCATTCGGAGGGACTTGAGTTATGACCCCAGATGTGCCTCTATCAGCTGGTTAGTCATTTTTTCCTCTATGTCTGCGCTCCTCATGCAGAGATGGAAGTGACTGATGAACTGATCCATCTTTACATTTTCTTGCAACTTTAAATTCCTAGGAGTCCAAAAGGGGAAACAAAGAGTATTTAAATCATTGTCATTCATGATAGTAACCAACATTTAGGGTACTTCTGTTTGTAGAGTATTTTATCTTGCATGATTTATTTATATTCTCAGACAACCTTGAGGTGTAGGCAAGCTTTTGGGTATTATGTTGAGAAAAGTAACACTCATTAATTTGGAGTTGTTATAGAAAGGTTATTGAAGTGACTTGCATTAAAACTAAATCAAGGTCATAAGTTAAAACCATAGACATTTCTTTCATGCCTGCCCCAGTTATCAAGCATTGCATATCTTAGACATTTTAATGGAGGCAAGATATATTTTTAAAAATCCAAACTTAAAAGTGTCTTATTGCTTCTTTGTACTGGAGACAAGACCACTTGTTCTTGTCAAATCAATTCTCTGCTCTTCCCCAAATTCTGTAGCCCAGTGTCCCCTAAAATGTATTTCATACTGCACTCCTTCAGCAGGATGCTGCAGAAAAAAAGAAAAAAGGTTTTATACAAGTATAGGTGCATGCAACAACATGGATGACTCTCAAAACAGCAAAATGGGTGAAAGAGCAGATTTGTTTTCCAACAGGCAAAACTAATGTGTGGTGAGAAAATAATCGAACAGTGATCGTTGTTAGGATGGAAAAACATCAGAAAAATGACTTCCTCTGGGTGAGTGGGTGGGAGTAGAGATTGACAGGAAGGGGAATTCAGAAAGTTTCTGGGGTGATGATCTTGAGTCATTCAGATCTTTGCATTTGTCAAAATTCTTTAAAAATTCAAAATAAAAAATTTAATTTAAATTCTAAATTCAATCTAAGTTTAGCAAATCTTTAAAAATCTTTAAAATGCGCACCTTTTGCCTTATGTAATTTCTACTACAATAAAAAACAGTCATAAAATAGGTTGAAGTCTAGTTAATAATATACATGCTGAAGTATTTGGAGAGTACTGGTGTGCTGCAATTTACTTTGAAATTCTTCCAAATATAAGATGGGTTGATGAATGGATAAAAGAATAAATAGATGGATAGATAGATACATAGATGGATGAATGGATAAAGGGACAAATAGGTGGATAGATGGATGAATAGATAGATAGATATTGTAGATGATAGATAGATAGATATTGTAGAGGATGGATAGATAGATAGATAATAAGACAAATACATCAAAATCTTAATTGTAGAAGCTGAGTGGTGAGTACATGGGTATTCACTGTACAATTGTTTCAACTTTTCCATTTGTTTGCAAATTTTCATGATAAAATGTAAAAATAAACTGATAGTAATCTTAAAAAGTGTTCTCTATTTAGGAAATGCCGAGTTCTAATTACCTCATCTTCCCCTGGGAGTGTTTAGAGCTCAGGAACATATTAAAGACTTTAAGTTTTGTAGTTAAAACAAAATAAGTAAACCTTATTTAGCCTAATATTTCTTAAAATATTTTGTTAGGAAATTCTTGGTTTTATTTATATTTTTTGTTTGTATTGGTGTTGCATCTTTAGCTCTTTACTACTCTTTGTGGTACACTAGACAATCAGAATGAAATATTAACATGTAGAATTAGGTATCCCGTAAGAATGTATGTTGTCTAGAATGCATTAAATCATGGTTAGGGTATGGCAGTTATCAGAGTTGGGGTTCTTCCCAAATTGCGCAGAGGAGTTTCATATTTTGAGCCAGAGTTTGCTCACCTGTAAGTTGGGTAACATGGTCCTTTCTTCGCGGGAATGTTGTGAGCAGTAAATGAGTTGATTATGAGATGTGGCTACCTGTAAGGAAGAGTAAATGATGTCAAGAACATCCATAGTTGTTGATGAAAGTGTCTGAGTGAGTAGGATAAACACAGATAAATCCATACCAAGACACACTATAGTGAAAAATCAAAACAGCAGGTATTCAGAGAAAAATTTTAAATCCCTATAAAGAAAAGGTAGTTATGTGCAAGTAACAGTGTTCAAACCAAACTTATCATCCACCTTAGTACATACCAGAAGAAAATGAAGTAGCATCTTCAAAATTCTGAGATAAAATTAGAAACTACCCACATGCTTGTCCACAGTGGATAGGTAAATAAATTGCAACATATTCATACAATGGAATAATACACCACTGTGAGGAAAAGATGATCAGCGGCTATATACAACAATGTGAATGGAGGAAGGCAGACACAAAATAGTACACACCTTGTTATTTTATTTACATAAAGCACAAACACAGACAAAACTAACCTATGCTGTTAGAAATCAAAATATTGGCTGTCATTATGCTAGTGGTAGGAAAAGGAATGGGAGCTAGTGATGGAGAGAGATAATGAAGATAGCTTTTGCATACTGGATATATTCTGTTCCTTGATCTTAACTTCACACTCATAATAGTTGCACTTATCAGGCTAGCTAGCTTTATGTCACCAGTATAAAAGTTAAGAGACTTGGAGACAGATCCAAAAGTCTTAACGTGCTAACATTTGAAATTCTTAAAGGATAAAAAGACTCAGACCAAGGAGACGTGAAACACAGAAATAAAAGAAGAAAACTAACTGAACCAAAGAAAACCATGAATTGTCAGATCACATCTTCTCAGATAGGACACACAGATTCACAGACTTCCAGTCAATCTTAGTGAAATATCCAAATCTCAAAGATAAAAAGAACTTTTTTTTATACACTTCTGATGAAAAGAACAGACTCCAAACAGGACAGAGAGTTAGGCAGTTTTCTGATATCTCTCCACCACACTTAATATCCTTTGAGAAAAAAAAGGACAATGATTAAAGTATTTTAGAATCTAGTCAAATATAATTCTAGTTCAAGAGTAGAGGAAAACCTGTTTAAAAAAGTTGGTTGAGGAAGTACCTTAACCAGAAGAAAATGAGATTAAAAACAAATCTCTCCAGATAGGAAAAGACAAAGTATTCAACAAGTTGAGGTGGGCAATGGATCTTGTAATATGGTAATTGCACCTAATGGGTTAATGATAGTGTGACTGGTAATTATGGTTTGTGCTTTTATGCTTCTCTTTTGAGAATCTGGAAAAATTTAATAATACTCTGGAATTGAATTTCTAGATGACCTAAATGAAACGTAGGAGTTGAGAGTATCAGGGGGACAGGATGAAGGACTTTCAAGGCCTTGGAAGGAAATAGTTAATAGACAAGGAGAACAAGTAGCAGCATGGTGGAGACATGGCTAATTATGGGTACTTGGTATGATGTATAAAATATATGTTTCAACATGGCTGTTTAGTAAAGAAAAGCTTGGAGGACAGAGCTTCAAAGCAGCAATTCCAAATTTTTAAGAAGGATAGAAAGGCAATATTCTGAATTGCAATATTTTGAATCAAGGTTGGTTGTTGCCCAAACTTTAGAGTGTTGAGGTCGGCCAAAAAGCACGTGTATCTCAGGTGTGTGACAACACATGGGGATGGTACCATTGCTTTCTACAGGGAGTGGGTACATAAGGAAAACAGACACAGGGAGAAAGGAGAGAGTCTGTTGTGTCGAGGGCTGTGGTGAGTGGACCTTGGAACACGAATCACATTTTCAGAGAAGGAAGTCACAAACAGACCCCCCAGGTAGTCGGAGAGAAATGGCTGTGAAATAAAACCCAACAACCCATGGCTGCAAATCCCCTCAGTGTGACCAAGGTGCTGAGAAGTTTTACTGCCAAAGAGGAAAGTGTCACATTCTGGAAAGCACATGGCTCCCCAAACTGATTTGCCTTCAGCGTGAAGACGATCCTTCCCCAACCCCCATTTTCTTTTTTGATAATCCCCCTCTTTATTATAATCTTCTTAATATCCATCTGTTACCCTTTAGGCAGAGACTTCTTAAATTCAAATATCAGGCTATTTTTATCATAGAAGAATATGTAAAGCAATAGAAAATAGTTTAATGGATTGTGGAGCCCGTGGCCCTCTTTAGCATCATTTCCATAATGAAATCCACTTAACAGCCTCCATGTTGCCACAGTTGACTGTTCACACAAATGAAGAGTGAACATTTCCTTCATGTAAGATATCCCAGCAAAGCAGAGTCTGAGACACCCACCTGTGACAGTCACGGGACCTTCCCCCTCCAGCCTTGCAATGGAAGATTATGTTACCCCCTGTTTGATTCAGCGAAACTCAGTGGCATGTGGGATATTGTTGTGTGCCTGGGTTTTGTGAAATGGAGAATGGAAGGCAAGGCCTAGGGAGGAGAATTCTTTTCCCTGGGGATTTAACATGACCAAAACCCTTAAAGATTTAATGAGATAATATTAGGGAAAGCTGTAATGTAAAGGAATTGGAGGCCATGATGCTTCACTGCCGTACTTCAGGTCACATTAGATAAGTTGTTTGTTTGTTTTAATTAACAGATTATGACCTCAAACTTTGATATAATAACATAAAGCTACAGAGGAAAATCCATCTTGTGCACCAACACGTAAATGTTGCTTTGTAATGAGGTGGATAATGAAAATGTTCTCCTACATTTTTGAAATCTGTTATCCCTAAATTATAGACAAGATGATGCAAACTTGAAAGAGTGCAGGGATTTAGGCCCGTGCAGCCTGGCCCCTGAGTGTCTGCCCGTCCTAAGAGCCGTGGTGGCACCCAATTGGTCCCGTACACGAAGGAGCCCTCTGGCCCTCTTTCAGAAGAGCCTGACCCTACAAAACAATTATTCATATCTTGGGGGATTACTATTGAATCTCCAGGAAACTATTGGTAGAATTGCTTTCCTTCTCCTGAACAAGATGGTTAGACCAGGGTGGAATGATTAAAACAGAGGCTAAAATAGAGTCCTTACTGTGTGTCATGGTAAGACTTTTCAACTATTACCTCTCTGGTTTTTAAATTGTGTCTATGGTAACTTTTATTACTACCCCCATTTTAAAAAAGAAAGAATCAAGGCTCAGAGGAACTAACTGATATAGCCAGGTTTCACTGTTTATCAAGTATTGGCACTTGTACTAGAGCTGGTGCCGCCTGACTCAAAATCCAAGCTCTTAAAAATTCTAATCTTAATGCTTTCATAGAGATGATAAAAATCTGACTCCTTGTCTTCAGATTGTGAAACTGATATTCATTGAGAGATGCCAGGACTTGTCTGAGATCATACTGACTTTGGCAGTTGAGGTTGAAACCTAGACCATTTGGTGAAAATTATTCTCTGTAAATGTAAAAGAGTATACAGATGGGGCTAACTATTCCCTGGGAAAGTGTATCTAACAGGAAGTGCTCTCTACGACATTAGTAAATGTGACTGCATTTCTCTCCAAACCTGCAATATTGGTTGAGCCAATCTATATCACTTGGCTTTCAAAAAGAGAACGTGAACAAAAAGAGCCGGGCTTATACTGACCTCTTGGATCAGCTTAAGTCATCTCTGCTCTTATTAAAACAGGCACTAGGTGGATGCAAAAGAAACAGCTGTCTGAATGGTACGGTTTGAGGAGTCCCAGAAACAGTTTTGCCCTCATCAGGATATTTCTTCTGCCTCTCAGCCAAAATATCTGTAAGATTGTTGGGAATTAATCCTCTTAGTTAAAATATATACATTTATTCACTCATTCAGCAATAATTATTTTATTCTATTACAAGTTTTTAGTTTTTTAAATTAAATTAAAAACTTAATGTTATGTAAATTTAAAAATTTACATAAGATAAAATTTATCACCTTAACCATTTTTAAATGAACTGTTCAGTGGTATATTTGTATTTTTGTACAACTATCACCACCACCCATCTCCAGAATTCTTTTCATCTTACAAAACTGAAACTCTACACCCATTAAACACTAACTCTCCATTCCCCACTCCTCCAAGCCCTTGGTAACCTCCATTCTCCATTCTGTCTCTATGAATTTGACTCCGCTAGTGGAATAGAAGTGGTATCAGGCAGCATTTGTCTTTTTGTGACTGGTTTATTTCCCTTAGCATAAGGTTTATCCACGTTGTAGCATGGGACGGGATTTCCTTCCTTTTTAAGGATGAATAATATTTCATTGTATGTATACACTACATTTTGTTTATCCATCCATGTGCTAATGGACAAAAGGTGGGTTTCTTCCCACCTTTTATATGCTGGTATGAATACGGGTGCACAAATATCTCTTTCGAGACCTTGCTTTCAATTCTTATAGGTATACACTTATAAGTGGGTCATATGGCAATTCTGTTTTTAATTTTTTGAGGAACTTCCGTGTTGTTTTTTTAATTGAAGTATAGTTGATTTATAATGTTGTGTTAATTTCTGCTGGACAGCAAAGTGACTCAGTTATACATATATATATTCTTTTTCATATTCTTTTCCACTATGGTCTATCACAGGATATTGAATATAGTTCTCTGTGCTATACAGTAGGACCTTGTTGTTTATCCATTCTATATATATTTGTTGGCATCTACTGACCTCAAACTCCCAGTCGTTCCGTCCCTGACCTCCCTTCCCCTTTGGCAATCACAAATCTATTCTCTATGCCGTGATTCTGTTTCTGTTTCGTAGACAGGTTCACTTGTGCCATAGTTTGGATTCCACATATAAGTGACATCATATGGTATTTGTCTTTCTCTTTCTGACTTATTTCACTTAGTATGATAATCTCTAGTTGCGTCTGCCATATTGTTTTTCAGGTGTAATTATGCACCACCAGGATACAGAGATGAATCAGCCATGAGCCCTCCAGATAACAGTTTAGTTTCAGAGGAAAATGAATACAAACATGTAATGACAGTACATTGGGATAAAAGAATCAATGGAGGGCTGGCTAAGAGAGTGTGGGAGCTTTGAAGAGGGTGCACTTAGCTCTTCTCAGAGAGAACAAGGGATGCTTTCAAGAGGTGGTGGCATTTGAAGTGACTCGAGTGTGTGTTCGCTAAAGATGGAGGCTTTTTATCCAAGAGAAGAGACGCCTCAGGATTCATGACTGCTGCCTTCAAGTCTCTCAAGAGCTATTATGTAAAGACTGAGCAGATGTCTTCTGTGTAACCCCGATATGGAAGGGAGACAGCCTTCAGATCAGTAGAAGAATAAGATTGCCAAAAATCAGAGCTGTCCAGCAGTAGGACAGGCTGTCAGAAGGTAGAGAGTTCCACATCACATTTCCAGTGACAACCTGTCAGTGGATGGCGGGGAAGATTCATTCAGCATTTAGGTTAGAACTGATGATTTCTAAGACCTCTTCCAACTTGTGGATTCGATTATTCTAGCACTGGCTCCATCAAAGCATCTCTTGAGATTCAAATTTATCCTCATATTTTCCCTTTAAATTAGCTCTTACAGATACCTATACCTATTTATCTATCATCTAGCTAGCTAGCTAGCTATCATCTATCTATAGTTCATATATATATATATATATATATATATGTATTACATAATATCATAAGAAATAATACTGTATCTGGGGACGAATAAATAGATAGACAGATATAGATCAGAATGCATTTTCTGTGTGACTTACCAATAATAACAACTATCATTTATCAAGCAAACTATTTTATTGTGCCAAGTATTGTCTTATTTTGTTTTTTTCATTGAATCGTCATATTAACCCTCTGCCTTGCGTACTGTCATGAAACCCACTTCACTAACCTGAAACCTGTGTCAGAGAAGCTGACTAACCCATCCAAGTTCACGCTGATGGTTGAGTTGACATTTGAACTTTGGCCCCAGTGAAACCCTATACTATATAATCTGTCTTGATAGAGCTGTGCTTTTTTTTAAATAATGGGTTACTGTATTGCCATTATTACATTGATCCCCTTCACAATCCTTTGACGCCTATATTATCATATCCTCTTTGGACCGGTGAGAAAGTGGAAACTCAGGGTCGTCTAGCAGCATGTAGGTAAAGCCAGGAATGAGGGCAGATCTGTCCGCCTTCTAAAACCACTGACTGATTTTATCCATCCATTCCAAAGTCCTATCAAGGTAGTCTAGCATCCTAAGAATGGACAGGTCATCTGGTTTTCTATTATCTCGCAAGATCAGGTTATAAATTAGAAAATGGCACACGGTGACTCTGGACAGATGGTTAATTTTATCTCCCCCCAACTCCCCACCAAGAGAAACATGTTCTTTGGAAGCTTTGTGTGTAGATGAATTGCCGTTTAAATGCCTTTTTCCCCCTCCTCATGCATCACACAAAAGGCATTGTAGAGGGATTGATCATAAAACGGAATTGTTTTATTTTTAATGTTTATTGCGGGAGAGGACCAAGTTGAAAATCAAACACATGGGTCTCATGACTTTAATCAGGAGGAAACTTGCTAATAGATTTTTTTTTAACTTTAACAACTTAACAACTTGGCAACTTAATTAACTTTTTAAACACAACATAAACCAGCCTGTGGGACTTTCTGCTGCCATACTTAATTGTGGCAAATAGCCTAAGAAGTGGCAAGAAAAACAGATGAGACACCTTTATGGTGAAAGAGGCACCATCTGTAGTTACCAGCGATGATGTTTTGTCACAATCCATACCCGGGAAGTGTAACTCAAGACTTTTAAATAGCCCTCTGTTGGCTTTTCCTTGAGAGTTTAACAATGGCATCATGCAGCCATTAGGGAAAAATAATACTACAACGCCCCAGTAGAAGAATTTATTCCTGGTGAGTGCTAGGGAGGACCTGCATATTCTTCTAAGTAATTAATTAACTTGACAAATAGATCTTAGGTACTTTTGGAATTATTTGAAGGAAGCAACAAATAAGCAAAGCCATGCTTCCAAGGTACTTAATGTCAAGAGGGAGAATATAGGCATTGATCTAGTAAACAAAAACACAACACTGCTCCCATTTACAGAACATCATTATCACCATGCTGTCTGCCAGGAGATTTACACGTGGTTTTATCACCCTGAAGCCAGGTAGATTTTATTATTCACCCATCTAGGAGAAAAGGAGTCAGACACAGAGGGGTTTATTGAAATCGCTGGAGGTCCCAGAACTAAGTTACCTGATAGTCAAACCTAGGTTCACTCATCGAAAGCCAGGAAGCCGATGTTTGCCAAATTTGAGTTATTTGTGTCCCACGGTTACCTCTTATGCTATTTCATGTATTATCCAAACCAGTATTTATCTTTTTATTTTTCTTAATGAGAGGTAGCCCTATTTTCAGTAGCAAGGTATTTTAGATTCGTGGTTTGATTTATCCAAGGTCACGTGGCTAGTGGGGGACTGGTCCAGGGCTCAAATGGCTACCTCAGAATTTCATGTTCTTTACTACTTTTTTCCCTTTGCCAACTCAAAGGGGGTCAGAAATTTTAAAACAAGAACTTCTACTTTAAGAACCTTATAAAAATTTCAGTTGGTTTTATGATTTCCCGTGTCAATAGATATCGTAAGAAAAGCAAAATAAAGTGAGAGTGATTACTTTGGGGAACTAATAAGAAAGGTACAGCTAGAGAGTCCTAACTATTAGAGTTGTGTAAAACTAGGACTGGAGGAGTTAAACAAGATTTTCCAGGATCCTTCAGATAAAACAGTTTTGTCCCACTCCTGAACCCTTGGTCTAAGGCTCTGTGTTATACATCTTGTCATAACCTCACCATCTCTAACATCTCTTATTGCATCTTAACTTTCTTCCATCAGATCAAACCTAGGTGCATTATCCTTCTCTGATTGTCACCTCCCTGGGCAACACTGACCAGTTTTACTGGAAATATAAATAGGTTTTACTCCCCCAAAAGTTGCTTGGAGAGACATTTTATCGGTGAAGGGTCTTCCCTACCATATCACAAAACTTGTGGTAGATCAAGAGTCTATGACTTGGGACTTCCCTGGTGGTGCAGTGGTTAAGAATCCCCCTGCCAATGCAGGGGACATGGGTTCGGGCCCTGGTCCGGGAAGATCCCACATGCCACGGAGCAACTAAGCCCGTGCACCACAACTACTGAGCCTGAGCTCTAGAGCCTGCGAACCACAACTACTGAGCCCACAACTACTGAAGCCCGTGCACCTAGAGCCCGTGCTCCACAACAGGAGAAGCCGCTGCAATGAGAAGCCCGCGCACCGCAATGAAGAATAGCCCCCACTCGCTGCAACTAGAGAAAAGCCTGTGTGCAGCGATGAAGACCTAACGCAGCCAAAAATTAATTAATTAAAAAAAAAAGAGTCTATGACATTCTTTCAAATAGAAATAGCATGGTTCAATCATGGCTCTGTGGTTCTTGTTACTTTTGTTACAATAATTAGGTACTTAATTTTTTTATTGAAGTATAGTTGATTTACAATGTTGTGTTAGTTTCTGGTATACAGCAAAGTGATTCAGTTTTACATATATATATATTCTTTTTCTGGCTCTTCTTTATTATACATTATTATATATTATATATACATTATTATCAGATATTGAATATAGTTCCCTGTGCTATACAGTAGGTCCTTGTTGTTTATCTGTTTTATATGTAGTAGTGTGCATCTGCTAATCCCACACTCCTAATTTATCCCTCCCCCGCCCCTTTCCCCTTTGATAACCATAATTTGTTTTCTATGTCTGTGAATAATTAAGTACTTAAAAAAAAATGGTTGTCCCTAGAAGTCATTCTGAATGTCAACACTGTAAGGGATGTTGGTTGAAATGACAAGGCCAAGTGGTCAGGGATCAGAATTCCTGCCCTGGATCCAACCCAGATACCTCAGCCTTCCTTTGTTTTATGTGTTCAGTTTCCAAGAAAATTAATTATGTTGTTGTTGTTAAATCAGCATTCCAGGTCTTAAATAATACAGTTTGGTGAGTACCTACCTAACATGATCCTTTAATTTTCTGGGTTTTTTTTTTTTTTTTTGTCTTAGAATCTCTTGAATTTATTTATTACTTTAATGGTTTTTAATCTTAATGGGATCCTTTAATTTTCAAAAGCGTGGAAACTGATGACCCAAAAAGAGAAACGGACTTGCCCATGTTGACCCATGATATTGTCAGGCAAAGCTGGAACTTAAACCGGGCGATTCTGCAGCTCTGATCCACATTCTTCCATGACACTAAAACACTATTGCGGATTCTCCTTCAGAACAGGGAGGAAATGGCACTCTTCTGCATGGCCTATTTTTCTTTGACAGGGAGTCGATTTCATGGGTAAAATGAGAGGTGTTCCTGATGGTCTCTGAGGTCCCACTCAGCTCTCATGTTCAGTGATTCTCCCTTTGTCTCTCTCTCTCTGAACTTTTCCCTTATCCCCCAGAGGTATGGGGATGTAATGCGATGTGCTACAGTACGAGAAAAACTTTCAAAGTCTTAGTGGATCCTAAATAGACTCGTTTAATCTACACGGGGATTTGAATCCTCACATAAGACATTTTGCTTAATTAAGCCACATTCAAACATGAAAAAGTCATGTTCATACAAACCTGAGGATCAGATTTACAACCGCTGAGCACCTCGATGGTGTGGGTTAGTCTCAATTAGCCACATCCTGATTCTTGCTGAGAAAAGGTCACCAGATTTTTTAGTCATTTAGTTCCTTAAAATTCAAGGCAGCCAGCTCAACCATGGTCAGATGTTTAAAGGGAGACCTGGTTTATCATGAAGCCTTTGTGGAGCAGATAGCATTCACTCAGTCATTTAACAAATATGTATTGAGCAACTGTGCCATCTTGTATATTAAACACAAGGGATATACATCGATAATGAAGACCAGTCTGCTTCCTGACTCTTCAGTGTTGCAGTTTAATGAGGTTTCAGGAGGCTGGAGACAGATAGAAGGGACTAAGCATGATTGTCTGGAAGCCTTAGAGAAGAGAACTTTGAACCAAAGACTGAGCTTACTGTAGTAGAAACAGGACGTGTGACCTTAAGATGACTTACAGCTTTATTGCTTTTATAAAATAAATGCATACTCATTTAAAAAATACTAAGTAAAATAGAGAGAAGGCATTTGCAAATCACCCCATATATTATCATCCTAAAGAGCCATCATTAATATTAGGTGAATATCATACTCAGTATCATTTTGTTCATTGACACAGATTTAAGAATAGAGAAACACATTAACCTAACAGGCTATTTTGTTTTTTACATCTTTATTGGAGTATAATTGCTTTACAATGTTGTGTTACTTTCTGCTGTATAACAAAGTGAATCAGCTATACATAACATATATCCCCATATCCCCTCCCTCTTGCATCTCCCTCCCACCCTCCCTATCCCACCCCTCTAGGTGGTCACAAAGCACCGAGCTGATCTCCCTGTGCTATGCAGCTGCTTCCCAGTAGCCATCCATTTTACATTTGGTAGTGTATATATGTCAATGCTACTCTCTCACTTCGTCCCAGCTTACCCTAGCCCCTCATCCACCGTGTCCTCAAGTCCATTCTCTATGTTTGCGTCTTTATTCCTGTCCTGCCCTAGGTTCATCTAAAAGAATCACATTTCATAGTACTTGGAGTTAAAAATGGGAAAATACACTAACGTGAATTTAATGATATAGGTGAGATTCAAATAAATGTTTTTTCATTGCAGGAAATATAATTTCCTAAAAGGCTCCTCTAATGTAAAGAAACCATGTTACAAAAACATTAAGAAATTGGAGTTGTTACTGCGTTTTAAACTACTTTTGCTTTTTAGATGATGTCATTTGGTTCTCTGTCGTAAAAGAGGAAGCTCTTAACACAAATTTCTCCTGACCTCACTTCTCCACCACTTCCAAATTTTTTAGTTATTATTATTAATTTTGACATTGCCAAGGATGATGACAGTTACATTTTATTCTGTAACCATGATTTTCATAATTGCTAATTGTTAGTATTGTATTGAAAGAGAGACAACGTTAATAGTCTTTTGACCACAATTTCTTCATTCCTGAATTCTTTGTTTTAACTGCTCTCACAAGTGCTGTCAAACATTGATACACAAGTGAACCATCTGGGGAGCTTGTTAAAAATGAAGATTATGACTCAGTAGGTTTGTGGTGGGGCTCATATTCTGCCTTTATTTCTAGGTGTTGCCGATACACCATGACATGGTGAGGGCTAATTTTCTTTGAAAAGCTCTGTTCCCTAAGTATTTTTTTATGAATACTTACTGTGTGTTACTTTTAGAACAAAATCCTTGGCAGGGATTATTCCTGAATCTCATTTGTATACATATTACTCCATTTTTTTCTAGCATTAAATTTTATTTTGGAGAAAGCTGAGACCAGTCAGAGTTTCACTCTTTGTAGATGATTTTCTTTGACTCCTTAAAGACTTGGAAAAAAAGTCCTTTTAAAAATCTTTATATTCAATAATATAAACAAAGTATGCCTCATACTGACCATTTGGTATCATATTTTCTTCTAAAATGTTTTTTCCCTGAATTGTATGGACCTGGTTTTATGTCAGAAATTTTTTCTTGTATTATATCTTGGAAAACTTTTATTTTTCTGGTTCCATTTTTTGAGTTCTTTCCTAGAAGGAAAGTCATTCTCTCTATTTCAAATTTTTTTTTTTTTTGGTCTCCCACTAATATCATCTCTCTGACTGCTTGAATCTTTTGTAATTTTCACACCCAGTTTGTACCAAACCCTTCTCTTAGATCAGATCTAAAAGATATTATCTTTCAGGATATTATCATTTCAGTTGCTTACTGTTCCTCATTTTTGTCCTTGCATGTGATATCTCTCATTTATATTTTTATTTGTCCTTTCATCTTGTCTTTGAATTATTATTTTAAAATGTGTTCTAGTTAAGTGGATCTAGTGCTTGAACATTTCTGCAAATCCTTTTTTTTTTTTTCCTGTTGTATTAGATAACTTTCCAGGTTGAGCTCTTTTCTTTTTTTTTTTTTCAATTTTTTACGTTTATTTATTTAACCATTTTCTTATTCCTCTCCTCCTGGATTTACCTTGAAAACTTTTCCTTTATTTCCCTCCTGTTTGGATAGATCTATCCAGGTCTAGTGCTTTCATAACATGTAACTGATTTCTTGACTCCTTTCCAGTCATGGAGGGGACTGTACGCAGGGCCACAGGTTGAGGGCTGAGTATTTAGTATTATGTCTGCTTTTTTTTCCTATAGCCTGAGGTTGTAGATTGGAGGAAAATGTTCATCCAGAGGAGAGTGCTTTCTTTGTTAGAAATAGTGCTCTATATAGACTTAGAGGTTTTTTTAAATAGCCCAAGATCATTCCTTTATGGTCTAGGATGGATACACACATTGTGTATCACTGTGGAGATGCACTCAGATTGATTCTCATCTTTCAATTCATTTCCCTCATAGATTGCTCAGACTCTTTTTTTTTTTTTTTTTGCTTCTTTTGTTTCACTCCTTTCCTCCCAGATGCTCCTACTACATTTACCCATCAAAGGAGGGAAAAGTAAAGGATGCCCTCTTGGTTTACTCTTTCCCGGATACTGAGGAATTCGTGAGAACTGAATACCAGACAGCTTCTAGGAGGTCTTGGGTGCGGGGGAGCAAGAGATGGGCTACATCAAGATTTCTAGTTAAGGAAATCACTTTCAGATATTTATAGCACTGGCTTGTGGTTTTACCTCGCTCGGATACTTAAAGGTGAACTCTTCATTTAATTTTCACAAGGACCAATGATAAGTAGGTGTGCCTTTTCCTGCCTTTCAGAGGAGGGTGTTGGCATATATAAAGAGTTTGTGATTGGTCAATGTGATCAGTAATGGCAGAGCTGGGCCTCAAGTGCAGGTCATTATGAAGCCGTCTCCTGTGCCCTTGCATTGGGACACATTTCCTAGCTCCATAGGTATTATGAAAACAGCCAAAAAGACCACCTAGTTCATATGGTATGCTGAGTGACCCGAGTACTGGATACAGCCCACAGAGGTTTTGTATGTCCTGTACTTTAAAAAAAAAATTGAATTGTCAATTATAAAATGTGTACATGCGAGTCTGGGTTGCAGCATGTCTTAAGAAATCAGAAGCTCTCATAACATTGGGACTTCAACCTTCACAGGGACAGTTGACAATGAATGGGTAGCAGTCATGTCTCCTGGATGACACATGCACCCTGCAAGTCCCCACAGCCGTCTCCTTCTGCTACTCTCCTTTACCTGCCTAGCCCCTGTAGGCATTTGAATTTGTAACCCTGACTCAGATGAAACTTGACCCAAGCCCTGTGCCCTTCTAGACTGCACACAGTGTAGGGGCACGATGGCTAGAGAAGTCTCCAGGTCCTCAGGGGGTCCCAGTCCTGACTGGAGCCTGGTCACAGAGGCCTCCCTGACACAGAGTGTTGTCCCCCTGGGATTCCTTAAAATTGTCACTTTATTCAGCTAAGACTTACTGCATCCTTAGCAGGCTCTGTAAAAACAGTGATCTAAGAAGGTGGTTTGCAAATCCTGCAAGAACAGCTCTGACTGGAAGCTCTGGTCTCCCGGGATGGCTCAAGGAGAAATCAGCCTTTTATGTGGCGGGGTTGTCTTTTCTCCAGGGAGAAAGAAGTAATGGGAGCCAGGGAAGGTCTGTCCTCAGGGTCCCGTGGGAGCGCCTCCGAGGAAGGTGCTGCCAGGTTGCCTCCTCTGAGGGAGGGACGTGTTCCAGAAGAACAATGATGGGAGTCATCACCCAGATAAGCCCTCCAGGGAAAACGAGCCTTCCCCTCCATCTCTCTGTTCAGCCTCGTGGGCTTTGTTAGCCAGGATCTGACTCAGTCCTGCCAGGGGCAACCTGGTACCCTTGGAATTTACAGATGAGGTATCTCCCATTTTATAGTATCAGGAAGCCCTCTGTGTTGCTGATTAATTGTGGAGATTTCCTGGTCCTACTTGTAGCCCATTGAGTAAGCCTCTGGGGGAGCCTGGGAATTTGCCTGTTTAACAAATGATAAGGTGTTTAATACGGAGGGACCAGAGCTTGAGGAAAAAAAAAATCAATGTAGAAATCTAGAAAAGATGAAACTCTAAAGACAGACAGCAGGTCAGTGGTTGCCTGGGGGCTGGAAGCAGGTTCAGGGGTTGACTGCAAATGGGCATGAGGGAGCTTCTTTGATTGATGGAAATTTCCCAGCAATGAACAGTAGTGACCGTCTCACAACTATGTACATTTACTAAAACTCATCAGACTGCACACTTAGAATGGGTGAATTTTATGGTAAGTAAATTAAACCTCAATAAAGCTGTGAAACACACACACATGATAAGATAATGATGGAACGAGGGAGCAACACAGAAAAATAATGAGCAATGGTGATAATAGCAGTGAATACAAGGATGCTAGCAGACGATTACTGAGCAGTGTCTATGGACCAGATGCCGAGCCAAGTTCTTGCATGCTTGTCGTTATTCCTCACTCTTACCCCCGTGAGATACATCCTGTTACCACCCTCACTTTGCAGAGGCTTGAGAGGTTAGTGATTTTTTCACAGTTCACAGCCACATACAGAACTGAGCTTTGGGTGCAAGTGATCTGATACCAGGGCAGTAGTCCCTTACTGATGGATTAATTAGTTCAGTTAGTCCACACTATGAGGCTTAGAGTCAGACATAAGTGGGTCTGACGTCTGACTTTATGACTTCTTTTGTTTTTAAATATTTATTTAGGCTGCACTGGGTCGTAGTTGCGGCAGGCAGGATCTTTAGTTGTGGCATGCAGACTTCTTAGTTGCAGCACACATGCGGGATCTAGTTCCCTGGCCAGGGATCGAACCCGGGACCCCTGCATTGGAAGCGCGGGGTCTTACCCAGTGGATCACCAGGGAAGTCCCTGACTTTATGACTTCTAACTACCTTCACTCAAATACCCGCCTTCATCTCTGTAAGCCTCAGTTTTCACATCTGCCGACTAAAGATGAGAGTGCCTATCTCACAGGTACTTTCCTTGGAAGAAAGAAAAGAAAATGAAATAAGATATGTAAAGCCTGGTCCATATCAAAGCTCTCCAATAAATGCAAATGTCATGAAGTTAGAATATGTCGATCCTTTAGCATAGGTGTCAGTGCATCATATGAGCTTAATAAATATGAGATAATGTATAATTCTAAATATTGATATCAGTTGTCACTCTAGCAGTCACCTGGGCTTTCATATCCGCCAAGCACAAGGGGAGTCAACAAATCAGATTGTACGTAAACAATTGGACACATCTTGCTCTCTGGGAACAAAAGACATGTACACTGATAATTGCAATAAATGTTTAAGTGTTTCACAAGGTAGAGCTGGTGACTTCACTGGCTCCTTCAGTGGTGGCACAAAAATAGAGGTCACTGTTACGTGGAGACAGGGCGAGTCCTCACAAAGGAGCAGACAGTTGAGCTCAGCTTTAAAGAAGGAGTCTCTTTAGATGTCAGCTTATTATATATAGAGTGGATAAAAAACAAGGTCCTACTGTATAGCACAGAGAACTATATTCAATATCCCACGATAAACCATAATGGAAAATAATCTTTAAAAAAGAATGTATATATATGCATAACTGAATCTGTTTCCCATGTAGCAGAAATTAACAAAATATTGTAAATCAATCATACTTCAATGTAAAAAAAAAAAAAAAGAATGAGTCTCTTTGTAGCAGAATGTCCATTTCTTTTATGTTTCCAGCATCTGTTGACACCACAGCCAATACCAAAGAGAAATGTTTCCATATTTGTAGATGTGTTGAAAGCCTGGTTTTCCTTATTCTGTGAGGCTGCCTTATTGTTTTGGGACCTTGGGATCCCCTTACCTCCTCTCTTTCTTCCTCCGAGTCCCAATGGCTCCATTTTCAGGGTGGAATTCTCCAACTGGAAATGTAGCCCTGATGTCTTGGAGGTGGTAGATACCATTTACCCGCTCCAGGCTAACTCCCTGAAGCTGCTGTGCAAAATACGGCTTCTTGGGGACCCTGGGATCTAGCACTGTGACTCTGCATGTGACATCTTCTGCATATCCCCTGTTGTGATCAAGCAAACCATTTGTGAAAAGCTCTGCTACCTGGAGAGTGATTTCACTCTTAGTACTACTCACAAGTTAGATGTTTTTAAATGACTCTAATTTTGGTGTTTGGGGGCAGTTTCTTTCCCCTCCCCCTTTATTTATCTTTTAAAATCCCCCAAACACATGGCTGCTGGCTACACCAGAGTCACATGTCCTCTGTCCATGGATTTTACAATTCAGGGGAAAATCAGCCCAAGGTGAAGTCGACACTGCAAGTTTCATTTGGGGATAGCAGGAGATTTAGGAGTTACCTTACTTTAGGTTTAAATTGCAAAAGTTAAGGCAGCAACTTAGAAAATGGTTCTTCTAATTCTTAATAATGACTCTCTGCCTTCCTCAATCTGATTGCAAATAGATCAGAGGGAAAAAACACTGAAGTCCAGGACCCAGAATATTTTAATTCTCCAAAGCATCGATTTAGGAAAGGAAGAGAAGAAAATTCTGTTCATGGTCATGAGGAGAAGTCCTCTGTGTCTGATACAGACGGACGTCTTTCCAGTGTCTCTGTCAGATTTTATTAGATGAGAAGGGGACTTGACTTTTTACCCAGGCACGCGGTGATTTCTAAAACACGTACATAAATTACCTGATTCCTCATTCTGCTGATATTCTTCCCATTGCCTGAATAGACTATAAAAATGGTAATGCCATGGTGAACCATTCAATGCTCAGCTATTTAGCCCAGAAAGTCCTCCTTGTTTAATGGTTATGCTCATTTAACATGTACAATTCGTAACCGAATAAATCTAATTTTGAAGTAGGTTGGGCAAATTAAGCTGCCTCTGGGAGTCCTCTGCACTCACATTTCTGGAGGGAGCACAGCTCACAGCATGTTATCTGGATGTTCTGAGTACCTGCTAATGAAGCCAGATTTTCAGCACAGCTCATGAGTTTGGGTCTTTTTCTATAACTTAAAATGTGAGTTGTTTTTTTTTTTTCCTTTCTGATATGTTATTATCTGGAGCATCCAGGTGAGTCGGATAAGCCAACATGTTTGACAATTCATGCAAATAGGTAACCTGCCCAATGACTTAAGTATTGTTTGAATTGATTCTGGCAAACCCTCTCTCTTGGACATCAGCTACACCTTGAATTAAGTACAAAATCTGAACAGACATTAGGAAGGTGCAGTGTGGATAAGTGAAAACAAACAAACAAACAAACCCAAACTATAGAAATTGTAAAGAAACGTCTTGGAACACCTACCATGAAGCACTTTCAGAAATGTGAGGGTGAGGTGATAAGGGTTTCAGCTGGAATAGTGTCAGGTGGAATAAAGGGAAAGAAGCAGGTACAAGCAGTATTAAATTGTAATAGGCAGAATTCTAAGGGGACCTCCCTTCCCAAATTCCAACGTGCAATGTCCCACAACCTTGTATAATCCTCTCACCTTGAGTGTGGGCGATATCTGTGACTATAATAAAATATCGATCCCGTAACTAGGTTACTAATCCATTGATTCTGAGGGAATTACGAGGGAAATGATACTGGGTGGGCCTGGTCTAATCAGTTGAGTCCTTCAAAGAAAATGTAGCATCAGAGATATTCCCTCTGAAGCTGTCAAGGAAGTTAACAAACAGCCGTGTTGTGGGAGGAGTAGCCTGTGGAGAGGGGTAGCCTCCAGGAGCTGAGGGCCACAGTCTTACAACCATAAGGAACTGAATGAGGATGACCTCCTGAAGATGATCAATGAGAGCTGTTTTGAGCTGCTAAGTTTATGGTCATTTGTTATGCAACAATAGAAAACTAATAAAAGTTTAGTTTAACTAAAGGATGATCAGCATACAACACTAAATCTAAATCATAAAATCTTACTATAAAAGACGCAATGATGCAGTTTTATTTCAAATATGTACAGTGAATCAACTGAGCAGTTGACAAAGTATTCCCGAGCAGGGAGTCTTCCAAGCTTACTTTACTGAATGTGTATGTTGTTTTTATAATCACTCACTCTAGTCAGTCCAGTTAAGGGGATCACCCTTCTCTCTCCCCACCTGTACTTTTCCACTGACCCTCAAGTATATTATTTTGGTATTAAAATAATGAATAAGACTGGTTGAACCAGACTATTCACAATTGTGTATCATTGAAATCTAATAAGGTTTATTTCACATATGAATCTTAGATAAAGGTACGACTTAATACAGAAGAGGAGGTATTTACTGGGGAAAGCTGACTGGCCAGGTCTCTGGTTCTGAAATTTGCTGTGGTGAAATTTTCTCTAGCCACTGTCCAGAGATGGTGTTTTCACCCCGAAAGTTCAAAACTTCTTTGTTGTCAGTATTCTAGGCAGGTTTCATCTGACTCACAGTAAGACCTGGCCATCTAGATTCAGACTGAATTCAGATCCTGATTCTAACTCTCTGAACCTCAATTTCCAGATTTTTTAAATCCTGAAAAGCTATCTGTCTTAGAATGTTTGGGGGGATGGGGTGATTAATGAGATAAAGCCATGTGAGCCCCTTAGAATAATGCTGAACATTGGAAAATACTCATTTTATAGATCAGTTAGGAAGATGGTGATGATGATGATTCATCAAAATAGCACACACGTAGTAGGGACTTAGAGAACTCACTAAATGAATGAATGAATAATATCAGAGACCAATTTATGAATTAAACATGAGGACTGGAACTGCCAAGTACTTGGGATAATGATCTTGGCCTGGCCAAGGAAGCTATAGGGGATGCCAAGTTACCTCCAAAGGTTACTTGGTAAGCATGAGTTTCTGAACAAGGGCAAGGGGAGTTTGGTTTGGTTTGGTTTTAATATGGGAATTGGTTACTTCATGCCACCTATCTGTGATCTCCAGATACATCTACATCACATGCAGGTTAAATGAGCTCAGATACCCAGTTCCTTAGGGTGACTTGCTAGCATCCCATCTCCTTGGCACAGGGCCTGGCTGGACACTAACCCTAGAGTCTGTAACCCTTTCTTAACCATCGCCAGCCCCTTCAGAAGAACTTACAGTTTATCCTAACATATCTATTCAAACAAGCCCAGGCTTGCAGGCCTCATCATCATTCTGTGTCATTAGACCAATATTATACTCCATACTCAAATGTTTCATGTACTGATGCCATATTTTAAACCCCACAGGATGACCTTATTTCCTGTCCCTTCAGGGAGGGGGCCACTCAGACCTGCTATTCTGTCCCATCTATAAATAAATCACACACACTGAATAGACCCAGTGAGATTACAAAGCCAAAGCCAAAATGTATTTTGCCCAGAGTCATTCTAGACCAAAGACAATTCACAGACAGCAAAATGAATATTTTTCTTTTAGTTTTATGATCTGAAAGATTTATGGACTGTGACTTTAGAAGCCTGTTTAAGTTACGTAGGAGAAGGTCCTGCTTTTTAGATGTATGCTGGAGACTTTAGAAATGAAGTGTCATGATGTCTGCAACTTACTTTCAGCTGGGTCAGCAAAAAACACATATGCATATACATATATGGAGAGAAGTATACAGAAAGCAAATTGGGCCAAATTTTAACAATTGTCACCTCGGAGTGGTATGTGTATGCACTGTGCTGGTCTTTCAGTATTTCGCTATGTTTGAATATGTTCATAATATAATATGAGAAAGAAATTTCAGCTATATTTTAATTCATATATATATGTATATAAATATATATATATATATATATATATCTCCAAAGGAGTATTTGTTTCGTTCTTCTATGATACTGAGTCTAACCATTTCAGTGTATGAGCACTTTGACCAGAGCCTTCTTTCACCATCCAGTTATATTTTGTATTTTATTCTTTTATCTTCATAACTGTTTGGTCCAACTCTCTTCTCCTTAGAACATGAATTTGCTTTCTGCTTTTAACATAATTTTACATTTAACAAGAGTAGGCTTCCTTTGGCTGTTTCTTTTTACCAATGTCTTATGTCATAAGTCAAAAACATCTACAGCCTCTGAGACTAAGCCCCTTCAACACTCGATTTCTCATTAAGATGGGAATGGCTGTAACTTTTCCCTTGCTAGGCTGCCACAAAACGACTCTGCATTTAGTGATGGTGACCTAGAAGTTACATGGAATTAGATCCAATTCTGTTTGACTCACCTTGTTCGGAGCCTCTTAACATAATTTTCAAGTGTTTGACCCAATCAAGATCATGAAGTGGAAAATCTGAGAAAACCTGATTACTGAAGGTGTTTTCTTCCTTCTAAAAAAAAAAATCAAAAGAACTATAGGAACATGTTTAAAGAAATAACACTGCATGGGGGACACTGCTGTGAATGAGACAAGATGCATCAGAGTCAACTGACCAGAAAGGCACCTTGGTGTCACTCTACGGAGAGGACACAGTTGAACAGGCAGAAGGACATGGATCCCATAGAGAGAAGTGGAAAGGGGCTCATTGTCATGGTAACAACTTAACTTCTCAGGAGGGTACCTCTCTGAGCATGTCTGCATTAATTCATGATGGTGGCTTGGGTCCCATGGGATTGGTGAAGTTTCATCTTTGGGAAAGGCCTTGACCAGATGAAGTTCCACTGTAGATCCACTGACTCTTTTAATCCCCATAATGATGTTTTAAGATTAATGGAATTATCCCCAAGGGGAAGGTGCAGAATCTGAGGCTCAGAGGTTTGAGTAATTTGGTCAGTGACACACAGCTAGTTAGTGAATCTTCACATGGGTCTTTCAGACTTCAGAGCCTGAGGTCTTAGGCAAACAAACAGAACTTAGAAATCACTTACTGCAAGCGACCTTTCCTTTCCTGCCTACCATCCCCTTCCTAAACATTCTGTGTATGCATTTATCAGTTGATGGACTTTTGGGTTGTTTCTACATTTTGGCTATTATGAATATGCTGCTATGAACTTTCATGTGTGATTTTTTATGTGAACATATGCTTTCAATTCTCTTGGACGTACCCATAGGAGTAGAATTGCTGGGTCGATTGGTAACTTTGTGTTTAATTTTTGAGAAACTGACAAACTGATTTCCATAGGTGCTTTACTATCTTACATTCCCACCAGCAGTGCATGAGAGCTCCAATTTCTCCACATACTTTTTTTTTCACTTCAGTTTGTTTTAAACTTTTTATTTCATACTGCAGTATAGCCGATTAACAGTTTGTGATAATTTCAGGTGCACAGCAAAGAGACTCAGCCATACCTATGCATGTATCCATTCTCCCCCAAAGTCCCCTTCCGTCCAGGCTGCCACATAACGTTAAACAGTTCCCTGTGCTATACAGTAGGTCCTTGTTAGTTATCCATTTTAAATATAGAAGTGTGTACATGTTGATCCCAAACTCCCTAACTATCGCTTCTCCCCATGCTTCCCCCCTCCCGCCCCGTGACCATAAATTCATTCTCTAAGTCAGTGAATCTGATTTTGTTTTGTAAATAAGTTCATTTGTATCATTTCTTTTTAGATTCTGCATATAAGGGATATCATATGATACTTCTCTTTCTCTGACTTCCTTCACTCAGTATGACAATCTCTAGGTCCATCCATGTTGCTGCAAGTGGCATTATTTCCTTCTTTTTAATGGCTGAGTAATATTCCATTGTATATATGTACCACATCTTCTGACATGTGTAATTGTGTCTTGTGATGGTAGTCATCTTAGTGGGTGTAAAGTAGTATCTTACTGTGATCTTAATTTGCATCTCCTTGGTGACTAATGATGTTGAGCATCTCTGCATATGCTGTTCAGTCATTTGCATATCTTATTTTGAGACATGTCTATTCAAGTCCTTTGCTGATTTTAATTAGATTACTTAACTTTTTTTAGGTTGAGTTTTAAGAGTTCTTTATATATTTTGAGTACTAGACCCTTATCAGATATATGGTTTGCATATTTTCTCCTATTCTGTGGCTTTTCTTTTCACTTTCTTTTTTTAAAATCTAATTTAATTAATTAATTTATTTTATACAGCAGGTTCTTACTATCTATTTTATACATATTAGTGTATATATGTCAATACCAATCTCCCAATTCATCCACCCCAATCCCCCACCGCCCCATTCCCCCTTGGTGTCCATACATTTGTTCTCTACGTCTGTGTCTCTATTTCTGTCTTGCAAACTAGTTCATCTGTACCATTTTTCTAGATTCCACATATATGTGTTAATATACTTTCTGACTTACTTCACTCTGTATGACCGTCTCTAGATCCATCGACATCTCTACAAATGGCCCAATTTCGTTCCTTTTTATGGCTGAGCAATATTCCATTTTATATATGTACCACATCTTCTTTATCCATTCATCTGTTGATGGGCATCTAGGTTGCTTCCATGACCTGCCTATTGTAAATAGTGCTGCAATGAACATTGGAGTGCATGGGTCTTTTTGAATTATGTTTTTTTCTGGGTATGTGCCTAGTAGTGGGATTGCTGGGTCATATGGTAATTCTATTTTTAGGTTTTTAAGGAACCTCCATACTGTTCTCCACAGTGGCTGTATCAATTTACATTCCCACCAACAGTGCAAGAGGGCTCCCTTTTCTCCACATCCTCTCCAGCATTTGTTGTTTGTAGATTTTCTGATGATGCCCATTCTAACTGGTGTGAGGTGATACCTCATTGTAGTTTTGATTTGCATTTCTCTAATGATTAGTGATGTTGAGCAGCTTTTCATGTGCCTCTTGACCATCTGTATGTCTTCTTTGGAGAAATGTCTATTTAGGTCTTCTGCCTATTTTTGGATTGGGTTGTTTGTTTTTTTATAATATTGAGCTGCATGAGCTGTTTATATATTTTGGAGATTAATCCTTTGTCCGTTGATTCGTTCCCAAATATTTTCTCCCATTCTGAGGGTTGTCTTTTCGTCTTGTTTGTAGTTCCCTTTGCTATGCAAAAGCTTTTAAATTTCATTAGGTCTTATTTGTTTATTTTTGTTTTTATTTCCGTTACTCTGGGAGGTGGGTCAAAAAAGATCTTGCCGTGATTTATGTCAAAGAGTGTACTTCCTATGTTTTCCACTAAGAGTTTTATAGTGTCCGGAATTATATTTAGGTCTTTAATCTGTTTTGAGTTTATTTTTGTGTATGGTGTTAGGGAGTGTTCTAATTTCATTCTTTTATGAAAGAATGAAAATGGTCCAGTTTTCCCAGCACCACTTATTGAAGAGGCTGTCTTTTCTCCATTGTATATCCTTGTCTCCTTTGTCATAGATTAGTTGACCATAGGTGTGTGGGTTTATCTCTGGACTTTCTATCCTGTTCCATTGATCTATATTTCTGTTTTTGTGCCAGTACCATATTGCCTTTATTACTGTAGCTTTGTAGTATAGTCTGAAGTCAGGGAGCCTGATTCCTCCAGCTCCATTTTTTTCCTGCAAGATTGCTTTGGCTATTCAGGGTCTTTTGTGTCTCCATACAAACACTAAGACTTTTTGTTCTAGTTCTGTAAAAAATGCCATTGGTAACATGATAGGGATTGCATTGAATCAGTAGATTGCTTTAAATAGTATAGTCATTTTCACAATATTGATTCTTCCAATCCAAGAACATGGTATATCTCTTCATCTGTTTGTGTCATCTTTGATTTCTTTCATCAGTGTCTTACAGTTTTCTGAGTACAGGTCTTTTACCTCCTTAAGTAGGTTTATTCCTAGGTATTTTATTCTTTTTGTTGCAATGGTGAATGAGATTGTTTCCTTAATTTCTCTTTCTGATCTTTTGTTGTTAGTGTATAGGAATGCAAGAGATTTCTGTGCATTAATTTTGTATCCTGCAACTTTACCAAATTCATTGATTAGCTCTAGTAGTTTTCTGGTGGCATCTTTAGGATTATCTATGTATAGTATCATGTCATATGCAAACAGTGACAGTTTTACTTCTTTTCCAATTTGGATTCCTTTTCTTCTCTGATTGCCATGGCTAGGACTTCCAAAATTATGTTGAATAATAGTGACGAGAGTGGCCATCCTTCTGTTGTTCCTGATCTTAGAGGAGATGCTTTCAGTTTTTCACCACTGAGAATGATGTTTGCTATGGGTTTGTCATATATGGCCTTTATTATATTGAGGTAAGTTCCCTCTATGCCCACTTTCTGGAGAGTTTTTACCATAAATGGTGTTGAATTTTGTCAAAAGCTTTTTCAGTATCTGTTGAGATGATCATATGGTTTTTATTCTTCAATTTGTTAATATGGTGTATCACACTGATTGATTTGTATATATTGAAGAATCCTTGCATCCCTGGGATAAATCCCACTTGATCATGGTTTATGATCCTTTAATGTGTTGTTGGATCCTGTTTGCTAGTATTTTGTTGAGGATTTTTGAATCTATATTCATCAGAGATATTGGTCTGTAATTTTCTTTTTTTTTAGTATCTTTGTCTGGTTTTGGTATCAGGGAGATGGTGGCCTCATAGAATGAGTTTGGGAGTGTCCCTTCCTCTGCAATTTTTTGGAAGAATTTGAGAAGGATGGGTGTTAGCTCTTCTCTAAATGTTTGATAGAATTCACCTGTGAAACCATCTGGTCCTGGACTCTTGTTTGTTGGAAGTTTTTTAATCACAGTTTCAATGTCATTACTTGTGATTGGTCTGTTCATATTTTCTGTTTCTTCCTGGTTCAGTCTTGGAAGGTTATACCTTTCTAAAAATTTGTCCATTTCTTCCAGGTGTCCATTTTATTGGCATAGAGTTGCTTGTAGTAGTCTCTTATGATGTTTTGTATTTCTGCGGTGTCTGTTGTAACTTCCTTTTTTTTTTTTTTTTTTGCGGTACACGGGCCTGTCACTGTTGTGGCCTCTCCCGTTGTGGAGCACAGGCTCCGGACGTGCAGGCTCAGCAGCCACGGCTCACGGGCCCAGCTGCTCCGCGGCATGTGGGATATTCCCAGACCAGGGCATGAACTCGTGTCCCCTGCATCGGCAGGTGGACTCTCAACCACTGCGCCACCAGGGAAGCCCACTTCCCCTTTTTCATTTCTGATTTTACTGATTTGAGTCCTCTCCCTCTTTTTCTTGATGAGTGTGGCTAAAGGCTTATCAATTTTGTTTATCTTCTCAAAGAACCAGCTTTTAGTTTTATGGATCTTTGCTATTGTTTTCTTAGTTTCTATTTCATTTATTTCTACTCTGATCTTTATGATTTCTTTCCTTCTGCTAACTTTGGGTTTTGTTTGTTCTTCTTTCTCTAGTTCCTTTAGGTGTAAGGTTAGATTGTTTATTTGAGATTCTTCTTGTTTCTTGAGGTAGGATTGTATTGCTATAAACTTCCCTTTTAGAATTGCTTTTGCTGCATCCCATAGGTTTTGGATCATTGTGTTTTTGTTGTCATTTTTCTCTAGGTATTTTTTGATTTCCTCTTTGATTTCTTCAGTGATTTCTTGATTATTTAGTAATGTATTGTTTAGTCTCCATGTGTTTGTGTTTTTTACATTTTTTTCCCTGTAATTTATTTCTAATCTCATAGCGTTGTGGTTGGAAATGATGCTTGATATGATTTCAATTTTCTTAAATTTACTGAGATTTGATTTGTGACCCAAGATGTGATCTCTCCTGGAAAATGTGCCATTACACTTTTTCTTGAGAAGAAAGTGTAACCTGCTGTTTTCGGATGGAATATCCTATAAATATCAATCTATCTGGTCTTTTGTGCCAGTTAAAGCTTGTGCTTCCTTATTAATTTTCTGTCTGGGTGATCTGTCCATTGGTGTAAGTGAGGTGTTAACGTCCCCCACTATTATTGTGTTACTGTCAATTTCCTCTTTTATAGCTGTTAGCATTTGCCTTATGTATTGAGGTGCTCCTATGTTGGGTGCATATATATTTATAATTGTTATATCTTCTTCTTGGATTGATCCCTTAATCATTATGTAGTGTGCTTCCTTGTCTCTTGTAACATTCTTTATTTTAAAGTCTATTTTATCAGGTATGAGTGTTGCCACTGCAGCTTTCTTTTGATTTCCATTTGCATGGAATATCTTTTTCCATCCCCTCACTTTCAGTCTGTATGTGTCCCTAGGTCTGAAGTGGGTCTCTTATAGACAGCATATATATGGGTCTTGTTTTTGTATCCATTCAGTCAGTCTATGTCTTTTGGTTGGAGCATTTAATCCATTCACATTTAAGGTAATTATCAATATGTATGTTCATATTACCATTTTCTTAATTGTTTTGGGTTTGTTTTTGTAGGTCCTTTACTTCTCTTGTGTTTCCCACTTAGAGAAGTTCCTTTAGTATTTGCTGTAGAGCTGGTTTGGTGGTGCTGAATTCTCTTAGCTTTTGCTTGTCTGTAAAGCTTTTGATTTCTCTGTTGAATCTGAATGAGATCCTTGCCAGGTAGAGTAATCTTGGTTGTAGGTTCTTCCCTTTCATCACTTTAAATATATTGTGCCACTCCCTTCTGGCTTGTAGAGTTTCTGCTGAGAAAATCAATTGTTAACCTTATGGGAGTTCCCTTGTATTCTATTTGTTGTTGTTTTTCCCTTGTTGCTTTTAATAATTTTTCTTTGTCTTTAATTTTTGTCAGTTTGATTATTATGTTTCTTGGCATGTTTCTCCTTGGGTTTATCCTGCCTGGGACTCTCTGGGCTTCCTGGACTTGGGTGGCTATTTCCTTTCCCATGTTAGGGAAGTTTTCGATTCTAATCTCTTCAAATATTTTCTCAGGTCCTTTCTCTCTCTCTTCTCCTTCTGGGACCTCTATAATGTGAGTGTTGGTACGTTTAATGTTGTCCCAGAAGTCTCTTAGGCTGTCTTCATTTCTTTTTGTTCTTTATTCTTTATTTTGTTCTGTGGCAGTGAATTCCACCATTCTGTCTTCCAGGTCACTTATCCGTTCTTCTGCCTCAGTTATTCTGCTATTGATTCCTTCTAGTGTAGTTTTCATTTCAGTTATTGTATTGTTCATCTCTGTTTGTTTATTCTTTAATTCTTCTAGATCTTTGTTAAACATTTCTTGCATCTTCTCGATCTTTGCCTCCATTCTTTTTCTGAGGTCCTGGATC
This sequence comes from Delphinus delphis, assembly GCF_949987515.2. Classification (NCBI taxonomy): domain Eukaryota; kingdom Metazoa; phylum Chordata; class Mammalia; order Artiodactyla; family Delphinidae; genus Delphinus; species Delphinus delphis. The sequence continues at coordinate 55,551,329 of NC_082697.1, forward strand.
ATCTTCATTATCATTATTCTGAATTCTTTTTCTTGAAGGTTGCCTATCTCCACTTCATTTAGTTGTTTTTCTGGGGTTTTATCTTATTCCTTCATGTGGTACAAAGTCCTCTGCCTTTTCATTTTGTCTATGTTTCTGTGAATGTGGTTTTTGTTCCATGGGCTGCAGGATTGCAGTTCTTCTTGCTTCTGCTGTCTGCCCTCTCTTCACTTTCTTAATAGACGCACAAAAGTGTTTAATTTTGATGAAGTCTAATTTATTTATTTTATCTTTTTGTCAGGTAGATATACACCTTTGCTTCTTTTTAAGGTTTTTATTGTTTTAACTCTTACATTTTCACCTTTGATTTATTTGGGGTTAATTTTTTATATGGTGTGAGGTAGTGATTCAGCTTCATTCTCTTGCATGTGGTTATCCACATGCAAGAGATCCCAGTGATACCAGCACCATTTGTTGAAGAGACTTTTCTTTCCCCAATAAATGGTCTTGTCACCCTTTTCAAAAATACCCTGAATCTACTTTTATAAATTCTTCCTAATTCCCTTATTTCGTGGGAGAAGTATATACAGCAGATACGTTTTTAATGTGAACACAAGTAAGCAAATACACATACACCTATAAGTATATATAGATAGATAGATATAGATGTCTTAAATACATATGTATACATTCATATATGTGTGTATGTGTGTGTGCATGTGTGTACACATATAAATTTTAAAAGATCAGAATCTTTGGGATTTATACCTTAAAAAAACTACAATTCCAACCTGATAACTAAGGTTTTCAGATAGAGCTAAAGATGGGCAAAATGGTACAGATTGGAGTACATTCAATATGGTAGTTATTAAATTAATTCTACACTATAATTGTTCATTTTCTAATGGAACTCATTCATACCTGCCCTTTGATAGCAATCTCTGCCTGAGTTTATTGTAAAAACTTGTTGAAGAAGAAAACCACTGGGCTCAGCAGAAATATCAACTACAGAAGACATGAATCTAGCATTGAAAAGCAGGCTGGGAGAAGCTACAGGAAAGGGGTAGCTTGGCTCTTCTTAGTCTGTTCAACCAGTGATGAGGCTTACCTGTATTTTAGTATTTTAGTATGTCAGAGATGGGAAAACTATAAGATGATCTCTTCTCCCCTAGTATTCATCTGAGGGTTTGGAGTCTGAGAAGGAAGATAGAGCAGGACAGCAGAATGAAAGAACAAGGAAGTTGAAGTCATACAGACTTGACTTTGAATCCTGGTCTCACCATGTTATTTATCTCTGTGACCTTGGGCAAGTGGCTTTCCTGATCTGAACTGTTTTTTGTCCATGAGCAAAATGACATCATGATACTTTCATTGCAGACCTGTAAGGATCTCGAACAAAATACGTTAAACATCAACACCTACACCAAGCAAGCATTGAATATAAAGGTGTTATTATCCTAATTATTATCTGGTTCCCACTAGACCTTTTGGATTAAGCACTTCTCTTCAGCTTACAGATATTGGCTCAAAGATCACTTACCCAAAGAAAGCTTATACGGCATCCTCCTTCACCCTCACATCCACACGAGATTCAGCCCTATATCTGTGGATCTCCCATCCCATAGTCTCAGAAAACCAGGCACTTTTATTCTTTTTTTTCTTTTTTCAGTGAATAGTTCAGTACTGGATTTTTAAAAATTGTTTTTTAGTTTTTTTATTTTTGTACACTTTTTAAATAGTTCTTTCCATTTGCAGTCATTACAAAATATTGACTATGTACCCCATGTTGTACAATACATCCTTGAACCTATCTTACACCCAATTGAGCAGTGTTTTCTTAAATTTTTATTGGAGTGTAGTTGATTTACAATGTTGTATTAGTTCCATTCGAGCACTTTTATTCTTGTCACTTGTCAATAATGTATAATTACACACATGCACACTCCACTTCAACACATTTTTAATTTACTATATTCTTTTTTTATTGAAGTATAAATTTCATGCAGTGAATCACTCTTTATGGTATATGAGTTTTCTGTCAAACAAAATGAAGTGACCACCACCAAAATCAAGCTAGAGAACACGTTCATTACCCCTCCCCCCAAATTCCTTCATGTCACTTTGTCATCAGCACTTCTCCCCACCCCCAGCCTCTGCCAACCACTAATTTGTTTTCTTGTCTGTATAGTTAACTATTCCAAAATGTTATTAAAAATGTGGAATCGAACAGTACACAGACTTTTGAGTATGGCTTCTCTCGCCAAACAGTGCACTTGAGATTTATCTACATTGTTGCTTTATCAGTAGTTTATTGATTTTTGTTGCTGAGTAATAGTCCATTGAACAGACATACCACACTGTTATCCATTCACCCGCTGAAAGACATTTGGATTCTTTCAAGATCTGGGTGATTTTAAGTAAGACCACTGTAAACATATACGTATAGATATTTGTGACACCATAACTTTTCATTTAAATTGGGGAAATAACTAGGAGTGGAATTTTGGGACCTATCTCCAGTGTTTTATTTATTAAAACAATAGAAAGAATATCTAAGGCAAATACAATAAAATGTTGGTTTGAAAACGGTGATTTGTAAGAACATAGGTGCTCTTCATAATATTCTATATACTTGTCTATGCTTGAAACACTTTATTAAAAATAAAACTCACAAAGTTAGGCAACATAAGTCAACCCAGCAATTCATATGGTATGGATGGACCTAGAGATGATCATACTAAGTGAAGTAAGTCAGAAAGAGAAAGACAAATACCACATGATATCACTTATATGTGGAATTTAAAATATGACACAAATGAACTTATATACAACATAGAAACAGACCCACAGACATAGAAAACAAACTTCTGGTTACCAAAGGGGGAAGAGGGTGGAGGAGGGCTAGATTAGGAGTTTGGGATTAGCAGATATGCACTACTATATATAAAATAGATAATCAACAAGAACTTGCTATATAGCACAGGGAACCTATATTCAATATCCTGCAATAAACCATAATGGCAAAGAATATAGAAAAGAATGTATGTATATGTATAACTGAATCACTGTGCTGTACACCAGAAACTAACACAACATTGTAAATCAACTCTACTTCCATTTAAAAAAATGAACCCTCAGATGGTACACGTACAGCTGATTATGTCAAGGTGTACACATGGGCTTTGCCACAGTAATGAAGTCCTTTTCTACCTAAAGATACTAATAATTTTAGCCATATTACTGAAACCTCTTAATGATTCTATAAGTAGAAGAGAAAAGTGGATCAACCATATCTAAAGCTGACAAGGTGGTCCCTGGGGATGGTGCGAATCTCTCTTTATGGTTCCACCTCCCAGATGCCCACAAGTCCCCTTCTTCTCCACCTTCTTTCCATCTTCCTTTTTCATCTTGCCTCTGCCTCCACCTGAATAAGGTGCCATCCTCACTCACTTACTGCCCTTCCCTTACACCTGTTCTTCTAAAAGGAGCATTCCAGGGAGGACGGAGAATTTCCAAGGCACTTAACTCTTTTGTGCGTATAGATCATGACGGTATCCCATGATACCACTCCCGCCTGGGGTGCGGAGGAGGAGTTCAAGAAAGGAGGAGGGAGACAGGGAACCCGTGATGCTAACTCATCCAAAACAAAGAGGTAAAGGAGCACATCCTGCCGCATTATCATGAGGCAGCAACAAGTCAGGCAGTCCCCACCAGCCATCCAGAAAGTCATGGTGGGGACACTTCCAGACAGAAAGCTCTTTTGAGAAAGTGCCTTGAGATTATGTTTCAGAAAATGGCATTTGCTGTGGTGGTGATAAATGGTTTCTTAAGCCTACAAAACATTCATCAGTGTAGCACTCAGGCCCTTCAGGTAATGCAAAGAGCGAACGTCGTCTGCAAACATGAAATATGGGCCGGTTCACTATCCACTCACTAAAATGTTTCATCTGGTGATCACTCTGGAGCAAGATTTATTTTGTGTTTCCCAAACATCTTTTTAAATTTAAATTAGATTTCATGGATCCTCTCCCTCCATCCTCTGACTTCTTGGAGTTTAGCATTTGCTGGCTTATTTTTTTACATGAACCCACTCATAATCATTCCAAGTCAAGGGTTGCCAGAGACAAAATTATAGGTGGAGCTGAACAAGTATTATTAACTCCACTGGAAGCTTGGAGTGATTATATGTTTTGTGGGAAGTGGGCTGGGAGTTCTTTAACTAAGGGAATTATGAGGAAGCCTGATGTCTAATTGGAATCCCATCCTTCCCAACATGGTTCCAGGAATCCTTGGCTGGTATTGAGAAGCTCAGCTTGGGCATGACTTCTCTGGAGTCATTTTTTGTTTCTGCCCACTCCACTGAGACAGAATCGTATATTCCCCATTCTTTTATTATTATTATTATTAAATTTATTGGAGTATGTTTCTTTGCAATGTTGTGTTAGTTTCTTGCTGTACAGCAAAGTGAATCAGTCATACGTATACATATATCCCCTCTCTTTTGGATTTCCTTCCCATTTAGGTCACCTCAGAGCACTGAGTAGAGTTCCCTGTGCTGTACAGTAGTTTCTCATTAGTTATCTATTTTATACATAGTAGTGGATATATGTGAGTCCCAATCTCCCAATTCATCGCAACCCCATTCCCCCCTTGGTAACCATAAGTTTGTTCTCTACGTCTGTGTCTCTATTTCTGCTTTGCAAATAAGTTCATCTGTACCATTTTTCTAGATTCCACATATAAGCAATATTATATGATATTTGTTTTTCTCTTTCTGACTTACTTCACTCTGTATGACAGTCTCTAGGTCCATCCACATCTCTGCAAATGGCACATTTTCGTTCCTTTTTATGGCTGAGTAATATTCCAAACATTCCCCATTCTTTACCCACACAGCACCCTCTTGCTACATCCATGAAGGCGTCCATCACGTTATTTCGCAACCCTCTTCTCATACCCGTCACCAGCCTTACCTCCCTGTCCCTTGATACCAGAAGGCTCGTCTCACTTATGTCTGAATCCTGCCCGCTCCTCGTCTTTTCAAGGGTCTAGCACACAGCCGACACTCACTAGACACTTGGTGAGTGAATGAAGCCATCTTTCTGGGTGCAGTGTGTTTGTTCGCACCCTCAACACATGAGAAAGGAAGGCAGCCAGGAGGCAAGAAGGAAGGAAAGTGGAAAAGAAAGAAAAAGGAAAGTGCATCCCATGAGATGTCTCATTGAACACCATTTTCAAGAGAATGAAAAATGGCTCAAAGAGAAAATTTGGGAAGGGATAGAGAATCTTTAAGATAGCAGACAAAAATCACATCACAAGACATGCTGACAAGTCCTAGAAAAAGATTCATTTCTTTGTTCATCTCTGTAAGATTTACTTAATATATTAATATATCCCCCCTGCCACACGCAAATCTTTTGATTCTGAAGGTAGTCTTTTCATCCTTTTCAATTTCCTTAAAACAACTTCAATATATTAATAACTCCAAGTTAAATTTAAGGGAGTCCCAATCTCCCTCTCTCTCTCTCCCCCTCTCTCTTTCTGACACACACACACACACACACACACACACACACACACACACACACACACGCCTCCCACTATTCCCTGTCTTCTTAAACATTAAAAAAATGTCTTTGTTCTTCATCAAGTTTTTCTCAAGTCCATGTTCCTTGGAGGGCTCAGTTTGGGACACCACATAGATGGTATTTGTTTGTGCATACCTGATAAAACTTATCTACTGCAGAGATAGAATTCCTCAGAGGAAATTTCCACTGCTTCTCTTACTCTGTCTAGGGTTTTACTTGGGTAGAGTGTATTCAGATACATCACAACATCCACTCCGATTGCCGTCAAAATCTCTGGGCCCTTTTTTAATTTACTTGTGGATTAAGTCTGCCTGTCTGTAGCTTCAGAATCAGATGCTGAAGTGTGCAGTGTCAAAAAGCATTTCGATTTGGCACGATTCAGGAGAGAAGTCGTTCACATAAGCAAATTAGATGTATTTGTTCATCTTTCTGTTTAGGTTAACCCACATGTACTGAAATTCTGTCACATCCCAGGCACTATGCTAAGCTATGCACAAAGTACCAAGTATTCACAGTTGTAATGCCAGAGAGTGTCTTGGGAGGGGCAAGGGATTAACTGTCCTTACCCCATCAAAATCTGGATTAGCTCCCCATGCAAAAACATTGCCAAGGAACATACAACCTAATATTTTAAAAGAAAATAAAATACTGTGAAAACACAGCTTTAAGATAATCCCCCAGCTGCTCTTCCTTTAAGGAGGGCATTTGTGCAGAAATTCGGGAGCCACCTCTGAGCACAGATATTAATCAGCTATGATACATGGCCTCAAAGGGTAAAGCAGAGAGCGTTAATGGCTCTGCAGCTCTGTCAGCACAAGCTCTGTAAGCACAGAGAAGGGTATTCAGTCCAATCTGAAAGCTAAGAGAAGGCTTCTTGGAGAAGCTTACTGATTTAAATGCCAACCCCGTGCATGCATATTTAAATAAAATTATATACTTCCATCACTCGCTATACAACGGAGGACACTTGTCTTAGTTCATTGGTGCTGTGATAACCAAATACCATAGATGTGGCTGGCTTATCAACAACAGAATTTTATTTCTCACAGTTCTAGAGGCTGGAAATCTGAGATTAAGGTCCCAACCTGATCCAGTTCCGGTACGCAGTGAATATGGTAAAACTTTTTATTCCTGTAGATGAAGGTCAGTGAATTGGATTCCTTGGAACGGTTACTTTGCTTTGGGAATTCAAAAGAAGATGCCATGTTCTCTTCTGATCTTGTCTTGGACCAGAAACAGACAAATTTAAGTCTAGCTTAAGTACACAAAGAAAGTTTCCAGGAAGGGAAGCGTGTTAGCCTAAACTTTAACCACATGAAGGTCATGGCTTCAAATCTCAGCCCGTCTCTTACCAGCTCATTAAGCATGGATGAGTGATTATACTTTCTAGAGCAGCACCGTCGAATGGAACTTTCTGTGATGGTGGACATGTCCACATTCTGCCCTATGCAATCTGCAGCCACTGCCCTCAGGTGGCTTTTGAGCAATTGAAATATAGGCAGCGAGTCTGAGGAACTGAATTGTCAATTTTATTTAGTTTTGATGATATAAATTCACATTTAAGTAGCCACCTGTGACTAGTGGCTACCATATTGGATAGCATAGCTCAAGACATTGTTTTTTCCTTCTGCAAAATATAGAGTTAATTGTGTCCATCTTTAAGGGTCGTTGTGAAGATGTGATGAGTTATGTGAAGTGCTCAGCTCAGCACCTGACTTGTAGGAAGTGTTCAATGAAAGTCCCACCTATTATAACCATTGTCATTATTGCTATTGTTATTTTCTTCTTATTGTTATGAAGACCATTATTTTATTAAAAAGCACTCTTTCTAGGAATCATCGTCTTTATTGATACTCCTTGTATTAACGAGTTCCTGTTAATCAATGCTTTCATGTGTTCATAGTGGAGAAAGTGGTCTGGATTACAGAAGGCAGCATGGAGTTAGAATGGCAGCTGGGGTGTCCTATGAGGAACAGGCTCTAAACAGATGAGACGCTCTTCCCTGGATCCCACCACGGGGATCATGAAACTCAGAAACTGAAGACCCCCACTTGATGTCGTGAAGTGTTTGCCTGAGTCAGAGCCATCCAATTTTGTAGAAAAAGGTCCCTTCAGATCCAGGATAATATAGATTGATTCTGAATCAAGAGCCCTGAATTTGATTTCTTTTGATTTCCAAGGTATCCATTTGGGGCAGCTCCTAGTCAGCTTCTCCGTAGAAAGCTGTAGACAGAGCATAAGCCTCTCAGAAGCTGATGTGTGTGTACCTATCTGACCATGGTCCCAGGCATGTTGGAGTCGGAGAGAATAGAAATTGAACGCTCAGCCTGCTCTTAGCTGGTGACTGAGCCAAAGAACGTACTCTTGTTGAACCCGCTTCCTCGTCGATAATCCTTGCAGGGGATTCAGTGACCCAAGGTGTTTCCATTCCATCGCAGAGCACCTGGTCCATAGTAAGTGCTCCAATAATCAAATGATTTGCCTTTCTTAGTACCTGGCACACTGGAGATGCTTCATGCATTTTTATCTAATGGGTGAATAGATCTAGGAACCCAAACATGACTTTGTCTTACCCACTCTGAGTAATAGGTATATAGTAATGGTGCAAGAGATCTTGACAGGGAGCACAGAGGCCTCCAGCTGGCACATGGGTCTTGCTGGTGGGGTTCTCCAGAAGCAGATACTGAGATGAGTTTATTAGAAATCAATATCTGTGAAAGGAAGAGGAGGAAGCTGGATTGGACACAGAGAAAAGTTGAACTGCAATGTAGACCCCCTGGAGAGCCTTGGCCAGCGTGACAGGGAGGCTGAAGTGGACACTGCCCGTGAGCTGTCCATGTTGGGTTGAAGTGGCTAGGACTTTATACCTCTCATGACATACCCCGAGGTCAGGTTGCCCTGGGAAGGCTGTGACCTCATACTAGGGGGACAGGCAGACCCTGAAAGAGGTGACAGCTGGAGCTGGCTGGTGACCACACTTCCTGAGCAGCAAGCCCTGCCGTGAAGCAGGATCTGGGAAGTACATCCCTGTGTCCATCTCAGTGGGGTACTTAGGTTAGGGAGAGCAGACAAAGGGCATAGGAAATAGAAGGAAGTTTCCCAGGGTTATCATCAACCCAGTGACAAATATTCTTTAGGGATGCAGGAGCAGTAGAGAGTATGCCATAAATTAAACATGTCATATGTAGCATTTAATAAATTTCTGTTCATTGTAATAAGAACATTTATATTTTAAAAATACCATTCCCAAGCAAACCAGCATGAGATAAGAAACATGGGGGCCCAGTGAAGAACACAAGAAAGATTTAGATCAAACAAAGAAAGCTCTTTAATTGCATTGATTAAAAACTTGGGCAATGGCGTCATACAAATTTGGGATCAAGTCCTAGATCTACAACTAACACATGACTAGGAAGTCACCTCACTTCCCTAAGCCTCAGTTTCTTGATATGTAAAATGGGATAAAAATGGAACCACTGCATGCTGTGAAGATGAAATGGATGAATGCGTCTAAAGGACTGAGCACTGTGTTTGGCTATATAATATTTACTTAATAAATTTTAATTATTAGTAGTATCATTCACACCAGATTATGGGTTTTCTGCAAATTCTTAACGAGGAGAGATTTGAAACTACTACAAGGCTATCCTTCCCAACAAACACACATACTAAATGTCATTTAAAATTGATGCATAGGGCTTCCCTGGTGGTGCAGTGGTTGAGAGTCCGCCTGCCGATGCAGGGGACACAGGTTCGTGCCCTGGTCTGGGAAGATCCCACATGCCGCGGAGCGGCTGGGCCCGTGAGCCATGGCCGCTGAGCCTGCGCGTCCGGAGCCTGTGCTCCGCAGTGGGAGAGGCCACAACAGTGAGAGGCCTGCATACCGCAAAAAAAAAAAAAAAAAAAAATGGATGCATAAAAGTTTAAGTTAATCATATATTTATTTCATACATTTATAAATATATAAATATATGTTTTACTATATATATATGTTTATTTCTAGTTTCAGACATAAAATTTAACATTACCAATGACTCTTCTTTCTGATAGTATACATATTTTCATTGAGTCATAAAGAATCTCCCAAAGCCTTGCTGTATACAAGCTTTAGCTAATTTTTGGTGTTCTGCTAAAAAAGAAAATAAAAATAAATAAATGAGACCATGCAGCAGAGTTCTAGGCAATGCTTCTGTCTATATCCTGTCTTAGAAAATCACAGAAAGTGTTAGCATAATCAATTATCTGAAAAATCCTATTCTAGTGAGAAAAATATTCCAGTGTTTAACTTTGTTGCAACCAGGTTACCCAATTACTTTTGGCCCCATAACCCTTGTCTTCCATACGCATATTTATTAATTGGGGTGCTTGAAATGGCAAGCAATAGAAACCCAACTCTAACATGCTTAATCAAATAAACAGATTTATTGCACCAAGTAATTGCACTGAACAAGGGTGAAGTTCAGGCTTGGTTGACTCCAGTGACCAAATAACGTTTGTCATTCTCTGGACTGTGCTTTTCTCTGTGTACGTTTCATTTTCAGGAAGGTGTTCCCTAAATGGCCAAAACACAGACCACACCAGCTCTAAGACTTCTATGAGAACAGAAATTCCCAGAGGAGAGGAAGAAGAGTTTCTTTTTAATCAATTTTAGGAACAGGGTCAGGGTGTTCTTTCAGTATCTGGGGTTGGACACTATTGCTGTGGCCAGATTGATGTAACAATGTAGCATTTTCATTGGTCCAACTCAGGTCACATGTTCACCTCTGGAATTGAAGTAGGGTCATGTTCATTGGAAGCACAAAGTCTTCCATAGGGGACGATGTGCTGAAAAAGATCATTTCCTTCTCTCCTCCTTCTCTCTTCTCTTCCTCCCTCTCTTCTCTTTTTCTCTTTCCCTCTCTCTCAGTGATACAGTTCATAACCCTCAGGGACAAACAAAGGGTTAATTTCCAAATAGCCCTGGTGCCAGAAAGACCATCTGAGATCTTGTCTTGCCAAAATCAGCTCCATGCTGAATTTGCAGAAAGATTTAATTTCTCCCCTGGAGCTCTGAACAAGGTTATTAAGAGGCCCTTTCAAGTTGTCCCTCTGGGAAACTCTACAAACAGCTGCATGAAAAGGAAAAGGGAAGAAGCAGTACAGTACTTGGAACTCAGACAGTGCACCTTCCAGCAGCCCCGGGCTTGATCTGGGCAACCTTGAGGTGCAAGCAGCAGGCAGGGGAAGTTGGAGGCCTGAAGATTTTCAGCAAAGCTCATTTCTGATGGAATACCTGCCAGGGAGTGCCCTGTACCACCGCCATATCAGAAATTGAGAAGCAAGCTGATGATAGCCAAGAAAAAAAACTGATTTAGTGGAGGATGTGTATTGGGTGGTCAGAAAACAGTTTATGATGACTGGGAGAGGGATGCTGTTTTCTCAACTCAGGGGAACATATATACCATGAGATTTCTTGCTGGGTTTGACATTAGATGTGCTACCATAAAGCTCTCTGAGTTTTTGGCATGCATGCTCTGTTTGGAATGCATATATCACTGTAGGAGCCATGACCAAGAAAGGAACAAGTAAGTGGGTGGCATGGTGTACAGAAAGTTAACTAAACTAGGGTGTAGATCTAAATTTGCACCCTTTTGCTGAGTCACTGGGAGAATTCCCTTCCCCTCTCTGGGTTGCACTTTCATCTCACAAGTGAGAAAAGTTGGACTAAATGAGGGATAAAAAATAATCTCATCTCACGGGTCAACTCTTATGATGTTGGCACTGTGTTGAGAAGGATTCTGAGGTCGTATCCTCACTCTCCAAGAAGTAATTAGGCAACCGAGTTGAAATTATTTGCCATCACCTTGGGAAGGGAGGGTTAGCAGCACATCTCTTTTATTTGCTCTCCCTGAAAAAGATGATTTCTGTGATCCCTTCTAGATGGAAAATTCTGTTATTCTAAACACTTTAATATTTTCCTTGATGCTTGAGATGAGATGATTATTTTTAACCTCTCCCAATCATTTGAAATGTTACTCCACGTCAGTCTTCTACAAAAAGACAGCATGACAGGCTGTTTTTAGGTATCAAAACTCAAAATATGTATAAAGCAAAGGACACAGGCTTTCCATTTGCCAAGGTTTTCAGCCTTCCTCTACTGTGCTGTATATTAATACACTACAGCATGTGGAACCACTGCCTGTGCTTTACTGGTATTTTTCTTTCCTCTCCCTGAGTCCTGAACGCACTGTTCCTTTCTGAGAGTCCATCACTGCCACAGATGCTAGGAAACCACGTGTGAGCAGCTGGAGAGTTCCTGGGGCCAGGTTTTGATCAAAGCTGGTGGCTTTTCAGTCCACTGTGCTCTCTTCAGCTAAGCTGTCACTGTTCTTTTTCTTTTATGTCTTTTAAAGGAAGTACTTCTTTGCACAGCAATGCCATTCAACAAACACTTTCTAGTGTGAATTGTGGGCAACTCCCTGTGCTAAAAGCGCACGAGGAAAAGAAAGATGCATAAGACAGAATCTGTGTCCTCGGAGGGGTCACAAGTGAGTGGGGGAGAGAGACTTGGACACAATTAAAGGTAATAAAAATCAGGCTGTGAAAAGTACTTTAAAAGAGGTATTCAAAAACAGAATACTATGAGAGAATGGAGCAGAGAAAAACATGTTCTGGGTGAGTAGGCTTTGGGTTCGTTTCCAGAGAAGCTATTTGAGCTTGGCGGTGAAGGATGAATGCTGGGGGAAAAGGAGAGCGTCTTCCAGTGAAAGTAACAACGTGTGCAAAAATATGGAGCATGGGGTGTATGGTGTGTCCAGAGAACAGTGAACAAAATGAGCAGTGGTTGTTTATTTAAATGGTCTGAGTGGCTTGGATGTAGAGTCTGTAGGTAACAGCAATGGGGGTGGGGTGGGGTGGAGATTTACATCGGGGTCAGAATTTGGAGGGCCTTCCATATCATTCTAATGTACTTCAATTGGTAAAAACAGATATTGAAAACCTAGGATGTAAGAGGCAGAGTTCTATAGGCTGGACTGGGAGGATAATACACACAAGGTTCTTGCCCTCAAGAGAATGTAATCAAGTAGGATCACATACAAAGCGCTAATTGCAATAAAATGTGTAATTAATTCCCTCATGCAGATATGTAAAGGATTATTGGAACAAATATCTAATATCCAGTGGGGAGCATAGAAAAAATTATTGACAGGCAAGTAGGAGACAGACTAGAAGATTTTTCCAGGCACCAAGAATGGCATAAGCAAAGACTTAGAATAACGATAGATTCTAGCCTGTTTGGGGAATTGGGATAAATTCGGTATGGCCAAAAGGTAGACTGAATGGGGGTAAGAGATGGAAGTGAAGCCTAAAAAAAAGATTGTGGCTTAGTCTGAATGAAAAAAGGATTAGGGGCTTCCCTGGTGGCGCAGTGGTTGAGAGTCCGCCTGCCGATGCAGGGGACACGGGTTCGTGCCCCGGTCCGGGAAGATCCCACATGCCGCGGAGCGGCTGGGCCCATGAGCCATGCCGCTGAGCCTGCGCGTCCGGAGCCTGTGCTCCGCAACGGGCGAGGCCACAGCAGTGAGAAGCCCGCGTACCGCAAAAAACACAAAACCAACCAACCAACCAAACAAACAAAAAAAACGATTAGAAGGAATGCTTAACTTATTGGGAGGGGAATTATACGTTTTTGAAAATTTGCAATGTACACGCTAATATTCAGTGCCCATTTTAAATGGTCCCTGATGTGTAGGGTGTAATCAGCACTCTACATATATCACTCCTTATAATTTTAAGGTCAGTTAAGTTTCTACTTTGTATCAAAGGGCCATATGTATGGAATATATGTGTAACAAAATACAATTTTATCTTTAATATAGAAGCCTTTTGTAATCTATACCAGTCCTTTCCAACAGAATTTACTGTGGTGATGTGGTTCTATACCATGTTATCCAACGTAGCATCCACTAGGCACAGATGGTTATAAAGTACTTGAAATGTGGCTAGACAAATTGAAGAACTGAGTGTTTTATTTTGCTTAATTTTACTCAGTTTAAATTTAGACTTAAATAGGCAGAAGTGGCCACCATCTTGGATAGCATCGGTCTAGACAAAGCAAATATATGGATATGAGATATGAAATTTGACAGAAATAGATTATTTAGGGCACCCATTGTAAGAATGAACAAATGAGACAGCTTATTGGAAGCAGCTGTATCAAGTGGGAATGCCATTAACTCCTTCTTTCTGGAAGAGAGATGGAGAGAAAGAAAGGGAGCCTGGGAATTGTCTCCTCCTAGAATTAATTACCTTCCGCTTAGAGTCATTGAAGGAGCCAAGCTGACCATAGATGGACTTTGAAAGCAATAGAAATGAAAAAGCAAACGTTAAGACAAAGCTTAAACATCAACCTTCCTGTAAGTGTATTGATCTCTGACAGAATAATCTTATGGAAAGATGTACACAGTCCAGGATACTTAAGGAATAAAATACCTGTGTCTGAGATGAACATGTCTTGCTATTGACTATCCGGCATCCCTCTGCTATTCTTGTAAGAGCACCAAATATTTTCCTGTGGGGACCTGTCATTTCCATATTCCATGTGGGCCTAATAGAGCTTTAAATCTCAAACTCCAATCTTGATGCATGGCCCAGGACTGGTCAGTAAGAACACTTCACCACCCTGGAGCCGGTGATTGGATCAGGGAAGGGATGAGACAGCCAAACCAACCAGAAGCTTCCCTTTCCAGCCTTTCTAGATGCTAGAATTTTCTCTGAAACCCAAAGCTAAAAATACTGTAGATGTGCCATTGCAAGTGATCATCTACTTTTTTGTCTAAGAGAGGAGCCAGTCAGAGGCAGAAATAAGAGACACAGAAAGCCCTGAGGATACAGTTCAAATCCCTGTATCCCCCCAACCCCAGCGCCTGAAGTGTCTGATCCCGCCCCTGGGAATTCCTATTTGTGTGAGCTAATCAGTCCCTCTTTTTACAGATCTTGGACTGAGTTGGGATTCTGCCATTTGCAAAGGAAAGACTTTACTAACACCTTGGCCCACAGAAGGAGCAGATCTTGAGACTTGATAGATATTTTTCCATTAACTAGATCTAAATATTTGCCTCTGACAGGCAGGTGAAATGATGGTTTTCAGTTAGTAACAGAGGGTTTTGAAGCAGAGTCATTTTTCCTGATTATTTTAGCAATTAGAGAGTAAAAAAAAAAAAACGGAAGGGAACTTGGACCTTTCCAATATTTTGGCAACTGTCATATCAATGATTTTAAAGTAAGGTAGCCCAGAAATAATGCCAGCTACTTTAAAATTCCTGAAGGTCAAATGCAAAGTCCCCACTAAGTTTGACCACACTAACATCATCACTCCTGCCACTGACACGTGGAAGAATTAAGTTTTTTTTTTTTTTTTTTTTCAGTACGCAGGCCTCTCACTGTTGTGGCCTCTCTCGTTGCGGAGCACAGGCTCCGGACGCGCAGGCTCAGCGGCCATGGCTCACGGGCCCAGCCGCTCGGCGGCATGTGGGATCTTCCCGGACCGGGGCACGAACCCGTGTCCCCTGCATCGGCAGGCGTACTCTCAACCACTGCACCACCAGGGAAGCCCCAAGAATTAAGTTTTGAAACAGGAGTTACGGTCAGAGTTGGCCTTTCTGCTAGAGCAATCCGCTGTCTTGTCAGACTTTTCTCCATTGTCTCATATGCCGTGTTGGGGAGAAGCTGAGGAGTCATCAGAACTCTAAGAAGGTGGTTCTAAGAAGGTGGGAATAGACATAAAGCTCACCTTACTTTGACGATCTCTGCCCTGGCCTGTGGCTTGTCAAACATAGTGTAATAGGGAAGAACCTTTGTATTCTGTTACAGGTTAATCACTAAAGGGATGTTGCCTATATGCTTAAATTATCCATAATGGCCCGTCTCTGGGAACCCTGCCTCCCAGGTAACGAGTGTTAAGCTAAAATACCTTTGTTTAGCTCACAGGAAATATCCTGATCAGCTCACCTGTGAATGACTGCAGGAAGGACAAAATTAACACACCTCCTCCTCCGGAGTCTGGCCAGAACCAGGACTTTCCCCCCTCCCCTTTTAGTATAAAAGAAGCCTGGATTCTAACTCAGGGAAGATGGTTCTTTGAGACACGATTCCATCCTCTTTTCGGTCTGCTGGTTTTCCAAATAAATTCGCTATTCCTTGTAACTCATCTATCAATGTATTGGCCTGTCATGTGGCAAGCAGTATGAGGATGGAATTGGTAACAGTGGCACAAATTCCCAAAAGTAAACAAACAACCCCAAGTGAAAATTAACTTTATCCAAATTACTATAGATCAATTAATTCTCTATGAAGATAAACCATCTAAGGATTCAGAGCATTTATACAATGTGAGGAAGGGAGAAAGTGTAGAGCTATGAGGACCCACTCATAGAATTTGGAGTTAAGAGAGGGGGGATAATTAGGATGACTAGCAGGTTTCTGGCCTAAGAAACTGGGTACAGTGTTGATCATCAGAGCAATGAAATGGGCATGGCTTCAGAGAGAGAAGATGGAGGGAACGAATGGGAGGGGAGGGGACCAAGGTTAGAACCTTAAGCAGAGGAGAAACCGGAGCCAAAGAAAAGGAGATTGAGGTGACAGAGGACCACCTGGAGGATATGGTCTCCTGGAAGTCAAGAGAGGGCAGATGAGAATGATGACGGAGATTACGTCATTTTGTAACAGAGAAAATTGAAGCTCAGGGAAGCAAAGTCACCACCCACAGCAAGTCAGCAGCAAAGTCTGGGACTCCCCAGCTCCAAAGACCACACTATTTCCATGATATCATCCATCTCGTAGAAGAGACACTGAGGAATGTAGGGTCTCTTTGAATACATTGGTCTGTCAACCTTCAGAATACCAAGTTATGTGATGGGGCAGAGGGATGGCATTTAATAAGAGGAGAGAAACCAGATTATAAAGGCTACAAATGACAGTGAAGGAAAAGAAAAGAAAGCTCGGGAAGGTGGCTCTATGGAAAGACAGGGGACAGTACTTTTACTGGAGAGCAGGTTGAAGAGATGTATTTTAGCTACTTGATGATCCAGAATCAGTAATCGATACCATGTTGATAGAGAATTGGGGCTCTAGAATTAAGTGAGCTCAAATCTAGACCTCACTACTTATCAATGCCATAAAGCAGATCTCAACTGGGGTGACTGTGTCTGGAGACATTTTTCTCTGGGGAAGGGATGCTACTGGCTGTAGTAGGTAGAGGCCAGGGATCCTGCAATGTTCAGGGAAACATCCCTACAACATAACTCAACCCAAGATGTCAATAGTGCTGGGACTGAGAAACGCAGTGATAACAGGAACATTTCTTAAGCTTTTTAGAACTAGGTTTCCTCAACTGTAAAGCAGGAGTGACACTGATACTTGCTTCCTGGCCATTCGGGGATTTAATGAGCTAATATGTGCAAAGTGTGTGGAAAGTCCTAGGAACATCATTATCATCATTTTTACCGTTTTGTGTGATGGGCCAAGACATTGACTTAAACCAGCATGCAAAGGCCAGTCAGAAAGAGGGTGGCATTAGTGGTTGTGTGTCAGAGCCCTTGACTCCTGAGTACTCCTCTGTGGAGAGTGGTCAGGGCTGGAGGGATGCGGGGCATGCCTTTAGAGATGGGTCCATTTTTTCTTTCACTCCAGAAATCCCAGGATGTCCTGGTTTCAGATATAAAAACACTCCCTGCAGTAGGGTTTTTCCGAGTAAGAAGTGACCATCACATGGGTTGGAACTAAAACACTCTGACAGAATGGTTTCCAGGCAATTGAGCGGATTCCGTTCCATTGCTGCTGAGAGAGTGTTGTTTTGTGGCAGAACGGATGGCTAGATGTTCCTTTGGGGTACTTTCGATCAAAGGAGAAAAGCAGATTATTAATGAACAGAAATATGTATATTTGGATAATTACATGTTATACCTGTATATTTTTCTATTTTCCAAGATGCAAAAGAGCTGGGCGAGAGAAGCACATTTGAAAGATTCCTACTCTAGTCAGACTCACTTAGCCCCTTCATCCCTTACATTGGCAGTTGAATCCCAAGGACAGATTCTGGTACAGAAAGGAGCAATAAACAAATACAGGCCAGGGCTCCTGGCATCATGGAAAAAAACCCCCACCCATTTCTTATAAATAGATTGCAATAAAACAATAGAGGGAATTTAGTAGAGGGAATCAGCCAAGAGGAACTCTGACTTGTTGCCCTTTACGCTACAGAAACAGACAAAACAACACCGAAAAGGATTCAGATGAATCCTTTAAAGACAGCCGGCTTTTGAAGGTTTCTTAATCAACCTCTCGGGCAGAATACCCAACTATTTTAACTGGAGTGTAGGTAAGAGCAAATAATAAAGAAAATAGTCAATCAATAACCCAGAAGATGGGTATTCCAATGTCAACAACCTTTTTTTTTTTTTTCCTTGCCTTGTTTTCATGCGTCCGCACCAGTCAGATTTAATGCCTGTCTTTCACAGACTGGGTAGAAGAAAATGAAACGATACACTGTGTCTGTGGCAGTCTTCTGAGAATTTGCTTTTCCTCCTTCCTGTCCAGCAACACCTGGTTTCCATTTGGGGACCCATGTGATGCTGACTTAGCTCTCAGTTGGAAGGGAGTGGGGTGTAGCACGTGACTTTGGCCAAGCAAGTGGGGTCCTTCCAGCCTCTCTGGCTGCACTGATTGGTTCATTCATGGCATGGAATCGAATCTGCTCTTTTTTGTTATGCCCGCCAATGCATTCCTCTCATTATTAGGTCAGTTCTACTGGGTTTTCTATTATTTATAACCCAAAGAATCTTAACTAATGTAGTGGACCCATGTCTCAGGGTCTCCATTACTTAAATGTTTAGTGTATTAGTTTCCCATGGCTGCTGAAACAAATTACTACAAACTTAGTGGCTTAAAACAACACAAATTTATCATCTTTCAGTTCTGTAGGTCAGAAATCTGACACCTGTCTCACTGGGCTAAGATTCAGGTGTTGGCAGGGCTGCGTTCCTTTCTGGAAGTTCTTGGGGAGAATCCTTGGATTTTCCTGTTTCTTGAGGCCACCTGCATTCCTGGGCTTGTGACCCCTTACTCCATCTTCAGAGTCACTATACAGCATCTTTCTGACCCTGCTTCTGTGGTCATATCTCTTTCTTTGACTCACCTCTGCTTTCCTCTTCTATGTTTAAGGACTCCTGTGATTTTCTTGAGCCAACCTAGACAATACAGGCTAATCTCCCCAGCTCAAGGTCAGCTGGTTAGCAACCTCAATTCCATCTGCAACTTTACTTCCCCTTTGCCACGGAAGGTAACATATCCATAGGTTCTGGGGATCCTGATGTGG
The DNA here is from genome assembly GCF_949987515.2 of Delphinus delphis. Taxonomy (NCBI): domain Eukaryota; kingdom Metazoa; phylum Chordata; class Mammalia; order Artiodactyla; family Delphinidae; genus Delphinus; species Delphinus delphis. The sequence goes on from NC_082697.1 coordinate 55,570,250, forward strand.
GCATTTGGGGGTGGTCCTTCTGCCTACCACATCTAAATTATTTGGGAATTTCCTCCACGACACACAGGCTGCTTCCGTGCTCATGGAAAGGGCAGCTTGGTAGTACAGACTGGGCATCAGATGGAGCTGGTGCTAGGTCAGTTTCGTGTGAAGTTTCGTATTTTGACGTTGCCATTTTTACATGTCTACATTGCAGCAGCTGTATAAACATGATTTTTTAAAAGTTTTAAAAATTATCAAGAGTTGTGTAATATGAAATTTCTGACCCCCACCCCATCTCCCACTCTTGGAGTGAGGGATGGGATGGAGGTGAGGGAATCAGTGATGGAGTGAGGATAAGGAATGGGGTGGGCAAAGGAATGACACCCCCCCCCCCACAGACACACACCAAGAGCAGGGGCAGGTCTAGGCTGTATGGGGCCTGACAGTTATTCTTCATCCAGGGCCCTCTTTAAGGAAAAGAATATAAAATTATGAGCAAAAAGCTGTTGTGAAAGTGGATATTTATTTAGAATGAGAACATAAATCACAGCAAATTATAAATTTTTACAAGCCAACAGAAAGCACAAACATCACAAAATCCAGAAAAATGATGTACTATTTTCTCTTTATTATGTCTCTGACATACCTATGGGATACTTTTTTCTTATACCTTGTAGCTGCATATTCTTTGATTGCTTTTTCATAGGACAACAATTTTGTGATTTTTTTCATAGGAAAGATAGATAATTGTTTTGTTGATTGGGAGGTTTTTCTATTATCAATGTTATTGATGACCGTGCTTGATAAAACATGTGATGCCGTATACGGTTTGTAGTCATGCTGTAGGTTTGTGCCCTAAAAACACATGAATTTTGATGAAGTCTACTGATTTTTTTTTTTAAAAGTATGTAGCATTTAAAATTGTATAAGCTGTACTTTTTCTGGTGTATTCCTGTTGGTAGGCAATTCCATTTTGAGTAATTATCAATGAGAACCAAATCAGTGACATAACAATTTTACACATCTAACGATTACAAGAATTTCTCACAGACTAGCATCTACCTCCTTACACCTCAAATCACGTTTTGCCCTCACTATTTACGTATTTCCGGTTCTGGGAACTATAGGACTCAGGTATATCATGATATAACTTCTTCCCAGCATTTTTGTATCATGACCCCTGGTGGTATACAAAGTGGAATGAGTATATCCATAGTCCTTGAAGCCATTCATTCCTACACTGGGATGTAATGATAATTTAATTCTATATGGCAATGACTGAAAACGACATCAGTCTGAACCAAATGTATCCCCAAATCAAATTTTCTTCGAAGAATCCCCTCAAATGCTTGTGCCACTGGAATGCCACCCAGCACAAGGGGAAATGTGATGGAGGGGGTAATGAAATATAATCAATAATCTTAAGTAATACCAGGTAGAATATTTTGCCTTTGACATTTTTAGAAAAAAGTGTAACCATGTAAACACATTGCCAAGCTTCCTCCCAGGGTCTTGGAGAGAACCAGTGTGAGTGAGGGACTTCGAAGCAAAAGATGAGATTCAGGGGCTTCCCTGGTGGCGCAGTGGTTGAGAGTCTGCCTGCCAATGCAGGGGACACGGGTTCGTGCCCCGGTCCGGGATAGATCCCACATGCCACGGAGCGGCTGGGCTCAGGAGCTGTTGAAATGTTCATAGGCGCGATAAAAGGGAGGGAAGGGGACAAGATTTTTGTTTCATAAATTGTGTGCTAAACTGAAAGTTTGGGGGGGGCTACAATTTATTTTATTGGCTGAGTCAACCTCTTCCTGCATCTAAATCTACATGACACAAATTTGGAATGGATGTTTTATACATCTCATCCCCCAGTACTCTGGCATTTTACCATTTCCAAAACCTTTTTGCATTCCTGATCTCCTTAGAAAGCTGTTTTCTATTTTTTTTTAATTTTTAAAAATTTGCATTGGAGTATAGTTGTTTTCTTAAGTGTGCCTATAGCATGTAGCCTCTTTTAAGGCCCTCATACAACGAAAGTGGTGCGTGTACATGCTGTCCGCTGACCAATGAGAATTTACCATTGAGTCACGTGTGTTATTGACGATGTTTCCTCCCAAGATCCTGCTGGAACTTCTTCACCTGTTCATTAGACAGGAGCAGACATGGTTTCTGAGGAAACGTACGTAGGTTCAAACTGAGAACCACCCCAGTAGATACAAAATATATTATCATTCAATAAATACATTCACAACACTGCCCTTCATTTAATAAATATTCACTGAGGATCTGCTATGTTGTGAGCACTCGGCAAAGCAGTGGGAGGCAAATAAGACGAGCAAAATTGAGAAAAACTGTGAAACTTTGATGAGAACCAGAAAGATGAGTGGGCGTCCTATCTGGCCTTCTCCTCCGCACTATCTCACTCTTTCCCTGTCTTTGAGCTATTTCACAGCTCGGTAAATTGTAGAAAGCTGATAGCAATGCAAATGATTCTTGTTCATAGAAATGCAAATTGTGTCCCTGGGAATGTAGTTGATTCTTGCCCCTCGGATATTGACCACTGTTGCCAGTTTTGCTACTATTTGTGCATTTTCCCTCAACATTTCTGATGCCCATATATTCCTCTGCCCTTTGCGTCCTCCTTTGAGTATTAACATCTTCCTGGTTCCTTTCTGAATGAAAGAGTTAAGTAAAAATTTTTGAGATGTGTTCATGTTATATTTGTAAGAGATTCATGATTTTACCGTTTTTAAACCTTTACCTTTTAGCCACACAACCTGGGCTTTGTGGAGGTTACAGCCTGAACAGACATTCAGCACATGATCTCATACATCCAGGCACCGGGAAGGCTCTTAAGAAGCCCTGAGTGTCTATGACAGGGAGACCTGATATTGTCTATTTGATCAGGGCAGAATCCCCCATGGAAGTGACATTTCAGTCAACAGCTAGGAGTTCACAAGGTGTGCAGGGAAGGAGAGAGGGATTCGGAACAAGTCAGCCCGTCATGAAAGCCACTCAAGAGCATTTCTCCCAGGAGGAGATTTGTGGTCCTGGGAGAGAGTGGGCTTCGGACAATCATTCGGAGAGGCGGGAAGATTGGGCAGTCATCATTGTCTGTGCTTCATGATAAGAGCGTCTGCCAGTGTGCAATCTTCAAATGGGATGGGGCCAGGGGTTTGGAGAGGTGGGAGCCCAGAACCTGGGGGGGGGGGCGGGGGCTGGCTGTCTCTCACCTCCCTTTCCTGGGATGAGTGTTCCAACCACTTGCTTTGATGATGTGTCAAAGCGTCTCCTTTGAAATGCATTCACTCCAGGCTCTGCCTAAGAGGCCTCATTTCAAAAAATGGTATCATCATTAAAGAGAGAAGGAGTCTGGCTTTTCTCTGTGACCAGCACAGGCCTTTAAGCCTATTTTCATCAAACTCCCCATGGGCATTTAATTAGCATCACGTCATAGTTTCCTGACCACTTTTATTCCGGCACCTGGCTTTAGGTGATTTCCTGTGCAGACACCTTTACCAGCAACGCCCTTCCTCCAGGCATCTGTTGATTCCTGCGTTTTATTTACTTCTCTACCCCAGGGTCAACTCCTCAGAGCTTCCAGATTGACCCATCTGAAACAGCAGGCCTCCCTAATCTCTTCCATTTTACCCCAAAGTGGCAGCGGCCGCCATCTTTCCTCCTGTAGCCATTCTCCCCTCTTCGAAGAAAATTTTACCTGAGATCAAGGGGAGGGCAGGAATGATGGCGAAACACCAATTTCAATAGCTCTTCATGTTCCTTAAAAACAAAAACCTTTCAGTTGGTCCCTGTCTATTTCTGGTAGAAAGCACTTCTTATCTAAGGACCCCACTCAGCTGATTGGATTTACTCAAAAAGAACACAACCCCAGTGAGGAAATTCAAGGGAAAGATTTTGACACCTCCAACTGTTGCGTATATATTTGTAAGAAGTTGTCTTTGTGGGTCTGGGGAGGGCTCTGCCAGCCCCTAAGCGATCAGCGATCAGCCAGATTGCTGTTTGGTTTTACTGGTCCTTGTCAAATGGAATTGCCTCTGAGAAACATGGTCATATAGGCGTTCAGATGTTTACCTGTACAGCTCAACACCTGCCTTCAGAAAGTTCACTGTTTGGCCTCACCAGGTACTAACAACCAGGTGTGAATGAGATCATCAGATCATTTCCAACTTGAAAGTCCCCTGACAGTAAGAGAGCATATGGGTTGTATATTTGGTAGTCACGATAATATCCTATGTTTATGAAGTCCATGTGGCAACCACCATACCAAACACTCGCATGGATTATTCCCTTTATTCTGCTGAAATACCCTATGAAATAGGTTTTATTGTCTCTGCTAACAGGAGGAGGTTGGCTCAGAGAAGTGAAATGGCTTGTGCCCAGTGACACCAAGATTTGGAGCTAGGGTTCCAACCAAAGCCATCTGATTCCAGCATCCACTATCTTCAAACTCATGAAGTGTTTTTCCTGTTTCTACTCTTGGTTAAGTCACACGGTAAATGCTGTAAGGGGGTGATCTCTCTCCCATTGTTTTAAGCTGTGAAAACTGATGCTCAACCAGTGAAATGATTCACTGAAGGCTTTGGTTTCAACCCAGTCTGCATAGTAGAATCAGTCAGAGCTTTAAAAAACAAACAAACAAACAAACAATGCCTGGGCCTAGACCCCATGAAGAGATTCTGATTTGCTTCCTTGAGGCAGGGCTTATGCGGCCAGGCTTGAGAACCACCGTGCTTAAGCTCATTTAGGCAGACATGGAATTTTTGACGTGAATTCTTGAGTCAAAATCCTTAAGCATCATCTAGGGGACAAGAATCCACATTCCAGCTGAAGTTGAGTGAGCTGAGTTGGGGTAGCTTCACACACTTGGCAAAGGGTGTCTTGATAGTCTGGCCTGAGGCCTCCCTTTAGTGTCACCATTGGCTCCTTGGCCTTCAGTCTTCTGTCCACAGGGAGATGCTTGTGTGGCCTCCCAAGAGGGCATCAGCTCTCTGGTCTCCATGCTGATAGCCCATCCTCTGTGTGTAACACACAGCCTCCTTCCAAGCTGGTTCCTGTTCATCCATTAGGTTTCAACTTAAATGTTAGCTCCTATAGAAAGGCCTCCTTGACATTCCAGCCTGAGTTTGCCCCCCTCTTCCTAACTCTAGGCTTATACAACTTTATATACTTCTTTCTGTCATAGTACTTATACGACATAGAAGTGATCCTCAGAACTATCTGTACTTGTTTATGCTTCACTGAAAAGTAGATTTGTCAGGTTTAGCAAATAAAAATACAGCATGCTCAGTTAAATTTGAACTGCAGGTGAACAATTATTTTTAGTATAAGTGTGTCCCAAATAGTGCATGGGAGATGCTTATACTAAAAAAAAAAGAAAAAATTGTTTATATCAAATTCAAATTTAACTGCATTTTATCTGGAAACCCTACTAGGAAGTCTTCAGGATATGAGGAAGGTCATGTTGACTGAAAAAGAAAAAAGCACAACCTAAAAGTTGCGAATTATATTTTATTTGGCAGACAAAACAGAGGACTTAAGCTGGGACACAGAATCTCAGATAATTCAAGGGCCAGCTCCAAAGAGGTAAGGGGGGAGCCAGGATACACAGGAGTTTTTGCAACAAAAGATCAGGTAGTTGGAACATCAAAAGATTAGAGAAAACCAGACATCTCAAGTTAATGAACTTCACGCTTTTCTGTGTAGGGGAAGATGCCAAAGTTTGGGCTCATCGAAATCATTCCTTTGATTTGCACCTCATTTATCTGGGGTGGGTATCCTATGTCTTCACACCCTGAGTCTCTTCAGGTTGCACTGTCGGGAGTGGCTGCAGCAGTTGACTGCTAGGTGGTGGACATGCTTTGTTTCTATCCTAATTTCCCTCGGTGCTTACTGTCGGGGTGGCTGTAACGTGGTGGCATGATGGCTGCAACATCCTTTGTTTACAGATGTGGCAGGTAATACTTTTGTTCACAGTCTTTTAAAAGCGCTTTCTGTCCTCTCAACCCCAAGATTCCACAAAGCTTATCCTAAGAGAATGAGACCTCATAGGATCGTGTCACTCAAAGGATGGATCGTAGGCCCCCTGATTCCAACTACCAGAAGGATTACAAAAGATGATAACTCTTTTTTTTTTTTTTTTTTGCGGTACGCGGGCCTCTCACTGCTGTGGCCTCTCCCGTTGCAGAGCAACAGGCTCCGGACGCGCAGGCTCAGCGACCATGGCTCGCGGGCCCAGCCGCTCCGCGGCATGTGGGATCTTCCCGGACCGGGGCACGAACCCGTGTCCCTGCATCGGGCAGGCGGACTCTCAACCACTGCGCCGCCAGGGAAGCCCGATGATAACTCTTTAACTGATTGAAACAAAGATTCCCAGGACCTATCTAGATTTAATGAATCAGAACCTCAAAACTTGGGGCAGGGAATTTAATTTAGACAACAGTCATCAGCACTTGTAATCAGCAACTCAGGCGATTCTAACGCATACCAAAGCTTGAGAAGCTATGCCAGAGGAGGTCACTTTACTTTGGTGTGGAAGCTTCGGGCTTAATTCAAGTGTGGAGAGGTAGGAAAAAGTCAAGACCTATAACAATATGTCTCTGTTTGTTTCATCCCCCTTTAGATTAAGAACTCCTACAGGTCACATGTATCCTGTTCACTGTGCTATTCCCACTTACTGTCACAGTGCCCAGACTATCATAGTGCTCAGAAGACATTTGTTGGCCAGACTTCCCTAGCGGCCCAGTGGTTAAGACTTCGCCTTCCAATGCAGGGGGTGCGGGTTTGATCCCTGGTTGGTGAGCTAAGATTCCCACATGCCTCGTGGCCAAAAAACCAAAACACAGAACAGAAGCAATATTGTAACAAATTCAATAAAGACTTTAAAAATGGCCCACATCAAAAACAAACTTAAAAAAATAAAAAGAAGACATTTGTTGGATAGTCACAAAGAAAAATACGAAAGAATGGAAGTCCATTTGGGACGAGTCCTTCTGCAAACAAGATTCGTTCAACAAATAAGATTTATCTTGCATTTATTATGTGCCAGAGACTGTGCTAGGGAATGAGGATACTGTTGTGAGCAAGACAGGAAGAGGACTCTTATTAAATCTATATTTTATTAGGAAAATATAGGCAATAAGCGAGGTAAGTTTATTTCTAAAAGTGTTAGGCTCAGTAAAGAAAATAAAATAGAGGATCAGAGTAGAAGGCAAGGTGGGTTTCTCTCTAACATTTATTTCCAAGTTTTGATTTTGCTCAGATACCCACCTGTGGAGTAGATAGACTCTGGTAACTATCTAAGGTAATCTCATGTTCCTTGGCAGTGGTTGGTTTAGAGGTGAGCAGGTAAGCCAGTTCTGGCTAATGAGAGGTGAGGCAAAGTCTGCTGCCACATCGGAGTCTATCTGAAAAGATTCTTTGCTCTTAAGATAAAATACACCTAGGAGCAGTGGTCTTCTCATGGGCGTTGTTGTGTTTGCATATGATGCCTGGGTTCTGCAGCCATTTCATGGCTACAAGGAGAAGCAGAAGGACAGTGGGACATACCTGGGTACCTGATGACATCACTGAACAGCTGAATTTACCAACTGTAGAGCCATTTCCTTCTATTATGTGACATACTACATCTTTATTTTCGGAACTGGTTTGAATGGACTTATCTCCATTTGCCCCCAAAGCACCCTGACGAATGCAGAGTGGGCAGAGGATGAGGGTGTGGCAAAGAAGGGCCCTCTGAGGTGGTGACATTTCAGCAGGAGATTTACATGACGAGAAAGAGCCAGTCCTCTGAATACCTGGGAGCAATGAGGTCAGGCAAAGGAAACATCAAGCATGAAAGTCTTAAATGGAACATGAGATTGGTATATTCAAGACTTCAGAGAAGGACAGCGTGGGGGAGAGAGGATCATGCTGTATGGATCCGTTTAAGATTCCCAACGATAAAGGCAGAGGCCAAATTAAACAGGGGTAGTAGGCTGACTAATGCCCCTCTTCCAAAGATGGCCACGCCCTCATTCCCAGAACCTATAAATACGTTACCGTACATGGCACGAGGGACTTTGCAGATGTGATTAAATTAAGGATCTTAAGACGGGGACATGATCCTAGATTACCTGGTGGATCCTATGTCATCACAAGGGTCCCTATGAAAGTCTGTGTATGAAACAGGAGGATCAGATGAGAAAAAGAAGGCAATGCAATGACAGAAGCAGAGGGGGGAATAGCTATGTGATGCAGGGTATGAGGCAAGGAATAAGGATGACTAGAAAAGGCAAGAAAACAGATCTCCCATAGAGCCTCCAGGAAGGAAGTAGCCCTGTCAACACCTTGACTTCTCGTTCAGTGAAACTGATTTCAGACTCCTGATTTCTAGAACTGTAAGGGAATAAATTTGTGTTGTTTTAAGCCACTGAGTTTGTGGCAACAATGTTATATGTTATGTTATAGCAGCAATAGGAAACTAATACCACAGGGCATTGGATGCCATGATGAGGAGTTTAATCTGAGTATAATGGAAATCGTTGGAGGATTGTAAGCAAGGCGGTAACATAGCAGGTATGGAAACTTGACTGTACCAGTGGAAGAGTAGAATCAGACACTATTACAGAAGTTGATTGTGATTTTGATTGTGGATGTGGATGGAGAGGTGAAGCTGGTAACAAGTAGGGTGACCAATCCGTTTGCCAAGGATTGAGGAGATCCCAGGGTACAGGAATTTCTCTTTTACAATGAGACAGTCCTGGCTTACCATCCATTTCACCTGGGACTCAGGGGACTCCTGGGATGTGGGTCTTTCATTGCTAAACTTGGGAAGGTCCCGGGCAAGCCTGGATGAGTTGATCACCCTAGTGAATAGTGACGGAATTGCGGTTACATGTAAGAGATGGAACCAACAGTACTTACTGGTTTATTTAAGGTGAGAGATGGAGGGTCTGGGTGATCCCTAGCTTTGGGCATGAACTTGGATCTATGGTGGTTCCATTTAAGGACTGAGGGAGTGTGGGTGAAGAACATGTTGAGGAGATGTTAGAGAGGCCACTTGGACACCAGGATTCGGAGTTGGATTCCTGGCGGAGGGGAGAAGGCTGCTAACAACAACAAAAGAATTGATGCCACAAAAATCAACTTCTCCTACTCCGCCATTTTGCTAAGCACCAGCCCTGAAGTTATTCGGTCCAGAGGCTATTTTTTCTTCATTTGAAAGCGTCATGACAACAGCTACATCCTTACAAATTGAGTTCGTCTCTAAGGTGTTTGCTGGAGCTTTACAAGAGGCTTCATCAATTTCACATGAATTAATGATGGCTATCAAACGAGGGGAAAAGAATGAATTCCAAATAAATACTTATTGCATAATTGAAGTTGCAAGAATCCACTATGAATAAAATATATTTGTATTTACAGTGCATAAATTTGATGGCGACACTGTGGGGAGACACATGGCTTTTTGATAAGAACCCCAAACGCTGTTAAATTAGTAATAGGCTGAATACATTTCTTAACTATATCACTGGCGTTGTGCTCGGGAATACCATTTACAATAAATTGAGTCCCATTTGTATGCAGGCAGAGCAAAGAGAAAGTGTTGTATTTTGAAAATCCTAATGTACTCCTGGGAACACAGGTTAATGTCATTTACTGCCTAAAATTAGTCCTTGGTTTCAGAGCTTGCAATTGTATTAAGACTTATCATGTACTCTTTTCATCAAGGTAATAATTGCTATAGATTTACATATCCTGCCACAAGCAGAAACATGGATCCTTTAGGGCTTTTTGATATAAGAAATAGTTATAAGAGAGGTGCGGGCAAGATATATATATATATATATATATATATATATATATATATATATATATATATCTGTTTATAAAAGTGATTTAGTAATTTTTGCAATTGAAGGTTAAATCATGAAAAGGAAAGCCATCCATGTAGTGGGTTGAACAGGGATGCCAAAAAAAGCCCAAATCCTAATCCTCAGAACCTTTGAATTTGACCCTATTTGGAGAAAGAGTCGTTGCAGATGTCATTAAGTTATGGATTTTGAAAAGTGGGCTTTAAATCTTGTCATGTGTCCTTGTAAGAGAAAGATTTGAGACACGGAGTATAGACTAGTGGTTAGACGCAAAGATTCCGTGGAAACATTGATCAATAGAACACAAATTTAAGACAGAGATACAGAACAGGAGGTGCTGGGAAGACAGAGGCAGAGACTGAAGTGATGGGTCTACAAGTCAAGGAGCACCAAGGATGACCAGTAGCTACTAGAAGCGAGGAGAAAGGTATGGAACACATTCTCCCCAGGGCGTCCAAAAGCAGCCGACCCTGCTGACACCTGGATTTCCAACTTCTGGCCTCCGGACCTGTGAGAGAATAAATTTCTGTTGTTTTAAGCTACCAAGTTTGTGGTTATTTGTTATGGCAGCCCTAGGAAATTAATATAATCCATATTTACATCAATTGGAGAAAAATACAGTTGACCTCTGTATAAACTGGACATGTGGTGTGTGAGTTAGGAACCATTAAGAGCCTTATTTCATGGATAAAGAAACTGAGGCACAGAGACATGAAGCCAGTTGTCAAGGTGGAATAGCTAATAAGTGGTGGTGTTGAGATTTGAACCCAGGTATACGGGCAGTTCTGTTTCCTGTTTTTCCCCCATGAATTATACGTCACCAGACTTTTTGGTGGATATTTTAATTCTTTGAAAGAGTCCCCACAACTTGTCCCTGGACACTTCACTCTTCTGTAGGCCCTGTGGAATCTTTCTTAGAGAGAGAAAGGTGATGTCTCTTAGAAATGACTAGAATCCAGAAATAGAGTAATAGGACATGGTGGTTAAACAAACAGGGTTCTCCGATGTATTGTGACCATGTGTGATAATGGATAATTGTGTCTCTGTGTAATAATTGACTCCCTGTGCACTGATGGAATCTATGTAATAATTTTCTGGATAAGAGTGGGTGGCCTGTGTAATAATCAACTCTCTGCTTAACAAAGGACTCTGTAATAAACTCCCTCTGTAATGATTGACTCTGTGTAGTAGTGGTCTCTTTGTCTAATTATTTCTTTGTGCCATCACTGACTTTGTGTAAAAATGGACTCTCAGTGTAGTAATTGATTTCTCTATAATAGTTGCCTCTGCGTAATAATTGACCCTCTGTGTAATAACTGATTTTCTGTGTAACAGTGAGCTCCTTCTGTAATGGACTCTCTGACTATAGGCACAAACCTGCAAATGCTTGGACTAGCAGAAATTATAGTACTAGCCAAGCTACTTCCAGTGGCCAGTCATAGAAAACCAACTCACAGTAGTTTAAGATGATGGGAGAAGGTAAAGGAAATCATTAGCTCACATGCATGGCTAAGGTAACTGGCCTCAATCTCGACTGAATCCATGGGTTCATTTTATGTCTCCAGGCTTTATTCCCGGATGAATCCAACCTCTACATGATAGGAGGATGACCCCTGGCTTCCATGGCACTGAGAGTGCCTGGTCTCAGGAAATAAAAGAAAGCAACCCTTTACTCCCAGCGTCCATGTCACTTCCCCAAAGAACGTGTGCAGCCCACACCTGAGATGGTAGAAGGGGGGACTCCGATTGACAGGTACCTCATTGTCACAGGGGGTGGGGAAGAATTCACAAAGCAAACAGATGGGAAGCAGCACAAGCAAGTATCAGATGTCTCCTCCTATTCACAGCCTGTGAGCTCCAGCTTACCAAGGGTGGGTGAGAGCTGCGTCTATTTGTCCCAGTAAGTTCGTCAATCCTTAGGTGAAGCCACCATCCACTCACTTTAGAGTAGGTGACTAATATCTGTGTATATATCTGGCTAATTTTCAAATAAGCATAAGTGCTCTTATGAAGAATATAAGGCAAAGTCATTTAAGACATCAAAATGATAGCAGTGTTTTCATCTTTATGAATTTTCTCAATCAATGGCTACTAAATATGTAATTACTACCTATAGTGTCTATAATATATAAATTTTTTTCTTATAAAAGATTTATATAGGCTACCTATGAAGTGTGAACATACAGAAGTTTTTTTTTTGTTTTTTTTTTTTTGTGCGGTACGCGGGCCTCACTGTTGTGGCCTCTCCCGTTGCGGAGCACAGGCTCCGGACGCACAGGCTCAGCGGCCATGGCTTACGGGCCCAGCCACTCTGTGGCATGTGGGATCTTCCCGGACCGGGGCACGAACCCGTGTCCCCTGCATCGACAGGCGGACTCTCAACCACTGCGCCACCAGGGAAGCCCCAGAATTTTTTAACTATACATTTAGGCTTTTCATGGGATGAAATTTTTCAGTGAAAGTTTTACAGTGTTGATGCAAATTTAGAATTATTGACAAAAACTCAGTTGCCCAGATTGGGACTAGGGAAGTGAGCCAAGAAGGATTCCTTGGCTGTCTTTATGTCCCTTCATCCTTCTTTTTTTTTCTCTGATTAATCACTACTTAATCCTTCAGGCCACAGGACAAGCATTGCTTCTTTGGGAAAGAATTCTTCTGACTTCTCTGCCTACAAATATGTCCCTTTTATAGTATAGTATGTCCCTTCTATTACCACCACCACCATCATCACCATCATCACCATCACCACTGTCATCACCATCATCACCATCACCAACATCACCATCATCCTCATCACCACCATCACCACCATCATCACCACCATCACCACCATCATCACCACCACCACCACCACCACCACCACCACCACCACCACCACACCCACAGTACATGCGCTAGCATATATCCCAGTTATCCAGTTATCTGTAAGACTATTTGAACAGTTTTTCTTCTCTACAAGATTCTCAGTGTTAGGAGAATAGGACTGAACCTGGTTTTATCCTTGGTCCCCAGCATGGTACCTGGGACGTAATAGGAGCTCACTAAATATTTGCTAAATGGAAGAATGAGTCCATAAGTGCATAAACACCAAAGGGTAATCTCAGGGCCAAATCTAATTTTCTTTTCACAACATATGAAATGAGAAGACCAAGGGCCCAAATCCTGGTGACCTCTAGGAAGAAGGCGCTAAAATGTTTGCACTGGGTGACAACATCTTTCCATAGGCTCATAGGCAACTTTTGTCTGTTTTAAAAATTCATTCAGAAGAAAGAATTGAAAACAATCTGAGGTGAAGGGAGAGGACTCCAGGAGAAGGTAGAAAAAGGATAGTTTGAAGAGGCTTGATTGATGGAGAACTTCAACACCATTGTCTAATTCAGAAGAATGGAAGCTAGAAAGCTTTCGAAACGAAAGCTGCTATGGGCAGATACAGAAAACTTAAGTCAGATCACTGTAAAATTCATGCAAGAAACAACTGTTTCTAGCATTTTCAGTGGAAACCAGAACCCAGTAGGTTAGTAAGTTACACATGGAAATAACATTTCCCAAACCCAGCACCACTGGTAGTGGTTATCTCCATAATCACCTGCCCAGAGCACCTTTTCTTTCTGCTGGAACAGTGGCTCTTCCCGTTGGGGAATTCATCCCGTAGGATTGGCCCTGCCTTCCCACCTACCACAGGAGGTATGACCCAGGTGAGAGGGCTCCTCTCATTGATCACAGTCATTGGTTCTCAGATGAACGTGTGACCTGAGCTGAGCCAATCAGAGTTTTCTCAGGGACTTCTCTGCCCACTCTCATTGTGATGGGTGGACTAAGCTCTAATATATGGGTTTGGGGAGGCTAGTGTGTGTCAGGCCTGCTACATGGGAGGACACACCTGGAAAAATGAAGAGAAATGTATGCCTGATTGAATTCTCTGGGCCTTTGGTCCTAAGCCAGTAACACCATAAAGACTTCTTAATTATTTGAGCCCATCAGTGCCTTTTTTCTTTTGCTTTGCTTGAGTTGGGTTTCTGTCACTTGCAACTGTTCAAACATCTGCAGTTTATTTCACGTTAATGTGGATTTAAAACATTCCTTGGACTGGATAAATAGTGTTTTACAATTGCTTCAGCCAACAGAACAGCTTTGTAGGGCTATCCATGACTGATCTAAAACAGGCTATTACATAGATGCTCCCATGTTTTTAGATTTTCATCGGCTTCTGCTACAGTTGTTGAGTTGCCCATAAAACAGTATAAACAGACAATGCCTTCAAAAAGCATCCTGAAAGCATGTTTTTTTAAAAGCTTAGGAAGAAAGTGGGACATTTTTCACATCTCTGGCAGCTCCATTATGATGCATTTGGACATTTTTGATAAAATTATGAGGCATAAAAAGTGTGAAGCATTGAAGATTAATTTTCTTCCATAAATATATAGATCATAGTCAAATTCTATATGACTAGTTTTGCCCAGAGCAAAAAATATTTCCAGTGTAATTTCATAGCAACATGGAAGCAGATAATGGGACAAAGGCATTGAAAAAGCCTTTGGTAGATTATAAATGTCAGGTTAACATTCACAACCTGATGAATCGAGCAGAAACTGCTGTTAAAATATAGGGCTTTGTTGTTTTAAAGTTAAAAAAAAAAAAAGAAAGTTGGGAGCTGGTACAGAAGTAAAATTAAAGTAAAAGAAAATAAATAATCCATATCTCTTCTGCTCTGTTTAAAGTGTCAGCTGTAATTTTGAAATGACACAAAGAGGCTTGCTGGGTTGAAAAACTGCTTCATTTGCTGGTTTTCCTTGCTGTCTGAACTGTAATTTCATCTAAGGATGATTTTTGTGGTACAGGGTGCCTGAGCTGTATATTCTCTTGCAGGTGGAGAGGCAGGCGCGGGTTGTTTTAAATTTTTCTCCCAATTCCTCTATGACTTTATAGCCTCTTTCTGGAGCCTACGCTTAGGTGTCCAGTGGAGTGGAGTCACTCATTCTAGGTGGAATTACAATTCTTTCCTGGCGCTCCCAACTGCACTGTTTTGGCTAACTGGCCATCTCATTCTTCATGGAACTCCCAAGGGCCAAGAAAAGAATGGCTTAAGTACTTCCTGTCACCTGGGGTCATCAAGATTCCCAGTTGAAAATATTCAGTCTCTTGAGACTTGCACACAAAAATGGCTATTTTTCTCTGGATAGCGGTGTCTTTGTTGGAATCGACTCAGGTGCTCTGAGAGATGGAAGTGACGTATCAGGCTTCCTGGAGTGGTTTTTCTGGCCGTGTTCTCTCCCTGTGGAATTGGCAGCCTTGTTGAATAAGCCACGAAGTGAAGGTAAAGGGATATTGGAACTTGGCTCTGCTTGGAAGATGGTCCAAGGGTAGGATTTCAAGAGCTGTAAGGCTTTGGTTGAGAAGCAGGAAGATGGAGCTGGCGTGATCAAACTAAAGTACGTAGGAAGAGTCAAGAAACCAAACTACTAGGTCTGAAGACAGATGTACAGGGCAGACTCAAGGTGAAGTGTTTGGAGAAGGGCTAAGATGGGATTAGAGCAAGTAGATATCAGAAACAAATAAAGAGGATTGCAGGAAACCACCAAAAATAGCTTTGAGGTATCAATTTATAATGGGACTTATTTTTATCATCAGAACTCCCTTATAAGTTTTGGGGAGAAGAAAAAGTCACCTCTCTTGATAGGACATAAAAATCTCAATGTACTCATTTTTCCAACCTTCTCTTCAGCTAGGAGAGAATTTCTCAGTGTCAGCATTGTTGACATTTTTGACCAGTGTGCATCCTGTCTTGTGTATCATAGGATGTTTAGCAGTCTCCCTGGCTCCTGTGATTGAGATGCCAGTAGAATCCCTCTCTCTGCTTGTGACAACCCAGACTGCCTCCAGACATTTCCAAATGTCTCCTGCAGGCAACCCCACCCCGGTTGACAACCACCCGTCTAAGATCTAGACTCAGCCAATCAGATGCATGTTCTCCAGAACTGGGACCTAGAGAGTCTATGAAACAGACACTGGGAAACTGACCACCCCAACCCACAGGGACAGCACTGCCACCCTCGGCACCAGCAGTTTCCAGTTCTGAAAGTATAACAAGCTACAGGGGACTTTGCCAGGAGATCCTGGAGTGTCCAGGATGAACGGAGCTGGTTAGAATTTAATGTCAGTGATGTCACCAAACTAGTTCTGGACCACGATTTTGGCTGGAACACAGGCTGCCTAACTTCCCCTTCTCCTGGATATCTTTCAAGTCTAGTTCTCCATCTTTTCTGGTGAATCAGTGAACAAACCAAATAAATAAATCAATCCCTGTGTGCTTGAATGAGCCATGGCCCATTTCTGTTGTTTCGACTAAGAATCATATCAGCCCTTACACTTTCATCAGAAATATCAAGGTCCAAGGATGGTAACGGAGGTTGGTTCAGAGGTCATGATAGAACAAGATTCACCTTGCTGGATTCAGATCTAAGGTCCAAAAGACTTAGAATGAACAACGTCCCCAGGAATTTTTCCCATGCTCCCCTCCACCCCACCCTATCTCTGACCCTTCAGAAAATACACAAGAAAAATGGTATCTAGGCGCTCTTTGTAGAAAGCTTGTGTGTTTAAGAGTTTAGAAGCTGACTTCCTGGGTTTCCAGCCAGGCATATGACAGCAGGTGAGTTTGGAGACTTAACCAACTTGGGCTTCAGTTTTCTCATGTACAAGGTGCAGGCCAGGCTTCCAGTATTAAAATGATGTATAGGAGAGTTTTGCAAAAACTTTTTTTTTTTTTTTTTTTTACCAGCTCAGCATCCACTTCTCCTTTGTTTGTTTTTTGTGACATCATGCCAGTTTTTTTTTTTTCCCCCTTAAGGAAATCACTTGAATGTGTGTAGTTTCAGTGGGGAGATTCAACCTCCTGGATTCAAGACTAGGAAATTGGCCCAAGCCTATCAATCAGAATTTTCTGTATCCTGGACCAAAGTGATGGGTTGAGGGGCAGTCTCACAGCTGAAGTCTGTCCAATCAGAGTCAATTTGTGGACATTTGCTGAAGCAAGCAGGGAGAGGGGTTTACTATTTCCATGACAGTTCCTGAGAGCTGTAAATGTAGGCTTGGAGCTGCTGGTGTTCATCTTGCCCCTGGGAGGAGGCATCAACCTGAGGCTGGAGAGGTAAAGAGGAAAGTGCAGTAGAGAGAAGAAGAGAGTGAAACACAGCCTTGATATCAGCATTTTAGGTTCTGGTTCCAGCTATGCCTGAAGCAGACCCAAGTTTTGAAGTTCCCAATACCATCCGCTTCTTGCTTAGGTCAGTTTGAGCTGAGTTGCTGTCTCTTACAACAAATAGAGGCTGAATTACTTACCACCTGGCACACAGTGAACACTCACCACGTGGGCACCGGCAATAAAACCATGACAAGTGTTTGAAGAGCTGATCATGACGATTGTTCTTTTACTTTCGTACCCAGCGTCTGGTATAGGAGGCATCGATAGGCACGTGTTGTACGGGAGTTAAATTGCACAAATGCAAGGAGGAGCCTCAGGATATGAGAGGATGCATTTTCATTTGTCACGGCTGCAGATTTGGGACATTTAGCATCTTTGGGGAAAGTGAGCCTCTTACACTTTCACGGATGACACTTGCACTTCTCTTTAACGCTTTATAGCTCTTCAACTCTGTGGGGATTAAGCTTTGGATGTCTAGGAAGTTCTCAATACTTTCACGGTCATAAAACGACAACAAAGGCACCAACGAGGGAGCGTTGCCCGGGACTCAGTCACAACTCCCTTCTCCTCAAACTCAGCTGCGAAGAGCTCTAACATGATCGGTGGCACAGACACCCATATTTAAAAGTCACCGCCAAAGGGCCCTCCAATTGATAGTATCCCCCTGTAGCATTTCCTCACATACTACGTTAAAAAGACAAATTCCCTGGAGAGTTGTAAAGATGTTTTAGTGCAGAGCATATATTATGAATGTTTCATCGTGGTTCCTCAGGATTTATGTAACATTTTACTTGATAAGCAAACTCTTTCCATAAGAGAATCCCATGTAGCCTCCTAGCAATGGTGGTGATAACGATGAAAGCCAGCATTTATCTCACACTTCCTGTGTCAATAACCATGCTAACTAGTTCCACTAGTTAGTCCACTAATAGTCCATGGACTCTTTCCACTCCTTGAATGAGATATTGTTATATTTTATAGATGAGGAACTGAGTTTCAGAAAGCATGAGTCGCGATCAACCAGGGTCTGTTTCTCCTCAAAGCCTGTGTTCTCAACAAATGCTGTCCTCACCTC
This sequence comes from Delphinus delphis, assembly GCF_949987515.2. Classification (NCBI taxonomy): domain Eukaryota; kingdom Metazoa; phylum Chordata; class Mammalia; order Artiodactyla; family Delphinidae; genus Delphinus; species Delphinus delphis. The sequence continues at coordinate 55,588,374 of NC_082697.1, forward strand.
CACTTAATCCCCATAACACCATCCTCACGTTTCAGGATCAAATAAATTGGGGAAGCATTGTTTATACCAGGGGTCCCAACCCCTTGGCCTCGGACTGGTACCTGTCCGCGGCCTGTTAGGAACCGGGCCTCACAGCAGGAGGTGGGCAGCAGGCGAGCAAGTGGAACTTCATCTGCTGCTCCCCATTGCTCCCCATTGCTCCCCATTGTTCCCATCGCTCCCCATTGTTCCCATCGCTTGCATCACCACCTGAACCATCACTCACATTACTGCCTGAGCCACCCCCACCTCCCCGGTTCGTGGAAAAATTGTCTTACATGATGCCGGTCCCTGGTGCCAAAAATGTTGGGGACCACTGCTCTATACCTTTGCTTTGGGATTCACGAGCATACGACCCGATTGAAGGTTCTGAGACAGCCTACAAGGAAGAACCCAGTTTGAGTTTATTTTACAAATGCTTTCAAGGTGATTTGGTTCTGGAGCCGAGCTTTGGGTTTGTGGGTTGTGTCTGCTGGTTTCTTCCTATGACCACAGTTAACATACTGAGTGTGACTGAGTGCGCTAAACGAACAATCTGGCTTTTGGCATCTCCCCCCGCCCCCTCCCCTCCACCCCCAAACCCCGCCCACCCCCTCCTGCCACCTCTCAGAGAGTAATACAGTGGGAGACTTGGCCGGATGTAGACAGTGAGGCCCCAGGTGTTGCAGGAGATGTTAATTTTCCTTGCAAATCAAATCACGATGATTAGATTGACTGGACTCATTTTCCTCCTTTCCATGGATGTTTCATCCTGAAGACTCAGTCTTCAGGACTCTTATTGGAAGAGGTGGAATCTAGAGGGCTGCTCAGGTAGTTGCATCTACATCTGGTTTTGAAACAATTTTATGAAATCTGTTGTCTGAGTGTGCAGTATTTCAACAAGCTTGTAAGCCATTGGGGGTGTTGGTGTATAGTGTGCAGATTGGGTCAGGCTAGGCCAGGGGTCTTCAAGGAGAGCAACTTAGCCCCCCAAGGGACATTTAGTAATGTTTGGAGCCAGTTGTACTTGTCACAATTGGGAGGTTTGCTATGGGCATCTGGTGGGTATAGCTCAGCATCCTATGATGCACAGGACAGCCTCCCCACCCCCTCCAGCAAGCGATTATCCAGCCACAAATGTCGATAATGCCAAGGTTGAGAAACCTTGGGTTAGACTATGCTGAGATAACACATAAACCCTACAATCTCAAGGTCTGAACTGATACACGTTTTTGTGTGTGTGTGCGATTTTGCCCATTTGCACAAGATCTAAAGCTAATGTTTGTAGTTTGTCATCCTTGCTAAGAAATACTCCTCCAAGTGGTACCCAAAGGATGCAGGCTTCCAAGCTTCTTCCATCCTGTAGAGGATGGACAATTACACAGATCTTTTAGGGTCCAGACCCAGAAGTGCTGTACATCCTTTTCACCTACATTCTGATGGCCAGGACTCAATACTGTGGGCCTACCCAGCTTCAAAGGGGCACTGGGAAATAGCCCTCCGGCATTCTCAGAAGGGAAGTGAAATGTTTTGATGAACACATTGTATTGTCTCTGACACACATGGAAAGTTCATTTTGAATAAATGCTGAATAAATAAAGCACAAGAGCCAACATGTTTATACAGCAATTAAACAGTGGCAAAACATAATTTTAATTGGAGAGTATTGCATTGTAGTTGGGAAAATAGTTCTCAGGCAATAGTTCTTAGGCAATAGTTCCATTGCCTAAATCCCAATCCATGCACTGGGATTTAGGCAATGGAATTCATATTTATCAACTACCACCATTATCAGTCACTTGGAGTGTGTTAGTTCATTACACTTGTGAGGTAGTTATTACACCTGTTTCATAGATGAGGTAGACCTCAAGGTACTAGAAGGTGCACACACACAGCTCATGAGTTACAGTGCCAGGATGCAAATCAAAGACAGATTCAAAAACCCGTGTTCTTTCCTTTTCATCAGCATTTCTCAAAGCAGGCTTTGTCACACACTATTTCTGTGACCTTGATCCTAGTCCAAATAGCCCCACGAGCTAGAGCACTTGAGGAATTCTGAATCATGTATTTTTCTCTTGAAAAGTCACGATGCCTATTAGAATATTTAAAGCCTATGAGAAGTCTTGTCTTAAAGAGACCAATTAGACCAATTAGATGAAAGAATCCTGTACTTTCATTATACATATTAATATTCCATACAACAAACTAAAGCCAATCTTTGAAAATCTTGCTTTCTCACAACTTTTCTATTTTTAATTGGAATTTAATTTTACACCTACACCCATAATATGTCCTATTCTGTCTAAAGCACTGTTTGGGGAAGCAGCATGGTATACCCACGTGGTACAAGCTGGGGAATTTAAAGATGGAAGACTGGTTCTTAGACATAGAACACTTTATTTTTTACCTGGACTAAATTAGTTCAGAGGTGGCACATCAAATCAAATATGGTGATTGGGACTGCCTGGAACACAGTGTTGATAAGGATTCTGATATCAGGTTCTGCAGAAGTAAAGAGTGCTCTGAATGATTCATGGTGTCTGCCGTGAGCTCAGATGAAAGAAGCAGTATTCATGGGCTGTAAATTTGCCATCTCTGAACTAAAGGAAGCCTAAGGTCATTTTCACCTCTAACATCCTCTGATTCAATTTGATGTGAGAAATAAGATGAATTACATTCTCCTACTCCTACCTAATAAACTGTGGTGGGGGAACAGAGTGGGACTCTGACCTATGCATAAATGACTGGGTCCACTGAAGCGTTCTAAAATCCAAGTCCAAGGAAAGGGTGACTCTAGACAGGTCAGAGATTGAAGCTGTAAGGCATTTTGGAAGAAATGATCTTTGAGGTGGGTTTTGAAGGATGTATAGGATCCTGACAGGCAGAGACGGAGGAAAGGCGGTTCAGGCAGAAGAAATAACTTTTCTAGAGACTGATGAAATGGAGAGCTGTTTGATGATGGTGAGTGCCCAGACGGATGAGAGCACATGTGGACTTTGTGCATGAAACAGGGAAAAATAGATATAGAGGGAAGAAGAGACCAAAAAAAAAAAAACAGGTAGGTGGGGATCAGATGGCCATGTGCCCTAAATGCCTAATTCTGGAAGCTGCTGACTTCCTGTTGTTCCTGCAGCAAAGGGGCCTCATGGTGCCTGGAGTGCTGGTAACCCCAGCAGGGTAAGAGTATAAGAGGTCTTCTTGCACAGGACGCCTCCGCTTCCCCATCGCTGCCAGGACTGGCTTGTGGCATCTGTTACCCTCCGTGCTTTCCCTCCCTGCCCAGGGCTCCCTTCCTGGGACTGGACCTAATGAAATGTTTCCTGTTTTAATTTCCGCTCTGCTGGGAGGAGCTCTTTTATCTCGGCTGCTTCTGTGCCATGAAAGCCCGCTCAGTGCTGAATAGCCGCCCACCCTCTCACTGGTTCTATCCTCCCCAGAATCCTGCCTGGAGGTTTTAATTCAGAGCCTCAGAAGACAAGCAAGGGGGCTGCTTTCGACTGATCAGTCAAACACAATCTCTTCGCAATTGTCTTTGGAGACTCAGGCTCCAGACATGAAAGACAAAAACGAGATGCCAGCTTGGTTTAAGACAGAAGTGTGTGCTAGACCTTTCTGTTCTTCCTTCAACTCAGAAAAAATAAAATAAAACCTTTCTCTCTCAGTTCAATCAGTGCATTGTTTTCTTGTCTACCATCTTGTCCTATTTCCCGAGTGAATTTTTACTTATTTCAGAAGTAATAAAAACCATCTAACATTTATTGAGATTCCTCTGATCACTTTAGGTGTATTCTAGGCACTTTGTGTATATTAACCCATTTAATCTTAACTATCAATACTATCATATGAAGTGGGTACCATTATTAACCCCATTTTACAGATGAGGAAAGTGAGTACCAAGTGCTAAGTAATCTGTCCCACACAGCTGGTTAAGTAATAGCGTTTGGATTTAACATCAGGAAATCTGGTTCCAGAGTCCCTGCTTTTTTGCCCCCATGCTATTCTGTGTCACTAACATCCCATTTTTGAGGGGACATTCTATATGTTGATTCATGGCGAGGAAATTTACACCTTCATCACTGAAGTATTTTCTACAAGAAGGAGTGATGAATGACTCCTTAAGTAAAACCAAAAGGTGTGGCTTCAAGGATTGAGAGCAACTTTGAGGGAGGTCTCTAAGGCTTGCCTGACCTAGTATTTCAGTCTAGAAGATGGACACATTGCAGGCAGAATTTTGGATGGAAGTGATGGAGCCTATTTATCCAAAGAAAGTTCCAACCCCTTCATATTTTCTCAGACCCAAATCTTGGCTAGAGTTAGAAAAAGTGAATTAAATTAGCCCAGCCCCCCTTTCTGCATGGCAGTGTTTCCCAGAATGGGATCTTAGCTCTCTACTGTGCTGCTATACTTCTCCCATGCCCCCAAGGTTAGAAAATCTTGCGTATTTTCTTTGTCCATAGACACTAATTACAGGTGTAGATTGTTTATCCCCCTTTTTAAAACTCAATACAAGTTTCAGGTAGTCTCTGGAGATAGTTGACCTCTACTCTCAAGTTTTCCCAAGGTCTTGAGTATATATGTCTATTTCTTCCACTCTCTGTCAATCATAAAATAATCAAATATACAGTGCAGCATCTTTAATATTATTGGACTGTTAATGTAGACATGTAAGAAGATCACAGCATGAATTCCTAGCTCGCACTAATCTTCACTGTAACCCTATGAGGCTAACTCCTATTAAACCACTTTTCAGATGAGAGGACTGAGGCTCAGAGATACTTTGTTGCCAAAGTTACAACCAGTAAGTGAGGGGAGCCAGAATTTGGTCCCAGTTCTGCCTGAGTCGATAGTCCATGCTCTTAACCGCTGTGCCAGATGACCTTCCTGCTAAAACTGTTCATGGTTATTTGCCAAGCCCTGGGATAAGTCTTTGACATGCATTATCCAATCTGACATTCACCACTCTGAAGGTCATTGAACAGACAAGGATACTATGGCATTGGAAGTAAGGGCCAAGTTTCACATCCCTATTTATTGATGGGGAAAGATGGTCATACAATGAAACTTGCCACATACTTGAGATGATTAAGACACGTGACCTTTTTCTAGGTCATTCTCAGTGATTGGAAGCATGCTACATGCATAGAAAGTGTTCAGGGATTACGGAAGGAAGGAAAGATGAAGGAAGGAAAGAGGGGAGGGAGGGAAGGAGGAAAATTTAGGGAGAATTCCCCTTAAGATCCTCCTAAGATTTCCCTTAAGAAGGAACCTGGAGTAGGGCTAATGAAGACATCTATTTGCTCTAAGGTTAGGGTGGAAGTGAAGATCACAGGTTTAAAAAAGGATCCAAACAGGTAAACCTGCGATGTGAACCTGGCGAAGCATTTGAAGAGAGGCAGTGATCCCTGCAACACTAGACACGCTTGTCCCACTTAGAGAAGATGGCTCCCGTTCTTCTCGGCCCACTCAGCAGGCAACAGGTATGCAGGCCCAGTGATGCAGCTAGCCTTTTCTGTCTTTCTCTTTTATTAAGAAGCTGACAATCTGGATTTTTATGTGCAACTCTCCGATTTTTAAAAGTTGACAGCCAATTCCTCTTATTTTTTAAACACGATGCGCGCTGGGCTAAACTTGTTTGCGTGCCTGGTGTGTCCCGCGGGATGCAGAGGTTGTGGCCTCTGTTGTAGAGAAACAAAAGGGCAGGAGGTGGCCACACTGCAGAGGACCATCTGCTGAGACAGAGAAGAACAAGGTGAAGGAGGAATCAAGAAGACGGTTGCTTGATTTTTCTCCCAACTTACAGCTTACGACCAAAAGGCTTGCTGGTTTTGCTGCTGGAAGATGGGCTGGGGTCCGGCCAGAGAGATCTTTACAAGCTTGTGGACAAAGAATAATCAGTGACCTATCCTGGCAACTTTGGACTTTGTAGATTCTGTTCTTGGGGAGAAAAAAAAGGTCGTCAAAACAAAGGAATTGCAGACCAGCCCCCCGGCAGGACATGAGCTTTATTCTTTGTTAAAGTAGGTGTCTGATGGCTGACAGTTTTTCTTCTTCTTCTCCTTCTTTTCCCTTTTGACGCTGGGACACAAGGGATTGAACGCAAACTGGCAGTGAAGGATATTCCTCCCGACTTCGGGTGATTATGTTCGTTAATAATGATTATCGCTTCTATGTAATATTTGCATGATAAACTGTAGACATCTGGTGGAGTGCGCCTGTACGTGCGGGGTTTGTTAGGAAGCAGAAGCAAGCTAAACGCTGAGGAAATGTGAAATCTAACCACTCAGACTAAAAATAAAGTCGGCAGGCTTTAGGATTTCTGCATGCCAGCAGTTCTGAACTGCTCACATACACTGCCTTCGTTAGTTACCGTGGAGACACGTGGCTGGGCCGATGCAGAACAGAGTCCACGCCTTGTGGGCCTGGCCCCTGGGGGTCCCATTACAGAATTGCGTATGTTTAGAAATATTTTGTAATAAGGCCCCTGGTGTCACTGATTAGTAATAAAATGTGCAACTGCCGTCATCAGCATCAACCTCCAATTTGTTTTTTATGGAAATGAACCAGCATGCTTTCAGGTAAAAGGCTGTGTGTGTGTGTAGTGTACACACACACACATACATGGATAGATTTAATTTAAATATATATTTAACTATGTGCAGAGAATTTTATCTTCCTCAAGCTGTTCTGTTACAGTTGGATTTTTTTTCCCCAGAAAATTCTGTACTTTTTTTTTTAACCTGCAGAGTCTACTGAAATTTCTCCACAACGCACAAAGCAATGTGAATGTCTTGAGGCCAAAGCCAACATGAACTTCTAGAAGCAGAGATACTTTGAAGGGTGCACGAAGCACAGGGTTCGCAGCGTGTTTTCTCATAATGTACAGATTTTAGACAATGGGAGATTCTCAGCATCACTGGAATTATGAGTTCCAGGAGTCCTGGGAGGGAAAACCTTTATCCAGTAGTAAATATTGTATTGTTTCAGGGCCGTTTGGGTAACATTCCTATAAAGGGTCTAAAGGTGAAGAGATGACTATGATTTTTGTTGTGGTGGTTTTGCTTTTACCTGCTCTGAGTTGCCAGGAGAGAATGACTCCCCAATATGGACCTTCTTGTTTCCTTTCCAGAGTGTTCCTCTAAATGTCTCTGGTAACAGAGAATGGAATGCTCTTTTCTGCTAATGGTTTTCAGCCCATTTCAGGAAGACCTGCCGTTTAACAACTCCCCGGTGGATTCTCCAAAGTTAGCAGAAGGATGTGCATCACAGAAGCTCCAGAGAGGCTGGCGTCTTCTCTGCAAGCAAGCCACTATCTGCAGACGCCCTGAGCCACAGTGGCTGTTCTGAGTTTCGAGCTGGTCTTGTAAATGGGAACAGTGAGTGGTGGTGCCGAGTGATCTTTGGTTCTGCAGTTCATCAGACCTGGGGTGCAATTCTCTTCATTGCTCTGAACCTCTTCCTCATCTGAAAAGCCGAGGGACTAATACCAACTTCATCAGGACTTTGAAAAGGTTAAAAAGGGTGACACTACATGTAAAGTTTCCAAAACATTGCCCATGGCAAAATAAAAATATATCACGGTAATAGCGATTAAAAGTTCAATGAAGCACTTTCTGTGTATCATACACTGTGTTGTGAGCAACTGATAAGCATTTTCTTGTTTTAGTCTCACCATCGTTCTTAGGTGAGGAACATAATTATTCCCATTTTACAGCCAGAATAAAAATAGAGGCACAGAGAAGTACTTTGCTTTAGGTTTACAAAGCCAGTCGAGCCAGGATTCAGATCCAGAGCTGACTAAGTTAAAGATTCCGCTTGTAAATAAAATGCCAAGCATTGTTGTTATTAATACCAGGAGTGACGATAATAATTGGAAATTTTACCCTTGAAATGTTCAAGGGGGTGGAGGATGGAACTGGAGCATTAAAACCAATTGAACTCCTAGGAGATTTGGTACTGATGGAATGTTTACCAAAGAAAAGATCCCAATCACAAACAGCAAAGAAAGAAGACAGATTGTGAGTTTGGGAATTTCACATTAGAATTCAGAACCAGGCACATGAAATGGTTAAGGACATGGGTTTGGATAGCTCTTATCGCGATGTACCCATGATGCGACTGAGGATGTGCTTTTGGGGATTCAGGAACTGAATCCTCTCCCTGGCCTTGGGATGAAGGTTAATAAGAGCCATCCACGTGCTGGTAATGATGGGCACTGACAGATGGAATACCAGCGTTGCTCTTTTGCTCAAAAGAAACATCATTTACATTGCAGACGAGGTGTAAGAAAATCTAGTCAATATAACAAGGGTCTGGTACCCCATACATAGCTTCACTGAGCTGCAGGGGATAATTTTAGAGATAATGTAATAGAGAGACCAGGTTCTTGTTCTCAGAGGCTCACAGTGTGGGGTAGTGATGTCAATAGGACACTCTCTGACTATGGCAATGGTTTATATCTGCGTTACCCACTACAGCTCTGGAGCTCTTGACATAGGGCTTATGTAACTGATGACCTGAATGCTTCATTTTATTTAATTGCCTAAATTTTGAATGTAACCAGACATATATGGCCAGTGGCTACCATTTTGGGTAGCACAGATCTGGACGATGAGGTAAGGGAGAAAATCAGTGATGAGGATAAAGGCTGTAACCTTGGAGTTTACAGGAGGTGCTGGGAGTCTGTGGCTTCCACCACCACTAGCTCTGTGCCCTTGGGAAAGTTAAATAACTTATCTGAGCCCAAAGTAGGCATCTGTAAAATGAGGACAGTTATGATAAAAGGATGATGGGATTCCCGTGAGTGTGGGATATTCTACATAAAGCTCTTTACAAAGTTTAAAAGAGTTTTAATAAAATACCGGCAGTTATTATTTATTGTTAATTATATTATCATTGTCATCATTATTTTGTAATCAAAGAGCGCACAAGTTGCTGTGAGGCCATTGAGTTTAGAATGACTCACTGTGAGCTTCCCTGGTGGCACAGTGATAGAGAATCCACCTGCCAATGCAGGGAACACGGGTTCAATCACTGGTCCGGGAAGATCCCACATGCTGCGGAGCAACTAAGCCCGTGCGCCACAACTACTGAGCCTGCGCTCTAGAGCCCGCGAGCCACAACTACTGAGCCCATGTGCCACAACTACTGAAGCCCGTGCACCTAGAGCCCGTGCTCCACAACAAGAGAAGCCACTGCAATCAGAAGCCCGCACACCACTATGAAGAGTAGCCCCTGCTCACTGCAACTAGAAAAAGCCTGCGCACAGCAACAAAGACCCAATGCAGCAAAACATAAATAAAATTAATTAATTAATTAAAAAAAAAAAAAGAATGACTCACTGCACTGTGATTGAGGCAGACACAGAAGGTGATACCAGAACATAACTCACAGAAGGAATGGCATTCCAGCTTCATCGTATACTGTGGATAGATGTGTAACTGCTCGACGACAAAAGGTTGGGTGATTCAGCTATAGAGCATGCTTGGCTAGAGCACTGGCTTTTGAACAAGTCTGGCTTGCTTGGGAAATTGGGGAACCACATGCAGTGAGTCTGTAGGGTTACGTTAAGAGCAAGGTTCTATAGAAAACACGGTGGATGTTTGGGTGCCTCTTGTAGATTTTCATGATCCATCACATGGATTCATGGAGGGAAGTGAGATCAGATTTCCATGTCAAAAAATAAATCTGGCTGCTGTGGGGAATAGATGGAGGCAGAGGGAGGCTGAAGGCAAGAAGATCAGTTGGAAGGGAGTCTGGTGTGAGATGGACAAGACTCTTTTTTTTCAATAAATTTATTTATTTACTTGCTTATTTTATTTTTGGCTGCGTTGGGTCTTCATTGCTGCACGCAGGCTTTCTCTAGTCGTGGCGAGCAGGGGCTACTCTTCGTTGTGGTGTGCGGGCTTCTCATTGCGGTGGCTTCTCTTGTTGCGGAGCACGGGTTCTAGGCACGCGGGCTTCAGTGGTTTTGGCTCACGGGCTCTAGGGCGCAGGCTCAGTAGCTGTGGCACATGGGCTTAGTTGCTCTGCGGCGTGTGTGATCTTCCTGGACCAGGGCTCGAACCCGTGTCCCCTGCATTGGCAGGCGGATTCTAACCACCGTGCAACCAGGGAAGTCCCTGGACAAGACTCTTGGTGAGGTGAGTGGCCATGGTAATGGCAAAGAGGGTGGACTTGGGAGGTAGGTAAGAGAAAAAATTGGCAGGACTTTTGAGAAAAGAGAAATTAGGCCTTTCACGTTTAGGAGCCAGATTTAGGTAAATAATAACAGCCATGAGAATGACATTGGTTAATACGGCCTTTGTGCTTTTCAGTTTACAAAGCATTTATCTCCTTTAATCCTCCCAATAACCCAATGGATACCTTGAGGATAAAAAGTGATGATGTGTGTGAAGTGCTTGGTCAGGCTGTAGTCAGCTACTGAGACTCAAAAATTAATGGTTTAGTCAAGGTGATGTCATCACTATTGCTTTATTAAGAGAAATTAGACTTGATCCACTTAAGGAGGCAAGTCCAGCCCAGAGGGAAGCCTTGCTAGACTGTAGCACCAAAGAAAGGAATGAGATAGTAAGAAAGCATCCAGATAGAGCCTCTCACATCTAGGCTGAGACAGTGCTAGGAATGAGGTTGTGATGCTCCTCCTGGGCTTTGCTGCCTGATGGAGATGCTGCCATCAGTTCATGGACCGCCTCTGAATATGCGGCTGATAATCTGACTTGCCCCTTGTGTGCTTTCTTTCCAGTTTTTGACTGTGTCTTTATTTGGACTTATTCTTAATGCACATCGTGTAGTGAAAAAAATTCTGGCTTGAGGTTAGGCAGTAATGGATTTGCATATCATTTCTATTCACTAGATTTTTTGGGTTTTTGCTTGTTTGATTTGGGGGGCGGGGTAGATAAGGAGAAGTAAGAAATCCCTTTGCTTTCTCCTTTTTTCTCACTTGTCAAAATCAGAATAGTATTACCCATCTCATTGCATTTGTTTCATGTTGGTAATATCCTAATATGTTTTATGTAAGAGAGAGAGAGAGAGAGAGAAACAGAGTCAGGGACAGAGACAGAGACAGATTTATTTTTGCTCTGCCTCTTTCTGATATTTCTATGTCTTATGTGACCCTAAGACTTTGACCAGTGTATCTGAGAGAGGGAGCTGAAGAATTCCCTAATCAACATTAAAATAGCCTCCAAGGCCCTGCACCTTAAAAACTCATTAGCTGGAGATGGATAAAAAGGATGCCTGACAAACATTCTAGCCTCAGAGCTGAAGTGTGATCCCCAGGATCAATCCTTGGGTGCCAGACTTTTTGTACCCACCTCTCTAGGATGAGCAGGGCTGACAAATCTTTCCTTTGACGTTGCTCTTAGTCTGGGACCAGAATAAATTTGACGGTCATGCCAGCGATGGCAAATGTCCCCCATCGGGCAGTTGATGCCAATGTTGGTAATTTTTTTTCAATTTTAACTTCAGAAGTTTTAGAGCAACAGGGGAAGATGTCTCAATGGCAGGAAAAGGCTTGCAACACTATCCTAAAATTCTCATTTCCTCTAAGGGTAAGTTTCCCTTCTTTCCATGAGAGCATCTAGCCACTTATGGCTTCTTCTGTCTTGATAACTCATTTATCAGGCAATGCAAGGGAATGTACCATTCCACAAAAATTAATTTCCAAGTAACTTAAGTTTGCCCCCTTAAACGCCCAAGCTCTTTGCTTTTAGTTTAGTTTTCTTTTTTTTTTTTTTTTTACAGAAGCATTTAAAATAAACATTTCATTTTCCCCTCTGCTTCCTTAAGCAAAGTTGACCCAACACAATATAACTTTTCTGTAATGATTCAAGGCCAAATGTCTGGCACATTCTTCATTTAAGTGTGATATGACAAAAGATGCTCTGGGGTTGATGCTCAAGTGGAGAAGCAGTTTTGTCCTTGCAGTAAATGCCCCCTGATGCTCTCAGCTTTTTGACCTATGGTGTCTGCTTTTCATGTGAGTTTTAAGATTTTTTGCTTTCCTCCCTCCCTTAAAGCTGGCATCTGATTTCCCTTCTTGTTATCAAGTTCCAAGGAATTCTTTTTCTTCTTCCAATTTGTGGCTTTTCATCTGCTTCCCAGTGTAAAACCAGATTGTGAAGGCTTATTATAATTGTGACAAATGCAAAAGTGATTAAACTCTGAGCAGAAGTCTCGGGGCAATCTTCTAGGTCAAAGTGAATTCCAGAGGACCTTTTTTTGTGAAATCATCTCTGGCCATGCAGAAGCCTGACTATATGTTTTCTAGGACCGAGGACTGGAGATTCACTGTGCAGAGTGGACCAAAATGGGTAGACAAATAGGCATTGCCAGAATTTTAATATGTGCTTCATCTGTTTGTCATTCATTTTGTTTTGTTTATTTATGTTCATGGGAGTATCCAGACTCTGACTCCAAAATGGTAGGAAGGCAGGAGAGGAAACTTTAGTGTTGGAGAAAGAAGGCATGCGATGGAGAGACCATGTTAACTACCAGAAGACCAAAATTAATGACTGCAGAATATTTGTAGAGAGGGCAAAAGCCATCTGCAGACTGTTTTGAAAGGCATTGGCATGGCCTTCTTGCAGAGACTCCCCCTGACACCCAGATAGAGATGGGTCTGAAATCCCATTAAGGATGCATCTTCTTCCCAGATGCCTGTCTTGCAAATCCTTTTGGGAGGATAAGTTCCTGAAGCACATGTTGGCACTTGGCTTCACCTCTTCTTCCCAGAGGCATCACAGGCCCTTCCATGAATCTTTATTGAAGTGGATGCTACTGATTCATATGGAGATGAGGATGGCCACCTCTACCTTTTTTTAATATGAAAAATGTTTAATTTAAAAAAATTGCAGTACAGATAATTTACAAAGCTGTGTTAGTTTCAAGTGTACAGAAAGTGATTCAGTTATACATATATATGTGTGTGTGTGTGTGTGTGTGTGTATATATATATATATATATATATATATATATGTATGTATATATATGTTCTTTTTCAGATTCTTTTCCATTATACGTTATTACGGGATATTGAGTAGAGTTCCCTGTGCTATGCAGTAGGTCCTTGTTGATTACCTATTTTATATATAGTAGTATGTATCTGTTAACACCAAACTCCTAGTTTATCCCCCCACCCCCATTATCCCCTTTGGTAACCATTAGTTTGTTTTCCAGGTCTGTGAGTCTATTTCTGTTTTGTAGTTAAGTTCATTTGTATCATTTGTTTAAAGATTCCACCTATAAGTGATATCATATGCTATTTGTTTTTCTCTCTCTGGCTTACTTCACTTAATATGATCATCTCTAAGTCCATCCATGTTGCTGCAAATGGCATTATTTCATTCTTTTTTGTGGCTGAGTAATATTCCATTTTGTGTGTATGTGTGTGTGTATATATATATATATATATATATATATATATATATATATATATATATACCACTTCTCCTTTATTCATTCCTCTGTCGATGGACATTTAGGTTACTTCCATGTCTTGACTGTTGTAAATAGTGCTGTTATAGACATTGGGGTGCATATATCTTTATGAATTAGGCCACATCTACCTTTTAACAGCAGGAAGAAAGGATTATGTAGTTGAACAAATATCAGGGGAAATGGAAAATGCATAGAAAAGGGAAGCCAGAGAATAAAAGTCAACTTTGTCATGTTTTGCAGTTTTGCAAAAGTGGCCTTGGTTTTGTAGGAGTCTCCTTTGCCACTTACTAGAAGGCTGTCTTGCTGGCCTAGGACTCTACGGAGTTAAAGTTACTATGTTAACTCCTGCTTGGGTCAAGAAGAGATCATCTAGCTGTGGCTGTCTGAGCTGCCACAGTGAATGAAACCTTTGGAACTCTCACAGAGAAGAGACAGCTTCCCATGATTACTAGCCTCTCCTGGCTAATAACTCAGTATTACCCCCATGATTTATATTACTAGATCCTCCTCCAGTAGAGAAACATTATGTTTGCCTTTTTCTGAATACTTCGTTGGAGGTCTGCCACTAACATGACAGCTAAATGCAGTGTGTGACCCTGGGTTGTATCCTGGATGAAAAATGCTGTAAGGTATGTTTTGAGGATAAGTTTCTAAATTTAAATATGGACTCTATCTTAGCTAATTATATTGTATCAACATGTAAAGTCCTTGAACTTGATAATCCTACTATGGTTCCATAGCAGATAGTCCTCATTCTTAGAAGATACATGAGGAAAATTGGTAACAAAGGATCATGACAGCTATGTCTTACTCTCAAACGATGCAGAAAAAATGTATGTATACAAACACACCCATGCATACACATATACGTGTGTGTGTACACACATGCACTGAGAAAGTAAGAGTGAGAGAAAGACAATACTGAAATGTTAAAATATTAACAGTTGTAAATGTAGGTGAAGGGTATCCAGATAATCATTACATTCTTGCAACAAAGGAGGGGGATGCTTCTAAAAGAAAATTGAGGTCCCACCAGAAGAACAAGAGGAAGAGGATGCCGATAGGCAAAATAGCTGTTGTCTAGGTTACACTTATCTTCCTTTCTTTGTAGAACAAAAATTCTGAAACATTATCTTCAGTGTTTGCTTAAACTCGTATTAAAGTTTGAGCAGCACTTTGTGAGCTCAGCTCAACCTTCACATGTGAGATTTTGTAAAGCCATTGCAACTTCTTTTTCCTGTTTAGATGAAAGACATTGAATGCATTGGCTGCTCTTAACACACACATCAATTAATTTAATTGACTTAAGTGTTGTTCTTGCATAAAATGCTACTGTTTGGATTGTTTTAAAAGACATCAATTTGTCATAAAAAGAAAAAAACGTATGGTAGCTTTAATTTTTTTCCCCTCCAATTCCTTTAATGTCTATTTTGTTAAATGTGTAGCAACGAGAGGCTGGCTTGGGTAAGAGCTTCTTTGCCAAGATAAAAATAATCTAAAATTTAGATGTGTCTGCAGTGATCATGGCAGTGTAAATTAATTAGCCACGCTGAGCCTGAATCAGCGTCTCTAAATTGATCTTGCTTCTATGCAGCTCTGTTTTCTAAAATATATTCACCCTTGAAAGTAGCCATTCTTGTTATTACTTCCTTTTCCCAATCAGAAATCACAGTTGGCAAGAAATTCATTTTTTTTTAAGGTTGAAGTTAATAATCCGTTAATAAAATAGTGGAATTTGGATTTTGTACTAGGGGCCAAGCTGAGGGCCAGCTGCCGATGAGGAGGATATGAAAATACGTAAGAGATTATCCGTATCCCTGAGGAAGTTTATAGTCTTTTTATGGAGTATTAAAAGATGTATACCCAAAATTAAATTATATAATATCAAACAGCAAGCAATGCCATGAGGCAAGTTGGTTTTCATTGCCAAGAAGGAATGACTACAGAGCTCTGTAGAAGTAACAGTTCATGTAGGATGAAAGGAATGGTCTGAGAAGACTTTTGGAAAGAAGGGAGTTGGAATAACGATTTTGTATGTATTCTGTAGGCCCAAGTTCCGTGCAAAAACTTGACATATCTTTTTTAATAGCTTCATTGAGATATTAGTTATCTAATTAAAAATTCACTTATTTTGTGTCCAGTGATTTTTAATGAACTTACAGAGCTGTGAAAACATAACCACAATACTTTTTTTAAAAGTATAGTTGATTTACAATGTTCCAGGTGTACAGCAAAGTGATTCAGTTAGATAGATAGATATACTTTTTCAGATTCTTTTCCATTATGCTATTACAAGATATTGAATGTAGTTCCCTGTGCTATACATTAGGTCCTTGTTGTTTATCCGTTTTGTATATAGTAATGTGTATCTGTTAATACAATGCTTATCTATCCTTCCCCCTGCTTTCCCCTTTGGTAACCATGTGTTTGTTTTCTATGTCCGTGAATCTATTTCTGTTTTGTAAATAAGTTCATTTGTATCTTTTTTTTAGATTCCACATATAAGTGATATCATATGATATTTGTCTTTCCCTGTCTGACTTACTTCACTTAGTATGGTAATCTCTAGGTCTACCCATGTTGCTGCAAATGGCATTAGTTCATTCTTTTTTATGGCTGAGTAATATTCCACTGTGTGTATAGGCACCACATCTTCTTCATCCATTCATCTGTTGATGGACATTTAGGTTGTTTCCATGTTACAATTGTATAACCTCTCCAACACCCTAAAATACTGCCTGAACCTCTTTTTCAGTTAATCATTGTTCCCACCCCCAGCCCCAGGCAACCAGGAATCAATTTTCTGTCTATAATTTGCCTTTTCTTGCCTTGTATATAGATGGGATCACACAATAGTGCTTTGGATCTAGCTTTTTTTAGTGAACATAATGATGTTGAGTTTCATCTATGTTGTGTTATGTCTCTGCGTTTTGTTCTTTTTTATTTTTAAATAATATTCCATTATATGGATAGACCACATCCTCTTTATCAAGCCATCAGTTGATGGACAAGTTCTGGCCATTATGAATAATGCCGCTAGGAACATTCCCATGTGAGTTTTACTATGGATATATGTTCTCATTTCTCTTGAGTACATATTAGGAGTAGACTTGCTAGGACAGATGATAAACTTAGGTTTAGCTTTTAAAGAACTTCCCTATCTTCCAAAGTGGTTGTGTCACTTTACATTCCCATCAGCATTGTCTGAGGTAGAAGTTTACCTATCTTAATTTTACTTAATTATCATGTGAGCTCTTGTCCGGGAGGGATTAGATGAGGAAAGAGATGTGGATTGTCTTGCCCAAGGTTATGCATCCCATAATTGCAGATGTTGAGTTTCAACCCAGATTTTACTGATTCTAAAGCATTCTCTCCCCCATGCTGTGGCTCCAGGATTTTGAGGTACACTTTTAAGGAGGGTTTTGTAATCTGAGTTCAAAGGGAAATAAGGATTGATTAATAATGTCTGCCAAGGACACAGGCAAGATGTCCTTGGCAGGTAACCATGCTGCCATTTGTCATCACCAGACTGGAGCCCTTGGTCCCACTGTCTGCAATTCTATGGGATTCCTCTTTTGATTCTTCACCATCGTTGTTTAGACTAAGTATAATATTATTTGAGTATAATTCTCCTCTCAACTCCTCTACCACGGGGAACATTCTCTTACTATGAAACTCACTGCATTATACTATAATTTGTGGTTTAAGTCTTTTATCTCCCAATGGGCTGAGAACAGCTGATGGAAAGATACTTTATTCTGCTTAGTGTCCCTGCCCCATAACAGAGTGTCTAGCATAGGAAAGGTACTCACTGAATGTTGCTTGGTCAAAAGATTGCAAGAATAAATGTAAGCATAAAATTAGATTTCTCCTTTCCATTTTAAACATGGTAAAGCAAAGAGATGGAGACTTTGAATAATGGACCAAATCCACAGAGCCAAAGAAAGATAGAGAAGAGCCTTGAGCCCCCAAATTTCTTAATCATTGGGCTCCAGGTCACTTCTTGAGAAAAACTGGCCTCTTTCTGTTACTATTAAGCAATTGATATGGCCCGTTAGATTCTGCTGATGCTGGGCTGCACTGAGACTAAGGCATCCAAGATACACAGCTCCCTCTTAGTTTATAATGAACAGACTGTGGTTTGCCTGGCGTGCAGAGAGGAAAACACTATGTGGAGGTTATTCCAGCAACACTTAAACGAAAAAGAAAAGATAATATTTTGACCAAATGCAGTTGGTTAGTGGAGTGGCCTGTGAATATTGTATAATTATATAATCAACAAAGAAAGATGCAACATGACATAATTCACACAGCATGATGACTAAGCCCACTCATCCTTTCTCACCTTCTTTCTCTCTCTCTCCCATACCGAAGAAAAATACCAAAGAAAACATGTTAATAATAGTCATTACTAAATGATGGAATTGTGGTGTATCTTCTTTTTTCCCTGTCTTTTCAAATTTTTCGCTTTGCAATTAATAAGCAATTGTTAGGAAATTCCTTGAGAATATGTAAATATCTTGTTCTCCATCAATCTTTCATCCACTACTTCTAGCATCCACTGGTGATTTTCTAAGTCTGTTACTCTTCTAGTATTTATTATTTGTCAATTTTGGGTAAGGAAGAGCTTCCCCATCTCTTCTACCAACGAATTCATAAATATCATTATGGACTCATGGGTTTTTATTTTATGAGTTATAAACCATTGCTATCATTATATATTTCAATGCTCAAATTGTCCCAGATTTGACCAGTAGGGACCAGTTTAAAGGGCTTCGACCTTTATCCCACAGGCAGTGGGAAATATATGGCAGGGTTTTAGGCAGATGAGTGAAGTGATCAGATTTGCTTTTTGACAAATTACTTCGTCGGAGGCACGGAGAATGGGTTGGAGGAGATGATGTTATGGAGGAATGACAGAATAAGTGTTATCAAGAGTGTTTGTTGGAGGGTCATGCTGGAAGTTCTTTATCTATTTATCCTTCTTATTCATGTGTGTGTCTCTATCTTTATTTTGTGTGTCTCTGTCTTTTGTGTGTATGTGTGTGTGTTTCTCTGTGCGGGTCTCAGCATCTCTCTTTTATCTGGATACATAGTTCCCTTAAGAGTGTGTACTTTTTCCCCCAACAATTGTACCCTGATGCCTTAGGAAATTTTCTGAAATACTTTCCTTTTACTATGGTAATAAGCCTTCAAACACATAATTGAATTTATACATTAAATACTGTAAGCACTATCATTTAGCTTCTGATGAAAATGTGCATTATTGTGTTTGAAACGCCAAAAAAAAAAGAAGCAGTGAATCAAAACAACGTTTTTTTTTTTTTCCCTTCCTCCTGTGAAGTCTTTGTGTGGAATAACTCAATCTCTTTTAGGCTTCATTCTCTGTGATGTGGGAAATAGAACCAGGGCCATTATGCAGTGATAAGATGTGGTTTCCAATTCTGCAGCACTGTGGGAATCTGCTCCATTGTAGGTTTTATCACCTTCCGATGTGCCAAGTATTTCTAGCAGGGAAAGCACAAGCACGACTCTAATCGTAGTGGGAGACCCATACAGGGACAGGACGTTAAATTTGGAGTGATCCATTCACTTGTGTGTTCAATCAAACAATTCTTATTGATCCCATACGCTGGATACTCAGCTCAGTGCTAGGGACACAGCGCCAGATAAGAATGACAGGGTCCAACCTCACAGAGTGCTAACACCGTCTCTGCTCCTGGTAGGGGTTTCCGTTTTAACAAAGCTACTTAACTTCCCTGACCCTAGTTTCTGATCTATGCAGCTCAGTCAAGCCTGTTAGGGCGATTTTAAACAAAATCAGGGGCATGGTATGAGCTCCCTGCGAGGTGAGTCAGGCGGGTCATCATTTTTCAATCTCTTCTCCGAGTGGTATTTGTATCACTTGGTCTTGGGATGCTCCTCCCTTTGCTTCGTGGTTGATGCATGAGCTCTGTGCCACGTGGGCAGTCCATTGGACCTTGTAGATTACGCTCTCAGGTGGCTTAGAAATCCTGAATTTCTTAGTATTTTATGCACAGAACATTGGTCTTATTACACCAGAAGCTTTTTTTCAAAAATAAAGTAGGAGATGTTAGAGGAAAAGAGAGACATTTCCTCTTTCTTTTGATGTCTCCATCCTGCTCTCTTTCCATAGGTTGTGAGTGGTTACGTAGAGAGTTGGGAGGGGGAAAGACTTGGGAAAACTTGTGAAAGTTCTGATGGGTGGGAGCCTTCTTGGGAACTCTCTGAGCCTTGTTCAAAATACATATTCAGAAACAGACTTTAGGAGCTGTCCTAACTGTCTCTCTTGTAGTTTTTTACGAAATGAAAATAATAAAATAGTCCACATTAATCTCAGTGATTCAGTAGTTTACCTTCTCTAATTTCCATTGTGGCTAGCTGTGGCCTGGGACTAAGTTCTAGCTGAAGGTGGAAGTATCCTGAGGGTCTTATGGAAAGCTTCCTTAAAAGGATGGGGCATGTCATTTCTCTGCCTTTCCTCCCTCTTGTTGGCTGGGACCTGCTCCTGAAGGCAGGAGCTGAGCAAGCTCTATGCCACCATGAGGTCTATACACCAAGGATGGTAGACGAATAACAATGGAAGAGCAGGAAGAGCCTGGGTATCTGAAACCATACAGCTGCTGTCCCAGTCTTAACTTACCAACCTCTGTGCTGTATCTCTATGAGACAGAAATAAATTAATTTCCTTTTTTTCTTCTGTTTCATTATATACAGCTGAACGTCTCAATGCAATCTTACTTTAAATAAGAAGAAACAGTCCCAGAGAAGGTATGCAACTTACCAAAGTTCCCAGTGACAGGGCCTTGAGTAGAACTCAGCTTTCCTGACTTGAAGTATGGATTTTTCCCAATAATCTCAAACTGCCTCTTGTTAATTCTGGGTCAGGTGTAAAATAGGAAATATTGAACAAGTAAGATATCTATCACTGAGACGGGTGGAGGGTCACCAGCAAATGGCAACAGGAAGGAAATCTCAAAGAAATGTGTCTAATGAACTATGGACATTCTGGAGCTAGTGGATATCCAAAAATTAGTAGATTTCCTTCTCCTTTTCTCTTTGAATGAAGTAAGCCAAATTGAGAGATTAATCCATCAGCAGATATTGATTTCCTTAAAAATGGCTGGCCGCAAACAATTACACCTACCGACTGGTTGATACAAGAAGTTGTGAGTGGAAAAGAGGTGGAATAACTTGGTTTCGTTAGAGTCCCAGAGGTGCATATGTTTGTAAAGTTGAGTTCGGAATAATGCTTTTAGAGAAAATGCCTTTAGAAGCTTGATCTAGAGAAGGCAGGATCATAATAGCCCTTTCAGATATGTACGCACAACTAAGTGACTTTTTCTGCGGAGTTGGTCTTCTTTTTGTGCTGTGGTGATGTTTCCTTCATGTTTAAACATTTTGTTTTCAGAGCATGAAGCGGTTTATAAAATGGGACAGGTATACTGTGGTCAAGGTCAACAGGTGAAACTGTTGAACTTGGTGTTGATTGGCTTGCTGTGAAACAGCCAAAGAAATTGTTTTCTGATTGTTGGTAACTCTTTAGAGTCAGGGCACTGTTTGAAACATCCTCCTGGGGAAACAACTTTCTGACTGACTTAGGATGTGGGCTGGAGGACTACAACTTGAGTCTCCAAAGTTCCATGAAAAATGGAGAGCGTTGAGTGAATTGGAACCCTTTCTGCTAAGATGTTACCACTTGAGAAAGTCTGCTTTGGTATGTGCAAATGTTGTTTATCTGACCTTCCCTGGTGCTCTCAGGTATTACTGTTAAAACACGTATTGCATTGTGTTATAGGAACTTGTTATAAGTAGACCTATAGTAATACTTACTGAGCCCTTTCCATGTATCAGAATACTGTGTTATCTATTCAGCCTTCATGAGGACTGTATTAGGCATTATTATTATTGCTGTTGTTGTTATTGTGATCTTTTTATTATCTCTCTTTTGCAAATGTTTGGAGTCTTTCAGTGACGTGCTCAAGGTCACATACCAAGTAAATATAAAAGGCAGAATTCAAATCTAGATGTTTTTTTCCTATCCAACTAATGACAATGCAAAATACAGAAATAAGGGGAAATTCAGAGGGTGGAAGATTGGTACCCAGTTGACAATTTAGCAATATGGGTCAAAAGCTTTGAAATATGCGTGACTGTAAGAGAATAGATCTTAAATGTTCTCTCACCAAAAAAAAAAAAAAAAAAAAGGTAACTGTGTGAGGTGATGGATATGTTAATTAACTTGATTGTGGTAATCATCTTACAAAGTATACATATATCAAAATGTCACATTGTACACCTTAAATATATGTAGTATTACCCATCAGTAAAACTGGGGGATAAAAATATGACTCAGAGTAAGTATTGGGAAATCTACTCTGGAAACGTTTGAGAGTAAAGTTTATCCTATGTCATACTGCTCACTAGAAAAAACATTTGCTTTGACGCTTGGGATCATCTTCCAAGGTGTTGCTTGACACCTGCCATCACATGGCATTGCTGAGAACAATCTTTTAATGACACAAATATAAAAAATAATTGAATAGCCCTTTGTACTGGCCTTAATAAAATACTCAATACTTTAAAATATACATAACCTGTGAATTATTATTCCTATTTCTGGAGGTGTATCCTAAGGAAATCATTGCAAATGTTGCATTAGTTTTGAAGGTAGAGGAGAGAGCATAGAAGAGATTTTTACAGGAAAAAAGCAAGATTCCATTTAAAAAATATAGACAGTGTTAATTGTGCATTTGTTCACTGTTGTTGTTTTTCAGTCCTAAAGAACAGCTAAGATTCACACTCATCCAGTGAAAGGTGACCTCGAGAAGAAATGAAGTAATTTAAGTATTAGCAGTGCAACTGAGTTCTGAGGTTTTCCTTGCTATGGAGGTTCTTTAAAAGTCTTTAAATGCTTATAATACAAGTTGGATGTTAACTTCTCTTGGCTGTTTTGCCTCTGTGCCAACAGAAATGAAGGTGGCCGACAGTATACTAACGTGCTCTTCTAGATTTCCAATACCCCCATGACCTTGGGCAACTGCTGTTAGTTCCACGGGGAGGTCTTAGGCTACACTGGCATTCCCCTGACATGCATTTCTTCTCTCTTCACATTCTCCCTCCCCTCAAAACCCAGTAATGAGGAATCCAGTATAAAGTAATTAGACTGTATGCAACTGAGGTGGCTGCCAATTATGCTGATGGAACTGAAGTCTTATTAGACTAATAAGGTTTCTAAATTGGACTTGGGGCTCTCAGTTCTTGTTTGTGTGAACATTCCTAGGAGAAGCTGCCCAAGTATTTAAAATAAGTTTACCTAAGGATAAATGTTCACCTTGACTGAACTGGAGTGAGCTTTGGGGCCAGAGATAAGTGGGTTCACACTCAAAGTCTGCCACTTATCAGCTCTTTGACCTCAGGCAAGCCACTTAACTTCTCAGAGTGTCCTGCCCTGTCTGGAAGATGGCAATATGAATCTCCGCCCAGTTGAAAAGAATATGACGGCAATTAAATAGATTGAAAACTGCACAACACTTGATATTTTATATAAATTATCTTAGTATTCTTAACTTTAGATGTGGTTACTTAATAAAAAAATTCTTAAGTTGCAATATTATTATTGTTAGATGTATCTCATAATCTTGGAGAGTTTTAGAGACAGGAAGATTTATATTTGAATCTTAGCTCCAATATTGACAAATGCGAACTATTTTACTACTTTTTTAAAAAATTGAAGTATAGTTGATTTATAATGTTGTGTTAGTTTCAGGTATACTGCAAAGTGATTCAGATATATATATATATATATATATATATATATATATGTTCTTTTTCAGATTCTTTTCCATTATAGATTATTATTTTACTACTTTTAATCTTGGTCTCTTTCTCTCTTTAAATAAGAATAAAAATAATAAGTAGTTGTGTCTTGTGACATTGTTGTGAAGATTAAATAAACTAATATGGGAAAAGTGTTTACCAAACTGCTTGCCTCAGGAAAATAACTTCATGGTACTTATGGGACCAAAGTATTTTGAGGTAATTATTTTCCGTTGAATTTGAAATGTATTGATGGTGCAAATTATCCAATTCAAAATTGTCTGAAAATACAAAACATGTCTACATTGGGACTGTGGAATGATTCGTGTTTTGTATAATTCTGTGAATTAAGATTAACTTAAAAACAATCAAATCAAATTAGCTTAAGAATTATTTTTTCTCATATAACAGTTAAGTCTAGAGTTAAAGTTGGGTTCTTATATATCTGGATCCAGGAGCTCAAACCTCATCAGCAAAAATCTCTTTCTTCAACTCTTTTCTCTCTTTATCTTTGATTTTGTATCTCTAAGTGTACTTTAGAACTCTGAATGGAAAGCAAAATTTCCTCTTCCAATGCTCAGATATTAATTCCAGGAGAGATTCTGATTAGCTCTGCTTTTCTTAAAAAAAATTATTTATTTATTTATTTATGTATTATTTTTGGCTGCGTTGGATCTTAGATGAGGCACGCAGGATCTTCGATATGGCGCAGGCTCTTTGTTGTGGTGCCGGGCTTCTCTCTAGTTGTGGCGTGCGGGTTTTCTCTCTCTAGTTGCGGTATGCAGGCTCCGGGGTGCGTGGGCTCTGTAGTTGTGGCGCGCAGGTTCCAGAGAGCGTGATCTCTATAGTTTGTGGCACGCAGGCTCTCTAGTTGAGGCAGGCGAGCTCAGTAGTTGTGGCGCACAGGTTCCAGAGAGCGTGATCTCTATAGTTTGTGGCACGCAGGCTCTCTAGTTGAGGCAGGCGAGCTCAGTAGTTGTGGCGCACAGGCTCAGTTGCCCCGCGGCGTGTGGGATCTTAGTTCCCCGACCAGGGATTGAACCCATGTTCCCTACATTGGAAAGCGGATTCTTACCACTGGACCACCAGGGAAGTCCCCTGATTAGCTCTGCTTAAATCCATTTTTTAAAAGGGCTGGTGTGTCAACTGGAGTTGCTGTCCACATCTATGGTGCTGAAAGTTCTCACAGCCATCCTGGTCAGAGATCTCTAAGTTGTAACGTGGCTCGTGACCTTTGCCTATGCTAACCAGCAACAGGGTCCCCTACCTTTATGATCAGAAAACTCCTATTTTAGAAAAATTCTCTAATTCCATATTTTCTGACAATAGGAGTTCGGAAGGGAATAGAACTCTGGTATCTAGTGTTGAATTTTTCCTCCCTTAAGAAAAACAGCAATTTTAATAAAACCTAAGAATGTCCATTTATTCTGAAAACACATTTTAACCATCTAAGATGGACTGAGAAGTGTTCTAAACGAGGTACTGAGGGAAAGAGATATAACATTTGGCTGTGTGTGTCTCCCATACCCAGAGTGACAAAAGTTACACAAATGATCAAAGTTAATTGCGATCCATGTCATGATGGCAGTCAGTGGAGGGATAGATAAGCTGGATGCAGCTGTGTTTGTAAAGTCTGAGAAGTTTTTGTGGAGAAACTGCTCCATGATCTGGGTCCTACAAGATGAATAGAAGTCAACCCATGTGTAAATGAAGAGCGGAAACATCCCATCTGGTTAGTTGCTCTCCCACCTGTGGCTTTTGGGGCTTCTTCAGAGGTCCACTGATCCCTGGTCCTGTCATCTCATGCTTGATCAACATGGGCCCATCTGGGTAAGCAAAGGAGAAACAAAAAAAGAAGGAAAAAAAAGATTAGAATGAAAGAAAAGAACAAGCAGAAACTTGTTTACTCAGTGTCTGTATCCCAATGAGAAGAGATTGAGGTGCCAATAATTGAGCAAAGCTCTCTGATGATATAGATTAAACCAGAAAGGCCAACAGTAAACAAGATGAACTTCAAAAGAGCAGCGTCTCTGCTCTCTGGGGACCTCCATTAGCGAGTCACCAGATAGGCAATTACTATACAGTTCTTGTAATGACCGGGATCAAACGCAAGCATTCTGCACAGTAGGCAGTCAGAAAGCAGGCAGACAAAAAACTGTGAAAATATGCCATTAAATCTTAATTATTCTTCAAAGGAAAACAAGCATGACTAGGGGGCATAGAAGGAAGGAATATTCTGAGTCTTACTAATGCCTGGGGCTCAGGGCAATAGTACAGCTACTGTTTCAGCTCTCATATTTACTCAAAACTGAGCATCTCATTCTGACGTGATCTGGGCTA
The DNA here is from genome assembly GCF_949987515.2 of Delphinus delphis. Classification (NCBI taxonomy): domain Eukaryota; kingdom Metazoa; phylum Chordata; class Mammalia; order Artiodactyla; family Delphinidae; genus Delphinus; species Delphinus delphis. Next base: position 55,614,009 of record NC_082697.1, read on the forward strand.
GGGAATTCAGTTTATATAAGCATCCTAGTTTCTGTGACCTCCTATATCTTCTTCTGAGTATAAGGAGGCTGTTAAATTACACCCAAGTTTTTGGACACAAAGTTTGAATAAAAAGGACTGATATTTTTGTTGTTGTTATTAAAAGCAAGTATCTCACCATCCAGAGTTGACCACTGTTGACACTTGGACTCAGAGCAGTCTCTTAACACCTTCAGAAAGAGTATCCTCTGTTCTGTAATCCACAAGCATCATGTGTCATGCTAGTCATATGTCATTTCCCTGAAGCATACATCTGAGATGTCCTTGATTAGTGCATGGACGTTGTTGACATCAAAATGTGGTACTGGTTAAATGGAAGAGTTAAAGAACTCAATAGCTATTGATTTTGAATGCAGTGCATGTGGGGGGGATGTGTGTGTGTGTGTGCGTGCATGCATGCGTGTAGGAAAGAGAAATTGAGATTGTACAGCATATATAAACTTAAATCCTGTTTTGATCACTTAGCACTAAGGCTTTTAAATATTCTGTAGCTACAGGAGAGGCTAGCTCAGTGCCCTCCAATGGAAGTACAGTGTGAAACATATGCATAATTTTTAATTCCCTGGTAGCCACATTGAAAAAGAAACAAGAAACAGGTGAAATTAATTTGTAATAATGTTTTATTATTAACATACACAAAATGTGATCATTTCAATATAAAAGTGATCATGACACATTTTACTTCTTTTCTTGTACTGTCTGAAATCCAGTCTGCATTATACACTCCCAGCACAGCTCAATTTAATCTAGCTACATCTCAGATACACATGAGGCCAGTGGTTATCAAATGGGACCACTCACAGCTAGACTGCATCCCCAGTTCCATTCTGGGCCATTTCCACTTATAAACATTCATTTAAGAAAACTGACACATACTGCATTGGTCCTAGGGCAGGTGCTTTGTGACTCTCACCAGCCTAGTGAAGTGGACTTGACTTCTAATGACCTAAAATATACAAAACTGTAAACAAAGAGCCCTGTGATATGGTTAACTTCAAAAACTCCACCCAACAATGACTGTGGTACACTGAGTCAATGGGATCTCTCCACTGGGGAATTAAAACTTGTGATAAAGGGAAATTCAAGCCTGTTTCAACTCCTCTCACCCTCCACCTTCCAATGAGAATCACTCTGTGGGGAGAAAGGGAAGAAGGTAGAGCGGTGCTCCTAGGACATGTATATGCATAAGAATCCCCAAGATGCTTGTGAACATGCAGGTTCCCAAGCCCTATTCCCAGAGATTCTGATTCAGTTTGGGGCTATCTATTTTTGTAACATTCCAATTTTTTAGAAGTTGTTATAGAAGCAGCCAGTTGAGCTTTGAGATGTTGATGAAGGAAACACACAACCCCATCACCTTATTCTTTGATACCTGCCATGTTTTCCCTGTGATCCTTCATGTTTGGGGTGGGAGGGTGAGAAGAGGGAAAATGAGCAATTTCTCATCTGCATCTCTGATTGGAACATTTAATTCTCCACAATCATTCTACCTTCGCTGCACTGTGTGGTTTTATTTATAATGTGGAACATATTTAGGAACCTTGGATTATCCAGATTTAATCCCAACCCATGTTTCCTACATTCCTTGTATGTCCACAGCCCCTTAGGGAATTGTAGAATCAAGGGGCAGGATCCCTGCTTCAAAGGCATTTGTAGAATACAGAACAGACCCCTTAATAGAAGACGATGGTCCATGGGAAATGGTACAGATAAGAGCCACTGAAGATCAAGGGATGGTTTGGAAGCATTGTTTACATCCTCAATAGTCATAACATGACCATGAACATGAAAGGCTCATTCTCCCACCTGTTCATATTATCTGCCCATGATTCCTTAACCCGACCAAAGAGTTCTTCAGTTAAGAAAATTAAATGCTCAAACCTTGCTATTAATATGGTTGTTGCAATCAGTAGTAGAAGCTCGAATTTCATAACACAACCTGACTTACAAATAGTTTGTGATCTCATGCATTTGCATATATAACGTAGATTTGAAGAACTATGATGTTTGATGTTCTTAGTGTTGGAAAGTAGTGCACTATTTAGAAAATATTTCCACGTACGTTCTCTCTTCTGATGCTTGAAACATTCCTGAGGTTGAAAAGAACAAGTAGCAGTAGAACCATTTTGTAGATAAGGATGTGGAGCTCTGGTACGTTAAATATGAAATCACAGATCTATTGGGTGTCACAGGCAAGGCGAGGATGATGGTGTGTTACCCTATACTTTGGATCTTTTCTACTACCTCTTGTTACCACTTTCTCAGAGAAGATTAGATTCTCCCGTATTCCTGGCACCTATGTTTTCTTAGATTTCTAAGCTTCATCTAAAATGATGTTTTTGAGAAGAGATTCTGGCCTGACCACAGGACTCCTAGAAATGGCTACAGTGAGCGACAGTGAGAACAGCGCTTGTGGTACTTGTATTTCAAATCTGTCTACAGAAATGGGCGAGAACCAGTAGCTGCTCTCCTTTTTCAAGCGCTAGATGGCCCGCTGGACAGGAAAAGAGAACACTTTCAATTATGCTGTTTGACTGCAGTGACCAGGGCTCCAAAGATTAACGGCCCCCTTCTTTCCCTTTCCTTCCAACCTCAGTGACATCAAATTCTGATGAGTCTGAGTGTTGGCTTGTGGAGGAGTCTGGAGGAAATGCTTGCCTAAACCATGGCCCGATGAGAAGGGTGTATCCAGTGGTGGTGATTTTCTTTGTCCTCTCATATGAAAGTTGTCAGAGGAACAGGAGGAATATAGAAAGTAGCAAGCTAATAGGTTACAGAGATGCTCCTTACCTTGCCTCATGGCACCTGTGCTATAGACCTTAGATCATGCTCATGGGACCAAGCCTAGGGAGGAGGGCTTCAACTTAAGCATTCTTTTCTTGTGTTTCATGGCAAGTCCAAAGTTTCTGCTCTCCAGTGGAGATGGTAAAGCTATGCTAGTTCCATATTTGGGTAAATAAAGCAAAGCCTAAGTGCCTAGAGCCTACGTTAAAATGAATCACCTGTTGTGGCATTGTCTCCAGGAGACAGGTGTGACCCATCAATATGAAATGCTCCTCTGGGTCCAGCCATCTCACTTGGCAAATGTGAACACGGAGAACTTGAGAGGGAAAGTGATTTTATCTAAAATCACATGGGGAGGAGAGAGAAGATGGCTCCCCCCGCCTTCTGGTCTTGAGTGATTCCTTCCTTCTACACCAGTTATGCACCTGCCATCTCAATGTCCATGAGCCTTTCCGGAAAATTGAATAAAATTCCAGCTCTCCTCCTAGATTTACACGGCTCTGAATAACCTCTAGTCCACATCCATGCCCAGCCTCATCTTCTAACCTTTTTTCTCTTTGTTCACTTCCCCAAGCCACAGCAGCCTTGTTTTGTTTGTTCAACACAATACTTCATCCTCAGAGTATTTCCCTACTGCTCTTTCTGTCTGCAGTGCCCTCCTTTTGGGTCGCGTATAACTGATTCCTGCTCCAGAGTTTGGCTCAGAAGTCACCTTCTCAGAGAGGCTTTCCCTGGTCACTAAATCCAAAGCTGTCCACACTGTCTACCACTTTACCGTGTTTTGCTGTTCCCTTCACACTGATCAACATCTGAAATAATGTTTTGACCTGTGTGTTCAATCAATTTCCATTTTTGTTCCTCTCCCCACAGACTGAAATCTCCAGGAGTATTTTATTCACCACTCTATCCCCAGTACCTAGAACAGGGCCTTTCAAATAGGACATGCTCAATTAATGTATGTTGAGTGAATTAATAAATAAGATGCCCTTTTATTTGCATGTGAATATTTTTTGAAATCATAAACATCTTAAACTTAATATCTGTCTTAGTTCAGTCTGCCATAAAAAGATATCATAGACTGGGTGGCTTAAACAACACAATTTTATTTCTCAGAGTACTGGAGGCTGGGAAGTCTGAAATCAGGGTGCCAGCATGGTCAGGCTTTGGGGAGGGCTCTCTTCCTGGCTTGCAGACAGCTGCCTTCTTGCTGTGTCAACCCACGATGGACAGAGAGTGATCTCTGTCTCTCTTCCTCTTCTTATAAAGCTGCAAACCCCATCCTGAGAGTGCCACTTTCATGACCTCATCTAAATCTAATCACCTCCCACTGTAATGGCCCCATTTCCAAATACCATCACATTACAGTCCTGAGAGAAGTTGCCCAAGTATTTATTTTATTATTATTATTATTTTAATTAATTTATTTATTTATGGCTGTGTTGGGTCTTCATTGCTGTGCGTGGGCTTTCTCTAGTTGCAGTGAGAGGGGGGTTACTCTTCGTTGCTGTGCGCGGGCTTCTTGTTGTTGTGGCTTGTCTTGTTGCGGAGCACGGGATCTAGGCGTGCAGGCTTCAGTAGTTGTAGCACGTGGGCTCAGTAGTTGTGGCGCATGGGCTTAGTTGTTCCGCGGCATGTGGGATCTTCCCAGACCAGGGCTTGAACCCATGTCCCCTGCATTGGCAGGTGGATTCTTAACCACTGCGTCACCAGGGAAGTCCAAGTTGCCCAAGTATTTAAAAAAAGTTTACCTAAGGATAAATGTTCACCTTGACTGAACTGGAGTGAGCTTTGGGGCCAGAGATAAATAGAGTCACACTCAAAGTCTGCCACTTATCAGCTATTTGACCTCAGGCAAGCCATTTAACTTCTCAGAATCTCCTGCCCTGTCTGGAAGATGGCAATATGAATCTCCACCCACCTGAAAAGAACATGATGGCAATTAAGTAGGTTGAAAATTGTACAATCCTTGGTATTTTATATGTTATCTTAGTATTCTTAACTTTAGATGTGGTTACTTAACCATGCTACATAAAAAAATTTTTTAAAGATGCACTTATATTATTATTCTAAGTATCTTATAATCTTGGAGAGTTTTGGAGATAGACAGATCCACCTTTGAATCTCAACCCCAATATTGACAACAGGTGAATTTTAGGAGAACATAAACATACAGTCTGTAACAATATCTCCCTTTTAACTGGCAGTGTTGCTTTTCACTATATTTCTAGAAATCCAAATAACTCTATATCTGTAACTATACCTATAAATATATCAACATCTACCTCCTTCTCTATCTTTCCCTCTTGAGAAACATCTTACGAACTGTTCAGAAATCCTCATCTTTTTAGGAGTTGACACCCCACTCTTGAGTGATGCCACTGCTTCCTCAAACCTAGCACATAGCTGCTGCATTGATTTACAAACAAAACTAAACTCAAATTTTTAAAGATTTCCGTTTTGGAAATTTCTGAGAATTTAATGACAGTTATGGAATAACTAGAATCTTCTTTTAATATTATTAAGTCAAACTTAGGATCACCAGCATAAGAAAAGTTTTTATTTTCTGGATCATGAAATTAAAATAAAAGCAGACTTGGTCTCTATTATTTTTGTAGGGGAAGCGATTTTTATGGGATGAAAGAAACCTGTTTCTCCATCGGTTCCTTCTCCCTCTCCTTTCTTCCCTCCGCACTTCTTTCTGTTCCTTCATTTTCTTCTCCTTTTTTTTTCTCCTTTTCTTCACCTTCTTTTTTCTCTCTGTCTCTCCATCCCCTGTCTTTCTTACTAAGCAGGCTTTCTGAAACACTAAATCTACAGGCTAAAATGAATGCACACTCACATCCCTTGGTGGGTAAATAATTTTCAGAAAGCTCACTCTTCAAGGCAGTTTTTAAAAGGAAATCGTCACTTTCTCAAAACAAAAATCACTCTCGCCAGGCAGGCTTCAGAGATAAAGAAGTGATTGCTATGCTCCCAATTATACAAGATGCTGTATTTTTGCAAAGGAGCTTACCTTGGAGAATGGAACTAGTTGTTTTTATCCCCTCAATTAAATATTGTTCTCACGAAATGGTTGTATATTTTACACCGGGAACATATAGTTTCCCATGATAACCCCAGTAAATAAATAGTACTCCATCAGGATGGGAGGCAAAAGCCTGCATAGTTTAATACTGTCCAAATGACAGGGCACCTCAGATGATAAGACACAAGGAGAATTAGACAAATGGCACATAAATGAGGGCACACACAGGATAGCGGTTGGTTCCTGCTGTATCTGGAGGGACACTTACACTCAGGGAGAAAATTCAAGAGTGTGTTATGATTAGAAACCAGTAGCAAATACAGTTTTATGGGTATTCTTGGGGAAGGCAAAGAAAAACTCATTCCAGACCTGCCTCCATGTGGATGCATTTTCCTTTTGCCTCCCAAACCTCAAATATCTCCCTTATGCCATTTGGTAATGAATGTTCGGCTCCGTGAAAAGGAGTCTAAAGAGCTTTGTTTTGTATCCTCGGAGTCTGCAAAGAGATTAACAGGGTCTAAAGGAATAAAGAACATCTGGAAACACGGGCTTTGCATTTTCCTTTCACCCTCTTGCCTTGAGTGTGTTTTGAATGCTGAGCATTGGGGAGAGGACAACTGAATTTACTTTCATGTCGGAAAGCCCAGGACCCCTGTGATTCAAACAGATAAATAGGTTAAGATTGGTCACGTCTCTGCTGGCGGCACTTGGAGTCCAAATGGTGACTGCTAGTGTGGTTTCGTTTCAGATTTTTCCCAATCTGAGTAGTATGTGGAAGGGGAAGTAGGAAGATGAAATTAGTGAGGCTTCGTTTCAATCTAGCCAAAATAGATTGAGAATGTGATGCACACTGATCACTGTTCTAGGGGCTCTGGAGAACAAAATTAAGTCTCTTCTTGCCCTGATGTACATTAAGGATGTAGAAGGAGAGAGACAGATCTTCGCACAAGTGTTTATAAATAAATGCCAACCTTTATATTACACTTACTTAATTTGTTTGACTCTGTCTCCCACCAGAAGGTAAACTATTCAAAGGCAGGTATTCTGGGGAAAAAGGTTAGTTTGTTCACTGTTGTGTCCCATCCACTAGAACATAATAAGCACTTAATAAATAATTGTTATATCCAAAATATATAAAGAACTCTTCAAAATCAACAATAAGAAAACAACTCAATTTTAAAATGGGCCAAAGACCTTAACAGACTCCTCACCAAAGAAGATATACAGGTGACAAATAAGCATATGAAAAGATGTTTGACATCATATACCGTCAGGGAAATGCAAAGTAAAACAACAATGGGATATCACTACACACATGTTAGAAGGGGCAAAATCCAGATACTGATAGCACCAAATGCTGGTGAGGATGTGGAGCAACAGGAACTCTCATTCACTGCTGATGGGAATGCAGAATGGTACAGACACTTTGGAAGACAATTTGACAGTTTCTTATAAAAGGAAACATGCTCTCGCCATATGTTCCAGCAATCATGCTCTTTGTTATTTACCCGAAGGAGCTGAAAACTTACGTCCACATAAAAACCTCCACACGGAGGTTTGTAGCTGCCTGGGAAAAATTTCCAGCCAAAGTTTTCATATATTCTATGGTCTTTTATACCTGGGGTGGACTAGAACAGCCTGCAGGCTGGCCACCTCTTTGTGTTAAAAAAAAAGAAAGTGTTATTTGATCACAGCCATGCCTGTTGGTTTATGTATTGTCTGTGGATACTTTGATGTGACAAAGGCAGAGTTGAGTAGTTGCAGAACAGCCCATAGGGATTAATAAGCCTAAGATATTTACTCTCTGATCTTTTAGGAAAAAAGTTTGCCAACCCTTGTTCTATTATTGCTGTTATTGTAAAAGTTCTGGACTCATCAACCCATATATTTTATCAAGACATGAACAAAGATTACTGGGTATCCGATGTGGTGTACTCTCCAGAATTATGTCTGGTTTCAGGTATTTGATCTCTTTTACAATTCTGTAAGTTGCAGAAAACTGTTACTCATGCAAAATTGTTCTTATCCATAGAAAAGCAAGTAAATTGTGCTGGGTGGAATGCAATTGATTTTTGCTCTGTGGATATTGGCCAGTTTTGCTTCCAGATTTGAGTCTATTGGTAAATTCATTTCAACATTCTTTTTTCTTTTTATATATTTTTAATATATTTTATATATTTAATTAATTTAATTTAATATATTATTAAATTATTTAATTTAATATATTTTCTTTAATATATTTTTAACATCTTTATTGGAGTATAATTGCTTTACATTGTTGTGTTAGTTTCTGCTTTATAACAAAGTGCATCAGCTGTACATATACATATATGTCCATATCTTGTGTCTCTTGTGTCTCCCTCCCACCCCCCTATCACACCCCACTAGATGGTCACAAAGCACCGAGCTGATCTCCCAGCAGCTATGCGGCTGCTTCCCACTAGCTGTCTATTTTACATTTGGTAGTGTATATGTCGATGCCACTCTCTCACTTTGTCCCAGCTTACCCTTCTCCCTCCCCGAGTCCTCAAGTCCATTCTCTACATCTGTGTCTTTATACCTGTCCTGCCCCTAGGTTCTTCAGAACCTTTTTTTTTCTTAGATTCCATATATATGTGCTAGCACACGGTATCTGTTTTTCTCTTTCTGACTTACTTCACTCTGTATGACAGACTCTGGCTCCATCCACCTCACTACAAATAACTCAATTTCATTTCTTTTTATGGCTGAGTAATATTCCATTGTATATATGTGCCACATCTTCCTTATGCATTCATCTGTTGATGGACACTTAGGTTGCTTCCATGTCCTGGCTATTGTAAATAGTGCTGCAATGAACATTGTGGTACATGACTCTTTTTGAATTATGGTTTTCTCAGGGTATATGCCCAGTAGTGGGATTGCTGGGTCGTATGGTAGTTCTATTTGTAGTTTTTTAAGCAACCTCCATACTGTTCTCCATAGTGGCTGTATCAATTTACATTCCCACCAACAGTGCAGGAGGGTTCCCTTTTCTCCACACTCTCTCCAGCATTTATTGTTTGTAGATTTTTTGATGATGGCCATTGTGACCGGTGTGAGGTGATACCTCACTGTAGTTTCATTTCAACATTCTTGATTGCCTATAAAATTATAGTATTTTGAGTTTTCCTTTGAACCGGTTGTAACGTCTTACTGGTTCCCTCGTTAATGAATAAGATAAATATAAGATCCTTAGCATGTATTCACTTTACATTTGTTTGTGAGTCATGATTTTACCTTTATAAAAAGTGTGTTCTTAAGAACTTGTATATTAAACATATACGCAACTAAAACCCTATGCTGAGTCAGGAAGTGGAGAACCAGGGTTAAGAGGTACGTCTTGACTTAGATTGTCTCCTGACAGCTCTATTAATTAGGTGTTTGAAGTCAGGCAAATCACTTGACATCTCTGAACCTCCACTGACTTCTCCATAACATGGTTATAATTCCTACCTCATATGGTTGTATGAGGATTAAATGACATAATCCATGTACAACACCTAGCATTCAGTAAACAACCTGGCGATGTTAGCGATTGTTGTAATTGTCATTGTAAATTGCATTTTCATTCATTAACTGAATGAAATTTTCAGCTTCTGCAAGATGTTACCTTCTGCCATCTGCTTGGATGCATCCCCACTGGCCTGGCTGGAGTTTTTCTAAAGGCAGAATCTGAGGCAAGACTGGTAGCAGGTAGTTTTTGTAGAAGTGATACCTGGAAGCAGGAATGACAACGCAGAGAGAGGGTGAGACGTGAAAGAAGGAAAAGAAAAGGATGCCTTTTTCTTCCATGTGGCTGTGTAGGGGAGGAAAGCTTTTTCTTTCTTCCTTTCTAGGCTCTTTGGCTGGTTTAATAATTGACTTAAGACAGATTAACAGGAGAAAAACAAATTTAATTTCAAATGTACGGGAGTCCCAAAGATATGAGGCTCAAAGAAGTGGCCGAGGCAGGCAATTTTTTAATACCTTTTAGACAAAGAAACAATAAATTTGTGAGGAACTGACAAGACAAAGAAATTTGGGCTTGGGGTATTAAATTAGTGAGGACGTAACAAATGTCTGGGAGGAAGAAAGTTTCCTCTGTCCTTCTAGGTTGTATATTAAACATATACACAAATTCTGGATGGTCTAAGAATTAAATTGAACAAGACAGATTAAGTTTAATAACATGTATACATGGGAGAGACCCAGGAAAACAGAATAATTCACCAAAATGGTGGAGACTCTCACCTTAAATACCATCTTCAGCTAAAAACAAAAGAGGATGTTATATAACTAATGAGAACCTGCTGTATAGCACAGGGAACTCTACTCAATTCTTTGTGGTTACCTAAATGGGAAGGAAATCCAAAAAAGAGGGGATATGTGTACACATATAGCTGATTCACTTTGCTGAATAGCAGAAACCGATACAGCACTGTAAAGCAACTATACCCCAATTGAAAAAAAAAAAAAAAAAAAAAGAGGATGTTGCAGGGGGGACGTGGTTTGGGACTTCAAAGGGGAGGAAGGCAATTGACATGGAGCTGGAAAAGCAAATATTTGGTGAAAAAATGTTTGCTAAGCCATGCAGAGATGGTGGGACACAGAGAGGGATTTTAACAAACAGACTTAATCTAGGTTCCTCCCCGTCTGCACACCTAGTTCACACTATAGTGATCTCTGGTGATGCTCCCTTCTTGGATCAGGTCCTCTAGCTACATTCTTTTAGGCAGTTAGGGGAAAGTCCAATGTTCTTCCTAAGTCTTTGGGTCTTGATTGTTTTCAGCTCAAAGTAATCCACATGCCAAAAAGACACATTTGCGGATGGCAAATTTTGCTCCCCTGCACAAGGTTTGTTAAAACAAGCTTCTCAGCCTTCAATTTCCTATCTCTGGTGGTAAGATTGTCTCTCTACCCTCTGGTACTGGGAGGATACCTTTTCGATGGAAGATTTATTTCCTGCTCTCTGGGGGACAAAGGAGGGACGGAGTGCCTTTAATTCAAGATAATCAATATGCCAAAGTGGCATATTTGGGGATGGCATATTTTGCTCCCCTTTAGGTGCCACTGTGGGAGGCTGGAGTTCAGTCCTGCTGGGGACCCGCTCAACAACACAGCTCAGAATTGTCTCTTCTAAAGACAACAGGCTGAGACATTAGCCACCAACACCCATTGCTCATTGGTTACTGGTTTATCCAGGCATATTACTTCTCCACAATTCCGGGCTATCCAGACTGAGGGCTGAAGAAGCATGTGTGTCATTGGAGTAAACCTTGAGACACAGTCTCAAGGGGCTTGGGGACAGATGCCATTGGTGTGCCTGGGAACTTTCCATCATGTTGGACACACCAGATACTCAGAGACGGGCCAAGGGAATATGACAGGAGCACAAGTGTCTCCTATACACACCACTGAAAGCAGATGACAAAGTTCCCTGACCAATGACCTCTCACATCCCAGCAGTATCCTCTGGGTCCCCACACCCTTCAAGGGGGCAGAAAAGATAAAGGGTATATGAGCATAAGCAGCTGTGCCAGGAAGCAGCAGATGCTATAGGGTGAAAACTCAGTTTTTGCCTTGAAGAGCCTTTCTCCAATCCCTGCTCCAGAGACCGATCCGGCCCCGGGTTAGAAGTTTGCAGAAAATGCAGTTGAACGTTCTGAGTTTGCCCCAGTGGAAGCCTTCAAGGAGGGCCTTAGGGAAAAAGGAGACCCCAGATCAACATTCCTAGTAGCCAAAGCTGCAGGATTGGAGCTGGTGGGACGCACCATTCCTTTCGGTTGCTTGCATCTGAGGAAGACACAGTCAGAGACCTTATAATGTAGCTACCTCTCCTCTTATAACTTTTGAGTTTATTGGTCTGAAATCTGCCTTTTAAACGTGTGACTTTTGAAATTCACATGTACATACAGTGGCCTGCTGCCACTGTAGCAGCTGCCGTAGTTCGGCCATTTCCAGAACATTCTGCTGGACCTTTCCCATGTATTATCTCAAAACATTCCAACTAAGGCAAAACTAGAGACAGCAGAAAGATCCGTGGTTGCCATGGATCCAGGGTGGGAAGGAGGAAGGGACGAACAGGTGGGCCACAGGGATTTTTTTAGGGATGTGAAACTATTCTGTATGATACTCTAATGATGGATGCATGTTAGAGATTTGTCAGAATTCACAGAACAGTACAACACCCAGTATTGTGAAGCAATTATACTCCAATAAAGATCTATTAAAAGAAATAATCATATATCGATAGCGGCTCATGGATCCTAACACATATAGTACACTAATGCAAGAGGAGAATTATAGGGGAAACTGTCAAGGGAGGGAGAGGAGCATAATTCTGCTTAATTTTTCTGTATACCTAAAACTGCTCTGAAAAATTAAAGCCCATTCATTAAAAGGAAGACTTTATAACAAATCCTTGCAGGTGGTCATTGTTACCCCTTTGTTACAGAGGAGGCAAGTAGGGCTCTTGGGAACACATGGCTTTTGATGGCATCACGGGACAGGGCTCCTGGTCCATGTGGTTCTGAAACTCATGTTCCTGTCACCACACCTTCTCACTTCCTTCTTTCCTGGCCTCCTGTCTCCCTGTTGAGTGTGCTCTCTCCTCTGTGGCAAGTTGCCTTCACTCTTCACCTTCTGTACCATCTTGACATGGCCTGGCCCCCAGGGTCACCCTACCAGCATTTCTGCAGTCAAGCTTTCCGGGAGAACCTGCTCATCAACTTGAAGCTTTCTAATGAGCCTGTGGAATGTCATCCATCCTTGGTTCCCATTTCACTCAGCTCTCTCAGTGCTGTGATGTATGGATCAATCTAAATGCTTCTGGTCTTTGAAAGGCCCAGTCCCGTGGTAGCCCTGGGAACCCAGCTCATTCAGTGACCCTTTATAATATAGCTGACGCACTCTACCACTCCACTGCTGTTTCAGTTGTCTCAAATGAATGTCAGTTGGTACAGAGGACCAGGTATTGAGGAGCAAATTAATTAAATCATTGCATGAATTAGTTAGATCTCACTGAAATACAACACCCATTCTTTTTCCCACTTATGACACAAAGAGCATCCCTCTGACCCCTGACACTTCAACACCCTATATCCTACACCTCAAAATAATTTATCTGGATGAAGTAGCCCAGCTGGGAGTATCATGCTCCAAATATATAAATAATAATGAGAACCTTTAATAAAATCAGACATAAGTTATGCAGCAGGCATCAATTACAAAGGATTTTAAAGGTTTTGCTCTAGAACCCGAGCGGTGTTACATTTAGACTAATAACTGTACCCGTGATTTATGTGTTTGCAACCAGAATGGGTTCAGTGCCGCGATATATGTCCAAAGGAAAATTTATAGTCTGCTACAGAATGTATAAATAATGAACAGCCATATGTCATCACGCATTTAAAATTGTGACTCCTTCTGCAGCGGCAATGGGGTTAAATGCATTAAAATCTTAAGTTCAATGGGAATCTTAACTTATTTGGGAGCACTTTAAGGAGCGTGCACAAATGCAAACACTAATTTAATATATTTCTCTTCCCCCGAGTCAAAGAAAAATGGCTGTTATTAAAATGACAAACACTCTTGGGAAACCTCAGGAGTCATCAAATTAAATAATGGCAGGGGAAAGAAAAGAGGAACTGGCTTGGGAAGATGATGGGAAGGAATTTTTCTGACACTGCTGTGACCTCAAATTATTACGAAGGCCTTTAAAATGGTCAAAATAAATAAAATAAGTCGATGATGGCATTCTACCTTGCAGTTTCCCATAAGGTTCGTATAAGGTTTATGGAAGTTGGAGAGTTCCCGTTAATGAAAGCCAAGAGCCTGTCACTTATTAAGTCCTCATGAAGGTTGTACAGCCACCCTGAGGCTGAGCCCTTTCATCTGAAAATGGGACAAATCAGGTTCATTGGACAGAGTTGCTGGGAGGGTCTAAAAGTAATAATAAACATTGTGAAAGCAACTAGTATCCTCCCTGGTACAGGGAGTTGGTCCTCAGTAGATGTTACTCTGGCCTCTTCTTTATAGCTCCCTCAGTGGACAATAAGGTGTGGAGGCATGGACCATATCTTATTCGTCTTTCTATGAATAATGCCTGGACACAGATGAGTGGTTAACCAATATGAATGCATCCTTGCTCAATGAATCACTTAATGTGTTTCCATGGCTCTAAGAGCCACTGTGGAAGTCCAAATGTCAGAAAGAGTTAGGAGGCAAGAATATGTTGCATATTTGAGATTGTTGGGGGGAAATTAAGTGGCCCTAGTTAATGAATTTGCAGAAAATCAAGGCTTGCCTCCTTAAATTCTTGGACAATTGTCACCCTTTAATCTTTGACAGTCACAACCTTTTTAAAAACCCATTCCTGTGAATTCCCTGGTGGTCCAGTGGTTAGGACTCCACACTTCCACTGCAGGGAGCATGACTTCGATCCCTGGTTGGGGAACTAAGATCCCACATAGCCATGTAGAGCGACCAAAAAATAAAAATAAATGAATTTTAAAAATGTAAACCTTTAAAAATTTGAGGACCTCTGTGGGTTCTCAAATACGCTGACAAGAATGTCATCTTTCTTCTTAACTCCAAGTTCTCATGAATTCATGAGCCTACAGTGATATGATATAGAAATAATTATTGTGAAGGACCTGGTGCTGGGTTTACGGTGTTCTCCCTCCACTTCTGCCTGCTAAATGGTCTCCAGCTACTGTTTTGATGTCTTCTCTTGATTTTAATGGTTTCTGTTACTTCCCTCAAAGTTAAGTTTCAATTCCTACTACTGCCGGGTCTTACAGACACTATTCCAAACGCGATGGTTTGAAACAGTTCATAAGTGTCTCTTGTAGCTCTGTGTGTGGACTGGGGTGGGTGTTTTTCACTTGGGGTTGTGTCTCCTGTGGTTCGAATCAGATGGCAGCAGGGACAGGGGTTTCCTGAAGATTCACCTTTGGGCTCGATGTCCAAAATAGGATGACCATCGAGTCTGGCTGTCAGCTGATGCCCAGCTGGGGCTGCGGAAGGGAGCACGGACCCGTGGCTTCTCCCTGTAGCTTGAGCTTCTCACAGCTGGGTTCTCAGAAAGAGTAGCCCAATAGCACACATCTCAAAAGATGCAGGTGGGAGCTGTAAGGCTTCTTATGGCCTACGCTGCCTCACTTCTGCCTTATTCTGTTGGTCAAATTTCACAAGAATGCAGTATAAGGATCCATGATTCACATGGTTCACTCCATCTTTGGAGACTGGCTCCCATCTCAGTTATGAAAATTGCATCTCGAACATCGAAAGGGAGTTTATCAAGATCTTCTGGATCATGGATTTCCTTTTGACTTCACAAAGACCTTTTAGTTCTACCACTTACATTCTGATTGTTTGCCTTCTAAGACTGTCATTTATCAATACATGATATCGGGGAAAGCAAGGGTTGGCAGTGTTTTGAAGTGAATTGACTGTTAGATGAATGTTATTAATGTATCTTATGAATTCCCTGTTGCAGGGAACTTTTGACTCCATCGCTTAGCTATGTCAGCTTGTTGTTTATTTCCTTCCGGTGGTTTCCATGATGGGAATTAAGTTTTGCTGACTCAGATCGCTTTTTTCTAGAGGTTAGAGTTTGGAATAGAGAATGTGTTTGTTTTGTGCGGAGGATTGGGGATAGATAAAAAAGTACTTCACTCAGGTATTTTTCTAAGCCTTTATTCCCATAGGACCAAATAACTCCTCAGTGCAGTAAAAAAAGAAAAAACAAGTATCCCTCATGCAGGGATAATTACGTTCTGTGGATCACAGCTGAACGGAAAGAACCCTGGAGTCAGGGTATTGTGTTCCATCAAATGGATGTGTCATAGTTCATTGAAATGACTCCCTGTTTTTTGAATCATTTGGTTATTTCCTTCTCTTCTATAGCTAAATCTCTGTGTCCATCCGCAAGCATTTCCTCGGGATAGATTTCCCTTGTTCATTTCTATCTTTGTTTCACCCACATGACAGTCAACACCCACCTAGTTTGAAGCTTCTCTCTCCTTCACCAAATTATATGGTTTTCATCTTGCTTTTTGGAATCATGTAACATAGCACAAGCATTCTGAACCATCCAGCTGGCTGAAATGATTCCTATGGAGCCCCCTACATTGGTCTAAAATTAAAATCAGGTTAAAATCACACCAACTCCTCTACAAAATTCCACAAGCAGTTTGGGCGAATGAGGACTGCAGTAAAGAAAACATCCGCTTTGAGTCTTGAGAGGCTATATTTTGCATCCCAGCAGAGTCCCTCTCCAGCTTTGTTGCATTGGGCTGGATACTTCCATTCTCTGAGACTTGATTTCTTCATCTGTGAAATGGGATGAGTAAATCCTCTCTCAAAATGTGATCAAGGGGCTTCCCTAGTAGCGCAGTGGTTGAGAGTCCGCCTGCCGATGCAGGGGACATGGGATGAATAAATCCTCTCTCAAAATGTGATCAAGGGGCTTCCCTAGTAGCGCAGTGGTCGAGAGTCCGCCTGCCGATGCAGGGGACACGGGTTCGTGCCCCGGTCCGGGAAGATCCCACATGCCGCGGAGCGGCTGGGCCCGTGAGCCATGGCCGCTGAGCCTGCGCGTCCGGAGCCCGTGCTCCGCAACGGGAGAGGCCACAACAGTCAGAGGCCCGCGTACCGCAAAAAAAAACAAACCAAAAAAAAACCAAAAACAAAAAACTGTGATCAAGAAGCATTTTTTAAAAACGTACATCAGGTGCCTAGTTGCATGCCTAGCACATCATAAATTAGTTACAAAGGAGAATTCTCTTCCCATACCCTCCCCTGAGAAATGTATGTGGGGTGTGTGTGTGTGTGTGTTCCACTAACCTTGTTCTATTATCTTGGAGATTGTAGGTGCCTCTGATTCTATTGACTGGGTAGGCACTTGTATTAATCAAAATCTTGGCAGGCAAAAGATGCGTAGTCAAATTGAGTGATTCAAGGAGAGTTTATAAAAGGGGATGGTTACAAAAATCAAGGTAGGGTTAGGGAACTACAAGGCATAGAACAGAGCTCCTGGACTTGGGGACTAGTAACAGTATGAAGGAGAGGGGATGCCTGAACAGGAACTGTGGCCTTCAGGAAAGGGTTGCAGTGAGCTTTGGAGATCTGGAAGGCAGGGATCCAGCTGCATTTTCTCCTTTCCTCCAGTTCTGTTAGTGCCTCTCACCCAATGAACCAACTCTGAAGCTCAAAGGCAATCTGTGGTCCATCCAGGTCAGCCTTCTGGCAAACAGAGCAGGAGGAAGAAAGGGAGTGAATCTGGAGGTGTGAATAGAAGATACTGAGCATAGACCACCCCCCCCCCTCCAAAGCCAGGGTCTTTGATCGCCTTGAACTCATCCATCCCCAAACAGGTTATACTAGAGTCTGAGGCTTGGGACTCACCATCTCTTCTCAATCTGAGGTCCGCCACACATAGAAGGGCTTAGGATATATTGCTGTGTTCTGGGAATTCTTAAGGAAAAGTTTTATAATCTGAATAAGATAAAAGCCTATTATAATTTACCTTATTACCAAGTACTGCCACATCATTCCAGTAAGTCAGCTCTGAAGATTTCCATTACCTTTCATCTTCAAGTCATCTGAACAATACTAAAGTTTGAGAGACCACTCAAAGAAAGGTAATTCTTTGTCTTTGGGGCTAGTTTTGGCAATGATCTTCAAAAGTAATATTGTATTATCAGGTTCCTTCCACCGAAAAGGCAGAATCAGTCACTGACAGAGCCCCTAGTTACCAAAAAAACACAAAAAACAAAAAAATCCCCTATCTGTGCCACCCCCTGCTCCCAGCTCCAAAGTCCCCTTCATGGTGAAGAAGGTTCACTTTCATCCTTTTGGAAGGTGACAGCCTGCACTTCTTCCCACCTGGGGAAATGAAAAAGTAAAGAAACTCGACTTGTTCTGGAGAGAAGCTGTCAGCCATAGGAACCCCTCTCCTGTAGCATGCTGCCCAACATTATTGGGAAGTTATCTAAAGTGTCAGAGAAAACATTATTGATTTTTTAGTCTGTTTTGTCAACTAGTCAATAAACCTTGCTTTTTCCTAGATTTTCTTTCTTATAGCTCCCTGCCTCTCAGCTCTTTGGAGCTTCTGTCTTCTTCCCCTTCTCCTGTTTCTCTCTGTGCATCTCCCTCTCTTTCTCTCTCTCTCTCTCTCCCCTCATCCCCCAGTCTTCTTGTCTTCTCTCTCTTTCCCTTTATTTCTTCACTGTTTTCCTTGCAGTGTCAACAAGCAGTTGAAAAACTTCTCATTAATTCAAACTTAGCTAATATCAGATCCTTGATAATGTATCCATGAGGATTTTTAATTGAGATACATTAAGATTGATTTTTTATTGGAGTGTAGTTAATTCAAGTGTACAGCAAAGTGATTCAGTTATACATATATATATATATTCTTTTTCAGATTTTTTCCATTATATGTTATTACAAGATATTTGATATAGTTCCCTATGCTATATAGTAGGTCCTTGATGTTTATCTCTTTTAAATATAGTAGTGTGTATCTGTTAATCCCAAACTCCTGATTTATCTCTCCCCCACCCCCTGCTATCCTCTTTGGTAATCAGAAGTTTATTTTCTATGTCTGTGAGTCTATTTCTGTTTTGTAAATAAGTTCATGTGAGAGATACATTAAGATTGATATTTACTGAACAAACTAGCTTTAAGGCTGGTAGAGATGTTACGTAGAGTCATCGCTCACCATGCTTGTGTGTTTCCCAAAGCAGTGGAACTTTGCTGTTCCTTACAAATCTCCCTTATTTAAATGGTTGTAAAAAAGAAGCCATTAGAAGATTTCATCACTATGTTTAAAGCTTCTTCCTAAAACCAGAAAGGGTTCTGAGATCACACTTACATAGCACTCACATTGTGCCAGACACCATTCTAGATGTTTTTGTTTGTTTTTGCTTGTTTTTAATTGATTAATTAATGTATTTATTTTTGGCTGTGTTGGGTCTTCATTTCTGTGCGAGGGCTTTCTCTAGTTGCGGCAAGCGGGGGCCACTCTTCATCACGGTGCGCGGGCCTCTCACTGTCGCAGCCTCTCTTGTTGCAGAGCACATGCTCCAGACGCGCAGGCTCAGTAGTTGTGGCTCATGGGCCTAGTTGCTCCGTGGCATATGGTATCTTCCCAGACGAGGGCTCGAACCCGTGTCCCCTGCATTGGTAGGCAGACTCTCAACTACTGCGCCACCAGGGAAGCCCTGTTCTAGATGTTTTACATACAAAATTCTTACAACATCTCTATGCAGTAGATTCTATTATTATCACCATTTTATAAATGAGGAAACTGAGGCCCTGAGATTTTCTTCAGTTCCCCTGTTTGTTAAGGAAGGCCTGACCATAAATTGTCTCAGATAAATACTTGATCATCAGCTATTTAGTTTCTTCAGAAGAGAGTCCACTGACAGAAAATGCCTGTAACAATAACAGTGCCTGTCATGAGTGTCTCGTAGGTGTGTTGGCCACACCCCCAATGTGCCTGGTCTGTGGAATGCCAACTGGCACAGGGGTAGCACAGCCCTTGGTTCTCCCAAGACCAACCAACTCAATACACCATCTCTTACATCTTCAGTTTATCTCTTTCCTAGCTTTTTCTCCTTAGTCCTACAAACGTGCTCGTCTCTAATTACACTTTCTCTTTTTTTTCTCCCTACTCTCTCATCCCAATGTGATCACCGTGTATGGGTCAGAGTGAGCTTTGCTTTGCTGCAGAAACAAAAGAAAATAATCTGTGGCTTTACAAAAGCAAAGGTTACTTTTCGCTCAGGCTACACGCCCATCAGGGTCATCTGGGGCTCTGCTCAGCCTAGTCGTTCAGGGGCTGAGCCTGACGGCGGCTCCATCTTAATAAACGCTTTAGCCATTACTGTGCCTGGGGAGGGGGATGGGAATGACCAGACTCTCCCTTTTTTCCTGCCTCTAAGCCATTTTTAAGTATACAGTTCAATAGTTAATTCACGTGTTAAGTATATTCCATACGATTCTTAAAGAGTAAAATGTTGGTAGTGATTTCTCTTTCTCTCATGTTTCAGGTTCAAAGAACAATCCATGTTGAAAATGTGTAACTTTTTTAAGCCAAGGATTCAGAAAAATGTCAAGGTCCTAGTATTTCTGTGCATTTTCTCTTTAGTCGTGTAATGGAGTTTACCATCAGTGATGTGTGAACCAAGGAAAGCTAAGTGTGAATCATTTTATTCACATTGTAGTTTTTACTACATATTTATATATAAATATATACATATTTTATAAATACATTTTATATATAAATATATATAATAGGAAATCTGCTACTTAGAATTTCAACTGTCTTCTAAAGAAGATGGTGGGAAATGGAAGAGCTTTTATTTTCCAGGGTGTCTTCATCAGTTTTGGAATTAAGGTCTGCAGCTGACAGATGATGTGTTCAATTTCTCTCCTCTCTCCCTTTCACTTTCTCTTCTTTATCCTTTCTTCTCTCCCATTCACAAATATGTATTGAGACTTTAGCATGTAAAAACTGAGTTCTCATGTGTGTTGGGAATAAAACAATGAACCAAGCAAACAGGGATCTTAGAAAACCTGCATTCCTAATGGAGGAAGGAAAGGACATGAATAAGTTTAAAAAGCAAGAGAATACCTGATAGAAAGGAGAAAATAAAATAGGATAATGGGACAGAGAGTGACCAACTGGCTATGTTAAACTTAGTGACAAAGTAGGATTTCTCCAAGGAGCTACCACTTGAGCCAAGACCTAACGAAAAAAGGATCCAGGAAGAACAGCATTTTAAGAGATGGATGGAAGAGAGGAGACGGTGGGGATGACTTTGATGCAGTTGGAGAACAGAGAGAAGACCAGAATATCTGGAGTGGGGGGAGTAAGGCCGGATGGTGGCAACCGAAGGAGACCCTTGCTCCCGTGTTCTGGAAATGTTGTTTGTGCAAAGGGTTGAAACTAAGAACACTGATATTCCTCCCTGAAATCCTCAGAAACCAACAACTCCACCCTGAAGAGGAGAAAGCAGTTAAGGGACCGGCTATTTCCTTTGGTGGCCTCTTCTCAAACACTTTTCTTAGACTGTATGCTGAAGTTGAAGATGTACTCATTTGGTTCATCCTTTTCTTAGACTGTATGCTGAAGTTGAAGATGTACTCATTTGGTTCATCCGTATGGAACTCGGAAATGAGAGTTTATAATATTGCAGGGGAGGCCTGAGGGGGGATTACCTCTCCTCTGATAATGGTCTTGAGCATCATTTTTTGAGTCCAAACTGGGAATCTTCATTCAATAAATACAAACGTATTCGCAGGAATAAGAGAACACTGGAATCTAGACCATCTTGTGGGCTCCAGTACAAGTGGTCACTGTATCTAAAAATGAGCACTTGTTCAAATGCTCTTAAAATGGTATTTTATTGAAGTGTTTCCCTCTTATTTCAAAAGAAACATGTTTATGTGTAGCCTAAAGCAAAAACTGATAAGAAATACCCAGCCCATTCCATCTAAAGATAACCAGTATTAACTTCTTTGTATACTGCCTCTCCAACACGTTCTGTATTTTCTTTTGTTATTATTAATTAATTAATTTATTTATTTTTGGCTGTGTTGGGTCTTTGCTGATGTGCACAGGCTTTCTCAAGTTGCGGCGAGCGGGGACTACTCTTCGTTGCAGTACAGGGGCTTCTCATTGCAATGGCTTCTCTTTGTTGTGGAGCACGGGCTCTAGACGTGTGGGCTTTAGTAGTTGTGGCAGGCTCAGTAGTTGTGGCTCATGGGCTCTAGAGCGCAGGCTCAGTAGTTGTGGCCCACGGGCTTAGTTGCTCCTCAGCATGTGGGATCTTCCTGGACCAGGGCTTGAACCCGTGTCTCCCTGCATTGGCAGGTAGATTCTTGACCACTGCACCATCAGGGAAGTCCTGTATTTTCTTTTTTCCTCAAAATGAGATTGTATTTTATTTATTAACTTATGTTTGCGTTCATTCAGTAAATATTTAATCAACCCCTATTGTGAGTCAGATGCTCAGGATACAGACTTGAACAAAACAGATATTTTCAGTGAGCTCGTGGGGAAATTTAGCAGCGAAGACATACCTATTAAAAATCCAGAAGACTTCTGGTTTTGCAATGGCCAAGTAAAAATATTCCACCTCATTCTCCTCTCAAGCATCACCTAAAAACAACAAGAGAAACTGTAATGCATACGCCATTTTTGAAGAAACTAGGGAAAATCTTTAGTTCATAATACAGAGAGAGACAGAGACAGAAGGTTGAGCAGGACGAGGTCAGAGATTCTTGATGCAGAAAAAAGTGCTCCAAAATCAGAGTTGAACGCTGAGGGGTACAACCATCCATTTATTTTTTTAACACCAGGAATGGTGCGTAAAGAAACAGCAACTAGTGTCTCTTCTTTCCATTTAGTCCAATAGATAAATGATGGATGAAACCAAACGAAACACACATGCACACACACATATACACATACACACACACATGCCATTTTTGTAGGAAACTATGTATAAATGAGGCAAGGTGAGGAGAGAAACTCCATAACAGAAGTCTAATAATTCTGCAGTTACTGATCTGGGTTATCTGGTTAACAACAAAAAAGAATAAATTCCCAAACTGATGCTGGAAGTGAAAGAAAATTTAAGCAAACCAACTGTCAGTGAATGTTGTCACAGAGTCAAAAAAAAAATCCACAGAAACACTAGAGGCAGATGATTTTAAAAAGAAATTTTACCCAAAGTTAAAGGATCAGATAGTTCTCACACTATTTAACCTTTTCTAGAGCTTAGGCGAAAAAAAACCCTCCCAAATTCTTGTTATGAACCTACCATAACATCGATGGCGAACCCCTCCAAAGGTAGCAAAGACCTATTTTGATCAAGTATAGTCCAGAAACAGATACTAAGTCTCTGTGAAAAAGGGGTGTGACCACCTTGCTATGTGGGATTTTGATGCCGACCAGGGTTCTTGGCCTTCCCCAACCAATAGAAATTGATGAGAGGCCAGACAAGGAATTCAGGCAAGGCTTTATGGGAGCTCCTGCGGCCGCAGGAGGGAGCAGAAACAGGTAACAGGTTCCCTTGCTCCTTCCCCAAAGAGGGACGAGCTGGATCCTTATATGGGGTGAGGGTAGGGGCGGGTCCAGGGGTTGGGCCAGAGGGGCGGCTTAGGTGATTTGCCCACCCATTTGGTGATGTTGTGTGCCGGGGGCATGTGCAGGACCTCACTTTTGCTCCCAACACCCTGTTTTGCTCCCAGCTCCTCAGAAGTGGCAGTTGGGTTTTTTTTTGGTTTGGTCTTTTTGTATCTTGTTGTCCAGAATTTGCCCCAACTGTGTGTGCACACAGTTATTTTCAGTCCCTATGGTTTCTTTGTATTTTGTTGCTCAAGGAGACGTTTGTCCAGGTGCAAGCACTGCGGCGAAGGGTCCCAGGTCTCTGGTCCCAGCCTGTCTCATTTTGACTACTCTTGTCAAAATGTATAACTAATCCCCATTTTCAGTGTATTTTCACACCCCCTCCCTTCTGTTCCCGGTGCCTCCAATTTTCCAGACTCTGTGGGTCTGGTGATGTGTATCACTGTACTTCTCGTTAATACATCTCTCAGTGGGCAGTATTAATAGTATCTTTCTCCCCTCTGCTTGGCCAGACCACTGTTCCATCCACTTTCCATCTTCTACAAAATGTGAAAAGTCTTTCATTCACTAAGCCTCTTCCAAAGTGTTTATTCCTGTGAGCCTTTAACTTATTTTATTCCTTCCATCTCATTTGAATGGCCTTTCCAGAGGAAAACCTAATGCACATGGTGCGTATCCATCTGTTTAATCAGTAGCTCTTACCATAGTGTGGTAAATAAAATCGATACAATATCATATTTGCACCTAAAAGTAACAATAATTCCTTGGTATCATCAGATACCTAGTCAAATTTCCCCAATTGTACCATAATTGTGTTTTATAGCTTTTTTTCCTAGCCATAGTGCTTTTAAATCTGCTTTTTAAATTCAATAATATATTGTGAATATGTTACCATGTCAATAATTATTAGTTAGGGCTTCCCTGGTGGCGCAGTGTTTGAGAATCCGCCTGCCAATGCAGGGGACACGGGTTCGTGCCCCGGTCCGGGAAGATCGCACATGCCGCGGAGCAGCCGGGCCCGTGAGCCATGGCCGCTGAGCCTGCGCGTCCGGAGCCTGTGCTCCGCAACGGGAGAGGCCACAACAGTGAGAGGCCCGCGTACCGGAAAAAAAAAAAAAAAAAAATTAGTTAATCACCATCCTGTTGAAGGAATAGTAGTCAGTGTATGGATAAACCATAAGGGATGTCAATATTTGCCGTTTTGTTACTTCAAATAAAACTAGAATGAACTGTTGGGTAGCTGAATGTTTTTACACATGTCTGTCCTTAAGTCCTGTTTCTCAAGCATAAATGACACACCATAGAATGTACACATGGTAAAGGTGTTAGATTTTGGCAAACTTCCCTCCTGAGATTAAAATCAATTTTCAGAGAAGCCGGCTGTGTATACAAGCGCCCATTTCCCTGATCTAACCAGGGTTTTTGTCAGCATTTTGTTTTTTCTTCACCTACTTGAACAGAAGAAAATGGCATCTCATTTTTGTTTAATTTGTGTATCTTTCCTAATGAGGGTGACTTCTCTGACATATGTTTATGGGCCATTTGAATTTCTTCTTTTTCTTTGCCCATTTTTTTCTTATCATTTTTTTTCCCCTTATTCTTTCCTTCCTTTCCTTTCTCTTATCCTTAGACTTAGGAGTTTGAGTGCTGCTTTAATTCTACCCACTCCATTTGGGGCATGAAGCCAACATACTCAAGCCAGAAAAGACCATGTTAAGCACTAGAGCCCTCTGTGGATAGATGGGGGAGGTTTTTACAGAAGTGAGTTCCCTGTCACTATAGGCATTCAAGGAGAGGTCTTAATCATTTGGTGGAGAATCACAGGACATATTCAAGACTAAAATGTGAGAATGAACCAGTCAATTCTAAGGCTTCTTACAACCTTTCTGTTAAATTGAGGATGTGGGGATAAAAGACTAGGTAGACAATCCTTCAAAACTCTGAAAATTATAGGAGAACTTTTATCATACAAAGGATAGCTTCTTTTAGGTCACAATCTTGCCTGGATTTCAAACAAACATGATAAGAAGAAACAAGCTTTTTCACATGAAAACTCACTGCAGTGTATTTCACTGGTAATGAAGATTGTTCTATTTGAGAGAGAGAGAGAGAGAGAGAGATACAGATAGATGAGAAGGGTGGCGGGGAATGCTTCTTTAACTCATTAACTATTGGCTTGAGTCACTGGATATAAAGTTGAATTTAGTGTTTTTGTTTAAATCTCCCTGTATCCTCCTAATATTCTTCCAGTGGCAAATTTCTTTAACCTCTGCAAATATCTACATGGAATAGGTATCAGGTTTTTCTTGTTAGCTGAGTGCCATTCTCCAGTTCCAAGGTATGGAACCAAACAAGCATAGCATCATAGCCTTGAATGAAAGCACTCTCAAGGGTGGCTTTCCAGATCATTTCTCGGAATATCAGCAAGAAAACTGAAAATATGTAGCCTCTTGTTCACCAATGGCACTACCTGGTTTTCAGAATGTATTAACCTTCCTGTTAGCAGCTCCTGGAGGCAGGGTGCAGGTCAGCGTTTATTGTTGCTATCACTGAATTTGGTGATACTGTGTCTTTTCCGTACTTGGGTGAAAACAAGGAAAATCGTCCACAAGTCTTGAGCAGGGAAGATGAGTCTGGCCCTGCACTAACTTGTTCCTATACATGAATTAGAGTGATTTTCATCTTGCAATCTGGAATTTCCAGGGACTGGAAACCCCAGATTCACAAAGAGGGACATGTCACATTCCCGGCTCAATTACTGACTCCTGTTTTAGGACACAGTAGATTAAAAATACTTTTATTATTAGTCTGTTGTACATATAGCTTCTAAAGAAAATCATGGAAGGCTTTTATTCTCTGGGCACTTCAAAAATGCTACTATTTTGAAAATAAAATCTCCAGTGGGATTTTTTAAAATTAGGTGACCTAGGTCTCTTACAGTCTTCATCTAGTAAATGGTTGACATCATCTGTGATGGGCCATCGACTGAGTTGCTTTCTAAATTCTCATGTAGGATTTACTTATAAGAAACGAGGAGACAGATGCCCAAGCCCACTCATCTTCCTGCCAGTCCTGCCCACATCTCAAATAGGTGATGAGACGAAGGATTTTATCCTTGTCCAGACCTTTGCCCATCTGCTCAGAGGAAACCATGGCTAAGTCTTTCCGTGGTTTCCAATCCGTCTGAGAATCCAAATTTTTTTAAAGTATTTAATTCATTAATTTGTTTGTTTATGTATTTATTTTGGCTGTGCTGGGTCTTAGTTGCAGCACACGGGATCTTCATTGCAGCATGCAAGATCTTTAGTTGTGACATGAGAACTCTTAGTTGTGGCAGGTGGACTTCTTAGTTGTGGTATGCATGCGGGATCTAGTTCCCCGACCAGGGATCGAACCCAGGCCCCCTGCATTGGGAGCACGGAGTCTTACCTGCTGGACCACCAGGGAAGTCCCAAGAATCGAATTCTTGGTGATGGAGCAGTGGGAAGAAAAATGAAATGGAAATTGTGACTATTTTGAGTGAGCATGGGCAGTCGCTGGGTCCTTAGAGTCTAAGCAGATTCTCGATTTGGAAACTCCCAAAAGCATACCCTAAGAAAAAAACTGGAGTTCAAGTTAGTTTAGTTGGAAGATGAAGAAAATACCAGGTGTCAGACAGCAAGTAATGAATTATTATAGACAAAGGAAGTCAGACAGTAAAGGTTGGATTACCAAGTCAGTTACCCCTGTGGGTGACTGAAGATTAATCCCCCTGGAGACCCTGGTAGCCAGTGTACCATACAAATGTTTTCCCATATGAAAGGTGAGGGTGCTGGGGTTATTCTTACACCAACTCCCTTCTACCATGGGTTGAGGCATACTTGGGCATGATGTTAATTCCCCAGGTCTTCCAGCTTGCCATCCCATGGGCAAAGTGGACGTCAGTGGCTGAAGGAAGCCCTCAGGCAATGAAGTGCGTGTATAGTTGGAAGTCTGGCCAACTTCCGCTGAAGCATTAAAGGTGAGGGGATATATTCAGGGTGTCAACAATTGCTCAGAGGGTGAGCTTTTGCCTTGCCCCTGAAAGAGATCTTAATTGGCCTTTAGACCTTAAGCATATCACTTCTCCTCTTGGGATCTCAGTTTCCTCATCCTAAATGGGAATGACGGCAGTGGATGGGGAGACATTGGATTCCATTCAATGGAATCTTAGGTTCATACATACCTACTGTCCCATTTCTCTGAAGCTTGGGTGTGCTTGTGTATAACACACCCAGCAATTACTTTAATAACTCCCATCTCCAGCTAATGGATAACTTTGAAGATCCTTCTTCAAATTCTTGATTGGGATCTGAGACTCATCGATACCTCTTCCTGGATTAAAGCTTCTGGTGCATTCTGCAGCCCCGTGAAAATGCTACTAAAAGCAGCAAGATGAACATCAAACCACTTTGCCACGTAGCACAAATTTTTCATTTTCAGTTGCAGTCACCAGTTTAATCATGTTCGCATTTGTGGAGGGAAAGCTTTTGGTGGGCAATGCACTTTAAGAATTTGGACAAAGATAAACTCAAATGGAAATATATGATCTCAGCCCTCAGCCATGCTGTACTTCATTATTATTGAATGGTTATCTGCCTTTTAACTCATCCGTAAAAGTGGAGACAACAGTTGAAAATCAGAATAAGTGGAGCGTGAGGCCAACAAGGCTTCTGTGAACTTATGATGCTCCCCAGTCATGGGCGGCAACTGAATCTTCAGAGACACTAGGAGTCTTGCCTCACCAGTTTCGCTATACTTTGCAAGTGTCCCGGCTACCGTTTGCATCAAGTGAGAAGAATCTGACCTGCATTCATAGCCTGCCTGTTATCAGACTAAGTTCAAATCTTATTATTTGACTGACTACTTATTCTTTGGTTTCTCCTTCCCTCGTAGATGTTTGCTGAAGAACAAAGATAAATAAATAAATAATTGCAGCTTGTCTTAAAAACAAGGATATGTATTACTATATGAATTACTCTCAACCAAATGGATACCTCTTATATATATATTAATTTTTTTATCAAAGTGTAATTAATTTACAATGTTATGTTATCTTCAGGTATACAGCAAAGTGATTCAATTGCATATATATGTATATATAGAGAGATATATACACATGTATATAAGTATATATCTATATATATACACACACATATGTTCTTTTTCAGATTCTTTTCCATTATAGGCTATTACAAGATATTAAATATAGTTTCCTGTGCTATACAGTAGGTCCTTGTTGTTTATCTCTTTTATATATAGTAGTGTGTATATGTTAATTCCAAATTCCTAATTTATCCCACCCCTCTTCCCCTTCAGTAACCATAAAATTGTTTTCTATGTCTGTGGGTCCATTTCTGTTTTTTTAAATCAGTTCATTTGTATCATTTTTTAAGATTCCACATACACGTACTATCATATGATATTTGTCTTTCTCTGTTTTCACTTAATATGATAATCTCTAGGTCTATCCAAGTTGCTGCAAATGGCATTATTTCATTCTTTTTTTTAAGGCTAATACTCCTATATATATATATACCACATCTTCTTTACAAATTGATAGCTCTTATGGAAGATATAATACATTCATCAACAGAGATGGACTTCATCTTTTGTGTGTGTGTGTGG
The DNA here is from genome assembly GCF_949987515.2 of Delphinus delphis. NCBI lineage: Eukaryota > Metazoa > Chordata > Mammalia > Artiodactyla > Delphinidae > Delphinus > Delphinus delphis. Next base: position 55,642,649 of record NC_082697.1, read on the forward strand.
TACGCGGGCCTCTCACTGTTGTGGCCTCTCCCGTTGCAGAGCACAGGCTCCAGACGCGCAGGCTCAGCGGCCATGGCTCACGGGCCCAGCCGCTCCGCGGCACGTGGGATCCTCCCAGACCGGGGCACGAACCCGTGTCCCCTGCATCGGCCGTTGGACTCTCTACCACTGCGCCACCAGGGAAGCCCCTGGACTTCATCTTGAATGTGACTGAGACTGTCACTCACTGCACTGTCTTCTTTGGCATTTGCTCCATGGCTGAGTCCATGTATTGTTGAGTTCGGGATCTAGCCCCCTGACATCTGGCTGAGAAAGGGCATTTAGAGGCTAATGCTTATGTATCCATAATCTTGGCAACTCAGATATTCACTTGGGTTGAGCAATTTGTCACTTTTCCTGAACTGGAAGGACTATCACTTAAAATGGTTCCTAGAGATCGGTCAGTCCAAGTGCGTGGTAGAACTGTTGACAAAATGAAGCAGGGCTGGTTTCTAGACTGAAAGAGAAAGGAGAAGTTTAGGGCTGGCCACTGCCATTTTAACATCGCTTGAAGACACAAAAGAGCCAGAGAAGCAAGAGGTTAATATGACCCAAGAGAATGTATGTTTGGGGAAACATGCTTCCCTTTATCTTTCTAACCCATCCCTCAATCCTTCTTTATCTGAGAATCAGGTCTATTTCCTTGATTACAAAGGCAGGGTGAAAGTGCCCTCCTAGTCGTGGAGAATGGCTAATGAAAGCTTTTGTGGGTAGGCTGTGAATTCTGTTTTGCACCCTGTCTTGTGAATGGAGGTTACATGGGAACCAATAAAGCATGACAAGTAGGAAGGGAAAATCCCCTGGAGGTGGTGGGGAGAGGAGCTCAGCACTGGGCAGAAGGGACTTTCCCCTTCAATTGTTACAGAAGGAAAGATGAAAGGGGAGAGAAAGGCTTCAAGGAAATCTAGATACTTTCTCTGTGAAATAGGACAGGAAGAGAAACTCTGTTTTCCTTATGGTGTTTCCACAAGGAAACACCATAAGTTCCTCACTCAATCTCACAGGAGGAGAGGTCTATTTGATCAATGAGGGTAAAATGCCCATGACGACAGGTACCTGTTTCCTGACTGAGCAGAGCAAATACTTTAACACCTGCACGTAAGAGGTCTTCTCCTGCCTATCCACCTCTCACTTCCTAGTACAGTTTCCCAGGAATACACCTAAAGATTTCTTCCAAGTCTGTTTCATTTTGCGATCTCTCTCAATTGAAAATGAACGAGGAGAGAACACATTTTCACCATTTTCACCTTCAAATGCACCAAAGGAGCCAAAGACCTCTGCTGAGAGTCAAGGGGAGGGTCACAGGGCAATCGAAGGAGGGAGAGGATCCTCCTAATTACACTGCAGAGAATGCGACAGATTGCTGACAAAGGCACCAGGGATGTTGCCACAGCCTGGTTAATGTTGACACCCGAATTTGAACACGTGCCTACGCCAGTCCTGTGTTTAGTTACCAACCTCCCCAAACACAGTGATGCACAAACATGGTCCCTGATTTCAAGGAACTCAGTGCTTATTATGTGTGAAAGAAAGTGGAGATCTATGCGTACTTTAACTTCTGTTGATGACAAAGAGACAACCCCAGCATTTTGTGATGAGTCCTAGGACAGGTAGGAGCAGAAGGGGAGACCTTCAATACAAGTTAAACAGAACTTTATACTGGAGATGTTACTTGAGCTGAAAATAAGTTAAGGGATAGTGGGGAAAGTGTGCAGACAGAAGGAGCAAAGCAGTGAAATCCCAGAGGCAAACAGTGCATGATTTTTAGGGGAGAAGGTCGTGTTTCACTGTGGCTAAAGCAGCAGCCTTTCTCTATTTCTTAGACGGGGCAACCAGAGCTAGGAAGTTGAAGTGATTGACCGACGTCACAGGGCTAATCTTGGCCTTAGAACACATCACCCAGTGCTCTCTCCACTACCCCACCCATCTCCCCAGTCTGGCTGAGTCACCACGACATAAGGACCCACCTCGCTGATTCTTGTACAGCTATTATTCCTGCCTCCTTCCTAAGTGACATAGGATGAGTCTAAAGTTGGAAGCGAAGAGAAATGAAACCTCCCAACTCGGGGCAAAGGCACCATATGTCTTCTAACTCCTGGGCACAATGTGGAGCCTCTTTAATGACTATCTTAATTCTACCCCACCTCGCCTTTGCCTTTCAGTGTTGGCTGCCCATATGGTGCCTCTCTCTTCCCAAGGAATTGCTTTTACTGATATCATTTCCTGTCACAACCTTAATATTCTTTTAATGGACTGCTGTTGCTTGCTGCAGAGTTTATCTGTTACCCCTTGTTACGGAGACCTCACTCCAAATGGCAGAGCAGAGAATTGTCTCTCTGAGCTAAAAGCAACACTTTCTTTGTGCGTTTGTTAGTTTCAAACTTTGATGTTTAAATGATGGGTCTATTTTCCTGGATTGTGAAATTTTGAGTTTGTGTAAGACATGACTATTAGCTTGGGATGCTTTCCACTGTTAGTTATAACAACAACAAGAAGAAATATATACTGTTTAAAAAAATATTTTATTTAACTGAGAAGTCCAGCTGTAGACTGAACTTCAGGAAAAGCTGGATCAAGCAAACCACCAGTATCACCAGGGACCGAGGTTTTCTTCTGCCTCTCCACTCTGCCTTTCAGAGTGTTTGTTCCACCCTTAACTTAAGTACAATGTTGGTTACAAAATACTTGTCAGCAGTCGCCAGAATTAAAAATTTGCCAAATTATAACAAGCAAGAGAGGAAACTTCTCCACCCAAAGGCCCCAGTAAATGTCCTAGTCCCATTGACCTGAAGTGCATCTGTACTTCAGGTCATAGATGGCTGTGTCATGTGACCAGGAGTAGGAGATGTGCTGATTGGATAAGAATTTAGAACCCAAATGCCTACATTTAAATATCAGCCCCGTCACTCACTATCTGAGTGATGCTGAGAAATGACTTCATCTCTTTATGCATCATTTTACACATTTGTAAAATGGGATTAGTGTAAGAACAAGCTACTTAATTTTTAAGAGTTAAATTCTTAGAATGGCATTCAAAGTCCTTCCAAAGGCTAAAATACAGACTAAATGAAGGAAATCTACTTCATATACTGTCCTCTCTAAACTTGGCTGTTACACGAAACACTAAATTTAGTTAGACATTTTGATGCTCCCTGGCTGTTTTGAGCCACACATAACAACATGAGGCAGGCAGAGCAGGGGCTCTTGCACCCCTCTTATGGATGAGAAAACCAAGGTTCAGAGTCATTCAGTAACTTGCCTGAATTGAAGATGCAAATCAATTGACCAATTGGGTTGGGCTCAGAGCCCTTTCCAATACAGAATGAGGGTACTTGAGTTTTTTTTTGTTTTTTTTTTTTTTTGCGGTACGTGGGCCTCTCACTGCCGTGGCCTCTTCTGCTGCGAAGCACAGGCTCCGGACGCGCAGGCTCAGCGGCCATGGCTCACGGGCCCAGCCGCTCCGCGGCATGTGGGATCCTCCGGGACTGGGGCACGAACCCGCGTCCCCTGCATCGGCAGGCGGATCTCAACCACTGTGCCACCAGGGAAGCCCCATGTACTTGAGTTTTCTACCTATTTTTTTCACCGTTCTAGATTTGCTCTATCTAATACCATACCCACAATCCACATGGGGCTAGTTTAACTTGCATTAATTAAAATTAAAACTTCAGTGCCTAGTCATACCAGCCACATTCCAAGGACTCAAAAGCCACATAGGGCTAGGAGATACCATACTGGTCAGTAACAGATATAAAAACATTTCCACCATCACTGAAAGTTCCACTGGTTTAAACCAATATACACGTTAAATGCTTTATATCATGCTCTCTTTTCACAGGCAGTGATGGGGAATGATAGGGTTAGGGTTAAAGTACTTAACCGACATCCTTTCATTGCCCTGGTTAAAATGCAGGTAGATTAAAACAGAAGTAGGATTTAATATGTTTGAGAGAATCAATAAAGCAGAGAGGGCACTGCTGACCACACAAAATCCACATCATATAGATGTCACTTTATTGAAGATAAAATAAAATAATATAAAGAACTAAGGAAACCTGTTTGATTCAATGAAAAACAAATTCCACTTTAGGCAAGTTTCAAACTCTACCCTCACTCCCATCTTTTCTTTCTATTCTCCAAAAATCACGGTTCTTGGCAGCAAGGAAGGTCCAGAGTACAAAAATGGTAAGCAGAAGGGTCTTGGCAATTTTAATAGACACATTGAAAGCTACAAGGAACCTGGCATCCTACTTTGGAATGAGTTGGAACCATTTCACCATTTCCGAGCCAGACCATGTTTTTATAATTAGCTTCTCTTAAAAGGACTCTGTCCTCAAAGCATGTGATTTGGGAACACGCCACACACAAAGAGGGTCTGTGGCAAAGGAAAGAGTGAGAGGTTCTAGTATGTTTACTTCGCCTTTCTTTTCACCTTGGCTGCTCTTTATTGCAAAGCTTTATATGTGTCTTTTGTGTGTGTGTGGGGGGGGGGGGTCGGAGTGGCAAATTGGGTGGGTAAGTGGAAGAGTCGTCAAGCAAAAGAAATATTTCCTCTTGTTCATCAATTATCTGGACAGCCAAGGCCATCCCTGAATGATGAGCAGTCAGCCTCTATTTCCCCAACGCAGCATCTGGCTTTCTGGCTGACCCTCCTCTGCACATGCACAGAAAGGCAGCTGGGTTTCTCTGGTGAATGATGAGCTCTGAGTGGCTTCCTCTTTCCAGGACCCATTTTCATTGCTCACCTTTGACCTCGTCATTGGAAGGGTTTCTCTCCATTTGGGCGCTTTTTCCAACATCCATTTTTCATGAAGGCTTTATGTGTCTCTGATCACCCCTTAACAAAACAAAAAAAAGAGGATAAGGCAAATGAATTCTCCATGTGCATCTCCTATGACTCAGTGCCATAGATTTTAGAGCTTCTGATGGACAAAGCAGGACTTTAATGCCCTCTGCCTCAGGGGAGAAAAATGTCTTGATAGGAAAGACATATCATTGCAAGAGTTTGTTTTCTCCTGAGCATTTACGAAGAGTATTGCTCTTTAGAGAACCCTGGATAAAAATGTGTGCTCTTTAGGAATAAACAAATAAAAACAAAGCCAAAAACAAACAAAAATAGGTCTTAAGAACTATATGCACGGAATGATTTTGCCTACATCTTCAGTTAGAACTAGGAAAACTAGGGTCCCAAGCGTAAATGAGAGCTTACCTATTGCCACCCCAGAACTTTAATATAGCCAGGCAGAAAGAACTAGAGCCCTCATAACAGAGATGGCTGGAAGTAGAGTTGCAGGATTCTGTTTGGACAAAGTAGGCATTCTCGTCAGCCTTTAATTATGGAATTTCAGACAAACCAATGTCTCTGGCTTCTGCCATCGGAGTGGCCACCCAGCACTGTTTAAAAAGAAGTGGCGGCACAGTTTCAGTGAACAAATCCATTTATTTATAGCTGAGTGACCTTCTGTTCACCAGTATTAGGGACCTCTGGTGCCTAATAGGAATTCAGATTTTTCTGAATATCTGGTTCATACTTAGAATGGAATTTAGAACCCCAGGGCTTTGGGCTATATAGAGGAGGGGTCATATTTGAACATAATTTATGCTGGGACCTAATTGTGACCTGATACAGGTGATATGCAGACATCAGTCTCTCTCTCTCTCTGATCCTCACTCCTCCCTGCTATATTCCACTATGTTCTCTTCTGTCAGATCATCTATATCACAGTGTTGCCTCAGCATGAATGTAATAGCTTGAAAGAAGGCTGCTGTGGGTGCAGTGGAAGAGCTCCAGATGGGGGAAAGAGAATCTTACTCTGTGCCTTGGATTAGTTCCTTACTTTCTGCGTCACAGCAGACAATCTTCTCCACCTTTGAAAATCTCAGTATCCTCAGCTGTTATGTGCAGAGATTAATTATCTATCTTCTGGGTACGGCTGCTGTGGGAAATCAAATATACAATGAAAATAATTGAAATGCAATCGGTGCTTCTGATATGCCAGGGACTGTTGGAAAAACCTCGCCTGCTTTATTTTTACTTCGTCCTTACAACAATTCGAGGAGATGCCTCTTTTTATTATTTCCATCGAAAAGATGAGGAAATGTCTTTCTTTATTTTTTTAATTTAATTTTTATTTTATATTGGAGAATAGTTGATTTACAATGTAGTATTAGTTTCAGGTATACAGCAAAGTGATTCAGTTATACATATACATATATCCATTCTTTTTCAGATTCTTTTCCCATATAGGTTATTACAGAATATTGAGTAGAGTTCCCTGTGCTATACCGTAGGTCCTTGTTGATGATCTATTTTATAGTAGTGTGTATATGTTAATCCCAAACTCCTAATTTATCTCTCCTCCTGCCATGTTTCCCCTTTGGTAACCATACATTTGTTTTTGAAGTCTGTTTCTGTTTTGTAAATAAGTTCATTTGTATCATTTTTTTTAGATTCCACATATAAGTGATATCATATGATCGTTGTCTTTCTCTGTCTGACTTACTTCACTCAGTATGAGAATCTCTAGGTCCATCCGTGTTGCTGCAAATGACATTATTTCATTCGTTTTTATGGCTGAGTAGTATTCCATTGTATGTATGTAGTACATCTTCTTTGTCCATTCTTCTGTCAAGAAGAAACATCTTTTAAAAAGAGGTTGAGTGTCTTCCTTGGCTTGTATCTGGATTCAAGTCTAAATAATCTGACTCTGGACCGTGCGCTCTGAAATACTGATAGTCACAATGGACAGGACAGGAAACGTTAATACATAAAATGCTCTAAAAATGTAAACTCTTTACCTCTAATACTGTCATTAGTTGCACTCCTAGTACTCCAGTAGAATTTCCACCTAGAAGAGGACTATACTTCTAAAAAGCACAGGTCACAAAGAAATGACTTTTAAAGAAGTAATAACCCCAGAAGACAACATCTCAACTCTGAACCTGACATCAAAAGACATCGACCACTTAACATAAGATCTACCAGAGCAGAAGGAAACCTTTAGAAATTGTGGATATATTCATAGCATAGATTGTGGTGATGGTCTCATGGGTGTATCCTTATCTCCAAACTCACCAAGTTGTATACATTAAATATGTACAGCTTTCTGTATGTCAATCATACCTTAGTAAAATGCTTAAAAAAAAAAAAGACATTGTCCAGCTCTGAAATAGCACTCTACAAATTGTAAAGGGATATTGTTTAAAATCTGAGTAATCGTTTTCCAAATATTGAATCTAGGCTTGATCAGAGAATGATGTGACATTTTGAGAAGTTACACCAAAGGAAGGCAATGATTCCAAAAACACACTCCTGAGATGGAATGAATTAGGCACATGGGAAGAAGAGAATGAAACTGTGATCCTCTCCTTCCCTTTCCTTCACTCCTCCCTTTCCCTGCTTCACATCTGTTGTTGGAGGCTTGAGGGAGGAGGATGTGAAGTCTTGGATACCTTGAAGGTTCAGCTTCTTCTCAATCTGTCTTTGAAACCACAGGAGAGAATAAAATAAGAAGTTCCTGCTAGAATGTTCTTCCTTGTCCCTCTCTAAGCCTAAGCCCCCATGTGATATAACGATGATGAATGTGTTTACGTAAGTGAAAGATAAAGGACAAAACTGTACTGCTGTAAGAGTGCTATTATTTCTTTTATCAGAAACAGAATTTAGCAAATAGAACATTTAGTAGTGGTAGAAAGGATCTTGGAAGTCGTGTGATTCAGCCTTTATTTATTCTAGGATACAAAACAACTTAGAGACCAAATTCCTGCCCCATGGACACTCAAGCTACAGAGAGGTGGAGCTCTTGGAATTCACTGATTCATTCATGGATTGATCCAAACATCTAACAAATACTTCCTATGGCTCAGACCCTGCTTTGGTCATTGGGATTCCCAAGAGGGATAGTACATATGTTCTATCCTCAAGAAACTCACTGTATGGAAGATGAAAAGAAGACACAAAAATACATAACTGGTTCATGATGAATAAAGATTGTAATAGAAATGTAACCAAAGTGTTGTGATCACCTGAGGTGCTAGCACTGATGGGAAGGCAGAGAAAACTTAAGACACGCTTACGACCATAGCGTTCTTCTCCGAGCCCTGTACAGAGATGAAACTGTCATTTTCCCTGTCCTTGAGGAGCTCATAGGTTAGCAGGGAAGATAAGACACTGATAGAGGCAAAACTATATCAAGGGAGAAAATGCCAAGTGCCACAAGAAAGGTCCAAGCAGGAAGCTGAGGATTCTGGGGAGGCAGAAGTGCACCCAGCTTGGGGGATCAGAAGGCCTTCCTGGAGAAAGGCCTTCCTGATCTGGTTCTAAAAGGATCTCCAGAACTTCAGAGCAGACACAGAGCCCCGGGGTGCCAACCATGGGAAGAGCTCACAGCAAATTAACAGTAACGCATTCAGTTTGATTTTGTCCCTGGCTTTTTGGTGCACATGGCATTATTAAGTTTCTAAACACAAACATATTCCTTTTAAAATCCGTCTTCAAAGGAGACTGGAGTTCCACGCCTATGGAGACTTGACATATCAAAAGAAACTTGCTGACACAAACTGGAATACAGAGCTTGATCTATTCTAATCTATGATTTTCATGTTTCTCATTTTGCAGCCTTGCAAGCTACCATCTATCATCCACTGTCACATTTAAGTTTCCTAAATGCCTGCTTTTTAACTTTTGTCACTTATTCAGCCAAGAGTTATATTCTAAATCCTGGCCTCCCCACCCCCAGCCCACCCCTGTGATTGTATCTTAATATGAATAGTGAAGGAGGGAGAAATAGAAATCTTTGCTCCATTCAGAATAAGGCAGAGTTCCCCCCACCCTCCACCCCAGTGTCAAATCCAAGCATTGATTTAATTATGTCACTTCTCAATGGTTTAGGGTGAAAACACATAAAAGTGGTGAGAATTGGAGGACTGGGATGTGTTGAGAGTTGTTATTATGGAAATTGAGAGAGTAAACTCTTTGGGACATTCCTGGATAAGGGATCAAAGGAATAACTCCTTCTTCTTCAAGACATGGGTGAGGAAGAGCCCCAAGTTTCCAGCCTTGACTCTGAGAAGGAAATAGGGTTGCTGTTTGCTCTGCTGTCTTTGGTTTCTTGTTTGACCTCCAGCTCATCAGCTCTAAAGCTATCACGGTATTAGGAGTGACTTTCTGGCCTGATTTGGCCTTTTTCATTGAGTGGAAATCTCTGCTGGTGGGTAAAGTCTTGAGATAGCCACAGGATGGTGTGATATAACCACACGTATCGTAGGATGACCATATGCTCTGCTTTTCCCAAAGTAGTTCCAGTTTACAGCTGTTTTTGCAATATGCCACACAATTAGCATTCTCTTTTACTCTCAAAAGTGCCCCGGCTGGGACAGTAAAGTTATGGTCATCCTACTCAGGTGAAATACACTCAGGCAACAAAGCCAATTGCATAGGAGAGAAACACCAAGGATCACAGAGAGATGCTCCTGTGTTTGTGGAGCCAGATGGGTAAAGCCACTCTCTCTACTTAACTAAGTACAAGAGGGCGATTTCTGTTCAAGTTGATCTATGAGACTCTCCCTGGAGACCAATGTAGCAACATTAAACCTGAGAAGGTGGTCGGTCAAGGGCTCAGCACTTTTCAGAGAGTGGTCCTTCAGCAACATCGGTGAAAGTGACTCATCTGTTGCTGTAGCATATAGTCAGTAAGTAATCCTGTCGAATGAGAAAAATAAGCTAAACTACCAACTCTTAATCTCTGCTCCTTTAATCTCCATTAGAGGTGCCATGGGCTATCAGTCCATGTTTTCAAAAAGAACTGAGGACTTCTGGTTCCAGGAAAGGTGGGGTAGGAACACTCCACTCTAGTTCCCCTGCTGATGACAACTAAAAACTCCAAATAAAATACATAAAGAAACTATCTGGTGATTCTGGAAAGTAAATGATTACAGGAAAATTATTTTTCTTTATTGAAATAAAAAAGGTTCTTCTATACCCCCCACATACACACAAACATACTTTTGCTTTATTTACTAATATACTTTAAAAATTGTATCAAACTATATCTTGTTTCATGGACTTTTCCCCCCAAATTAGGCTCCTAAGTCAAATCTATGGTGATTTATTCAACATTCATTTTCATTACAGCACGATATTCTGTTGTATGAATATGCCACAAATTATTTCTCTATTCCTCTTTCTAGAATTTAGGTTGTTTCCAGGTTTGGTTGCTTATGTGATTATTTTCACAATGGGTAAAACATTCCTGTATATGTTTCCAGGGGGTAATTGATAACATTTTCCTAGAGTAAAATTGTTTGGTGTAAAATTGCTAAATTGTGGAGTATATACAGATGTTACAATATCATGCCAACTTGTTTTCCAAAGTGCTTGGATGAAATGGTACTCGTATTAGAAGAGTATGAAATAATCTTGTTTATCCATATCCTTTCCTACCCTTATAACTGTTGGGCTTTTTAATTTTTGCCAAAATCTTTGGTGTAAATATTATTCTAATTGAGATTTGATTTGCATTTACTTGCTTTCTACATTTTTTTGTATCATGGAACACCTTAAAATTATAATATTTTAACCATGTTCTGTAGTAAGTTACAGTAAGGCTTCTCTAGCCTGAAAGTGATTGACACAAGAGATATGAACATTGAAATCCCCACGTGGACATACCGAGGGCTGAGGGGATCAATATTTCACTCCCCTAATAAACCGAATCTGTTTGAGGAGCCCTGGGTAAAGAATAGATTGGAGAGTTTTGTATGAGGGAACTATGTAAAGGACCAATTAATTACCTGCCTGAAAGTGATCACCTCCTCATGCACAGATTATTTCAGATTTTGGTGGGAATTCAGAGGACTAAAAACTCCTTCTAAGGAGGCCATCTACTTGACCTCTTTCCTGCTAAGATGGTGGATGTACAACTGTAAAAGTTATGAGTTCTTAGCATCATAGAGGCAGTGTGTCAGCCCTGAATTTCCCAGTCCTGGAATTCTTGTTTCATGAGACAAATAATTCTATATTTCTCAAAGCTGTTGTTAGTGGAGTCTTTTGTTTCAGATAGCCCAACAGTTTGCTAATTGATATACAGCTCAATATTTGTTGGACACTTACTATTGTCTTGGCACTAGATGTCTTAATTTATATCAATAAATAGGGAAAACAAATGTACCTCTAATCACTGTCACTAAGATGTGATATGCAGGAAGGAAAGAATGGTAATAATAATATCCATCACTATTGAGAACCTTCTAAGTGTCATTCTAAGTGTCAGATGGAATATTATGATCTTTAATATTCCAGTCAGGCAATAGGGGTCATTAAGTATAGCTTAGACAAATCACTTGACACTGAGCTGAGCTCTGTCTTACTTAGGTCACCCAATAAATTCGCGGTTGACCTGTTGTTTTGAGACGGGTTTGTCAGGCTTCAAACCTTATATTCTTCTTCCTAAGACTTTTCCATCCACCTCTACCACTCACCTGTCTCCTGTCTCCCTCCTGCAATGACACAATGCCTAACGTAAAGAAAATTATGCTCAGATGATGAGATGAAGCATTTGAGATTATGTCTAGGAGATGTCAAGCATAAAAGAAAGATTCTGATACCAATAATTCAAGACATAAGCTCCTGGCAAGAACTGTGCACTGACCACAAAGGTAACTATGCCCATATGTGGTTGTCCATGCATTCTGGTTTCTCTAGAATGGCCCTGGTTTATATCTGTTTTTTTTTGTTTTTTTGTTTTTTGCTGTCGCAGGCCTCTCACTGTTGTGGCCTCTCCCGTTGTGGAGCACAGGCTCCGGACGCGCAGGCTCAGCGGCCATGGCTCATGGGCCCAGCCGCTCCGCGGCATGTGGGATCTTCCCGGACTGGGGCACGAACCCGTGTCCCCTGCATCGGCAGGCGGACTCTCAACCACTGTGCCACCAGGGAAGCCCTATATCTGTTTTCTGTGGCTCTGTTAACTCAAAAGAGTCCCAGTTTGGCCATGCAAAGTTTTCCTTTATCTAGCAAACATCAAGATGATATTTTCTCTACACCTCAGAGTACATGAAAGTCATGCTCTGCACTGAGAATGAATCTGTTATGGACTAATGTTTCCACTCAGTTTTCATCATTGTCATCACACGTTTCTTTGGTGTCTGTTGTGAAGATCAAGTGTCACCATTGACATTTGCACATTTCCTCTGCTTTTCTGCAGCTGGATTTGTCAAGGAGAAAACAGGGAGTTTGGGATTTTTCTGCAGCTGAAAATTATTTGCAGTTGCAAGAAACTCCTCTAAGAATTAATTTAGGGACTTCACTCGTGGTCCAGTGGTTAAGACTCCGCGCTTCCACTGCAGGGGTCGCAGGTTCAAATCTTGCCGGGGAACTAAGATCCCGCATGCCATGCAGTGGGGAAAAAAAAAGGAATTAACACTCTAATCACAAGCAAAGGTTTCCCACTTCACAATCAGCTTCCCAGAGTCTTGAAGAGATGACATTTAAGGAGTTGGAGACTTCTCAGCACTGCAGCGTTTAGAAGTGCAGCCAACATATTACCCTCTTTGATTCTGAAAGACAGGGAATACACGGATGCTTGAAAAGTATAGAAAACTTCCAGCCCATATTTTAGTCTTACCTGAAGCAGTAGAATATAATAGTTAAGTTTTTAACTGGATGTGAAATTAGAGATGGGAGATATATGACTATTGGGGGTTAAAGGGTGGTTTCTGAAGTCAAATTTCCTGGGTTTGAATGTTGAGTGTCCCACTAATCCATCATGTGACCTCATCCAAGTTATCTATGAAATGGAAAATTATAATAAGACCCAGAGACTTGTAGTGAAAATTACATGATAGAATGCATATAGTAAACAGTCTTATCATTGTTCACTTAAAGACAGATGGAGCCAGAATAATACAAGTCTGGATTCTAAGGAGAAAAGTCAAACCCTGGGGAAAGTGAGGATAAATATCTCCCCGTCAGTCTTCATACGCAATTAATTGGAAATTTATGTCGATGAAACATCAAAATGCAGCTTTCAATCTCATCCAATTTTCTCCATCCCCTCTGTTGCCAGTCTCGTCTGAGTCCCCATCCCTTCCTCCTAAGTTATTGTATCCACTCTTGCTCTTTTCCAATTCATCATGAACAGGGTAGCCAAAGTGGCCTTTGGAAAATAAATATGATCCTGATACCCTACTGTCCAAAGCCCTTCTTTAGCTTCCCACTGATCTTATCATGTGGTCAACAAGGCCATGGGTGACCTGCCCCTCATCATGTGTCAACTTGCCATTTACTTCCTGTACATGTTCACTATACTCCCGATTCCTTGGTCAAGCCAAGCCCTCTTCCACTGAAGGAACAAACACGTGCTCCCTTCACTAGCTCTCTGCACTTCTCCTGTTTAGATCTTACTCATTATTCAAGTTTCCCATTTAAATGGTACTTTTTCCAGGGACCTTCCCATGATCACTCACATTCAGACAGTTAGTCTGTCATGTGGTATCAAAAGCTGCATTTTCTATACACCTAATTCCCTACTTAATAACTCTCGTTTCTGAGGCCATGTCACTAAAAGTCAAATAAAAATAAAATATCTCCATTAATTTTAATGGGAAAAAGTATTTTGACTTCTGTACCAAATCAATATATACAAATAATTTTTATACCTAGCTTTAAAAAACATATATAGATTTATAGATGTATGTATATATGTACATATGGAAATTGAATAATATAAAAAGAAATAAGCAACAGTTTGAAAGTAAATAGTCTGCATGTGAAATGCAATCTGATGGATGGAGATTTCACTGGTCAAAGGAGAAAAAAATATTTACTAGTGGGTGCTTAGAAGAATCATTCTTTGGAAGAAGAATTCTTTTTTTCTATATCAGTGTTCTAACATTTTGGGGGGACTCATAGTTATCTTTCACTCAAACTGCACTTTATGTACTTGTTTATTTTTATTGACTCGATTTATGATATTATATTAGTTTCAGGTGTACAACATAGTGATTCAATATTTTTACAGATTATACTCCATTTAAAGTTATTACAAGATAATGGCTATATTTCTCTGTGCTGTACAATGTATCCTTGCTGCTCATCTATTTTACACGTAGTAGTTTTTACCTCTTATTCCCCTACCCCAACCTCACCCCTCCCCCAACTCCCCACTGGTAACACTAGCTTGTTCCTGTATCTGTGATTCTGTTTGTTTTGTCAGTGTGCATTTTAAAGTTACAGCACAGAAAATGCATGTAAAGCAAATTATACACTGAACACAAGAGTGCTTTATAATGCATAGAAATAGCCCTCGTGGACAAAAGATGGATTAATCTCAGATATTACTTCTTTATCCCTCTCACTTGCTATATGCAAAAGGCTTGTGCTTTATCTCAACACAGAGCACAGTTCAAATTTGGTACACATGACATTCTCTGACTAGAAACTCTTATGGAGAGAAAAAAATGACTTTACTACCAAAATATAACTTCTTACGGCAGACTTGTTTATGTGTTTTGTGTGTGAAAAAATTATTAGATTGGAAGACAGCTGTCATTAAGCTAAAGATGGTATGGATTCTCAAAATAACATAAGTTTATAAGTAAATAAGCAATATATGTATACAATTTTGTAAGTTATAACCTGGAACTTTAACAAGATTAACAGAGCAGTCGTTCCATAGGTAGGTCTATAATTACACACTTACTTGTGTAAGTGTTAATATGCTATTTCCACCGCTAGAGAATAAACTCCATAAAGGGCATTTACTATTGTATTCCTAGCACTCGGCACAGTGCAGTGAACAATGTCTTGAGATGATGTCTCATGGTAAGAGATAAGAGCCAGGAAGAAACAAGGTTGAATCGAGAGCAAGAAGTCAGCTGGGGGACAGATGGAGAAAGGAAACATCCTACACCATTACTATGAAAGGAAGGTACATGAGACATGTGCCAGACACATGCATCACATGCGTTATTTTGCATCTCAGCTGGAATGTATACAGTTAGCTGCTTTTGTACCTAGACTCGAAAATAGGGAAGATGTCACCAGATCTAAGTATAGCATCCTTTTTCTTCTTTGTCTCCTATACTCCTGTAACATTTGATTATTATGATCATCATAGGAAGTGAATGACTCAAGAAATGACCTGAGTATTTCACAGGCTAATTTATTATATAAATAAACAATATAAGCTGTTGTGTGTGCAGCTAGCCCAGAGGGTAATGCCACAACTACAAACAGGCTGAATAATTTGTGAGCTTCTTAATGTCTTCGCTCCTGGTTCCAGCACCTGGGCCTTGGACAGCTCCTTTCGGATGTGCTGGTTTGGCCTTTCTCAACAACACATTCAATTAGATTCAACAAATACCCTCTGTGTATGCCAAGGTAATTTTAACATGAGACAAGGCTAGAGAGAAACCACAGCCTGGTGTCTCTTCATACTGGCTGAAACAAAATGTGCAGAAACTTTGAAAATGACCTTTTTAATGAGGACATAGGTTGGACTGGTAGCAAAGTTTTATTCAAATATGCTTCAGATTCATAGCTGTTTTCAGTCTAGTTAAATCTCCTTCTGCCCTGCCCCACCCCCATCAAAAGGGAAAAAAAAAAAAACCAAGTTTGACCTATCTTGAGCCAAAGTCACACTGTTCTGGCTGTTAAGAATATGATTAGCTTCTGAAAGTGACTGATGCCCTGGGTTTTCAATCATGTTAGAATTCTGGAATAATGGAATTTCTTATGAGGTCTACAGAAAGGTCTGATAGACTTTCAGCAGCAACTTCCTCCTCCTTCCTGGGAACTGAATTTCCTTCTGCCAATCAACTTCCGTTTACGGCTATGTGGATGTACAGGCTTATGGTTTGGTCCCTGTCAAAAGATCTGAAAATTAGTGGTACATTCAGTAACTCTCCTGAGTTCAAATGTGAATTGATCTTTCTTTGATAGAAGTTCATTAGTTCATCCAGCAGTAAAAATGTAGACAAATATAAATTTTAAATGAGTATCGGTATGTCTGGAACATCCTAAAATTCTGCAAGTTAAGATTCCATTATCCATATCGGAACGTAGATTTGAATCCGGCCTCTAACACTGACAAGCTGGGTGAATTTGGGCATTGCTTCACCTCCATGTGCTTTAATCTCCTTATCTGTAAGATAAGGATTGTTGTAATATCTACTATGGCAGGGCTCCTAGAAAGCTAATAGTAGTAGTAGTACAATGTTATGCTTGCTATTCCTGTAATAATTGTTGAGGTTTTCAAATAAAACGTAAAGCTCTGAAACCATCTTCCAGTGAAGAAACTCCTTTGGATGAGTATTCCAGTCTCATTTGAAAGGGCTGGAGATGTTGAGATAGATAAATTTAGAGGCATATTGTTGATAGAGATTGAGAAAGAGCTGTCATTAGGTTTCCAAATTACATGTGCAGTAACATTAAATGCTACATTTTTATCTTAAGCACTCTTTCTGGGATAGGTCCGATGCCTTTATCAAGTAAAGCTGTAATTTTTGGTTTTCATTTTGGTTGAATCCATAACCCTGTTAACACCTCTAAACACAGCGTCATATTAAATTTTAAAGAAGATATACTTCAGTTTGGTTTCCAATATGATTTAGAAAGCTTCTACTATACAGACCTTTCCACAAATAATAACCGTAAACTTTGAACAATATAAAAACACAACTACATTAAAGCAGTTGGGAGCATAAAAGCAAGCAGATTCTTGAAAGGAGGCATCACTTGAAAAAAAGAGAATTACACTGTGTGTTTCCCATCTTCACAGCTTCTAGCTGATGGCAGGCACCCTTCTATGCCATTTTGGGTAGCTAACCCCACAGTACATCTTGCTTAACAAATTGGAGGATAGAGTTTGAGGCAATTGCAGCTACTGAAAAGTGAGGAGGGGGTTCCTGAAAAGGAGAGAACATGAGAGGGGAGGTATTAGATCCTGTGTATAAACTTTGCCTGACTGATCACTGAACCATCCATGCATAGAGGAGGCTACAAACAACCAAGCTAAAGATGAAAGAAGTGAACCAGCATTTGAATTGCCTCTCAAGAGGTAGAGTTTGTAGTTTGAGTCCAACCAAGTTAATTTTCCGCTAAAACAAAAAATAAATCAACATGCTTTGGAGGAATATAATGGAATTTAGAGTCTCAGTAACACAACATTCACACTACCCATACCAAAGAGGAAAATGCGATTGATAAAGACCAACCTGAAATGATCAACACATTGGCGATAGCAGAAAAATATTTTAAAGTACCTATTATATTTATACTCAATGATATAGTTATGTTAATAATAAATGAAAAGACAAGAAATGCCAACAAAGATATATAAAGTCTTAAAAAGAAGCATATTGATATTGTTGAACTAAAAAAACACAACATTTGAAAAAAATTCACTGGATGGTCTTAACAGTTATATTGGAGATGACAGGGGAAAGAGTAAACTTGAATATAGATCAGTGTAAAGTATCCAATCTGAAGAACAGAAAAATGAAAGATTGAAAAAATGAACAGGACCGCAGGCATCTGTGGGATAATATTAAAAGATCTAATATATGTTTAACTGGAGCTCAAGAAGGTGAGGCAAGAAGGAATGGGATGGGGCATGATTTTTTTGAAAAAATAATGTCTATAAACTTTCTAAATTTGGAGGAAGATGTATATATTTACAGATTAAAGAAGTTTAGTGAAACTCATCCAAAGTAAATATAAAGAACACCACATCCAGACATCCAGACACACAATAATCAAACGGAAAAGATAAAGAAGGAATCTTGAAAGCTGCCAGAAGCAGCAACACACTACATGTAGGGAAATTAGTGTTGATTTATCAGAAACAGTGGATTTCAGAAGATAGTGGAGCAACATTTTTAAGTTTTGAAAGAAAGAAAAAAAACCTATCAATCCAGAACTCCTTAAAAATATCCTTCAGAAGTTAAGGTGAATTAAATATATTTTTAGGTAAATTAAAACAAAGAGAATTCATTGAGCATGTGTGCCCTATAAGAAATGCTAAAGGAAGTACCTCAGGTTGGAGGAAAATGATACCAGTTGGTAACAGTTCTTAAGGAAAGAAGGACATTGGCAATGGTAAAGATTGGGGTGAATATAAAACATAATTTTTATCTAATTTTTTAAACACATCACTTCAGCCCTTTATGTAATTCTTGACCCTTATTAGAGGCTTAATAATTGGGAGTTGAATGAAAAAAATGGGGGTGGGTGAAGGGAGAGTTGCACCGAAGGGAAAAATAATGCATGATCTTGGCTACTTCGATTCTGACGAAGGGTAGATTATTCGAACTCAGACATGGTGATTTCATGATAAGTCAAAGGGTCACTTTAAAAGCCGGTCTGCGGTTTGCGTCAAGATGGCGGAAGAGTAAGACGCGGAGATCACCTTCCTCCTCACAAATACATCAGAAATACATCTATATGTGGAACAACTCCTACAGAACACCTACTGAACGCTGGCAGAAGACCTCAGACCTCCCAAAAGGCAAGAAACCCCCCACGTACCTGGGTAGGGCAAAAGCAAAAAGAATAAACAGACCAAAGGATAGGGACGGGACTTGCACCAGTGGGAGGGAGCTGTGAAGGAGGGAAGTTTTCCACACACTACGAAGGCCCTTCACGGGCCAAGACTGCGGGTGGCAAAGGGGGGGAGCTTCGGAGCCGCGGAGGAGAGCACAGCAACAGGGGTGCGGAGGGCAAAGCGGGGAGATTCCCGGACAGAGGAATGGCGCCGACCGGCACTCACCAGCCTGAGAGGCTTTTCTGCTCACCGCCGGGGCGGGTGGGGGCTGGGAGCTGAGGCTCGGGCTTCTGTCGGAGCGCAGGGAGAGGACTGGGGTTGGCGGCGTGAACACAGCCTGAAGGGGTTAGTGAGCCACGGCTGACCGGGAGGGAGTCCGGGAAAAGGTCTAGAGCTGCCGAAGAGGGAAGAGACTTTTTCTTCCCTCTTTGTTTCCTGGTGCGCGAGGAGAGGGGGTTGGGCGCGCCGCTTAAATGAGCTCCAGAGACGCGCGCGAGCCGCGGCTAACAACGCGGACCCCAGAGACGGGCATGAGATACTAAGGCCGCTGCTGCCGCCACCAAGAAGCCTGTGTGCGAGCACAGGTCACTATCCACACCCCCCCTCCCGGGAGCCTGTGCAGCCGACCACTGCCAGGGTCCCGAGAGCCAGGGACAACTTCCCCGGAAGAACGCACGCCGGCCTTTGCCGCCGCAGGCCCGCCCTGCACTCCGTGCCCATCCCTCCACCGGCCTGCGTGAGCCAGAGCCCCCGAATCAGCGGCTCCTTTAACCCCGTCCTGTCTGAGCGAAGAACAGATGCCCTCAGGCGACCTACACACAGAGGCGGGGCCAAATCCAAAGCTGAGCCCCGGGAGCTGTGCGAACAAAGAAGAGAAAGGGAAATCTCTCCCAGCAGCCTCAGCGGCAGCGGATTAAAGCTCCACAATCAACTGGATGTACCCTGCAGCTGTGGAACACCTGAATAGACAACGAATCATCCCAAATTGAGGAGGTGGACTTTGAGAGCAAAGATATATATATTCCACCCCCTTTTTCTCTTTTTGTGAGTGTGTATGTGTATGCTTCTGTGTGAGATTTTGCCTGTATAGCTTTGCTTTTACCATTTGTCCTAGGGTTCTCTCTGTTCGTTTTTTTGTTTTTATTTTCTAACTTAAAAATCTTTTTTTCTTAATAATTAGTTTTTATTTAAATAACTATTTTATTTTACCCTCTTTCTTTCTTTCTTCCTTTCTTTCTACTTTTTCTCCCTTTTATTCTGAGCCGTGTGGATGAAAGGCTCTTGGTGCTCCAGCCAGACATCAGTGCTGTGCCTCTGAGGTGGGAGAGCCAACTTCAGGACACTGGTCCACAAGAGACCTCCCAGCTCCACATAATATCAAACGGCGAAAATCCCCCACAGATCTCCATCTCAACACCAGCACCCAGCTTCACTCAACGACCAGCAAGCTACAGTGCTGGACACCCTATGCCAAACAACTAGCAAGACAGGAACACAGCCCCATCCATTAGCAGAGGCTGCCTAAAATCATAATAAGGCCACAGACACCCCAAAACACACCACCAGACGTGGACCTGTCCGCCAGAAAGATAAGATCCAGCCTCATCCACCAGAACACAGGCACTAGTCCCCTCCACCAGGAAGCCTACACAACCCACTGAACCAACCTTTGCCACAGGGGACAGACACCAAAAACAACAGGAACTAAAAACCTGCAGCCTGCAAAAAGGAGACCCCAAACACAGTAAGTTAAGCAAAATGAGAAGACAGGAAAACACACAGCAGATGAAGGAGCAAGGTAAAAACCTACCAGACCTAACAAATGAAGAGGAAATAGGCCGTCTACCTGAAAATTCAGAATAATGATAGTAAAGATGATCCAAAATCTTGGAAATAAAATAGAGAAAATACAAGAAACATTTAACAAGGACCTAGAAGAACTAAAGAGCAAACAAACAATGATGAACAACACAATAAATGAAATTAAAAATTCTCTAGAAGGAATCAATAGCAGAATAACTGAGGCAGAAGAATGGATAAGTGACCTGGAAGATAAAATAGTGGAAATAACTACTGCAGAACAGAATAAAGAAAAAAGAATGAAAAGAACTGAGGACAGTCTCAGAGACTTCTGGGACAACATTAAATGCACCAACATTCGAATTATAGGGGTCCCAGAAGACGAAGAGAAAAAGAAAGGGACTGAGAAAATATTTGAAGAGATTATAGTTGAAGACTCCCTAATATGGGAAAGGAAATAGTTAATCAAGTCCAGGAAGCACAGAGAGTCCCATACAGGATAAATCCAAGGAGAAACATGCCAAGACACATATTAATCAAACTATCAAAAATTAAATACAAAGAAAACATATTAAAAGCAGCAAGGGAAAAACAACAAATAACACACAAGGGAATCCCCATAAGGTTAACAGCTGATCTTTCAGCAGAAACTCTGCAAGCCAGTAGGGAGTGGCAGGACATATTTAAAGTGATAAAGGAGAAAAACCTACAACCAAGATTACCCAGCAAGGATTTCATTTAGATTTGATGGAGAAATTAAAACCTTTACAGACAAGCAAAAGCTAAGAGAATTCAGCACCACCAAACCAGCTTTACAACAAATGCTAAAGGAACTTCTCTAGGCAGGAAACACATGAGGAGGAAAAGACCTACAATAACAAACCCAAAACAATTAAGAAAATGTGAATAGGAATATACATATCGATAATTACCTTAAATGTAAATGGATTAAATGCTCCAACCAAAAGACATAGACTGGCTGAATGGATACAAAAACGAGACCCGTATATATGCTGTCTACAAGAGACCCACTTCAGACCTAGCAACACATACAGACTGAAACTCAGGGGTTGGAAAGATATTCCATGCAAATGGAAATCAAAAGAAAGCTGGAGTAGCAATTCTCATATCAGACAAAATAGACTTTAAAATAAAGACTATTACAAGAGACAAAGAAGGACACTACATAATGATCAAGGGATTGATCCAAGAAAGAGATATAACAATTGTAAATATTTATGCACCCAACATAGGAGCACCTCAATACATAAGGCAAATACTAACAGCCATAAAAGGGGAAATCGACAGTAACACAATCATAGTAGGGGACTTTAACACCCCACTTTCACCAATGGACAGATCATCCAAAATGAAAATAAATAAGGAAACACAAGCTTTAAATGATACATTAAACAAGATGGAGTTAATTGATATTTATAGGACATTCCATCCAAGAACAACAGAATGCACATTCTTCTCAAGTGCTCATGGAGCGTTCTCCAGGATAGATCATATCTTGGGTACAAATCAAGCCTTGGTAAATTAAAAAAAATTGAAATCGTATCAAGTATCTTTTCTGATCACAACGCTATGAGCCTAGATATCAATTACAGGAAAAAGTCTGTAAAAAATACAAACACATGGAGGCTAAACAATACACTACTTAATAATCAAGAGACCACTGAAGAAATTGAAGAGGAAATCAAAAAATACCTAGAAACAAATGACAATGAAAGCACGACGACCCAAAACCTATGGGATGCAGCAAAAGCAGTTCTAAGAGGGAAGATTATAGCAATACAATCCTACCTTAAAAAACAAGAAACATCTCAAATAAACAACCTAACATTACACCTAAAGCAATTAGAGAAAGAATAACAAAAAAACCCAAAGTTAGCAGAAGGAAAGAAATCATAAAGATCAGATCAGAAATAAATGAAAAGGAAATGAAGGAAACGATAGCAAAGATCAATAAAACTAAAAGCTGGTTCTTTGAGAAAAGATAAACAAAATTGATAAACCATTAGCCAGACTTATCAAGAAAAAAAGGGAGAAGACTCAAATCAATAGAATTAGAAATGAAAAAGGAGAAGTAACAACTGACACTGCAGAAGTACAAAGGATCATGAGAGATTACTACAAGCAACTCTATGCCAAAAAAATGGACAACCTGGAAGAAATGGACAAATTCTTAGAAATGCACAACCTGCCAAGACTGAATCAGGAAGAAACAGAAAATATGAACAGACCAATCACAAGCACTGAAATTGCAACTGTGATTAAAAATCTTCCAACAAACAAAAGCCCAGGACCAGATGGCTTCCCAGGCGAATTCTATCAAATATTTAGAGGAGAGCTAACACCTATCCTTCTCAAACTCTTGCAAAATATAGCAGAGGGAGGAACACTCCCAAACTCATTCTACGAGGCCACCGTCACCCTGATACCAAAACCAGACAAGGATGTCACAAAGAAAGAAAACTACAGGCCAATATCACTGATGAACATGGATGCAAAAATCCTCAACAAAACACTAGCAAACAGAATCCAACAGCACATTAAACAGTTCATACACCATGATCAAGTGGGGTTTATTCCAGGAATGCAAGGATTCTTCAGTATACGCAAATCAATCAACGTGATACACCATATTAACAAATTGAAGGAGAAAAACCATATGATCATCTCAATAGATGCAAAGAAAGCTTTCGACAAAATTCAACACCCATTTATGATAAAAACCCTGCAGAAAGTAGGCATAGAGGGAACTTTCCTCAACATAATAAAGGCCATATGTGACAAACCCACAGCCAACATCATCCTCAGTGGTGAAAAACTGAAAGCATTTCCACTAAGATCAGGAACAAGACAAGGTTGCCCAGTCTCACCACCCTTATTCAACATAGTTTTGGAAGTTTTAGCTTATAAGGTGTGGGAAATCAACAAGGGATGGAGAAATACCCCGAAGCTAGCAAAAAGGGAATGCCATCATCACACCTAGACCACTCCCCCAGGGACAAGTGAAAAAAGCAGTTGGCAAGCCTGGTGAGAGCTGTAGCTATGTAATAGGATTGCCTGATGGAAGACATGACCTTGGACAGAGGAGCACTGCCATATCACTGAGCACTAGACTATATGACACCATAGTCCAGCAGGAAGGAGACCTGTGAGTAAATAGTGCAGTCTCTCTCTCCTCTTCCCATATGATCTCCTACCAGTTCCTGCCATTGGCTTAACTGAACTAGGGTCCAGAAAGCAAGGAAGCCCAGTTGCAGCAACCTCTTTGTATTTTCGTGCACAAAGCAAGATGGAGATGGATAGAGGCTGGTTCTTGGCAACAAAAGGAGGTTAACAAGAATAGAGCAGACATATTCCCTATCCTTTGGTTTTGCAGTCTAACAGTTAAATAACAGGGTGATGGGCCTGGTCTTTATCAACAATCACTCAAGTAACCCCACATAGAAAGGATCTGTCTTGAGCTATTCTATAAAGCCAACACTGATTCCCTAAATATGAACATTTTCAAAGCATAGTTGAGCAGGGTTTGACCTTACATTTACTCTAGCCTAGATATACTTCATCACCAAGGAAACAGGCTGAGAAAAATGAAAATTGTTTGCCTAAGTTTATGTAGGTAGTTATTGTGAGCACTAAGATTGGAACTGGCTTTACAGAATCTCACTTAGCCATCATCCCATCCACCATGACTTTAAACATATAAATGTGGGCATTTTATTCTTATTGCCAGAAAAAAAAAAATGTTCCTTGCATCCTGGGTTCAGGTTGGTTCGCCATTTATAGTATGTTTCTTCAAGTGACAAAGGAAGTTGCAATGCACGTCTGTTGCCAGGCATGGAGCATACACACAACTTTAAATCTGAGTCGTTTTCTTAAGATCACTAACACTGTCCTAACAGCAACAATGCACCGAGTCCATGTTCAATACCAAACACTGTGGAAAAACAGTGTTTAAAAAGCACAGCTTGAAAAAGCATTGGTTCATTGAATTCTTACAAAGACCACGTGTGGTGGGTAACATTACCCCCATTTTACAGACAAGAAAATTGATACACCAGGAGATGAAGTAACTTGCCATCTCTCACGTTATTAAGACAGGGGCACAGCAGAAGTTGAACTTCTGTAATCAAAATCGTGTGCTGTTAACCATTCTATCACTGTGGGGATTTGTGAACTGAAACTACACCTGACCTTCTGGCTGCTGACATATTAGCAGTGGGCTGATGGAGTGGGAGCCAATTCATAATTTATCTCAGAAAAAGAAATATTTCCTCCATCTTAACCCCTGACAACTGAACCCTTTAGCAGCACCAGTGGGAATGATGTGGGAAGAAAAATGGCATGTCTGTGAATACTACATTATCTTTGGGTCCATTAAATGAATTTTTATTCTCAAAGGTAAAGTAGTTGCAGGAATTCTGTCTGGATTGGCAGGATGCCAGGGTCAGTTGAACTTTTCCACCAAACCTTTTGGGTTCATCCAAGCCTTCTAGTGTCTCAGGAAAGCCTGTTGATGTGGAAAGAACATGACTGTTAGGACTCAAGTACAGATTGGAAAACTATAACTTTTCCACACTTCTTATGAAAGAGGACCCAGAAAAGTAGAAATAAAACAACAGAAGGAGTGCACTTTGCTCTCATCAAAAAGGACTAGGAACTCAAATCTCCTCTGGATCCTGGCTGATTCTAGTGTTTTCTTTTTTGCTCTGCACCTCTGCAGTAAAGATTCATAAAACAAATAAACATGACTACAATAGCATCATTTATGGAATATTTTTTAGGTGCCAAGCACAGTAGTCACTTTTTCCAGATAAGGAAACTAGTAATTAGAGAGGCTTAAACCAAGCAGCTAATTGAGAATCAAAGTTGAGAATCAAATTCAGATCTGATTTGATGTCAAATGTTGGTTTCAACCCTGGCTGCATATTTGACTCACTTACAGAAAATGTAAAATGCACCAATATCTGAACGTCACACTGACAGATCCAGTGCAGTTGATCTGGGCTGAGCACTGGGCATCATTTTTTTTTTTTAAGTCCCCAAGGGACTCTCGGGCGCACCCGGAGAAACCACACGCTAAGCTTTCTGAATACCTCATATTAGCTTGCTTAAACATTAAAATCGCCTAATAATGGAGTTTACCTTCACAATACAGACCACAAAACCCTCTTACATGAACAGTTCTAAATCCCCCACAAAATGAAGACTTGGTGAATTGTACCTGGGAACTAAGATCTAAGAGTTCCTTCTGGTCTTCCACTTAGGCAGGAATGAGTAATATTTAATCTTGCCTGCTCCATCATATTTCAGAGCCATCCAAAAGTCCTCCAGGCAACATTCAGAAAGATCGACCCAAGTAGCCAAGAGGGAGGTTTCTTGTCACTGATAAAATCCGATGTACCAACTCCATCGCAAGCCTGAGAACATCTTCACTATTAGAACAAGCAGAGACCACCAGAAACCTAACAATTAGCTCCATAAAATAACTAAGCTGACATTCAAAAGGACTCATCAGAGGAACAGAACAATTTTAGCATTAACCATTCTGGTTAGAAAAGGTGTCCATCTCTATAGGGCAGCAGACACTGTGTCTACAAGATTATTCAATCACCCATTTTAATCAGTTGAGGGAGAAAGGTCTAATTCATTATCAAAGGACAGTTGAGGAAAAGTGACAGTTCTACAGATCATTATGAATGATACTTTGTTCAAAGCGACTATTCATTTCCTGTTTTTATAGCCAGCATGGCATTCAAGAGATTTTAATTCATGGAGAACATGTCTTGATTAAAGCAGATTTAAATCTAAATAAAAGATATCTAAATGACAAGATAAGTGGTCTGGTTGTCCATTCATTAGGCATCCCATAGTCTCAGAAAGCCAGAATAGAAAAATTAACTTGGTTTCAAAGCTCTGATATTTACTGATGATGTAATTGATTAGAAAAGGAATACTATGAGAAGGCAACAGAATTACCTAGTCCTCCTCCACTTAGAAAAATTATGTAATATTTCATGAATAAATAAAGTACATTATGACTCTACTATATATAAAATAGATAATCAACAAGGACCTACTGTATAGCACAGGGGACTCTACTCAATATTCTGTAATAACCTGTATGGGAAAAGAATCTGAAAAAGAATGGATATAAGTATGTGTATAATTAAACCACTTTGCTGTACACCTGAAACTAACACAACATTGTAAATCAACTGTACTCCAATATAAAATTAAATTAAAAACAAAGTATTTTATGGATTTATAAATTATTGAAATAATATAATGCATAACAGTGCGCCAATCAATTAACAAAGGAAAAAGGATATTACCAATATTTCTGAAGTCTTCCTTGTATTCACCTATATTGAGCCTAAAGATAACCGTCTCCTGAATTTTATGGATATCATGTTTTAGCTTTTCTATAAAGTTTTACTGGGTACTGCTTATTCAATGTATCATTTACTTTTCAAGTTTGGGAGCCTTTATATAAATAAAATCATACTGTACATATTCTTTTCATATTTGTTCTTGTTTTATGTTGTGCTCAGAGTATTTTGTGAGATTTATCTGTGTTGTATATAAATATTGTTTATTCATTTTGCCTCTACATGATATTCCAGTGTATAAATATGCCAAATTTATTTACCTGTTCACCTATTGTTGGATGTTTCCAGGTTTGTTTGTTCTTTTTTAATGTACTTCTGGAAACAAAGATGTTAACTATGTTTAAGAGGTTCTCTAGGCTATTAATTTTTTAAACTACAGTTGATCCTTGAACAACTCAGGGGCTGGGGGTACCGACGCTCTGTGCAGTTGAAACTCTGTGTATAACTTATAGTCAGCCCTCTGTATCTGTGGTTCCGTGGCATCCAAGGTTCCTCCATATCCACAGATTCAACCAACCTCAGATCATGTAATACTGTAGTATTGACTATTGAAAAGAATCCACGTATAAGTAGACCTGCGCAGTTCAAACCCATGTTGTTCATGGGTCAACGGTATATAAAATAATGACTATTGTATTCTAAAGAAGTTGCAAATATTTATGCTCCCTACCACCTCCCAGTTGTATGTGAGAGCACATTCTCTATATTTCCATACTTATAAATTTTGTCAAACTGGCCACTATAAACCTTTTATTGTGACTTTAATTCGCATTTTTCTGATTACCAATGAGGCTGAGCATCTTATTTTATTAACCATTGTCCTTTCTCTTTGGGGAATGCTGATTCAAGGATTTCGTCCATTTTATTATTGGTTGTTTGGAATTCTTTACTGCATCTTGGGGAATTTTTAATGTATACTAGCATTTTCTGGGTTTCATGTGGTGCTGACAACCTCGCCCAGTTTGTGGTTTGTTTTGAGTTTTGTGTGTTGGCTTTGTGTTTTGAGGGTCAAAAGTTCTAAACTTGGGCATAGTCAGACTTATGAATCTTCTTCTCTGTAGCTATGGTTCTGTGTCTTGGTTAAGAAATTCTACTTTATTCAGATGTTATAAAGACCTTCTTTATTTTTTACTCTTAACATTTAAAAATTGTCTCATATTTAAATATTTAATTCTCCTGAAAAAAAAAAAAGAAAGGTGAGACTCTCTCTCTTCCTCTTTCTCTCTCTTCTCTGTCTCTCTCCCCATCTCTTTCTCTCATTCCCTGAGTGTATAATCTGTTGTGCTGACATGGTTTATTAAGATCCTCCTTTTTTCTCACTGATACACAGTTGCTATTCTATTTTAGTTCTCATATCTATGAGATATGAGATATCTATATCTATAGATATCTATACATATCTCATATCTATGTATCTATCTCATATCTATTTCTACAGACACTTTTCTCTCACTTCTTTCTTCTGATCCACTGCTCTGTGCATCTCTGTATCATACCCACACTGTCTTAATTATTATACTTTTTAAGAGTTCTAATTGGGTTTGACAGTGATTCCATGATTTCATTTTTCCAGGTACATCTTGGCTATTTTTGGTGACTCATTCTTCCATATAAATTTTAGGATCATATGTGAAGTTCTACAAAGGACACTGTAGGGACTTTACTGGCTACTGAATTGGATCTTTTGACCAATTTGGGGGGCAACTGGCATTTTTGGCATTATTAAGTCTCCCTGGAGCATGGGATATCTACACATTTAAGTTCTCTTTAAAGGCTTCATAATGTTCAGTTTTCCCCCAAAAGGTCTTGTCCATATTTAGTTAGACTTATTCTTTGGAGTTTTGCCTATTTCTTCTGTTTTTCTTTTCCTTTTCTTTTCTTCTCTGTGACTGATTGAGCTTCCCATCCATCCTACTTCCATTTTCTTTTTTGTTCTTTAGCAGTTTTTAAGTTACATTCTCTATTTCAAATGTCTTTGTGGTTACTCTAAAATTATAGCAGACATAATAAAGTCTAAAGTGTACCTCCCTTTAACTTTCTACTAAATATTATACAAAATTTAGAATGCTTTAACTTGAGTCACCCTCCTCCCAATTTAGAGTATATTAGTACATCTTTGTCTAGTACTCTAGTTCGATTGTGTTCATATTTTAACCCTACAAAAGGATATTATTTGTTTTGGTTTATAGTGACAATACCATTCATATGTTTATTCTTTTCTTTGATCATCATTCCTTTCTGCATCTCAGACCTTGCTTCCAGGATCAAGGGAGTTATGAAGACAGAAAATGTTACTTTTACTTCCTTTATTTGTTCATTTAGTTTACAAATACATATTCAGAACCTACTGGATCAGGCCCTGTACCAGATATTAGGAAGTGAATTAGGAGCAAACGGCCTAATTCCTCTTCAAAGTTGCGTTCTGGTGGAAGGAAAGACTCTAGTCAAATAATCACATAAACAAAGCATTATCAACTGTGGTAAGTTCTCTGATGGAAGATATGAAGGCTAGAAGGACTCATCTAAGTGAAAGGGGGAGGAGGGAGTGTGCAAAACTTGAGGGAGCAGAGGAAAAGTTGGGGTCATTGCCAACAGAGCAAACAACTTTTCAAAACCCCATAGGAGAAAAGAAGAGCCTGGCATATTTGGGGAACATAAGACAGCTCTGTGGGTGGTGTGTGTGTGGGAAGGGCCAGGGGCCACACAGAAAGGAAGTGGCTATCCTACAGCCTAAACTGTCTGTGTCTGTAATCCCCAAACTTTCCTTTCTGCTTCACACTATTCTCATTTTACAAACTAGGCCTTTGACATTCGGAAATGTTAAGCATCTTGTCTGCATTAACAACTGACCAACTTGGGCTCTGAACCTATTCATCCCATTCCTAAAGCCCATTTCCCTTTCATCTGTCTGTACCATGCCGCTCCCCAGGCCGAGGAATTCGGACTTTATAGGGAACCTATTAATTGTTGTTGAGCTAAGAAGGAACCAGATAGAAAGATTTTATGTTCTTTTGTTTGTTTTTTATTTTTGTCTTTAAGCAAAATTCACCTGGCAAAGGTGGGCAGGAATCTCCCCACTTCATTTGCCCTTCTGCTAAATGGTTTCTCACGCCTGAAATCACCTTCTCCCAGGTAGCCATTCCACCGTGTCCCTCAACTCATTTACCTTCTCCAGTAAGTCAACCCTGATTATTTGAGATGGCATAATAACAGTCTCCTCTCCAATCAGAACAAATAGGCAAATAGCCCCAATCCCTCAGCAGTTGGTGTTTCCGGCAGAGAGAAACAAAATTAATACATTGGTAAAGCAGCCTATGAAATCCACAACATTATGCAGCTTACTAAGCTGTGAGCCATCTTAGAAAGAAAAGGGGAATTCCCAAAGGCCTGCCACTTATATTTTTCAGTCATTATTATAGAAGCTGTCTTGGAATCAGGTAACCATTCTAGTTTCATTTCTAAATTTGCAGATGAACATTTTAAAATATATCAGCGACCATCATTATTATAAAATTAGTATCATCACATAAAATGTAAAAATATAAAAACTTGAAAAGAAAAAAATTTTTCTTATCAAGTACAAGTTCTGTTCACAGTTCAATGAAATTCCTTTTTGTTAGTTTTCTGAGTATTATAATCACCCTTTGTATAAAACTGTGAACTGCAGTTTTTGTTTCACCCCACATTATGTAGCAAATACAATATATAAGTACATATGATTACATGATATCACATACTTTTTAAAAGCATTTCAAATCACTGTATAATGTGCCATCAGGTTGGCAAACAAGATACAGAACCCTCTTCCTAAAACTGAGAATCTAGGTATTTTCCAATGTTTTGTTCTAATAAGGCTGATATTGAACACTGTTGCACATTAATTTCATTTTATTTCTTTGATCTTCGTAATTCCTAAAGTTCCTGTCTGAACAAAGTTAAAAGTTAAGAAACCAAATCCCGGCCCAATCATTTAGTAGCCATTGACATAGCTATACAGGGCATTAATATCCCTGTCTTTGAAATGGGAATGAGATTGTCCATGATTGCAGGATTGCTGGGTAAATCATTTCATGCCTAGGGAAGCACTGTGTATAGGTGAATGTTAATGTAACTGAAAAGCGTTATAAAGACTTTATCCTGGGCTTCCCTGGTGGTGCAGTGGTTAAGAATCCACCTGCCAATGCAGGGGACATGGGTTCAAGCCCTGATCCAGGAAGATCCCGCATGCTGCAGAGCAACTAAGGCCGTGTGCTACAACTACTGAAGCCCGCGCGCCTAGAACCGGTGCTCCACAGCTAGAGAAGCCACCGCAATAAGCCCGTGCATCGCAACGAAGAGTAGCCCCCTCATTGCAACTAGAGAAAGCCCGTGCACAGCGACGAAGCCAAAAATAAATAAATACATTTATTAAAAAAAAAAGACTTTATCCCAAAGACACATAATCCTCATGCTGATGAAACGGTACTAAATATTACAGAAGAAATTTGAAGTAAAAAAAAAGCGAATTCTGTCTGAATAGGTGCTATATTAATAATAATAAATGATAATTCTAGATTGCCAGATTTAGGGTAATTATTTTAATTATATGTTTCACCATCTGGATGACTGTCCTGGGTGTTTAAACAAGTTTTCAATTAGTATTTTGAGGAAGTGCCAAGAACATTTTTCTCTCAGCATTCAATTCCTTTCTCTTCTTTCATAATAATTTCCATTTGTTTTCCCTTTTAATTTTAGGGTTTAAAAGACCCGTGCCTCTGGCACAGTGAATACAGTGACAGTGACAGAAAAGACAACAACTTCGGCGTGAATCTGGCTCTGCTACTTACATAGGTAAGAGTTTGTCTCCGTTTCTTTGTGTGTCAAATAAGAAAAGGATGCACACTGAGTAGGACTGTAGTAAAAATACTGTAGGACAAAAGCATATCGAATTCTGGCTCAGTGCCTGGCACATAGGAGAAGCTCTATACATATTATCTCTTATTAACAATGGCAAGAACAACGTCTTGAAGGTTGCAGGGCTATTCTGGGCGGCACATCTATGTACATCTTCACTCCAAACCTACAAGTCGCCCTTCTTTGACAGAGGTGAAAACCAAAGCGCTAAGAGGTTAAGTAATGCAGTCTGTGTCACTCAGGGTTCAAATTCTAAGTCTCCCTTGTTTTTCCTTACTGAACACTGGGAGTTTCCCAGTGTAAATGGCTCCTATTAGAGATCTTCCTGAGAACAGGTCTGGAGAAAGACAACACGAAACAAATCACAAAGAACTCCCAGTAGCTTACATTGATGCGCGGCACCTTACGAGGTGTTACTTAATTGAATTGTCTCAAATGCCATATGCTTTAGTCCTTACTCTTCACATTTGTCACTTACAAAAAGGGTTTCACATCCAGAACCATCTGACTCCAAGCCTGTATTTTTTGTTACAAGTGCTTAAAGAAAATCAAAAATAGGGATCATGGATAAAGGATGGATCCCCGAAATCCAAGTACGAATGTGTCTCTTTACCTAACTTTCTTTGGGGCATGAGAGGAGACATCACTTGCAGTATTTTGCAAAAAGCCATGATCAACTTGTGAGATACGGGCGATAAAGATATTTGAAGGTGCTTGTAAAAGATTTTCTGTAAGTCTAGACCTGAGCTGGAAATGCAGAGCTGAACCTCTCCACACACCAGGGAGGGAAATATGGCAACAGTGGATCATTGCCTCTCTCTTGATAGTGAGTGATTTGCAATCTGAAAGTGAAGTTGGACTGGAAAGGGAGAGAGAGAGATAGCAAGGAAAAAAAATATTCAATTTGAAGTTGCCTTCCAGGAAAAATGTCACCCGGAAAATGATTTTATCAGGTTTGAAATGCAAATGCAATAAAATCCCTGACATATTTAGATTGGTAAAATAATATATTTCGGGACTGGGTGAAGAGAGAGATTTTAGTGCTGGGGAAGTTGTGTGCAGATGTGACTGGCTAGAGTTAGAATATAAAAATCACCATCTCAGAAGACAAAATTTCTAACCCTGGGTAGAGATTGTATAAAAACAAGATATTCAGCCTTAGCTAAACCTTTTTCTCTGGCCATATCCCCACTTTTCTATCATGAAGAGACATATATAAAGGAAGATCTCAGAGCACCATGGTCTATATTTCTATATATGCCTCTGTAGTAGATAATTTTGGGGTGTCTGTTCATCCTACAGTCCCCCTTTTCTAATGATTTTCTGCCACCCTCAGGGTGGGCTTCTGTTGTCACATGTATGTGAAAAGATGTATATGTCACATGTATATTGCCATTCCTTTCCCCCATAGAGTTGGCTGCA
The DNA here is from genome assembly GCF_949987515.2 of Delphinus delphis. Lineage (NCBI taxonomy): Eukaryota > Metazoa > Chordata > Mammalia > Artiodactyla > Delphinidae > Delphinus > Delphinus delphis. Next base: position 55,675,749 of record NC_082697.1, read on the forward strand.
TTAGGAGTAAAACCTCACCCAATAGGACCAGACAGATTGTCAGTCCTTTATATTTCAAATAGGGGGTCACTTGGGGCCAAGGAGATGTGAAGATAAATATGGTTTCTGAGAGAACAAAATGAAACAGATATGTAGAAACAGACCATGAGAAACAGAGCAGACATCTCATGGAACCCTACAGAATGGAGAGGCATCCGTAGCTCACGATGCCTTTCCAGTTCCAGGCTGGCCTCCCTTGGCACCTGGCTGTATCCACATCAAGCGTTTCCATGGTTTCCTCATCTTTGCCTAATTCAGGTTGGATGGGAAAGGTCTTGACTGATGCAGTGCTACCCCATCTTTTGCAGAATGTGCCTTAATGCATTTGGGTGGATAAGTGGAATAATAGCATTGTAGTATTTATTGCTAATCTTGAATATAGACTTTACTTTTTGGTATTAGTTTTCCTGGGTCTCTAACAGATCCAAATAGCTACTGCTCTCTGCCTTCCTTCTACTTAACAGTAGTACAGATGGATTTTTAAAGTAGAGCTCCCTGTGTAAATCCTGCACAGATCCAAGGACAAATAAATACTTCGATGTCACTGTACCTAAACACCAGGTAGAGTAACTCTTTGTTTGGAGATCATTAGCCAGCAATTGAGCCCCGTGGGTGACAACTTCATGAACCAAGGTCTATGGCTGGCAAGTGCCAGAGTCGGAAGTCAAGTGTTTTTTTGAATCTGACTTTGAAGCTTGAATGATGGTGCTATTCTGTGTTAAACATAATGGCCAAGAAACTCATAGATAGATAGATAGATAGATAGATGAATGGGTAAAGGGACAAATGGATGGATGGATAAATGGATCAATAGATAAGACATAGATAGATAGATAGATAATGGGTGGATAGATGGACGTAGATATGGATAGATATGATAGAGATAGAGATGCAGATACCAATACGCAGGTAGAAGGGGGAGCACGTAGGAATTTTCGTAGACACTGACTTTTGTGGCAATATCAATAGAGAATGGGATGACAACAAACAAACAAAGCAAAACAGAAGACCTCAATGTGATAGTGAGCTGTATTAAGTGGGAAAATGAATAGAATGAGAGAAATGAGGTACTTTGTGTTCAGTGACCCACAAAGCCTGGTATTATATGTTTAGTTCCACACAGGGCTCTTTAAGAGAGAAAGTGGAAGATGGGAATTGTCCAGCAGAAGGTAAACAGGGTGGGAAGATACTGGAAGTTCATTATAAAAAAAAGAAAATAGTCAAGGGAATGAGTTTTTTTCTTGAGAGGAAAGGCACTTAGGAAAATTAATTCCTTCTTACTATGAGGAACTCAGTTTACAGGAAGAGAAGATAAACAGTGAAACCCTGGAGACTCGCTGTTAGAACCATGGATAGAAGCTTAAGGGAGACAAAGTTAGGGACCATATCACAGTGATGCTCAGAGAGTCAAAAGCTAGGTTTCCAAATCTCGGTCCCTTTTGTACCACCTTCACTGTATCTGCAGAAAACCTGCCCTATGTTTTGGTCCATTTTTCTTTAAACTGACTTCTTATTAAGTGTAAATAAATGTATTTTAAAAGAATACCTTCTAGCATCACTATACATGGAAAATAAGTGCCATTCATTGTAAACAAGAGTAAAGAATAAAAATAAATAAGATGAAAAGACAGTGATATGGAATTCCATCTGGTCTGAAGGCTGCTACCTCTCTGTTAAAAAAAAAAGAATGATAAGAATTAATGTCATACGTAGAAAACAAACTTATGGTTACCAAAGGGGAAAGGCAGGGGAGGGATAAATTAGGAGTTTGGGATTAACAGATACACACTACAGTATATAAAATAGATAACCAGCAAGAACATACTGTATAGTACAGGGAACTATACTCAATATTTTGTAATAATCTATAAGGGAAAAGAATCAGAAAAAGAACATATATATATATATACACACACATATAACTATATATGTATATAATATGTATACAATATGTATGGTATATATATGTATATTATGTGTATATAATATGTAGTATGTATATATACATATATATGTATGTATATATATATAACTGAATTACTTTGCTGTATACCTGAAACTAGCACAACATTGTAAATCAACTATATCTCAATAAAAAATAATTAATGTATAAAATACATACTTAATTACTAACTTACACCAAGTAAACTAAATTACTTACATCATCTTCATATTTAAAAATAAGAAAGTGCATCATGTACATCTCATAGGGGGGTAAAATTCACAAAGAGTGAAATAAATTTACAAAAATGGTAATTTGGTATAAGAAAAGAAGGATTGGAAAGTGTTGGCGAGGTGTTAGAGGATGTTGAGATCACCTCCTTGATGTCAGAAGAAATGTAAGAGGGCTAAGAAGGACATCACTTTCACTCTGGGAGAATTAATGTCCATAAGCATTTATCATCTCTATCTAAACAGCCCTTCAGAGGTGCATCCCATCCTTTGGGAAACACTGACCGGGATGTCCAGTGATGGGTCATTTAGCAAATAGGGAGCTTCAAGTCAAAGAAGTATTTCTAAGAGACCATAGTCAGCAGGGATGTCGGTTAGAAGGTTACCCAGCTACCAGGCAGCCAGAACCCTTCTGGCTCAAGGTGTTCATAATTTCATGGTTTACTGAGTGGGACTTTCTATAGAGAAAGGGACCTTGCTTCCACCCCGTCCCATGGCTGGAGCTCCTGGTTGGCTCCACAGGGCTGCTCTTTGACGTCTGTGTGTTTATCCCACACCACAATGAAAGCTCCCCGTTTTCCAGGACAAACGTGAGAGGGGTTGTTTGTGACTCGGCCGGCAGGCATGCAAATCGGGCCGCGCGGCACTCAAGGCAGCTCCTCATTTCTCAGTGTCACTGTGGATCTTGTATAACTTGCGTTGTTTCATTCTCCTGGTAATGCAGTCATGATTTCTTCCTGATTGAGTGGGAAGTAGCTCAAGCAGTGCCACCGAAGAGTGCCGGCGGGGAGGAGGAGGGGCAAGTGGCACCCAGGAAAGGACCATGTCCTTTTCACTTTTCCTGCACAAATCCAAAGGCGCCTGTCTTGGAGATGGAGAAGGTGATGAAGGCCACATATAACATAGCGCAAAATGGTACGGTCTTTGCAGCCAGACGCAGCTGAGCTCTGATGCCAGCCCTGCCATCTACTGTTATGTAAACTTGGGTGAATAAGTGATTTAATCTGTTTAGGCCCCAATTTCTTCATAAATACAATGAGGCTAATAAAATAACAACTCACAAGGTCCTTAAGAGAAATGGCTGAGATAAAGCAAATTCACATAAAACATCTGTTTAGTTCCTCTTTTATGTTCGGAATACACTGGTGCTGCAAGGCAGAAGGAGGCGCAGGAGTGAGCCGTAAGCTTGCCTTGTCATCAGCTCACCTGCATATTGTCATTCCCAAGGGAGATGGGGCTGGGAATTAGGAAAAGGTGTTTGGTATAGATTTGGGGGTAACTGAGATAAACAAAGAAACCAGCCCTTTCCCCTAAATTTGCTGTGGCATATGTCCACTCATTTCTTTTTTTGTTTTTTTGGGGTTTTTTGCGGTACGCAGGCCTCTCACTGTTGTGGCCTCTCCCGTTGCGGAGCATAGGCTCCGGACGCGCAGGCTAAGCGGCCATGGCTCATGGGCCCAGCCGCTCTGCGGCATGTGGGATCTTCCCGGACCGGGGCATGAACCTGTGTCCCCTGCATCGGCAGGCGGACTCTCAACCACTGCGCCACCAGGGAAGCCCAACTCATTTCTTAAATTTATTTATTTTTAATTAAAAATTTTTTTTTTGCTTTTTTTAAAATGTTTTATTTTGTATTGGAGTATAGTTGATTAACAATGTTGTGATAGTTTCAGGTGTACAGCAAAGTGATTCAGTTATACATATACAGGTATCTATTCTTCTTCAAATTCTTTTCCCATTTAGGTTGTTACAGAATATTAAGCAGCTTTCCCTGCGCTATACAGTAGGTCCTTGTTGGTTATCCATTTTATATAGAACAGAGTGTACATGTCAATGTTCACTCATTTATTTAGCAAATATTTCTACTGAGTAACTGCCATATTCTACACATGGCATTAGGTCCAGTGGATTCACTGGTGGAAAAGATAAGCGCCCTTCTTGTGCTCATGAAGCTTATAATCTACTGGGATGGAGAAGACTCACCCTGACTTACTAAATACACATGTGACGAATGTTCTGAAAAGTGACAGACACAATGAGCATCTATTCCAGGGAGATCCAAAAAGTCGTCAGAGTCAGGAAATATTTCTAGGAGTGGGCAATTTTTTAATCCAGGCCCTGAATAATGAATTCATTCAGCTCATTGGTGAGGCATGGGGAGAGAGGAAAAGGCCGGCTCATTGGAGGAATAAAAATCAGCTCAGCATGTCTAGGGGGCCCTCGAAGAGTAAGCAAATTTTCATTTTGCTGATTAAGTACATCTTTTAAAGCAGCTATTGACTATCATAATTTCATGGAAGAAAACTTTTGAACACCAGGAAAATAAGGAGACACTGTTAGATTAATGTCAGCCCTTTGAACTGAATAAATTCAGAGTTATAAAATATCCACTTTGTTTTGCTTACTTTTACTTAAAAACGTGTCTGTCACCATTGTAGGTTTCCAAGACAGGTAGAGAAAGAGCCAAATCACTCTTACTAAAGAGAGCTTTTGGCTCCAAATTGATAACTTATTTTCTCCCAGTGAGCTGACCCAGAAGATAGATAAACATCAAAGACTTGCATTCACTCACTCATTCATTCATTCAGCAGGATCCCTTGAGCTCCGTGTGTATACACAAGACACTGGAAAGAGCAGCAGAGACTGAGGAAGATACTATTTGTCCCAGGAAAGTGCACATCTCTTCCTTTCTCTGTCGAGTTTCTAGAATTGGGGCTGAGTCCACAGAATCTGAGTTGAACCAGTCAAGCTTCCATCACATATAAACAATATCATGTGATATTTGTCTTTCTCTGTCTGGCTTACTTCACTTAGCAGGATCATCTTTAGGTCCCCCCATGTTGCTGCAAATGGCATTATTTCATTCTTTTTATGGCTGAGTAATATTCCACTGTGTATATAGAGAGACCACAGTGTAATTATTGGGCTGGCCAAAAAGTTCGTTCGGGTTTTCACTTAATGTTACAGAAAACCTGAACGAACTTTTTGGCAACCCAATATATTCGGTTCACTACTGGCTTCAGATGTTTTCAGAGTCAGATCAGGGCTTTCCCTCAGCAGGGTGTGGTATCTGAGCACTGGCCAGACCCCAGAGATCTCACTACACTTCACAGAGCCACCAGCTTTCGGGGTCACTGAGGAATTCTCTCTGTCGTCAGCCCACCCTGATTTTCTGTGCCTCTGGCGATTTCTCCCCACCTAGCTGGCCTCCCCCAGCACTGTGGAGTTGCTGCCTGAGCCTGGTGAAGGCCTGTGTATCCAGGGATACATCTCAGCTCTCCGCCCTGCCCGCACCTTTCTGCAGCCACTCCTAACACTAGGCTGTGCCTCCGGGCTTTCCCTCAGCTCATCAGACCTTCGCGGGTCCGTGCCAGGCACTCTGAAAAGGATCCTCCTCTAAGCCCTCCTGTCCTGCCCTCGCCATGTGGCCTTTGTGTGGGAGCTCCAACAGATTCTAGTCCATCATGGTAGCCCACAGGGTCTGGTAAAAGTTTGGCTGATTTCTCCTTTCAGTTTAAGGTAGGTTTGCTCCTCCCACCTTGCCCAGGGGTAAAAGAAGCCACGGGTTTCTTCTCTCCTATAAATAGCTTAGTTCTTTCTGGATTTTAGTTTCGGTTTCTTTGCATCTCTAGATTTCTCCTCTCGCCCCCACTTCTCCCCCTCCTTCTCCTTCCTCTTCTTCTTCTTGTTCTTTTCCCTCCCTCACTCTCTCTCTGTCATCTCTTTCTCTTTCTCCCTATATATACGAAGTATAGTAAATAAAGCCAAATTCTACATACTGCCTTCTCTCAGTAACATTTTTCTACCTCTCCTCCAGAGGTAATAATAAACAATGTTTGTATATATGATTCGTATTTTATATACTTTGACTAACCATCAAAATATAAAGAGTTGTAGTGTTATGAACTTAGACAAATTGCATATACTATGCATATCATTCTGAAGTTGCCTTGGTTTCCTCAGCATTCTGTTTGGGGATCCATCCAGGCTAACACAAGGAGATCGAGTTCTTTGATTTCATCTTCTGTTCACAATTCCATTCCATGAGTACCACACTGTATATTTATCTGTTACCCTCCTGGTTGACAGATGGATTGTTCTTTTCTAAGGGTTAGGGGTATAAACATAGGGGATAAAAGGGGGAAAGTAAAGTTCAGTAATTTGAGCACCTGTTTTGTATTATTTTAGGACTGCGGCAGAAGATATAACATGTGTCCAGTTTAGTGGGATAGATGGGGAGGTACGCAATCATTGCATTTGCCTTTTAGGAAGATTGATCTTGAGTACATAGGGCATATGGGAAGGAGTCGTTGGACACAAGGAAACTCAGTAGGAATAGTCTGTGATGAACTCCAGGGGTCCGATGAGGCACTGGAGAAGTTCAAATGAAAGCAGTGATTGTGGACAGTGGGAAATAATATGGACATGGGACCAACATGGCTGATACAGTGAGGGTGGGAGGGAAGCCCACACTTGCCTTTCCCCAAAACCTCTGCTTGCCCACCAAGCCACACCTGTGCTGTCCAGAGAGACAAGGGTCAGTCTGTGGAGAGACCCGATGTTGGGGATAAAGTAGTGTATAGTTCTCAGTGTCTGCTCCTAAGAAACTCAGAGGACTTAAGAAGTCCAGTGGGAGAAATAAGCAAACTGACTTTATAATGTAGAGCAAAGCTGTACTGTCTACTGGTGTGTCTGCTCCCAGCACAAAATGGGCACAAAGGATGAACAGCTGTGCCAGATGGTGAACATGAAGGGGTATTTCCAAGAGATGATGTCTTTTCAGCTGAGATGGAAGGACAAGTAGAATGTAGCCAGGAAAAGAAAAAAAGAAAAAGTGTGTAATCACAGTCTAGGTAGAACAAACAATTTTCAGGATTATACGACCAGGACAGCTACATAATGATTGCTAGGTGTCCGGCACAGTTCTACGTTTATTTCCTCCTCACAGCAACCCCCTAAGACAGGTGGTGTGATTGCTATCATTCTCATTTTCTGGAGGAGTAACGTGAGGCAGAGAGAGGCTAAAGTCACACACCCAGTGAGCAGCAGAGCAAGCGATGAATTAAGCCCTAACAGCATGGCTCAGGGACCACGCTCTCAATCCCTGTTGTACATCAGCTCTCACTGTGACTGCATACGGTTCAGCACAGAAGCCGTCAGTGGCTGTATTCCAACTCAGGATTCAGTAAGGTTTTCTGGGTGGAAGTGTCCAGTAGAAAGAGCCCGAGAGTGAGAAAATGGGGCTGGGGGTGAGGAGGGAGGGAGGTCTTAGTGCCTGTGTCATGCATGCCCGGGGGAGCGGAGGCTAGGCAGGAAGGGAATGGTAAAAATGGGAGGCGACACCAAGAAATGACATCCAGATGTTACCACAGGCGGATGCAGCTGGGCTGGGCTGCACGTGATGCTCCTCTGGTCCCCGTTCTCAAATTCCACCTTGATGCAGTGACTCTCAGTCCTAATCATTTCTCTCACTTCCTGGTCTGCATATTCAACTGGTTTTTACACTTTTTCCATCTGGAAAATTTCCAGGCAACCTGTTTAGAGCAGGCAATGTATAAATGTGAAGTTCCTTCCTTCCTTCTTCCTTCCTCTCCTCCCTTCCTTTTTCACGCACTGGATGAGCATCTACTATTTACAAGACCATGTGTTTTTTAGGCTAGAGCAGGCATGAAGGGGCAGCCTTGCTAGTTACAAACATGGATCACCTATGGCTTCCCTCCTCAAAGAGCTTGCAGTCCAGTAGAAAAAAAACCCAACATTTATCCTGAAACTTTTTTTTTCCATCAGAGAAGTCTTGAAAAATTGCTCTATGATGTCAAGAAGTTGGGGACAAGGGAAATCTTTCCTTTTCACACCATGCTCAAATTGGGAGAAAGCTCAGAAAATTGTGGCTTTGGGCTCCTATCTTTGTGTTCAGAATTCTGTGGAATATATCCCAGAGTTTCTGAATATATCCCTAGTCTTGTCTGAAAAACTAGTAGATCTGTGATAATATTAAACATAATTAAATATAATTACTATCGCTAAGATTAATGATATATAAGTTAATAATAATAGCTGAATCATATGTAACGTTTACTATGCCCCAGAGATTTTTCTCAGTGCTTTCCAAATAGAAAGTTGCTTGGTCTTTGCAAACATCTTATGAGAGAGGTACTATTATCATCTTACTTTATAGATGAGGGGATTGAGATATAGGTTACGTAGTTGGTCCAAAGCCACATAGCTCAGAAATGGCAGACATGAGATTTGCACCCAAATGGTATGGCTCTGGAGACTCAACTTTGAACCACTGTGAAATTTTTCCTCTTACTTACAAGTAAATAAAACTACTTAGCACATAGAAGTTATACTTTATTTTCTCAATGACTATTTTTTTTTAAATTATCTGAGCATCTGAAAAATGTTTTGGCCTTTAAAAAAAAAACAAACTCTCACATTCCAAAACCTGATTTCTACAGATTTAAATGAATCTCATTTACGGGCAAAGAGACTTAGGAAATGACTTTCCCACGATCGTGAAGACAGTAACAGGACATGGCTCAGGACCCAAGCAGTGTAGAAAAATGTTGCCAAGTATAGGCTTTGAGACAGAAACAGCTAGAATGAAGTCCCAGCTCATTCATTAACTAGCCCTGTAGGCTGGAGCATGTTGCATCTTTGCCCTCAGTCTCCATTTCTCCATCTTTAAAATGGGAAGGACATTCTATGAACCTCACAGTGTTGTTATAAGGATCAATTGAGACAACATATACAATGTGACACGCATCATGCCTACACATTGTAGCACCTCTGTTGTTACAGGTATTCTTCTGGTTGTAATTATACCATTTTAGCTCACCCGAATCTCCTCAACTTAAATCCAGTGGTCTCTCCGGGGGATCAGGCAAAATCACCTGCTTGTGTGGGAGTATGCCCTCACCCCGTCCAGGCTTTACTAATAGCAGCAGCTACTATAGCCAAATAAAATGGGCTCCATGACCTCTTATCACCATGTCTGAAGAGACCCAGCTCAGTGAAAGAAGACACAATTTCTCGCTCTGTTGACAGTCAAGGACTCATGTTTCCAATCGTCAAGTCCTTCAGAAGATTCTGCCGTTCCAGCTGATTTGTCATGTTTCCTTCTTTAGTTTTCTGATAGCCAGTAGCAGTCATCTGAAATAAAATGCCAATGTGCAGGTTCTAGGACGAGAATTTAGATGTCAGCCAAAGACCTTCATGGTCACATGCCCAGATGCAAAATTTTACAAAGGTGGAGGGGAGGTGGCAGGGGCCATGAAAGAACGCAAGTAACAGGAAACATGTTGTGGCTGAGAGAGGCTTGATCTCAGAGCTTTGTATCCTAGTGTGAAGAAAACTCAGTTTGGGATTCTAATGACATCCTCCTGGTCCAAAGAGCCCCATCATTCTTCAGACAATGGTGAAAGCATATCCGAGCTCAATTGGAGCCTCAGAACCTGCGGTGGAATTGCACTCGTCTGCTCATCTTTGTGCAAGGGTAGTTCAGTATTCTCCATGGATTTCTGATTCTTTAAAACAATTTCCTACCCACTTCAGAATTTGTCACATTTTCTCCTCGGCTTCTTTCTGTCATTTTTGCTGCTTTCTTTCCTTCTCGGGCTTATGAAGACATCCATCCTGCTGGAGGAGACCATCAATAAAAATCACCGTGCTCAATGCTGTGATCAGCCAAGAACAATGCTCTTCCTTACTTGAGTTTTCGCCAAATCAACATCACATGCTTTTTCACCTTCCCTTACGACTAGCATTTCAGATGTCGGGAAGTGATCTTCAAATGATAAATGATTAAATCTTCCTATAAAGAGAGGAGTCTGGGAGAAACATTCAGCAGGCAGTGGAGACTTTTTTTCAGCAAATACCCCTGTCACACTGAGTGGGTCAAACCAGGGTTCTTCACAGGCCATGTGGGCAGGACTTTAGGATTTTATTGAGACTCTTACGGGCATGAAACGGCATGAATGTAGGTCTGTAATGGGCAGCTAGATTTGTCTTGCCCAATAGCTCTTCTCTTTCTTCTGGTTACATAAGTTTTTTTTCCTTTGCAAAATTTCCTACCCCAACCCACCTGTCTTCTTAATCAATGGAATGAGCATGTGACTGCAGCAAATTGGTCAGAGCAGCCTATCCTCTTGGACACAACCATTGATGCAGGAACCTGCATGGGATCCAGGAAGGGCCAATCAGGGATTGATACGGCCGCTAGGAAAGAGATGCTTTCGCCTCAAATGCTGTGAGGTCTATACAAGTCTGGCATTTTGCACTCACTTGGAGAGAGTCTGGTTGAGAAATAAACCAACAAAGAGGGAAATAGATTTGAGAGATGGCAGAGAGAGAGAGAAACAGAGAGAGATGACATCATTTGGGGCCTTGCAATAAGTTACAGCTGAATCTGTAACAATCTGAATCACACAAAAATGTTTCAGTTGCCTGAATCAATAAAAAACCCTTATTCCCACTCCCTCCTCCCATTTTCTGTTGTTGCTTAATCTACTCTTAGCTGCTTTCTGTCACCTGCAACTAAGCCATTTAATGTAATCCCTTTCAAAAGATTTTTTTTTTTTTTTTTTTTTTTGCGGTATGCGGGCCTCTCACTGTTGTGGCCTCTCCCATTGCGGAGCACAGGCTCCAGACGCGCAGGCTCAGCGGCCATGGCGCATGGGCCCAGCAGCTCCGCGGCATGTGGGATCTTCCCGGACCGGGACACGAACCAGTGTCTCCTGCAGCGGCAGGTGGCCTCTCAACCACTGCGCCACCAAGGAAGCCCAGGAGCAGGGTTTTATAATTAAAACATGTGAGGTCCACAGATACAAGAGAACAGACTTGTGGTTGCCAAGGGAGAATGGGGTGGGGGAGGGAAGTATTGGGAGTTTGGGATTAGCAGATGCAAACTATTATATATAGAATGGATAAACAACAAAGTCCTACTGTATAGCACAGGGAACTATATTCAGTATCCTATGATAAACCATAGTGGAAAAGATATGAAAAAGAATATATATATATACACACACACACACATATATATATAAAACTGAGTCACTTTGCTGTATAGCAGAAATTAATACATTGTAAATCAACTATATTTCAATAATATTTTTAAAAATTAAAAAAAACACGTGAGGTCCAGCTTTAAGTATCACATACAGATATTTGTTCCTTCCCATGTGAAAACATCACAGTGGCTACCCTAGTCCCAAGCACTTTCCAAGTGTGCACGCAGTTAATCCTCACAGCATTCTATGAGGGAGGTGCTATTTTTATCCCCAGACATAGTTGGGGAAACTGAGGCACAGATAAAGAAATTTGCATAAAGAATATTTGGAAATATTTGGAAAGAGTAGAGCCAGGATTCAAGTGGGCAATCTCCAGGCCTGCACTCTGCCTACTATGCTACATGACCTCTTGCTGATAATCATGCTGAAGGTGAAGAAGTTCCTGCTGATGGTAACTCCCTGAGCTGATGTCTGCCACATTTCATTCATTTCAACATCACAAGCTCATGGTTTTATCCCCATGTCACAGTAGAGCACAATGAGGATAAGAAAAGTGAAATGATTTGCATGAGGTCACAGTAAGAAAAAAACAACCACAAAAATCCGAACCAGGACTCAATCCTAAATCTGTCTGACTCCAAAGTCTATGCTTTCTGAAATGCAGTGAGCACTCTGTGACTTTGACCTAGAAAGGACCAAGACCGTCACAAATCTTCAAGTTCCCAGGTGCCACCAGTGCAGCATTCAAGATTCCTCATGAGTGCAATAAAGCATGGCTGAAGGAAAGCCAATTGCTCCTGCAGAGAAGGACTGGGTCTGTAAATACACAACTGAATTTCCACATGAAGCTCGTTCCTGTCTAAGAATCACCACTTTCCTAAATCCCTGTAATTTCTCATCCTTTCCATCCCCAGCACGAGCAGTGGACTTTCCTGAGGGGACCATTTCTTTCACAAACTATGAAGTTGTGGTCATTTCCTAAGAGCTCCGAGTATGTGATGACAGGATGTGAATAGCAGTGATGTGTGTAGGGGATGCTTAGCCTGGCTCGCTAAGCCAGGCACTAGCCCTGCAATCCGTGTTTGTAAAGGATAGATTATGACACAGCGTGTGCCTTCGAGGTTGCCTGTATATAAATAGAGAAATCATCAGTTTGGATCTGTTCCCAGGGATGACATTAACTCTTTTTTTAAAAAAATATTTATTTATTTATTTGGCTGCGTTGGGTCTTAGTTGTGGCATGTGGGATCTTTCATTGCAGCGTGTGGTCTTCTCTCTGTGGTGCGCAGGCTCAGTAGTTGCGGCACTCAGGCTCTAGAGTGCATGGGCTTAGTTGCCCCGCAGCATGTGGGATCTTAATTTCCTGACCAGGGATCAAACCCATGTCCCCTGCACTGGAAGGTGGATTCTTAACCACTGGACCACCAGGAAAGTCCCGACATTAACTCTTTTTTTTCCTTAAATTAATTAATTAATTAATTAACTTTATTTTCAGCTGCATTGGGTCTTTATTGCGGTGCGCTGGCTTCTCATTGCGGTAGCTTCTCTTGTCGCGGAGCATGGGCTCTAGGCACGCGGGCTTCAGTAGTTGTGGCTTGTGAGCTCTAGAGTTCAGGCTCAGTTGTGGTGCATGGGCTTAGCTGCCCTGCAGCATGTGGGATCTTCCCACAGACCAGGGCTCGAACCTGTGTCCCCTGCATTGGCAGGCAGATTCTTAACCACTGCGCCACCAGGGAAGCCCCTGACATTAACTCTTATTTAATGCAAAACTAGAGCCAGTTCCCCACTCTAATGTCTAATATCTACCTATCAAAGGCTGGTGGAATAAATTACAGAACATCCACACAGTGGAATATTATACAGCACTTCAAAGGAATCTGCAATATCTCCATGGATTGCTGTGGAGACTTTACCAGGATATAGTCCAAAATTAAAAATCTAAAATGTACAAAAGTGTTTATAACATGCTGCTATCATTAAGAGAAGGCAAGTAGGAGTATGTAGTAGCTTGTGGGATCTTAGTTCCCTGACCAGGGATCGAACCCAGGCCCTGGCAGTGAAAGCACTGAGTCCTAACCACTGGACCACCAGGAAATTCCTGAGTATGTAGTAACTCATATTAAAAACAATGAGAGTGTGAGTACTATTTCTAGCAGCTCTTGTCTAAGTTCGAAATTATTTCCAAATAAAAAGTTTAAAAATGTAAAAAAAGAACACAAAAAACCTTCCAAAAACAAACAAACAAAATGAAAGTGTTTTTAAAAATCTAAAATAAAGAAAGAGGAAAAGAGGGAGAAAACAATGTGGATGGGACAGAATCTTGACTTCTTTGATAATAAATTGTATAGATTGGGCTTCCCTGGTGGTGCAGTGGTTGAGAGTCCGCCTGCCGATGCAGGGGATACGGGTTCGTGCCCCGGTCCGGGAAGATCCCACATGCCGCGGAGCGGCTGGGCCCGTGAGCCATGGCCGCTGAGCCTGCGCGTCCGGAGCCTGTGCTCCGCAACGGGAGAGGCCACAACAGTGAGAGGCCTGCATAGTGCAAAAAAAAAAAAAAATCATAGATCATAAATTGTATAGATCTTGCTCTGAAACCATGTAAATATTTTCCACAATCACAAAACCAATTTATAGTTTTAAAAGCAATTCCTAAAACATAACAAATGAGCCTGATTGTTCATCAAGCTGATGGCGTACACATAGAGAGGGAAACTATATCGTGATTTTAAAATAAGTAATTTCACTCTATATCACTAATGAGATATACTCTGTCACCTAAAATAACTGGGGGGAAACTGTTTCAAGAAAGTGTATCAGTAGTGGTAGTGTTGCTATTGTTACTGTGGGTCTGCTGTATGTGTGGTATGAGACAAAACAAATGAGAAATCATGTTGGCTTCATTGGGGACCAGGATTTCTAGCACAGAAGAAAGGAAAGGAAGATTACTGAAGTTAGTCCTGGATTCAATTTGTAGGTACATTTTTCTGTAGGAGAATGGGGATCTAAATATTTCACCACAAGCTTGTTTCCATCAATGGCCCAAGACTTCTGACCCTGGGCAGAGGGCTTGTTCTGATACAGATTGCTCTTTAAGGTATAATCTGAAATTCTTAAGTGAAAATATGTCTCTGGAAAGAGAAATAGTTGGTTTTGTGGCTCATGGCCCAATTAGCATCCATCACTGTGACTACATACACATGGAGGGGGTGGGAGGTTGGTTTCCAAGCTCTTTCTTTTGCGAGCATGTCAAGTAACAACTATGGGGTTTTTTTGCGGAGTGGGGGGCGCACACTTGATGGCTAATTCTCATCCTTTGAACTCTCTCTTCCAGTTAAAAATCATTATTAAATTTAAATTTAAAAAGTGATGACATGTCCAAAGGCAAAAAGCCATGAAAGAAGATCAGTTAATCCTGAATAATTAAGTCAGATCTTGGTTATTTTTCTAAATTGATTGAACCTTAAACATCAGGGTGAAAGATACTTTAGAGCTTTGGCATCAGGTAGACATAACCTAATACCCAACATGTAAGTATGATTTCAAGCCGGCTGCCCAGTAGACCAGAGTATGAACTTCTATGGTGGTAAAATGTAGACAATTGTACCTTTTTCTTAGAGTTTTTGTGAAGAGTAAGCAAAATAATGAGGTAACATCAAGAGACTGACACAGATACGGTAGGCATTCAACAAGTTATCACTAGGCTATGCTTCAGAATTAGGGCCAACTGGTATAGTATATGTGCCCTGGAGTTTTGCCACTCAGCTAGTCACCTTCAATACTTTCCCAAATAGAGTAGGTTTGCTAGGCAAATCACAAGTCCTTGAGGAAAAAGAACATAAATGCTGAAGAATAACTTCACTTTGAGTTGTGATTGTCCTTAGGGATATTTTCCAAATATTCCCTTCTTTTGAACACAAGGTAGAATGTCATTTCTTGAGTATGACGCCATTGACTAGAACTAAGTGATTAGTTCTGTCCATTGAATTGTCAGCAAAAGTGACATTCGTGAGCATCGAATGCCAGTACAAGACTCTCCCCAGCTCTCTCATAGCACAACAACTGCCAGAGATGTTTCAGTTGACAACTATTCTATCAGCCTAAATTCCCAGCTAACTAGAATAAGCAAAGTTCCTATGCTGACTCGTGTTGGATATATAGTGACAGCAAGAAATCAAGCTTTTTTTTTTTTTCTTAAGCTACTGAGAGTTGGGAGATGCTTGTTGCTACAGCATAATCCAATCCATCCTGACTGATACATAACATCAATTGGATTTTAGCAAATTGATTTTCTATAATTCAGTTAAACTGATTTTTTTTGCCTTAGGGGGGGCTTTTTCATAGTTACCCTCAAAAATTCTTCAGATCCAATAATCAGCATTTTATGTACAAATTTGATTGCCTTATTCAGATTGCTTTCTATCACGGCATAGATTAGTAGGTAACAGAAATGCAGTCAAGTACCTCTCTCCTCAAGGGGATACCCTCATCACCTACTATTCTTCTTAAACATTACAGTCACTCTGGTATTCTTCCTGCTCCTCTGACAAACCAAGCTCATCCTCTGAGCCTTCGTACTTGCTGTTCCCTCTAGACACCCTGAAGCATGTTGTCTTCAAATCTTGAACTAGGTGGCTTCTTCTGTTATCCATCCTCTGCTCGTATTTCACCTCACCTGTCTGTCATTTCACCCTGTTTTATGCCCTTTGTAGAACTTAGCACTAACTGCATCTGTATTTTTTTTATGTATATGTTTGTTCACTAATTATCTGTATTCCCTCTGAACAAGACAACTCTTTTGCCTATCTCATTCACTGATAGAAAAAGACAGTGCTTAGAACAGGGGTGACAGACAGAAGATGCTCCATAAATGTTTATTTAAGAAAGGTGAGGGCTTCCCTGGTGGTGCAGTGGTTGAGAATCTGCCTGCTAATGCAGGGGACACGGGTTCAAGCCCTGGTCTGGGAAGATGCCACATGCTGCAGAGCAACTAGGCCGGTGTGCCGCAACTACTGAGCCTGCGCGTCTGGAGCTCGTGCTCCGCAACAAGAGAGGCCGCGACAGTGAGAGGTCCATGCATCGCAATGAAGAGTGGCCCCCACTCGCCACACCTAGAGAAAGCCCACGCACAGAAACAAAGACCCAACACAGCCAAAAATAATTAATTAATTAATTAATTTTTTTAAAAGAAAGATGAGTGTATGAGACATATTTTCTTCCCTATTATTGCTGAAGGGTGTGTCAGTATCCCCTCAACCTTTGATAGAGGACCTTGGATGTGTTCTACTGAAAACATCAAACCCTTTGTGAGATTATTGTTTTACTTAAAACATTCAACTTCCTACATCTGTGCATCGTCTGAGACAGCAGTAGTGGCTATATTTTCTGACAAAGATATCCTTTCCCTCCTTTCTCTCCAGATGGTTCTGAAGTTTCCTCTTCATCAGGAGACATACTCTCCTCTCTGCTGGTTTCATCGTTTTTGTTTTGTTTTGTTTTAATGATTTATTTATTTAATTATTTATTTATTTTTGGCTGCGTTGGGTCTTCATTGCACGGGCTTTCTCTAGTTGCGGCGAGCAGGGGCTACTCTTCCTTGAGGTGTGCCGTCTTCTCCTTGGGGTGGCTTCTCTTGTTGCAGAGCACGGACTCTAGGCTCGCAGGCTTCAGTAGTTGCAGCACGTGGGCTCAGTAGTTGTGGTTTGTGGGCTCTAGAGCACAGGCTCAGTAGTTGTGGCACATGGGCTTAGTTGCTCCGCGGCATGTGGGATCTTCCCAGACCAGGGATTGAACCGGTGTCCCCTGCATTGGCAGGCGGATTCTTAACCACTGGACCACCAGGGAAGTCCCTTGCTGGTTTCCTCTTGACCTCATCAGTCACAAAAATTCTCGCAGGAGATCTGTTGTTTGGATCATTTAAACTTTGTGAATTTTGAAACTTTGTTTCATTTAATACTCGATGTGTACTTCTCTGAATAATTTCTACTTGGTTCCTAGAATATTGGTCTTCCTCTCATTCTCTTTTGAACGGCAGCTTGCCAGGACTTGCTAACTGCCCCCGGCCAAGTCTCTGTGGAGGAAAGTAGACGGAAGTACTTCATGCTGAAATACTATTTTTTGAATGATGGAGCCGACTTTGCAATGGAAAACTTAGCAGCCAAAGAAGATATTTAACAGCCCCTGCTTTTAAGCCCATTGCTTAACTAAATGACAACAGGATAATTCCATTTGGAGGACTTGAACCCCTCGGAGTAGATGGAGCCAATCACTTCAGGGTGTCAGTGGTACAGGTGAAGGCGTGGAAGGTAGTAGGTTGGTCCTCAGGCATCTGTCTTCTGGGGAGGCTTTTGCAACATTCAATGGAAATTTGCCTGTTTTCTCTCTTTCCTTAGAGAAGTCAAGGTAGGCGTTGGGATTCAATCTAGACACTCTATCCTGTCCTTATGCAGAAAATATTCCATGCTCTGGACAAAGTGTGCCCAGGATAGAGTGGCTCACGTTTGCAATAATACTACACATTTGAGGAACGGTCTCTGTTTTACAGCAATGTACACGTATGTTCTTATTGAAAAAAAATCTTTGCAGTCCCTGTTTATTGAGGCATCATCATTTTCCAAAATCAACTCTATTCCCTTCACAGAGGTCAATTTTATAAATGATTGTGTGTGTGAGATACATAAAAGGATGAGACTAAATTACAGAGTAATTTTTGAATAGTGTACAATAATTATGATGATGATGATGATGTTTATGGATGGTTTGTCCCAATGCCAAACACTGTGCTAAGTGCCTTATCTATAGTATATTTTATCACTTAATTCTCACAATAGCCCTATGCAGAAAGTACCATTTTAGAGATGAGGAAACTGAGGCACCAAGAGATTCATAAGCTTTTCCAAGGCCACGCTGCTGATGAGGAACTAGGAATGGACCTGGTAGTCTTGCCAGGACCAAAACTCTTAACCAGGAGTTTATACCTAGAAGAGATCATAAGGTATATAAAATTGTTGCATCATGGTTTTATTTCCTTTACCTCTATAACCAAGTGGTTTTCCCTAATGTTATGTTTCTAGGGAAACCTGGACCCACAGAAATTGCATGTGCATTTTTTCCCAGGAGCAAAATCATAGCTTTTATAAATTTCTCTAAGGAGTTCATGACCCAGAAAAAAATCATAATGGGTAATATCTGTGTTTATTTACTCTTTAAGGTTAATTTTTATTTACACATTCAACAGTTATTTCCTGACAGTTATCAAAGCATTGGGCAGAGGGACATGGTCTTCTGCATCCAGGGGTCCCAAAAGTATGTTCACACATCATGATGATGGTCCCCTCTGATTCTGAGATTTTATGAATCTCCAGGCTGCTGTGTCTACATCAGTCTGTGGTTATCTGTCCTTTTCCAGTTTACCCAGAGTCATGGCCACCCAGTTAAGCACAGCACTGTTCTAAAATTAGTCCCTATGTATTAATTCCTACCTTCTCATTTGTATCAAGCATTCCTTAAAGGCAAGGATTGATGCCGTCCACATTTCTGGCATCTCTACCCAGCCTTTCATCCAGGGATGGGCAAAGAGCAATTACTTAGTGGATGTTCTTTGAACATTCCTCAATAAGCCTGGTGCAGAGAAGCGAATCAGCAAGATAGAGATTCACCTCCCCCCACCTCTGTCTCTGACAATTGTTTGATAATTAGAGATCACTTAAGTTAAGTGTCTGTCACATAGGAGGCTCTTGGTAAATATTTGTGCCTTTTGTTTCTGAGTGGTCTCACCCCACCCCCACCCCGTTGGTTGGACCAAGTCAAGAGGGACGAGAAAGTGTTTCCCTGCCTGCAACCCCCAAATGGCCCCTTCCCGGCGCTGAGCTGGAGTCAGAGAGTGGCTTTTCCCCAAGCCTTTCCATCTCTACCATCTGCGCAGCCAACTGTTCTCTCGCTGCAAGCTTCCCGCTTGCAACCCCGCTAAGCAGGTGTGGCTGACGCCTGCCTCTTCTCTGCTTTGCATGCGGAATCTGATTGCGTTTGACAGGCTGCTCACGATGGAGAGAAAAAACCCCATGAATTGGATTAAATGCTCTTTGTTTAGACTTTATTAGCCAAAGAGGCTGCTGCATCATTAATTGCAGAATAAGCTATAATCTCAATGGAGGCAGAGACTCAGCCTTGTGAAACACAGCCTTGCTTCCATGTAGGATGGTTTGGCAGGGAGGTGGGGGCAGGAGTGGTTCCTAATTGCCTTGCGGTTTTGAGGAATCAATGGGCACAGACAACGAGAGATGTCCTTTCCACCTTTATCCATCCACAGGACACTAGGAAACCAGATCACTTTGGTGGGTTGCTTACTTTAAGATTCAGTTTCCCCATTTGGGAAAGTATAGGGTTGTGATAAGGATTAAATAAAAAAAAAAAAATTTAAAGAGTAGCACAGTGCTTTGCATGGGGTTGAGCACTCAATATATTTAGGCTAATATAAATTAATAATAATAGTTATTATTATTTTATTATCATTGTAATGATTACTCTTCTTAAAATTTAGACCATACAGAGAAGTCCCCAGAGGCCAACCCTTCTTAAGTTGGGCTTCCGAGATAGAAATTTTAAAATAATAGAATCCTGGAAACTTCTATTTCACTTCAGTTAGACCAAAGAGAAGTGCCTTCTCCAGAGAGAAACAAATTCAGTCACAGTAGAGGAAGATTTAAGTGGACTGGTCTATGTTTATTCATGATAATGTAGATGAAGTGTCCTGAAAAAACAAATAACTCTTCTTTTTTAGATTATGCTGTTAAAAATACAAGTACAAACAAAGACACTTTAAAAATTCAACTCTTTGTCCCAGTTTATTAATCTGAAACTTTCTTAGTTTACGAAAAAGAAAAAAAAGAAAAAAGAACTTCTGCACTGAAAAGAAGTCCAGTCTGTCTAATGTGGCTGAGATGAGTAGACACAATCTCCTCCCTATTTAAAAATATCTTCCCCTGCTCATTACCCTGATGCTGAAATCCCTGCTTCTGACAGCTGTCCTTCTTCCTTGCCCCACGGTAGACATGCAGCAACCACGTGTTGAATAAATCCCAGATTCTCCTTGGGCTGACACCACCCATTGTGTCCAGCTACAGTCTTCCTTGAGTCCTCATTTATATTAGCATAGCTGTATCTGCTTTCTTTTGGAGAGTGTTTGCCTGGTATATCCTTACCATGTTTTTACTTTCAATATCAATTTTTTCTCACATCTAAGGAGTAATTTTGTAAACAGAATATATCTATATATCTATAGCTGTATCTGTCTATTTCCAATTCTGACAATCCCTGTCTTTTAGTTGTATTCATTCATCTATTTACATTTAATATAATTTATGATATATTTAGGTGTTATTCTACCACTTTACTATTTTCTTTATTTGTCTCATTTACTCTGTTTCCCTCTCTCTTCCTTGCTTGATTTCTATTGGGGTATTTTGTTATGCCATGTCCCCTTCTACTGAAATAATAATTATGCATACTTTTACTATTCTTTTAATAGTTAGAGATTAGAGCATGTGTCCTTGACTGTAGTAAAATATGAATTACTGTTCTCACTCATTTCCTGATATTTAGAACCTCGGTATACTTCTGCTCCATTTACTCCCTCTTGCCTTCTGTTGTATAATTGTCATATATTTTAATTCTGCATATACTTTAAATGACATAGGACAATGTTATCTTTCTGTGCCTTCAATAGACACACATTTTACACATACATCTAATCAAATTTTTCTGTTGCTGTTCATTCCCTTCTTCATTTCCATGCTTCCATCTAGAATAATTTTTCCTGAGCCTGAAGAACTTTAATTTTTAAGTACTTCTTTTAGTGTAGATCTGCTCTAAATTATGTCAGGTTTTGTTTTTCTGGAAATGTCCTTATTTTGCCCTCACTTCTTAAATATATTTTTGCTGTAAAGGATTCTAGGTTGGCAGTTACTTTTATTTAATGTTTGTATTTTGGTTTTCATCGTTTTCTAAGAATTAGCATAATACTTATTGTTATTTCTCTGAAGATAATGTTTTGTTTTGTTTTCTCTTCTCTCTCTGCTTTTAAGATTTTCTCTCTTTGGTTTTTAATAGTTTTATTGTAATGTGACCCAGTGTGGTTTTCTTTGTATGTATCTTACTTAAGTTTGTAGTGCTTCTTGAATCTGTGGGTTGATATCTTTCAACAGTTTTAGAAAATTCTCAGGCATTGTTTCTTCAAATATTGCTTCCGTCCCTTTCTGTCTGACATCCAATTCTGGTATCCCAGATACATGCATGTTAGATCAAAACACTGTGTCCCATATGTCACTTTTCTGTTTTTTACTCATACTTTTTCTCTCTGATCTTCTGTCTAAATGCTTTCTACTGATTTATCTTCTAATTCATTAATACTTTGTTTGATATGACTGCTGTGTCAGTTAAACACTATTGCAGTGTTAATTTCTTCTTTCCAGTCTAATGTTTTCCTTAAATTAGCTTCTCTGCATTTCAGTTATCTTTCTAAATTGTTTATCTTGTCTTTCATATTTTGAAGATACTAATCACAGTTGTTTTTCAGCCCATGTTTAATGTACTATCCAATACATGGATCACTCCTGGTTCCATTTCTATGGTCTATCTCTTCTGTTGGCTTCACATCTTTGTATACATAGGAAGTTTTGCATGAACGCCATACCACATATACTTGAAAAAATTGTAGAGGCTCTAGATGTTGTTGTCTTTCTCCTGGAAGAATTTATTTAGCTTCTAATCACAAGTTCAAGTAGGAGCAGATTATCTAAATACAATCAAGAATCAAGATGGTTCAAAAAATGCCTGTCTTGTTTACTAGAGCTTCTCCACTCTGTCAAATCCTGAACCCCAATCCGTATCTCCTTTGAACTTTTGGCATCTTCTCAGGCTCCCAACAGTGACTTTCTGCCTGGTGTTTCTGCCTCTCATTCTGTCCTCCATGTATAAATAAACAAATAACTCAAGGGGAAAACCAGCTTAGACTCTCAGACTCTATTCCTCTATTTGCCTTCTTTCTGGTATCTTGCCCACTTGGGTCCTGGCTGTCTGGATAATTCTAAACTTCCTATTTGCTTTACTTTTTGGCCTCCACAACCCTATGAGGCTGATGAAGTGGCTCTTTGTTGATGCTCTCTACTCAGATTCTCAAGCTTACGGGGCTCACCTCAGTGGTCTCCCTTCTCTCCAGAACCTTGCCACCATCACCCCCAAGTCATAGCTGCTGTGATAACTATCAAATACTTTCTATTATAACACAGTATTTTTAGTTGATTCTGATGGGAGTGTTGATCTGATACAAATGTGTTTGTCAGAACTGGAAATGGATATTTGGTTCTACATTTCAAGCTGCAGAATTTGTTAGACTCTCAGGTTTCTAGTGAGGACACTATTTTCTGTATCTCCAAACTGAGTCCCAGAAACCTGAAGGAAATGTCCCTCGAAGTCTTGAAGTTTCACTCAGAAAGCCCTCGGATGAAGTCCCACTTGGTGGCAGCGATGGAAATACAGACAGACGAAGCCTCTGATTTTCAAGAATGCCGTCTGGTCCCCTGGCAGCTTCACACCACAGTCTTTCCTCTTCAGAGAGAATGTCTCGTTCCATATGTTCCCCCAAACGGGAAGCTCGATTTAGGGCCTCTTTCCAAACGCAATTGCGGTTTCCCGTATGGATGGTTGGGAGTTTTGTTTCTTCCGGCTTTGCTGGGAGTCATTCAAGGTGAAGTCTCCTAGGTGTTCGGAAGGCTGTGCCTTTGGAGGGCATGGTGCTGGCCTCCAGGAGTCAACTGTGGATTCCTCTCTCAAGGTCTCAGTTCCTCATCTTTCAGACCCAGGCACTGTTCCAGACCCTTTCACCTCAACATAATATATTTGAAACCTTCCATTCCCTCACTTCCATGGCCAACATGGCTGACCTCTCCTCCCTTCATTCTGCCCAGCTCCTTGCCTCTAACCCAGCATCTCTCACCCTGAGTAACCACAAACTGGTATTTCTTTCATTTAGTTTCTCCCACTGCAAACCCACCCCTACAAGTCAAACCAGCTTCTACATGATATTTCTAAACACACAATTGGTCATGCCGGTATCCGTATTTAAAATGTTTTAACCTTATAGGCAGCACGTTTATACTTCCTTTGCGGAAGGAGAAACACACTGCATCCCCTGTGCAGAACAATTTGTGAATATATACCATGAAAAAATGCACATCCTCTTACCCTGAAATTCCAATTCTACTAATTTACCTTCAGAAATCCTAGTCAAGTATATCCGTTGCAACACTGTTCATAGTAAAGATTGGAAAAAGCCTAAATGATCATTAACTGATGCTATTTAAATAAATTATGCTGACTCTACAGGACTGCCATGTGGCTTTTTTTTTTTTTTTTTTAAAGCAGAAGGTGGACATTTCAGTGCTTTTATGGATCAATTTGCCAAGATACCTTTTTTTTCTTTTTTTTGCGGTGCATGGGCCTCTCACCATTGTGGCCTCTCTGGTCGCAGAGCACAGGCTCCGGATGTACAGGCCCAGCGGCCATGGCTCACGGGCCCAGCCGCTCCGCGGCATGTGGGATCTTCCCGGACCAGGGCACGAACCCACATCCCCTGCATCGGCAGGCGGACTCTCAACCACTGCGCCACCAGGGAAGCCCCAAGATACCTTTTTAAGTGAAAAAATAAAAACCAAGTTGTCAAACTGGGTAAACAGGATAATCCTTTATATGTTTCAAAAAAAGTGACAGAAAAATAGACATTTCTTCACTTATGCATCATCTGTCTTTCCACACTAAAGCCTCTGTTGAAAGACTTTGTCATTTATTCTATCTTCTGCATAATAATAAGGGCTCAGTAAATATTTGTTGTTTAATATATCAGAGAAAACGGCCTGGGTACTTATCTGTTGTGTCGTGGTTTGATTACAGTTTGAATCCACTTGTTTATGACAAAAATGAAGTTGTTTTTGAGAGTGAGGTGGTTTTCGAAAATGAAGTTATTGTTTTGATATAAAAGGGAAATTGTGCGCCGGGATGTGGTCATCCACACCTGTGTTTGCCAGTAAACCTTCAGTAGCTCAGCTGCTGACGGATCCTGGGGGTGCTTTTCCATAAGAACATGAGGACTTCCCTGGTGGCGCAGTGGTTAAGAATCCGCCTGCCAATGCAGGGGACATGGGTTAGATCCCTGGTCCGGGAAGATCCCACATGCTGCTGAGCAACTAAGCCCGTGCACCACAATTACTGAGCCTGTGCTCTAGAGCCTGCAAGCCACGACTACTGAGCCTGCAAGCCACGACTACTGAGCCTGCATGCCACAACTACTGAAGCCCACACACCCTAGAGCCTGTTCTCCACAACAAGAGAAGTCACCACAATGAGAAGCCGTGCACCGCAATGAAGACAGCCCCCGCTTGCCACAACTAGAGAAAGCCTGCATGCAGCAATGAAGATCCAACACAGCCAAAAATAAATAAATTAATTTAAAAATTTTTTAAATCTTAAAAAAAAATAAGAACATGGGAAGAAGCAACTATGGGGAGGGGACATTTAGACGATAAATGCTCAGAGTTTGTGAGGACCATTTAAGAGTGTTTGGTCTGGGCAAGACTCCCCTCTGCTGATCTCCGTAGCTCTCCGAAGACCTCGGGGCATTAGCTCCTGACGTGGTAAAGGCGACTCTGTTACCAGCAGTGGCAAAAGCCATGCTGCGGCTCTTAGAAGAAGAGCATCTTCCCCACCAACAGCAGCGCCATCATTCCCTAGCAAGAGGGATGCTTCACTTTCCTTTCCCCAGCAGTTGGGTATCAGCTAGTGGTTGGTTAAGCTGACTCTCCCAATAGCTAACTCGTAGAAAGGTACACCTCAACTAAATATGGACTTTATTTCTTTCATCTCCACTTGCCTGGAACAATAGTGTAATTAATCTCTCATTGGTTTGGAGTATGTTATTTCTTTGTTGGTTTATTAAGAGACATTATCCTGTATGCAATTGGCTTGTGAAATCATTATAATTCCCACTGTGAACCTGTGTTAAAGAAACTACTCACACAGATAATCTCGGTCTCTCAGCATAATTTGTCCTGAAACAAAGCACTGGGAGTCTGGGGTGAGAGAGTCTTGCTTTTTGTTGTTTACCCCCACCAAAAAATATCTTTGGGTGTAGAAGCTCCAATCAGCCTCATTTCCCATCTCCCCACCATGTACTCTGACCACTGCCCACCCCAACATACTCACTCTGTCCTGAACACACAGGGTGTGTCCACAGCAGAACACATCTGATCAGTTTCCTTGGCCTTGCACAGCCTTCTCAGATCTTCCACTAAACTCCTGCCCATCCAGCCTTAATCAGACTCCATCCCTTTGGTTGCAAACATGCTTGTTCCTTCCTCTGGATTTTTTTATCCCTTCTCTTTAGCAGCTCTCAAGTTATCTATATCTTAACTATGACCCTCTCCCTAAAGGCTGCAATGTTCTACCCAAAGACCAACTCCTACTTATCTTCACATAAGGAGCCCGGAACAGTGCTCAGCAAACCGTAGGTGCCAATCAGTATTTAAGAATGAATGAGTTTCATGAAACCCCCAAAATGGAAGCAGCCCAAATGTCCATCAACTGATGAATGGTTGAATAAAATGTGGTATATCCATACAATGGAATGCTATTTGGCAATAAAAATAAATGAATTATCTATATCTGTTGCAGTGGGGATGAACCTTAAAATCATTATGCTTCAGTGAAAAGCCAGTCATGAGGGACCCCTTATTATATGATTTTATTTACATGAAATGATTAGAATGGGAAAACCCATAGATAGTGAAAGTAGGTTGGTGGGTTTCTGGGGCTGGAGAGGAAGAAGGGTATGGAATTGCTTTTTTTTTTTTTTTTTTAAATATCCAGCGCTTTTTTTTTTTTCTTTTTTAAATGTTGGGCGTAGGAGTTTTAGTAATTTATTTTCTTTATTTTTGCTGTGTTGGGTCTTCGTTTCTGTGCGAGGGCTTTCTCTAGTTGCGGTGAGCGGGGGCCCCTCTTCATCGCGGTGCACATGCCTCTCACTATCGCGGCCTCTCCTGTTGAGGAGCACAAGCTCCAGACGCGCAGGCTCAGTAGTTGTGGCTCACGGGCCTAGTTGCTCCCCGGCATGTGGGATCTTCCCAGACCAGGGCTCGAACGCGTGTCCCCTGCATTAGCAGGCAGATTCTCAACCACTGCGCCACCAGGGAAGCCCTGGAATTGCTTTTTAAGGAAATAAAAAACGATCTAAAAAATTGATGGTTGGTGATGGATGCACCACTCTGTAAATATACTAAAGGCCATTGAATCGTGCGTTTTGAATGGGTGAATTGTTTGGTATGTGAGTTATATCTCAGTAAAGCTGTTTGAAGAATTGAAAGTGAAGAGAATGAGTGAGAGAAGGGTGAATCATGAACCAGGTTAATACAGGTTAATGGGGCATCTCAGTAAGTAAAAAGCCTCTCTCACCTGACTCCCTATACCTGCCAAGAGGGTCCCTCCTAAATTATTGAGTTATTTATACAACAAATAGCATCAAGGCTATTGTGTGCCTTCAAGAAGTTAAACTAACAGAAATATTCTCTGCCATTGGAGGGCTAATCACTTAGGCTGATAGCCTGGTATTTAACAAAGTATTATCCAAAGAGCTTTATTATTGTTATTATTACAGTTGTGTTAAAAGCTAGAAAGGAAAACAGCCAAAGCACCAGTAGAGTAGAAGAATATTCCTTGTCTGGTCTGGATGAGGCCCCAGTTGTCAGGTAATTTTCATTGGACGTTTGGACGTTTTCTGTTAACACTGCTTGACCTTGTCTCCTCACAAACTAACTGAGCTTTTAGTAAAAGAATGCAGAGCCAGCCAGTGTGTGCTTGGAGTCTCTTACCCTGTCACTGCTGGGGTGGACGGCCCTACCTGGGGCACTGAGGAGTACCTGGAACTTGGCCCTGACACCATTCTTTGATACTAGTGTCCACATCCTCCTTCCAATGCCCGGCATCAGGGATAGATAGCTTTAATTACACCAGTCCTTAAGGACACTTCCAGGCCTTCACTGAGGCATTTCATTTCCTTCTGCTAGGGGCCCCCAATGCCGGGTGATACAATTCAGCAGAAAACTTCCCCGGGAGGAATTTTGAAAACTAAACCTCCAACTTCGCTGACACTGCAGGTGTTCACTGAGCTGGGCCCACTTCGCTTCTTTTCTTAGGGCCAGTGATTCATAGCTTCTGGAGCTCATGAAAATCTGATCAGGCTAGTCTTTGACTGAAACTCCTATATTCCCCATTGTCTCTAGTATAGATTTCAAATTCCTACAGATGACAACACAGTCCTTTGCATTAACCCTATTTGCCCCCTCCCCTCCAGCCATGCCCCCACCATCCTCATCTTCACCACTAGCATTAGTACATCCTTCTGAGATACTACACGTTGTACTTATCCTTGGCATGAATTTTCCACCTCATCCCCCCAACAACCCTCCGAGGCTGGGAGTGTTCTTATCTCCATTCTACACATGAAAAAAGAAAAAAAAAATACAGGGAGGAAATAACTTCCCCAAGTCTTATAGCTAATAAGTAGTAAGATTCAGATTTCAGCCCAGGCAGTCTGACTGTGATTTTAATCACTTCACTATTTCGCATCAGCAATACCAAATTACTTGCAATTCACCCAATGTGCAATTTTCTCATGCCTCTGGGCAGGAATGGATCTGGTTTTCTGTAGGGCTGAAAGCATATACAGTTTTGCAGACCCTATTTAAGGAAAAGAAAAAAAATACTAATAAAAATTTAGGTATTTATAAGGGAAAAGAATCTGAAAAAGAATAGATACATATATATGTATAATTAAATCACTTTGCTATACACCTGAAACTAACACAACACTGTAAATCAACTATACTTCAATTTAAAAATCCAATTTAAAAAATTCAGGTATTAATATGAATGATTATTTCAAATAATAAAAAGATGGCAAATTACAATTTTAAAATGCTGAAAAGCATCAGAAAGTTTTCTTAAAAATCCAGAAAAACAACACTATTTCTATCATTTTCTCTCTGACATATCTGTCCATCGTATGAGTTTCCTCCTTTTTCTGAGTTCAGACTTATGGATCACTTCCTCATATGCCCCAAGTTTGGGGATGTCATTTTCTACAAGGAGAGTGGAAAGATAATTCAGCCT
This sequence comes from Delphinus delphis, assembly GCF_949987515.2. Classification (NCBI taxonomy): domain Eukaryota; kingdom Metazoa; phylum Chordata; class Mammalia; order Artiodactyla; family Delphinidae; genus Delphinus; species Delphinus delphis. The sequence continues at coordinate 55,704,185 of NC_082697.1, forward strand.
TTCTCCAAGGGCAGAGGTTGGTAAACTGAGGCCTGAGGTCAGCTGCTGTTTTTGTAAATAAAGTCTTTTTCAGCACACAGTTGCACCTGTTTGTGAACCTCTATTGTCTGTGGCTGCTTTCTTGCTACAAGGAGTTAGAGTTGAGTGCTTGTGATAGAGAAGGTATGACTACAAAGTCTAAATTATCTACTCTCTGGCCCTTTTACATAAAAAGTTTGCCAGTTCTGCTCTAGGGCAGTGGTCTCTGAAGGGAAGAACTTAAGAAAGATGCTATGAAACTTAGTTTCATTGACTTCTTTTTACCTGTTTTGCTGCCTCTGGGCCAGAAATCCATCCACTCTGGGTTCCTCCTTTGAGATTTAGCTCAGACATGTTCTCCCTTAGAAGAGCATTCCCTGACCCCTCCCCACCAGCCCACACCAAGAGCCACTCCTCTGTGCTCCCACACTCACATTCAATACCCCTTCATTTATTGTGGGGGAAAAAAATCATTTCTCTAAGCTTCCCTCCAATTCAAGATTGGAAAGATGAGGGTGTGGTTTGACCAGACAGGGGCCACACTGATTTGAAAAGAGTGACACATACTACTAGCTGCCTACCCTGTATCCATTCTCCTTTCTTACTTAGTCGCAGAATGTGGTTTTATTCTGAGCGGTGTTGTGTCAAGATCAAAGATTACATTTTCTGCCTCATGGTTCTAGTCAATGAGGTATAAGTGGAAGTGTTGTGTGGGATTTTGAAAAGGGTTACTGCTAAGAGCTGCCTTGGGTTGGAGGTAACTCCTTCTTCTGTCATCACCACCCTGTCTCCTTTTGGCTTCTTTTAATGTAGATGCAATGGCTGTAACTCCAGCAGCCATCTTGGATTATGAGGCGACTTTGCAGATGGAAATCAGTATTAAGGCTAGCAAAATAGAAACATAAAATGTACTCTATGTCCAAGCAGATCCAGTAGAGCCACCATAAAAATCCTGAGCTATCTACTTTCAAAATACTCTTATGTTAATAAATAAATTCTTGTGTGTTCAAGCCACTGTAAATGAATCTCTGCTCCTAGCAGCCAAATGCAACCCCTAAGTGGTACAGGAGACAAAATTCTTAGGTTATTTAATCAAATAGGGTGGGAGGGTGAGAAACACTTTAGAACTATTGAACACAAAAAATATTATATTTTTGTCATATGATTTTACAAATTAATGATAATTGACATTCTAATCAGGCACTAAACAAATGGTGCTATGAGGGTGGTTATCTTAGGATGTTTTCATTAGACAATGTTCATTGGTGCCAACTAAGAACTGTAACATATATGTATTTAAGCAAAAAAATAAAAATAAAAAGAAGAAGTGGTGGGGTTATTTGGTTCCTGTCACTGGGAAGAATGGAAATGGATCCAAGGCATCCAATAATGTCATTATCTTTTATGTAAGTTTCTCACTCCCTGTTCCAATAGCTTTTTCCATGTGACTGGGCAGCAGGGAAGCATAGCCCAAAGAAGCCAAGGTGTGCAGTACTTTCATTTAGAGGAAATACACTGTTTTCTCTCCCAGAATCCATGTAGATAAATCCCAGGGAAGATCTCTGATTGGCCAGCTAGGATCACATGCCCACCCCTTGTACCATGTAGTATTGGCAGGGAGGAGTGTGGGGATTGGCCAGTCTGGGTCACATGCATGCCCATGTGGTCAGGGGACAGAATACCATGATTGGCAGCCCCTCTGGAATCATACAGGATACACAGTCAAATGGTTAATGAGAGATGAACCATGTCCCCAAAAGATGGAGAATAAGATGAAACCATAGTACTCACTAGCTAGTACATGGCTGTTAGCTCTTTGAGAACAGAGGCCAGTTCTGTTTTTTATCTAATGTCTCTGGCACATGGTGGACGTCTTATGGGTGTTTACATCTTCATCAATGAACACTTAATTTGGGTATTTTGTAATAATAGAAACAATAGCCATTTGTGAACCGCCTCCTATGCCAACAATTTTTTTTTTCATTTGGTCCGTAAAACAATTCCAGTTGCTGTTGAGGAAAGTAAAGCTCAGAGTCATCCAATAATTTGTCTAAAACTGCACTGAATTCAAACTCCATTTTTATCCAAATACAAAAATCCATGTTTTTGCATGACAACACACTGCCTCTAAAAGTTTTCAGGGTGGTACACCTTATCATAGATCTGTGTTTGTTTTGTTTTGTTTTTTTTCAAATCATGTCGGAGAGGATCAACAGCAGGGAATTTCAAATCTGGTTGCCCATAATGATCACCTTGTATGCTTATACTGGATCCTGGGCCTTGTTCTTGTTAATTTTGATTTAGAAATTATGGAGTAGGGCCTGGTAATCTGTATTCTAGCAACTATTGTGAATACTACAAGCAATCAAAACACACAGAAAGCAAAGCATTCATGCATTTACCACCAAGGTTAAAAATAAAGCACATCATGTGTAATTAAAGTCCTCTGTAATCCTCTCTGATGTCATTGCCATCCCCCCTGCCACTCCCCTGCGATAGGCAATAGCCTTTATCCTGAAGCTTGGGTTTACTATTTCATCTATGTTTGTACTGTTACTACATATGTATGTCCATATGTAATATATGGTATCTTTTTGCATATTTTATACAATATACATTAACTCCACATTCTCTTCCACAATTTTCTTTGATCTCTCAGTTGTATCTTTTGAGGTGTAATCACATTGATGAATGTAGTACTAGTTCATCTGTTTTCACTGTTGTATAATATTCCATTGTTTGCCTTTATTTACCACAATTTATGTATCCACTTTTTCTTTAATGTACATTTAAGACGTTTACAAATGGTCACTTTTACAATGTTGCAGTGAACATTTTTGAACATATCCCCTCATTCACACCCATGATAACTCTCTAGATTATATTCCGAGGGGTGGAGTTGTTGGGTCACGGGGAATGGTGAGTCTGTTCTTTTTCAGAACTGCTCAGCTGATTCTCATGGGCAGGAAAATTAAAGAACTGCTAAGTCTGTGCCAACCTCAATCTGTTACACCTCAGTGCTTCTCAAATTCTAATGTGCAAATGAATTTCCTGGGGATCTTGCTAAAATGCAAATTCTGATTCTATAAATCTGGAGTCGGGGGTGAGATTTGTAATTTCTAACAAGCTCCCAGGTAATGCTGATGCTGGTCTGCGTGAACCACACTTTGGCTATCAAGTTCTATCTGAATAAAAATGAAAGCTCATTCTTTCAACAGAGTAAACTAGGCACATACTGTGGACTAAAGGCAGACGATGCAGGGAGGAATAAGAAGGGTGAACAGACAAGTCTTTTTGTTGGAGACAGTCCCAGTTTTGCCTAGCATCTCTATGCCTCTGTATGTGACAGATGTCATGGTTGTCCTTAAACAAGGCACTGTTTCTGTATCTTATGCTCTAAGTAAGGAAACTTAAAGGAATCAGCTCTCTGAAAGGGAAACTCTACCCTATGAAAAAAGCTTGGACCTCAGGACTAGATTCAACATCAGCATCTTTCTCAGGGCAAAATTAGAAGAAGCCCCAGATATTATTCTCACCAGCATCCTCCTGTCAGCTCCAAATAGTGAGGGAGCAAGAAGGAAACCTGGAATTATTAGCTGTTTCACAAATTTTTCTCCTTCAGAATTCTAAGATATAATTGAATTGCTGAATTTTATACTAAATGTTAGCACCACTTGGAGTTACAAACGCTAAGCCCAAACAGAGGCAATGATATCACTGAAGACATGGTGGTTTGAATTTTGATGCTACCAGTTGTGATTAGATAAAATGGTTTTGAAAAGACCACAGACTCATCTCTAATGCACTTGGACCTGCTACAGTTGCTTGCTTTGCACACCCCAAAATACGGGGTGAGTTTTCACTCTAAACAACCCATTCTTTAACTTCAAGTAGTGTTTCTCTTAGACAAGATGGAAAGTGATTAGAGACGAATGTGCATGGAGGAATCTCGAAGACTTTGCTTCAAGCCCTTCACTTCAAGAAAGTGCGATGTATGTTCTCACTCTTGCAAGATGATGCTCAGAGCCTTCCATGGAATTGGAACAAGCATTTGCCTTGAAATCCAATATTTGGGCTCAGCTTCTATGAGCAGCGTGGCCTTGGGAAACCCAATTGCTTTATTAAGCTCCTCATTCAATGGTACAGAAAACATTTGTTTAGAACTGGAAATCATTTTTCTGGAAAATATCTCAGAAAACAGTTACAGATGAAGATCCTTACAGCTAGAAACACACACGAATTTCTCAATGTCACCCAGCCAGTGTGGGTTTATAGGGCTTTGCCCAAAAGTAAGGCTGTGTATGAGCTGCCAAACACGTCTAGTTATAAAGGTTGAACTTGTCGTAAAGGCACCTTAGCTTTTACAGTTCCATTTGGACTTTATTAACTTAGTAAAATGTAGTACATTAGAACTAGTAATAAGAGATTATCCACGTGCACTAAATATTTGATAAGCATTCATCATTTTATTTTTCAAATGGGCTGGATATAAATGCCCAATTTCTATAAGCGTGATGGCTCCCAAGCCCCTTTATGTAATAATTATTGACTTCTTGTTTATAAGCAGGCCTGAAAGTAGTGTCTCTTTTTAATTAGTTTCCTGATGACTTTTTTTTTTTTTTTAATTAAACAATGCCACAGACAAACTTTTGAAGCTAAAGACACTTTAATGGATGTGATCTGTCTGCCTTTATTTTCCTGGCTGTATTCATTATAGGCAAATCAATGAAAATTGATAAACTCATGATGGAAAAAAGGAATGTATTTGTATTCATTACAGGGGATTGGAGATAATAATAAAATGAAATGTTGTTATAGTGAGATATAAACGCAACCTACAGAACTGTTCAATATGAGAATAGCTAGATACATTTCATTACCATGATAGGAAGCAGCTCAGAAGCGGAAGCCAATAATTTTAAAAGTCTCGAGCACAGGGTTATGCTGACTATACAGTTCAATACGTTAATTGACAATAAATCCTGCTTGCCTCTAAAAGGCACTTGACTAGTCATTTTCAAGATGGTCCTGATTTTTTATGATGCAGAACTTTTAATTTACAGGGATGATAAAAATAGATTTGCTTTCAGCCACTTGTATTTGATTTAATTACCTAATCAACTATAAATCATCTACTATTGAAAAAGTAATTTAACAAAGATGATATTTGCCTGTCATATTTTTGGGTTACTGCTTGGGAGAGTTTGGTGACTGGAGAGGAAGGAGACTTCGGCAGGTGAATCTTCTACACTTTGCTCCGAAGTCCGAAAGAACTCTGCAAAGTTCGGCTCCTCCTCCAAAATCAGTCAATTGGCATTTTGACTTACTTACTTCTTAACCAGATATACCTTGAAGGTGAAGTTGTCATTACAATGGGAAAAATTGGGACTTGATTATATCTTAGCATTTTTCCAGCCCTTATATGCTGTCATATTGCCCCTAGTGTCAAGTTGGATGTGAATCTAATATGGTAGTTGAGATTGACTATAGAAAATAGAGGCTCACCTCAGCAGAACCTGCTAGATTAAATGCTTGATTATAGATGATGGATATTTATGATTAAAGAAGGAAGGCATAGTTTCCTGGAATAATTGGAGGTTCTGATGCCCCAATGTCAGAAGACCTGCAACAACATCTCTCTCCAGGCTTGGTGAGACAACTCAGACACTCCCATTTTCTATTTGCCTCTCCAGAAATCAAAGTCTGCAGCTCTTTTGTGACCATATGCTAATTACTAGCCACTTGCTTCTAAAAGGTATATCTCGCCTTGTCCCGGGGCTGCTCAGAATTCTTCAGTGGTTTCCCATCATGCTCAGTCTAAACTTTTAGGCAAAGCATCTCCTTAACACTTCAGACTCTGTCAATATTCCTCCATCCTATGTGTTCTAAACATTCTGAAGGTCTTTTAATTCCTGCAAAATTATGGTTTATTGAGGGAATTCCCTGCTGGTCCAGTGGTTAGGACTAGGCACTTTCGCTGTCGTGACCCAGGTTCAATCCCTGGTCGGGGAACTAAGATCTCACAAGCTGCAAAGCATGGCCAAAAATGAATATGGTTTATTGGCTGAATGGGTGGATGGATGAGTGGATGGACGGATGGATGGATGGATGGATGCAAGGATGAATAGATGCAAGGAAGAACGAGGGGATGGATAGGTGGAGGGATGGATAGGTAGATAGATGGATGGATGCAAGGACGAAGGGATGGAAGAGTGGGTGGATAGATGGATGAATAGCTCAAGTAACTGTCTTTCCCATTCCTGGAAGTATTTAGCCCTAGTCCCTAAAATATCTTCCTTTGCTCTAATTCATTCTTCTCCATTCTACATCTCAGAAATGTCAGCGTGTCTGAATCATATTTACTTGCTGGATACTGAGGTGATTATGCCTCTTGGTGAAGTTCAACCTTACTCATGGTTCTAACCTCTCATCTTGGCTTAAACTCTGGGGGACCCTGAGGTCCTGGTGATGGACACTATTTTCCTTGATTCATGTTACATTTAATTACCTCTGCCCGACAACCAGGCACAGGATTCTTAGCAGCTTTCTATTCCCCCACTCCTATTTTCTTTGGAGTCAACCCATACTGCCTGTCTTTTAACTAGAGGGGCCTGCAGTTCTTGGACACATGTAGGACCAAGATGAGAGTAGTAGATTCAGAGCTGAGTCAGTCAGTAGATTTTTAATTTCTAGAGTGAGACTTTTCTCCAAGTTTGGTGATGATCTCTGGTTGTCAATTTCTCCCAAACCTCATCTTAGTTTTGCAAATGCCTTATACCAAAAAATGTTAATAATTTTCAAAGCTGTATAATGGATACAATGGGTTTCTTTTTCTGTCCCACTTGCATGGATGCATGGAATTTATTCTTTTATCTTTTTGAGCTCCATATATTAAAATGAACAAAGATGTGAAACTCATGACACCTAAAATACATGTGTGTGTTTATACCTATTATTGAAAGGAAGGCGTAATAGCCCAATTATACTTCAATACAAAATTATTATCCTAAACACAGTTATTTTCATTTATATATCCCCTGCCCCAGTCCAAGAGCATAGACCCATATTTTTACAGACCGGCATTAATGGTGCCCAGGTCATTTTGTGTTCTGCTTTGTTCACTTCATAATTGATCAAAAACATTTTCCATATTTCCACCCAGTTTTCACAATTATAACTTCTACAATCTGCAAAATATCCTATCATGTTGATGGAACATCATTTAGTCCATCATTACTCAATGGATGGACAATTTAAATTATTTCTATGTTTTTGTTGCCATTGTTGTCGTTGGAGATAATGCTGCAAAGACTAATAAAAGATGTGAATATAGAAAGTCTGATTAAAATTTATCATCAATTTTTTCCTTCCCCAGAGTATTTGATTACCTTAGAGCTCATTATGTCCTTAATCTCTGTTTTCATTTTCTTTTTTCAATTTTGATACCTATTCATTACCTGTCTTAATATTTGGTAATCCTCCCCTTCTCTAGCTTTAAGCTTAAAAAGCGTACGAAATTCTGTTTGTGCAATAACACAGATAGAAAGTCAAACCAACCTGAATTCAAATGCTCTGTCTACCACTTTGTAGCCCTAAGAACTCAGAGAGGTGATTGAATATTTCTAGCTTTCAATGCTTTCATTGGCAAAATGAGAACAATACCTTCCTTATAAGTTTATTTTAGAACAAACTCTAAGAAAACTTTTGTTGTTACTCTTAACGTTTTTATTATTATTTTCTTTGAAGAGCTTTAAAAGTTTGGACTCGGAGAGGGTAGGATCAGGCCTAAAAATTGTAATAGAAAAAAAATTATTTTTGGTGTGGTTTATTCATCTGCTTGTTCTCTTCCCACTTCCATTTAAATAACTGTAGAGAGTACTGTTACGGTAATAGACCAATTGTAGGGGGTCTATGCGTAACTCACCGTAAAAATCTTTCTCTGAGATTTCTTCCCATGTTATTATATAATATTCCTAAAAAATAAAGTTTAAAATAAACGGCAGCAGTTTGCCCCAAAGAATGGGTATTTCACATTTTTTCACACACAAAAAAATGGTGATTCATTAAGATGGTTTTGAAGTTTTAACTATCGTAAAAAACATTGTGGTCAGTAACTTTGAGTATAAAGCATTTCCTTCAAATAAGTATTATTTCCTCAGGATGAATTCCTGCATTTGGACTTATTGTGTCAGACAATATACACATTTTAAACTTGATTCATTTTGAAATTATGTTTTTCTAAAGTATTGTACAAATTTTTTATACCTGCTAAACCCTCTTAGGTTCCGTAATACTAGCAAAAAGAGGATAGAAAGCTTCAAAGAAATGAACCCAGCTAGTTTAATAATACAAGATTCATATTCTGGGAAATATCATACATATTTCCTTTTACATTTTGTTGTTTCAGACTATGTTTGCATATGAAATAACCAAGTAAATACTGTTTTCATAGTAAAAATGCTATCGCTCAGATAACATATAAGGAAAGACATAAATTCACCTGGTAAGTGATATTGTAACAGGGAAAAAAAGGAAAAGGACATTTATTTTGCTAAGAGCTCCACGGATGGGACTAAAATACAATACAGCTTGATCAGGTTCAGTATAATTTTGTGTGTCTCACAAATGTCAGCCAAAGGGTTGATTGCTTAAAATAATACTCTGTGTTTAGACGTTTTGGATCAGCAAAATGTTTGCTTGTAGTTGCCATTATTAAGAAACAGTGGCTTTGCTTTTCTCTTAGTGATGGAGTTTTTCTAGACTAGCATGTAAAGGGTGGGATTGTCTAAGCTTAGCACTCCCCCCAGTTTTCTCTTTCTCTCTCTCTCTCTTTCACCCAGGCAGCAGATCACTCCTTTTCCATCAAATGTTCACCTTTGCTAATGAGTAGTTAATGGGTTTTGGCATCATTGAAGGCACAAGCACAGACAAGGTTGTAGGATCCCGGGATGGCCTGGTGTATTGTGATCGTGCATAGGGGATCCTCAGATCCAGCCCCTGAGCCTTTTCCTACATCCCTCGATACTTCCCTGGAGCATCGAGTGTTTAGAAATACAGCTCTATTTTAAAACCTCCAAGTCACCACTTTATATGACTACATCCCCTCCTCTTGGAATTGATAACATGTTGACTCAGAGTCATAATGGTAACTTCCTCATGAACAGCTGATGTTGTGAAATTAACAAAGACGAGAACTCCCTGACAGTTGAAGCCAAGAAATGAATTATAAAAATGTACTTCAGTCACAATACCAGAGAGACTCCGCTTATGAATTAGTAACAGATGGGAAAATACTATTCACTTCCAGTTTTACATAAACGTCTATAATGCTTGTTCTGATCATAAGTTTTTATTTCTTCCAGAGCTTCATTATGGTTCTAGCAAGATTTGCCATTAAAAAAAATAATAATAAAAAGCTTGCTGTGGGTAGATGCTATTTTTCTCTCTTCCTTCTCTCTCTGTTAAGTAAAAAAAGTAAAGAATAATTCAGGTGAAAGATATGCATGTCATTGCATTGCTTACTTTTTGTATTGCAAAACAGAGTATTACATATTCCCCTAAATCACGTGGTCGAGGGTAATTTATTATTATTCTTTTAGATTAACATCTATGCTCTGAAAGGGAATTGTTAGTTAATAAATTCTCTGTGCCGCTTTTCCATAGTACTACTGCTCTTCCCACAATTGGAAAGTAAACATCTTTGATGTTTGGAGCAAACTCTTGATATAAGAACTGTCTCCATCAACACTGTGTCTTGATACTAGTATTTGGCACAAATATAAGCCCTCTTAGATTTCCCGCGACAGCTTCATTCTTTGAGAATATACCACCGCCACCACCCCTTCTGGACCACTCTGCTGCATCTCTGGCAGTGCCCTTGCCAGCCTAGCTGGGTTGGCTGGGATCAGGTTGAAGCCGTGGACCTGGATCACCCTCATTCCCAATAGGCTGAGCCCTGCCCACCCCAAGTCATCCCTCCACTTCTGCTCTTGGATGCAGTGCCACACCATGGGGGAGGGGATCCAACCTCCTTGAGGGATATTCAAGGGCAAATGATATAACCTTGAAATGTGGAGAATCAGTTTTCCATAAGGGGGAATCTTGACCAAAGGAAACAGGTGTAGAAGGGCCTGGGCAAATAAATTCCTCCTTCTTTCTCCATTACGGAGTCTCCTCCTAGTTGTAGTTCCTTTTTGCAACTTTGCTTAAGAAATTCCCTTTTGCTAAGCCGCCCTGCTCACTGAGCAGAAGTGATATGTCTCTTCGTAGCTTGTCCTGAAGTGGTAGCCGTCCCTGAAATCCAGGGTGTAGCATCGCTTCACATCTTTCCTGGCCTCACTCCCATCTTTCCTTTACCCTCCCTGTCCTGGACTCTCAACTCTCAAATAAAGTGAGAGCACTTTCCTTGCCTCAAGCTCACTTTCTTTTTTTTAAATTTTTTAATTTTTAAAATTTTTATTGGAGTATAGTTGCTTTACAATGTTGTGTTACTTTCTGTTGTACAGCAAAGTGAATCAGTTATACATATACATATATTCACTCTTTTTTAGATTCTTTTCCCATATAGGTCATTACAGTGTATTGAGTAGAGTTTCCTGTGCTGTACAGTAGGTCCTTATTTGTTATCTATTTTATATGTAGCAGTGTGTATACGTCGATCTCAATCTTCCATTTATCCCTCCTCCACTTTCACCCCGGTAACCATAAGATTGTTTTCTACATCTGTAACTCTATTTCCGTTTTGTAAATAAGTTCATTTGTACCATTTTTTAAGATTCCACATATAAGCAATATCATACGATATTTCACTTTCTCTGTCTGACTTACTTCACTCAGTATGACAATCTCTAGGTCCATTCTTGTTGCTGCAAAAGGCATTATTTCATTTTTTATGGCTGAGTAATATTCCATTGTATATATGTACCACATCTTCTAGATGGGCCACCATCTACCTTGGACTGCATAATTATTAGTAGTTCCCATTTTCACTCCTTACAGTTATAGGGTCACCTTCTCTCTAGAAGAGAAAACTTTGGAAGAAATGGAATGGAGTGTAGTAGGTTGCATAGTGGCCCCCAAAAGTTATGTCCAAGTCCTAACCTCTGGTAGCTGTGAAAGCAACCTTATTTGGAAATAAGATCTTTGCTGATAGAATTTGGTTGAAGATCTCAAGATAAGATAGTCCTAGATTTAGGGTGGACCCTCCAGCCACTGATGAGTCTTCTTACAGGAAACAGAAGGAGACACAGAGACACACAGAGGGAAGGGCCATGTGACAATGAAGGTGGAAGTTGGAGTGATGGGTCTACAAGCCAAGGAGCTCAAAGAATTACTGGCAGTCCCAGAAGCTGTGAAAAAGCCATGGAACAGATTCTCCTTTGGAGATCTCAGAAGGAACTGATCTTGCTGACATGTGGATTTCAGATTTTTGGCTTCCAGAACTATGGGAGAATAAACTTCCATAGTTTTAAGTCACCCAGTTTGTGATACTTTGCTATAGTAACCATGGAAAACTAACACAGGGAGAACAGAAAATCTTAGTTGGCTTTTTTTTTTTCTGAAGGGAGAGAGATTGGGCTTGACCTGATTCTTGCTTTCCCCTAGGTTTGAAAAAATACCCACCATTAAGCATCCCTCAGATGCCTTTTCAGATGTGTATTCACATGAACAACATTGGTTAATTCACAGATCAAAAAATAAGATAAAGACTCTTTGGTCTGCAATTTGGTAAATCCCTGGTGTTTTGCCCAGCCACATGTACTCTCCTTTAGCCAATAAACCCACTTCAGTGAGGCTTTCTAACTGTTCTCTGCAGTGGGACAGACCTATATTTTCCAAGTAGAAGGCATTCTGCAATCTGGTGAACTCCTATTGATCCTTCAAGAACCAGCTCAAATGTCACCTCCTCTATGATGTCCTCCTGATTTTCCCAACCACTGAACATTCCCTTATTTGTGCATTTAAAGTACCAAATGTTTTCTTTTGTAGAGTACCGTTCACCATTTACTGCAATTGTCAATTTGATTTCCCATCTCTTTCACTAAAAGGGCCTGCATTTTTGTGTTCAGATTGTGTGTATGTGATCAAAAGCCCATACATACCTATATCAAATGAAGGGTGGATCTTGTTTGCAAGGCAGGCTTCTTGAAACAGTGTCTAAGGACAATTCTAAGTACAGAAATTATGTTCCTCTCCTATCTTTTCCCTTCAAACTAAGCTGCTTATTCCCCATAGCCAATCTTCCTTCCTAAAGGCAACATTTTATTTGTGAAAGTGCTTTTAAAAGACGGGGGGATTTCGGCATTATTTTAGAGAGACTTTCTAAAGAACAATAACAAGTCTATTTGAATCTTTTATTTGGTATTAACTAGATATTTTATCATAAGTGAGCAGGGAGTTTCTGGGTCACTAGTCTTTATTGCTTTCTTGAATGCATCTCAGCCTTTTCCGTAGTTCAAGTCCATATAATCCCCAATCCTTTTTTCCTTCAAATTTTAACTCCTTCACTGTGTTCCTCATCACTCCTCTTGTTAATATCTCTGAGCATTCACTGTTGAATTGTCATCTTCAATGTGAAAATGTTTTGAACTCATGGTGAATTGTGCCTTTTAAACAGGACTGTAAGAACTTGAGTAATTCAGCTTGTTTTACCCTGAGCCAAAATACCTGTTCCAAGGTTTTCTTTTCCTCCTCGTTTTTGAGTGACTGAGGGAGCCCTGTCCTATAGCAGTGGCATCTGTTTTAGGTTTATGTTTAAAGGAGTCCTTATCTCTGACCCTGGCATACTAAATAAATGTTCTCGCGGTCCGTTTTGAATTCCCGCAAAAGGACACAGTAAATGTTCACTGTAATTTCTGGACCTGTCTTCTTGCCTCTTTCTCTGCCCCCTTTCTTCCACCTGTTCCCATCAGGCACCCTGTTTCTTCCCCAGTTTCATCTCCTATTACACATTCTCTGCTTCAACCACAAAGAACATTTTTGAACCTGTCTCTGTGTGTTTGTATATCCTATCCTTTCTGAATGGAATGACCTTCCTCCTTGTCCAGACTCACCCATCAATGTTCAGAGGGAAACCTCACTCCACCAGAAAGTCTGACTGCTCAGAGCACTTTTTTCCTGTCCCGAGTTAATCTATTGAGATGTGAGTTGTTCTCTCTGCTCTGGAAAGTGCCAATAAACGAGATAAACCTTTTTCTTCTTCATTGCAAGATGGCAGCTGGGACTTTTATTCTGAATTCTGGCTCCCAGCCTGCATGGAGGTCAGGTCACAAAGGACAGACAGAGCAGAGCAACAGCTTGTAAAGTTAGCCAAGGACACCTGATGCAAAGAAAGGAGTGCAGAGCTGGGGAGGGATTGTCCTAAGCACAAGAATACCTCGGTGCGTGTTATGAACAGAAATAGTAACAGAAGATGGACCAGCTCTACATTGGAACAAAAGAGGCAGGAAGGCAGGTGGGAAGATGGCAAACTGAATTGAAGATGAAAGAGGTGAGCAGACCCCAATCCATCTAAGTTTCTAAGGTCTGAGTCAAAATCTACATTTGTTCAGTGACACAATTTCTCCAGTTCTGCAAAGCACTGGGTCAGAAAATTGTCATTTTCTGAGCGCTTAATCTGTGCCCAGCAGTGTTCGATGATTTGATCACATTATTTCATTGAATCACCAAGTGACCCTGGAAAGAATGTATTACTGCCCACGTTCCTCAGAAAGGAACACCAGATGCAAATATGGCATTAGAGAATCAAGGTTGGAGTTCAATGTCAATGTGTCTGATGGTAAAAACATTTTCTGGTCTACCAGGTCCTCTCTCTTTTTGAAGCTAGGGCCTGAGGCCACTTGTTTGGCCATACCTGGTCTCACATATGCATGGCCCCAGTGGAACCAGCCTCTACCCATGGGAAAAAGAACTCAGAACAAGCTAAGCCCATCCCACTTTGGTGCCTCCAAATGAAGTTGGATAAGACCTAGTCCAGTCCCAGCCCCTAAAGAGATTCTCTGATTACCAAAGAAGGCAGTGGAGGAGTTAGAAATTTAACTGTCAACCTGGGAGTTTTCTAAGTCCTTCTGCTTCTCTCAGCCTTTCACTCCTCCCTACAATGGGCAGTAATGGCCCATTGGCACTCATAGGCAGAAGACTTCCGCCTCCCCTGTGGGGTTCAATCTTTGGCTAACCTTGTTGAGCCTCTTCTGTCATCATTATTGGTCTCTTTTATGGCCCCCACTGGAACTTAACACTCATTGTAAGAATCAGCCTGGTCAGAGGGTTCCAGAGGGGACCATTGGAGTTTTATGGAAACTTTTCCAGCTGCTAAATAACCTTGAGAAAAGAGTTTAGTTATTGACTTCCTGACTCATGGCTCTACCTCCCCAGCCACCTGGGGTGAGAGTTTATATTCTCTGACATCCAGTATCTCCTGAGGATGTAGCACCATTGTTGACCTGAAGCTGTTATTTAATGATGAAAGAAACTGACTGGGAGTTTCTGATTGGCTGTTATTTCATTGCCATTTAAATAAGTCCAAGTTTGGAGTGTATGCCCCTAACTCGCCCTGCTGTGTTCCTGCCCCCGTCCTGTCTTAAAGGCACACACATAGATGACATCCACGTTCGCCCTCTTTTAGGGTTTGAGTAATAGATGCATGATTCCAAGGTCAAGCTCTTAAATCCCTCATCACCCATTAAGCTCCTCCTGATTACTCTGTGAATCACTATGGTTTAAAGACACTGTGCCTTAAAAATAGATTGATAAAAGTGTAGATGTAAAGACTTTTCCAGGATTTGTGTTGTTCTGTAGGTGACACTGGAGGGAAAATTATAAGTTATAAATCTTCTTCCTAGGGATCGCTCTAGAACCTGTCAGGGTAAGAACACTTGGCCATAAACCCACCATTTCCAGCCAGAAGTGTCAGAGTTGCTAGAGAATTGGGTTTATGAGGAATGGTTGCAAGCAACCGAAGGAGTAATTAATTGAAGGAGGACAAGGGGTGTGTGGCATTCAGCAAGATTGTGCTGGCATAGAACAGCCATGAGAATGGAAGTAAATACCCAAAATACGGCACAATTTCTGTAACACTAGACAGCATCATGATGCTTTACATAAGTTATACCATTTATTTCTTGCAACATCTCCCTGGACGGGTATCTAATACCCATTTTACAGATGCCAAAACTGAATCTCTTATGTGTCTTTTTTTTTTTAATGAAATGTAGTTGATTTACAATATTGGGTTACTTTCAGGTGTACAGCAAAGAGATTCAGTTATATATGTGTATTTTTCAGATTCTTTTCCATTATAGGTTATTACAAGATATTGATTGTAGTTCCCTGTGCTATACAGTAAATCCTGTTGCTTATCCACTTTATATATAGTAGACTGTGTCTGTCAATCCCATACTTCTAATTTATCCTCCCCCCTTTTCCCCTTTGGTAACCATGTGTGTTTTCTATGTCTGTGAGTGAGTCTGTTTCTATTGTATTTTGTACGTAGACTCATTTGTATTATTTTTTAGATTCCACATATAAGTGGTATAATATTTGTCTTTCTCTGTCTGACTTACTTCACTTAGTATGATATTCTCTGGGTCCATCCATGTTGCTGCGAATGGCATTATTTCATTCTTTTTGATGGCTGAGTGATATTCCGTTGTGTGTGTGTGTGTGTGTGTGTGTGTGTGTGTGTGTGTACCACATCTTCTTAAACCAATCATCTGTTGACTTTGATTGTTTAGATCCTGAGTGTGAAGCTTGACTTTTTACTTTCTAGATACCAGGAGGCTGGCTTGTGTTCAACCCTTAGTTGACTAGGGTTCAAGCTCGTTGAGACTAATTTCAGTGGTGATTCTGCTGTCTAGACTGTCTGCTGATCTTGACTTTAGCCCATGGAGTATTAAGAGCCCCAAATAAATAGGCCCTGGAACCAACAGACCTGGATTTGAATTCTGGCCATTCCTTTTTCAATATGACTTCCCTAGTCTGGAAAGTGAGATGTATAGTGTTCAGCTTCTGGAGTTTTATGGGGAATCAAGTGCACTAATATTGTAAAAATAGATGCTCGGTAGAGTTTGGACTCTCTTTCTCACAGTTTAGCGTCAAAGGTCCATTGCCCCTTATATAGCAAACTGTCTCATCCATCACCCTCTGAACTCCCACATTTATCCATCCCTATCTTTTAGAACCTGGAAACTTCTACCTTGCATTATGCATAGAACTATGTCCAGTGCACATACATTGTTGGAACTCATCACTGCATGTATTCATCAGGGTTCTCCAGAGAAACAGAATAAATATGTATATTATGTTATATTTAATAAGCAGCATTAACAGACCGCCTCTCCAACAATTCTTTATAAGAATTCCCAGTGTTCATAAAGCTGAAAGGCGATATGAATCTGGTGACGGAAAAAAATAAAACAAATAGCCTGTTGTAGGTCAGGGCGTCTCAGCCTCAGCACTGACATTCTCTGTTGTAGGGGGCTGTCCTGTGCACTGTAGATGTTTAGGAGCATCCCTCGTCTCTACTCACTAGATGCCACTAACACCCCCTCCCCAGTTGTGATGATCAAAAACATCTTCAGACACTGTCAATGTCCCCTGAAGATATAATCACTCCAGTTATGATTCTCTGCTTTATAGCATAGATAAACAGCAGAGTCCAGACTTGAGCTCATTTATTTCATTCTAGAGCCCAAATTGTATGTCACCATGGTAATGATTACTAATTCTGGATCTTTACCTCTTTAAAGTTCCTCTCCTTTCAACCATCAATTCATTAATAGGACTGCCCCCCTAGCCCACTCACAACAACCAAAAATGTCCCCAAACATTGTTCTAGGGGCAGGTGGCAGACAACATCACCTCTGGCTGAGAACCACTTCTATAAAGGATATGGAGGGCTTCCCTGGTGGCGCAGTGGTTGAGAGTCCGCCTGCCAATGCAGGGGACACGGGTTCGTGCCCCGGTCCGGGAAGATCCCACATGCCGCGGAGCGGCTGGGCCCGTGAGCCATGACCGCTGAGCCTGTGTGTCCGGAGCCTGTGCTCCGCAACGGGAGAGGCCACAACAGTGAGAGGCCCGCGTACCACAAAAAAAAAAAAAGATATGGAAACCTCTGCTTCAGGTCACAGGGATAACTGCAGGAGTGAGCATTATGCAGGCGGGGTCGCGTGCTCCGTATGAGGCCCCGTGATGTCACCTGACATGTGACACCCACTTTAATCCTCACAAGATTCAGAAAGCAGATTGAGACTCAGGCGTGGCCAGCAGCGTCCTCTAGGCCACCCAGCTAAGAAACAGGACAGCCAGAATTTGGATACCCTGCGTTTTCCTTCACTCTGTTGGGACTTCTTCTCCAGATCCTGGAAACGCCAGTATTGGAAGATGAAGTGAAATACCAAAGAAAGAAAGGAAAACCATCAGTAGAGGCAAATCAAAACTACAATGAGATATCACTTCACACCAGTCAGAATGGCCATCATCAAAAAATCCACAAACACTAAATGCTGGAGAGGGTGTAGAGAGAAGGGAACCCTCCTACACTGTTGGTGGGAATGTGAATTGGTAGAGCCTCTATGGAGGTTCCTTAAAAAACTAAAAATAGAGCTACCATATGATCCTGCAATCCCACTACTGGGCATATGTCTGGGGAAAAACATGGTCCAAAAGGATACATGCACTCCAATGTTCATTGCAGCTCTATTTACAATAGCCAGGACATGGATAGAAATAAAGGCTTTCTTCTTTCTTCTGCAACTCTCTTTGGTTAAGACAGCAAGCGGGGAGAGGTACATTCTTTGTCATATTTAGTTGTAGTGCAGTAGTGATAGTGGTGGTCCTGGTATGTATTTAAAGCCATCACCAGGTCACTTAGGTGTGGCTAAGTCAAGAAAAACAATTCCCTGTGGGTTTGGAATCTCTACAAGCCAGGTGTGCACTGGGTTCTCCGAGGATTTGCCAAGCCACAGAGAGCTGAGGCTGCATCCCCCATCCACCCTCTCGTTGCTGATGTTATGGAATCGACCACAGTAACAAATGGCCTTGCATTTGGATGGTGGTCCCAGTTCTGATTACAGCTGAAACTCCCTGTCACTGTTGACATATGTGCACTCTGAGAGCTCTAATGCCACTGGCCATCTGTCCAGGAGTCCAGAGCCATCCTCGGCATTGAAATTCGCAGTCAGAAGAGGCAGCTCTTCCCCAGCAGACACCTGCAGCCCCGGGCTCACAGACATGGCCTCGCCAGCAACCCATCGGTGCTGGGAAGTCCCCGGATCAACAGAAGGTGGAGGGAGGGGATCACACAAGATGGATGGGGGCCCTAGGACATCATCCCTGAAAAAGCCCAGGAGACGTGATTCCCCTGAGTGTGAGCGTAGTGAAGGGGAAAGGGCAAGTTTGATCGTTGCAGTCAAATTTGGGTTTGAATCTCTGTTCCAACCCGTATGGGAAGCATGATCTTGAACAAGTCACTCCTAGAGATTCAGTTTCTGCACCTGGAAAATCACAACAGACTCTCCTTCTTCCTTCAAAAGGGAATAATTGGTGTGAAAATTAGCTTTGTCACTTAGTGAGTGATCTGTTGTGGTGAAAACTGTCAGCTATGGCCCCCTGCACAACATGGACTTTATTATTCATGGAGGGGAAAAGGGGGGAAGAACCAGATGGTGTGGCCCAAGCTCATTTGGGGAGAGAAGATAAAGCATTAATTAGGAGACTCAGAAATGTTCATAGAGACAAATGTGAGAGTCACATGATGAGCCTCAACTCTTATTTGAAAATGTAACACATTATCGGGGAAAGCGTAAACAGGATGCAAGAATGCCTAATAATAAATATATCTTCCTCCCACCCCCATCAGATGGCCAGGTCTCCCTCTCATGAGAAATCACTGTGGCTAGTTTCTTGTGCATCCTTCAAGCAACAATCACTGTATAGACAAGAAGAGAATTCTAGAAAAGCGACTTCGACTTTGCTTTTTCTCACTGATGAGATCTTGTTCTTGAATCAGAACATCTGTATCTGTCTCTTCCTTTGCCAGACCAGGCAATACTCCACCATATGGATGTACCATCATTCCTTTCACCAGTTTTCTGCTTCTGTGACGACAGATATTTTGCTATCATAAACGATGCTGCAAAACACATTTCAAAAACCATTCTTCACGCACATGTAAGTAAAATATTAGAGACAGGGTTTGTGAGTCATAGGGAGTAGACATTTCTTCTCAATTTGCAAAACTAATGAGCCACTCCACCAATAATAGGCATGCGTTATCTGTTTTCACACCCAGAAGCACCCACACGATGCTCTGACACCCCACTTTCCCCTTGGAGCACATATGTGTGTTTTAATTTATTTACTTTATTTTTTTTTTTGGAATGGGGTGATGTTGAGAGAAATGAACCATGAAACCCAGTTTTTATAAAAGAGATGCTCTGAATTGAGACAAATGAAGGACGACAGAGAAGCTGCCCCCCTTCTGGAATATGCCCTTACAACAATGTCCATCATAAGCCTTTGAAGGCAGCAGCCTCACGCAGGAAGCTTCCTGCGTTTTCATTTTTGCGGATAGTCAGTAGGACGGGCGGGAGGGGCGGTCTCTGCTCGCTCAGCTCTCTTCCTGGAGAGAGGAGGACTGAACGGGAGCAGGCAGAGGGGGCAGCAAGGGCCACTTCGGCTCATGGACCTAAAGGATCCATGCCCCGAGGCTGCCGCAGTATAAGGCAAAGGTCCATCACCCACTGCAGACGCAGACCCTCCCAGGAAGCCCGCTTGAGCTGAGAGGTGAAGTTGTTCCCTGCGGATGCTCGAATGAAAACGAGATAAATAGAGAACTCTTTGAAGGTAATTTATCCATCCCTCACTACCTGCCTGTCCCATACACAGGCCATCCTGTGTTTGCCACAAGCAGAAAAGAAAGGCGAGATAGGTAGCAATCCCTCCGGGGCTGCCCTGGGTCAACTTTATCAAAAAGATAAAATGTTTTGGGTCTCTGCAGCCTCCCTGGGCTGGCTCCGGGTTGGGCTTCCCGAGGCATTAAGGGGTGAAGGAGGTGAACGCACCGCTCTTCCTGGTACATCCCAGTGGCCTTGCCTGTGTCGCCGCTGATAGAAGTTTTATCAAGATAAATCTAGTGCTCCTCGGAAAGGATATTAATAAATTATCTAGTAATGAAAAATGTGAGAGGAACCATACTCTTACATCAGGCTTGTGATGATTACTTTGATAGATGCACTGGGGAGATTTCCTCGACAAGGCAGAAACGAGAAACATGACACATAGACCTTTAAGGGTGACCTCAGAGGAAAACAGAAGTTGCTGAATGATACAGAAGCAGAATAGGGAAAACCAGAGCTGCGAGGCTCCGCATGTCCACTGCCAGATGGATGGGCTCCGCTGATCAACCGATCATTGGGTTTAGAGTCAGATGCAGAGAGGGGAGGAGGATAAAGGGAAGGAGGAGAGGGGAGCAGAGGGCAAAGACTGGAGTCTGGTTGTGAAAGCATGTGGTCGAGATTGGCATAGATGCCGGGATGGAGTCTTAGCTTTCTCGCAAGACACTGAAACATCCTAAGCCTCCTTATCTGTGAATGAAGAGAACGTCAATGGCACTTAAATTGCAGGGTTGCGGGGGATTGTGTGCAAAAATCATTGGAAAGTTCTTGGAACCAGTAAGTACTCAATAATGGTATCATGGTCCCTGAGAGAAGTGGGGTCCACTTGAGAGCTGATAAATGTGGTATGAACACTGGGAAGGAAGCAGGTGCTCAGCTGAGGCTGTTAAAGAGAGGAACCCCAGTGCTTTTTTGTCAACAGTCCTTGACACAAGTTTCTTGCGCTCTGTTAGGTTCTGAGGATGCTAGCTGAAATGGGGTGAAGCTTCCCCACAAAGTCTAGTGAGGAAGATGGGTTTGTGCAGTAATCAAAATAAAGTATGATCAAGGGCTATGAGAAAGGTATCAGACCTTTTGTATCAGACCGAGGGAAGGCGTGCTTGAGGAGGTGACCTTGGAGTGGAATTTTGAAGGATAAAGAGGAATCCATGGAGCGATGGACGAGAAATGTTAAAGGTAGTTCTTTTAGAAAAAAAAA
The DNA here is from genome assembly GCF_949987515.2 of Delphinus delphis. Taxonomy (NCBI): domain Eukaryota; kingdom Metazoa; phylum Chordata; class Mammalia; order Artiodactyla; family Delphinidae; genus Delphinus; species Delphinus delphis. Next base: position 55,725,293 of record NC_082697.1, read on the forward strand.
GTCTTGGGAATTGCATGTGATTCAGCACAATTGGAAGGGAAAATGGAAACTAAAGAGAAGCAAAAGAAGAAGCTGGAGACGTAAGCCTGGACCATATTAGTCCAAGTTACCTTTTTAACATGCACGGGGTACCGTCATAATGCAGTGAGGAATCACTGCCTTTTTAGCATCTGTTTCTCCCCTATTTTAGCTACTGCTTCTTGATTCACTGTTGGAGACTTGCCTCTCCAGCATTCCCATTGATTTGTGAGCTGCAGAGCTGCACACAGGAGGCTGGGGGCAGGCTGGGAGGGCAGACAGTCACCTGAGGCATACCCACCTGCTAATTCTACCTGTGCCTCCCGTGAATCCACGGTGTGGCTCACTGAAGGCTGGGGAGCACAAGGATGGAGCTGCATCTTCAAAAACTTGAAAATACACAGGTGAGCTGGAGGGCAGAAAAAGCTCCCCAAAGGTCCACAGAGCTGGAGCCTTGCTAGTGAAGCAAAGAGAGTTCTAAGAAGTCTTGCTGGGACTCGGGTCCCAAGCCCTGCTGAAGGGAGAATCTTCATCTTACCTATAAACATTTACAACCACGATGACCTGAAGCTACAACCCAACTTTACCCCAGCAATGCTGGGATGAGATGAAAGAGGATAAACCCTCCCACTCTACTGGGTGGGAGGAAGGGGCAAACCCTTGTCCAGGGTAGATAGGATTTAATCCACATCTACTCTTCTTCCTTTTTTTTTTAAGAATTTTTTTTTGATGTGGACCATTTTTTAAAAGTCTTTATTGATTTTGTTACAATATTACTTCTGTTTTGTGGTTTTTGTTTTTGTTTTTTGGCCACGAGGCATGTGGGATCTCAGCTCCCTGACCAGGGATTGAACCCATACCCCTTGCAATAGAAGGCAAAGTCTTAACCACTGAACCACCAGGGAAATCTCCTACTCTTCTTTTATATACAATATCTTTTAGACATAATTACAAGATATTTTTTTTAAAAAAAGACAATGTGACCCACAAGTTAGAGAAAAAAAGTGGTCAGTGAACTCACAGATGACCCAAATGTGAGAATTAGCATAAAAGCACTGTAAAATAACTACTCTCCACCTGCTAAAACATCTAGTGGAAAAAGTGGACAATACACATGAAATAATAAACATTTCAACAGAGACAGAAAACACGAACAAAGAAACAAATGGAAGTGTTAGAACTGAAAAATATAATATCTTTAAGGAAGAATTCAGCAAATGGGCTTACTTGTAGGCTGGACATAGCAGAAAATATATTATGGATAAATAAAATTCAGTAAAATTATCTATTCTGACTCTTCAAAAAAAAAGAGCAGCAGCAGAGTCCGATGGGACACTGTCAAATAGTATAACATACGTGAAATTGGAGTCAGGGGTCAGAGACAGGGTCTGGCTTTCTCTCCACTGTATCCCCAGATCCTGGCACAGTGCCTGAGTCTTGACACAGTAGAGGCCTGGGGGAAAGTTGTCACCTTTTTTCTTCCTTTGATATCTTAGGACATTTACTTGTGTTGGCTGGAAGAATAACTCCAGTGCCGAAACTTGCATAGAAAGAGCTTTGTTTACAATATCTCGTCTTCCTCTCTCCACCCCTCTTCCCTAAGCGGGAAGGATTTTGAAGTCAGAGTGAATCAAGTTCAAATCCTGTTTCCATAACTCTGCTACTAGAGTAGCCTTGCATAAACTACTTCACCTATCTGAGCCCATTTGCTCATCGTAGAAACGGAAATGGTAAAGACTGCTTTTCAGGTGTTGGAATTGATGAACAGATAAGTCAGATGATGTGGAAGGAACTGGCTTGGTGCTCCTCCTTCCCTGCTCTCCCATCTCACTGAGCTCTCCTTCCTCTCTCCCTTCCTGGCCTCATCCAGCATCTCTCATCCACCTCCTCTACCCCACTTGCACCTCCCCTCCCCCTTGCTGCTCCCTGTGTCTGTGCTGTATGAATACACCCTCTACCACTGTGTGCACTGAGGTCAGGGTTAAGGTGACACCAGGGTGGTGGTGGTGGGGGTGGGTGAGAGGAATTGATGGACACTCTGCTCCATTTCATGCCAGGTCCCCACTTCCTACTTAGAAGCATGATATCAAACCAGGTGGCCCCATTAGAGTCCATCTAGATTAGGGGTCCTCAGCTGGAGATCAAACTGCTGAGCTCCAAGGGGCCCTTGAGTTGAGACACAGTATGCATTCTCACACACATCCTGTTACACACGATGGACAAGAACACTCGGAGGGCATCTACTTCAGAATCCCCCCAACCCCAATTCCTTATACATGTTCTTATACTTAATCTGATCATTGACTACATCGCATGGAGTCAGGAAATACCAAATCTGTATTAGTTCTTCAGAGAAACAGAACCAAATGGAGATATTGAGAGAGATTTATTTTAAGGAATTGACTCACCCTTATGGGGGCCAGCAAGTCGGAAATCCACAGGGCAAGGTTGGGGATTGGGGTGAGAGCTGATGTTGCAGTGTTGAGTCTGAAAGCTGGAAACTCAGGTGGCATTTCTACATTGCAGTCTGGAAGCAGAGCTCCTTTCTCTTCTGGAAACCTCAGTCTTTGCTCCTAAGGCCTTCCACCAATTCAGTACCCATACACATCTCCTGAAACCATACTTCACCTCGAAATAAAGACAATAGCAAAGTCATACTTCTCCCTCACAAAATACAGCTATCCAGCAGAAAACTGAAAATGCACTAACCCTTTCTCCAGAAGAGGATGCAGTGTCCTTAGATAATGTTCACTCTTCTCCTTGATAGGCTGAAACTTTAATGCTCTACTAAAAAATTAACAATTCTCAAACCTATGGTGTAAATTTAATATGTCTTTATGTTTTATGACAAGGGAAACAGATATTTGCTTAAAATATATACAAATATAAACATATGCATAAAAATGTGAGAAAAGTACTCAAAACAATGACAGTGTATTACAGTTGTTATCTTTTTTTGTTGTTGTTTGTTTGTTTGTTAGAAAACAGGTTCAGAAGAGGAGTTCTGTCTCCCCAGGCACTGCCAGGGCTTTTCTTTGGGACATGGCAGGTCAGCATCTGTGCTGGAAGGAGCTCAGTCTTCTTTGGACTCACTGGGATTTGGGCTTCAGGACTACACAGGGCTCTGTCCATGCTGTCAGGAGCCTGGTTCTTCAGGACCTGCCTGGGGAGGCGCCGCCTGGAGGACAAGGCCCAAGACATCCCCAACACCCAAGACAGAGTGGCTCCTAATATCATCTCAGTGCCACTAAAATACATGTGGACTCTTCCAAGGGCAATTAGCCTCACATCTTTGTGTGAACTGGATCTGTTTCTTCAAAGCCATTGTCTAAATATTGAAGACGCTGTGTGGCATCCTCAGTTGGTGGCTTGTTTTGGACTCGGGGCTCCATTTCAGTTTGAATTTCCAAATTGAGTGGATTCAGCAGGCCTGCCAGCTGGGAGCATGGCCTCTACTGAACTGAGTGGTTGGGGCCTGCACTTCCCAACTGGCCAGCAGGTGGCGCCAAGCCCAACTCTGACTTTTGGGGCTCCTGAGTGTTCAGCTGGAGGACTGAATTCCGTGCTCCGTGCAGTGGACAGGAGCTTGGCCTCCTCAGGATCTTCCAGGACTTTGACTTCTGGACAACGCCGGGACATGTCAACATTGACAGAAGATCAGTTTCCTCAGGACAAACTGGAGCTTCGGCTTCTTGATGATGCTGGACCGCATCCATGCAGGCAGGAGCCCAGTGTCTTCAGGACCCACTAGGAGGCATCTTCGCAGGAGTAAAAGGTAAGGAAAAGGTCAGAAGAAGCGTCTTGTGCATGGATTGCTGCTGAGGGGGTTCATTTTCAGTGGAGTCAGCAAAGGAAGGGCTTGACGTGGACCGTTGGGAATTTTAGTTAGTTTTGTGTGTGGTGTAGACTGGACCCAGTATCTTTTGGTGTGTAGTGTCTAGCTTTCGCGGCAGCATTTATTGGGGGGAATGGTCCTTCCCTGGTGGTGTGTGTCCTTGGCATCTTTGTCACAAATTAACTGACCACACACACGTGGATTTGTTTCTAGGCTCTCTGTTCTGTTCCTGTGGTCCATGTGCCTATTTTTGTGCCAATACCACACTTTTTTTGGTTGCTGTAGCTTCATGGTGTAGTTTGAAATCAGTGATGAAGATGCCTCCAGCTGTGTTCTCCTTTCTTAGGATCGCTTTGGCTACTCGGGGTCCTTTGTTGTTCTGGACAAATGGTGGGATCGTTTTTTGTTTCCGCGTAAAATGCCATTTGAATTTTGTTAGGGATTGAATTGAATGTGTGCACAGCTTTGGCCAGATGAACATTTTAACAATATTCTTCCAGTGTGTGAGCACGGATTGTTTTTCTATTGATTTGTGACTTTAGTTTCTTTGTCAGTATCTTATGGTTTTCAGTGTGCACATCGTTCATGTCTTTGGTTAGAGTTGTACCTGGATGTTTTGTTCTTTTTGATGCCTTTGTGGATGGAATTGTTCTCTTAATTTTTCTTTCTGGTGCTTCATGGTTGGTGTACAGAAATTCAACTGATTTTTATGTATGGCTTTTGAATTATTCAACTCTACTAAATTCATTTATTATAACAGGTTTTTTTTTTTGGTGATTTGATGTGCAAAATTGGAACTCAAAAGTCCCACTGTTTCTATCATAACCCAGGTCATATGCAACACCCAAGACATAGTGGCTTCTCATATGACCTTCCCACGGTGCCTCTTAATAACATGTCATTGCTTCCTAATTGTTCATTTGGCAATGTTCTGTTCGTAGCTTGAAGTCACCCATAATGGGAATATTTACACTACAGAAATAGACAAATATTACCAATAAGGTCTTTTGGTGTGTGTGTGATTCATTTGTTAAACATTACCTGTGCATCACTGAATATGAGCTCCATGATAATGGAGATTTTTTTTTCATCCTAACACCTAAAACAATACCTTGCACATAGCAAGTGTTTAATAAATGTTGACTTAATCAATTTAGCTAAGCTCAATATCCACCACTGTACAACTGGGAAAGCTGAGGCTCAGAGAGGTCGTCACTTTCTCAAGGTTGTCCAGCTCATAAGCAAGTAAGCCAGGATTTAAATCCAATTCACTCTGACTTCAGACCTAAGCTCTGTATTTCCACAGAGAAGGGGGACCCAGGTGTAGAGATTCCCTCAGACATTTTGACCATCTTTCCTAAAGGACACTGAGTAGGTGCCACCACAAGGAAGACCCAGGGTGGCCTGAGGGACCATGGGTACCAAAGAGGCCAGCTTTCTCCATCACCATCATTGACACGTTTTCCTCTATGCCGTGGGATTGACAAAAATAAATTCTCTCTCAGCCCACAACTTCTTAATTAGGCTGTAGTCACATATCTTCAGACTTCAGAAAAGGCAGTGGAAGCAGCTTACAGCCATTGGCAGCTAACAAGAAGAAGTAGGGTAGCCACTGGCAGTATTTTCTCCTTGCTCAGTAACTCGAGTCTGGCCCGAAATCTCTATTATTCTTCCAGGAGGATGGTCATGATTAAAGGATTCCTTCTGCAGCTGAGGCCCAATGATAAGGACTTTCTGTTTAGACCCTCCTAAACTACAAAAAGAACATAAATCATCATTTTGCATCAACTTAGTTTCCATATTTTATTTTTACTGGAAGTTGTGAGGAGGGGGCACAGTATGTTAGGAAACGTGGGTTTGATAAAAGAAGCACACCCATAGTATGGTTGATGTGTTTCTGATGGGGAGGGTCAATTCTACAGCATGATTAATTAATCTCTCTTATTTTATGAGACGCAGCAACCAACTTGCAGGGAAGGGACCAGGTATTTATGAAGTCCTAAGGTGTGCCAAGCATAGTGCAGCATGGCCTAGATATTACCTCTTAGTCATAGAAAAAATTGTAAAAGTTGATGTTATTAACCCTATTTTATAGCGAAGAAACTGTGCATGGGAGGAGTTGAGCACCTTGTTCAAGGCTCCATGGCTAGTGAGTGATAGGACATGGCTAGTGGCCTCTGCGGGCTCCTCCCAAACTTCTCTCCATCAACCCCCTTTCCTTCCTGCATGTCTAGTCTCCTCCCTTCAGCATCTCAGCTTCCTCCTCCCCCACGTCCAGGAGGCTGCAAGCCCCGTCCCATTTGTCTACACTGCCATCCACGTCCTCTCCGGAGGTGTCTCTGGATCTTAACAACCCTTGAAGAGTGGCTCTTAGAAGCTAACTCAGATTCCTCCTGCTGATGTGGGTGACTTCTCACCATGGAACTAAAGGCTCTTTTGCTTTCAGGGGTGAAGGTAGAGAACGATGAACAAAACATGCAAAGGGGAGCAGAGGAATCTGGCAAATGGAAAAAAACCCTTCTTTTTTCCTACTGATTAACTCAATTAACTGAGGGCAAATTTCTTGAAGCAGCTCAGCATCACTTTGAGGGATCCCGCTAGCCCTGCTTTCCCTTTAACATCACTGGAGAGGGAGAAGCACTTCCTGGGGAGGAGAGAAATTATGCAGTGAAAACGGAGCTCCTTAAAAAATTTCTCCTCCCCGGGGCTTCCTAATCTCTCTTTCCTCTAACCTCAGAGAGGGCCAGACAAGGAATTTCCTGCTTTTGTTTTTAATTTAATTTTTATTTTATATTAGAGTATAGTTGATTTGTAATGTCGTGTTAGTTTCTGGTGTACAGCAAAGTGATTCAGTTGTACATATTCTTTTCAGTTCCTTTTCCATTACCAGTTATTACAGAATGTTGAGTGGAGTTCCCTGTGCTATACAGTAGGTCCTTGTTGATTATCTATTATATATATAGTAGTGTGTATATGTTAAGCCCAACCTCCTAATTTATCCCTCCCCCCCACCTTTCGCCTTTGGTAACCATACATTTATTTTCGAAGTCTGCGTCTTTTTCTGTTTTGTAAATGAATTCATCTGTATCACATTTTTAGATTCTACATATAAGTAATATCATATGGTATTTGACCTTCTCTGACTGACTCACTTCACTTAGTATGATAATCTCTAGGTCTATCCATGTAGCTGCAAATGGCATTATTTCACTCTTTTTAATGGCCAAATAATATTCCAGTGTGTGTGTGTGTGTGGATACCACATCTTCTTTATCCATTTATCTGTCGACGGACATTTAGGTTGCTTCCATGTCTTGGCTATTGTAAATAGTGCTGCAATGAACATTGGGGTGTATCTGTCTTTTCAAATTATGGTTTTCTCCAGATGTATGCCCAGGAGTGGGATTGCAGGATCAGATGGTGGAATTTCCTGCTTTTTAAAGTCACTGTCTTGAGTCTTTTAATTCAGGAAATCAAAGCAGGACCATAAGCCAGCCCTTCATGGGATGACATAGCCACTCTGGTGTGGGGGGTGTCTGGGCATCTTCAAAGACATGGCAGAGCAGGTAATTAAATAACAAAACAGATGCTATTGAGAAAATAGTGTGGGTGGCACAGTGGGCCAGAAGTTGAGACGGGAGCAAATGGAGACATAATTTTGCTTCCTGCGACACGCACTCCTGAGTTCCACTTTATTGTAAAATGGGCCCCGTCTCCAATCTCCATCAAGTATTTTATACGTACACATATGTCTTTGTGCTTTGAAAATGAGAACAGATTCATATTCTTAACTGGTATTAAGTTTACAGTGTTGGAGGTTTCATTTGCATAATAAAATGCTATGCAAGAGGAGATGAGGGTTAATCAAAGGGTTTTATCACTCTTTTTAATTATCTTCATTATGCCAGAACAAGATGTAAATTTTAATTCTACCTTGTTAGCTAGCGGATTCCACCAAACTTTGGAATATCCTAATCATCTGTCATTTTTAATAGGCACAGATGCCAGTATTTTAGCAAACGAAATGCCCTAAATATTGTAAGCTTTGTTAATCTGATTGATATATCATTTAATATCATTTAACAATTATTAATGTTAAACATAAGATCACCCCAGATGGAGGCCCCTGTTGAGCCACAAATGGGTCCCCCGAGTTTTTCTTTCCCCATCCTGCTCTTCATCAACTTACATTTGAAATTCTTCCCCATTCACACAGCACTTCTTTGTTTTTCTCCTGCTCCATCAAATATGTAACCAGAGTGTGCTATTCACGTGCAGTTCTTTTTCAGTGATCCACAAACTCTTTAGGTTTCTCAAAAGATATAGTACATACTGTGGTCTTAGCCCACGGACATGAAAAGGATTTTTAAGGGATGAGCAGTGGGGTATGTCTACGTAGGTGTTGGGTTTATCTGCTAAACTTATCGTACAGAAGCCAAACAAAGTCTTCATCCCAGCCTGGGTGATCAGAGGCAGAGCCTGCAGATCCCATTTAAATGAGGGCACTGCTGAAGAGTAAACACCAAAGCAGGCTTTCCCTGGGCTCCAGGAGATAAGCAGTGATGCAGGAAGAGGTGGCTGCCCTTGTCTACTGCTGCTGAGCGTGGAGCTGGTGGGAGGTGGGACATGAATCAGCAAGGCTAAGCATCCCCAGTGGGTCACATGGATGTTTCTTATGGCCCTCTGGTCGTGTTTTAGGTGTGAAAGGTGGTGCTACGGAATGAAGGTTGGGGTTTTTGGGAGGTAATTAAGACTAGATGAGATCCTGAGGATGAAGCCCTCACGAATGGGATTAGTGCCAGTTTAAGAGTCATGAAACAGCTTGCTTCCCCTCTCTGCTCTTTGCCATGATAAGATACAGCAAGAAGTCACCCATCTGTAATCCAGAGAGGTCACCAGAACCTGACCACACTGGCACCATAATCTCAGACTTCCAGCCTCCAGAACTGTGAGAAATAAATTTCTGTTGTTTATGAGCCACCTAGTCTAAGGCATTTTAGTTATAGCAGCACAAGGTAACTAAGCAGCTGGTATGCTGTAAATTAATTGTGGAATTAGGCATCTGGGCCAGAGGATCCCACCTTTGATCTCTTACTAGCTGTGCCACTGTGGACAAATCACTTAACCTCTCTGGGCCTCAGTTTCCTCAAATGTAATGAGATGGATCATGAAATCTGATCATGAGTTTTAAATGGCATCAAGCATGGATTTTGGCATAGAGTAGGTACTCAATTATGATGGTGTGATACTGTGATTTATAATAAGAAATATGTATTCGGACTTCCTCCCGTTTCTGGCTCAGAGCTCATAAAACCCTTGGAATTTCCAGTGATAAGAGTGATCAATTTCGTTCCTTTTTATGGCTGAGTAATATTCCATCGTATATATGTGTGAAATTGAGTTATTTGTAGTGAGGTGGATGGACCTAGAGTCTGTCACACAGAGTGAAGTAAGTCAGAAAGAGAAAAACAAATACCATATGCTAACACATATATATGGAATCTAAAAAAATGATATTGATGAACCTAGTGGCAGGGCAGGAATAAAGACACAGACTTAGAGAACTGACTTGAAGACACAGAGGGGGAAGGGGAAGCTGGGACGAAGTGAGAGAGTAGCATTGACATATATACACTGCCAAATGTAAAATGGATGGCTAGTGGGAAGCAGCCGCATAGCACAGGGAGATCAGCTCGGTGCTTTGTGTCGATCTAGAGGGGTGGGATAAGGAGGGTGGGAGGGAGACTGCAAGAGGGAGGAGATATGGGGATATATGTATACATATATAGCTGATTCACTTTGTTATACAGCAGCAACTAACACAACGATGTAAAGCAATTATACTCCAATAAAGCTGTTAAAAAAAAAATTAACCAAGGTATCTCTTGTTATGTTAACGACCTCACCTAAGGGGGTTACTGGTTGCCAGGAGAACCAGCCCTGTGATTAGAGGGTTGAACTTTCAGTCCCATCCACCTGACCTCCTGGGAGGTGAGAGGGGCTGAATGTTGAATCAATGGCCAATGGCCAATGATTTATCAATTGTGCTGATATAATGAAGCCTCCATAAAAACCCAAAAGGATGAGGTTCAGAGAGCTTCTGGGAGTAGCTCTCTGTCTCTTTCTCAGTCTCTCTCTCTCTCCCTTTCTCTCTTGATAACCTCAGGCTTGCCTTTCTGTATAGAGCCCAATCAATAGTTACCTTCAGAACCCACTCCTGGCTTGAAAACAATTGGAGGAGCTATCATATCACTTGCCTGATCCAACCGGTGAATACCATGTCAGATACATTTTGAATGGCGGCCTTCCAGTTCTGCAGAAACTGTAAAATTGACCCACCCTAAGAAATTATCACAGTTGCTGGGATCAGGGACTCTCAAGCCACCTGTCACCTCACCTTCAGAGCATCTACCTCTGAGCTGTCTTTGTAGGCGATGCAGCAGGGAACAGATGCGTAATGCTTGGTATTCTATGGCAATGGTGCAAAGATAGTGGCCCCATTAAAATTCAGACATTCTCTTAAAGTTACCCCGGAAGGGGACTTTTTTATTGCAGTATGTGGAATTCCTCTTGCGACAAGTGTCTTTTTAGTAATTGGTAGTTTGATAATTGTGTGTGTGTGTGTGTGTGTGTGTGTGTGTGTGTGTGTGAGAGAGAGAGATTTTATGAGTTAAAAATAAATATGGAGGAAAAAAATGGACCAGCTACTAAGATTAGAATGTAATCTCTTTGCAGGGACAGAGGAACCCTATGTCAGCACTGTCCAGTAGAACTTTCTATGCTGTACAATATGGTAGCTACTAGTCACATGGACCTATTAAGTACTGGAAATGTGACTAGTGCAACAGAGGAAATGTGTTTGTAATTTTAAATAATTTAATTTTAAATGGCCATATGTGGGGAGTGTGTAGCGTATGGGACAGTGTCACCCTATGTTCACCCCAGCCTGAAGCTGAGGCCCTCTGTGAGCCCTTATTCTACAGAGGAAGTTGACTTTTTCACTCTATGGAACAATGATTTGCTGAGTTGTTCTCAAGGTGGCTGTGGCATCTATCTCACTGTTTTTTATCATTCCCTTCATTTGTCCATCAAGGAGTTGAGTATCTACTATGCACCTAGCCTTGTGCTAGACCTTGAAAAATCAAATAAAGTGATGGCCCCAGAAGCTCACACATCAGTAGGGATGACAGGCTAGGAAAGAGTCAGTTACAACCGAGGAGTTCCATGATAGCAATGCAGAACCAGGTCCTGAGAGAGAAGTGATGAAGTTCTCTTAACTCAGTCCAGGAAGGGGAAGTGAGAGAAGGCTGCCAGAATAAGGAAGATGGAATGAAATGGCCAGGATAGCAGGAGGTGCTTCTAGGGAAAAGAATGGGACTATTCAAAAGAATGACCACATAAGAAAATGTGGAGCTGGACAGAGTTTACGTTTCTAAGTACCACATGTGAGTGCAAGGAAAAAACATGACTTGAAAAGAATATATTTTCTTCTAGCTAAATCTAGATATATCTGCATAAAACTCTCCACCCTTCCAGGCTGGCAGGAAATTTAATCTCTGTTACTACCATGCCTGCTCTTCCAGTGTCACCCAAGGTCAAGGAAAGTTCTGAGGTTTGTACAAGGTCTAGTCTAGAACCTTTGAAAAAGGCCCTCCAGTCTATGTTATACGGGTTACCATTCACATGCGTATTTACCCTGCAACATCCCCTGTTCCTCAGACCTAAAGCCCCAAGGACCAGGGTCTAAAGTCCCTCATTGCCCTTTGCAGACACTCCCCTCTGGGGACCACCTGCCCCTGCTGCTACAAGGGCAATAATTCCTCATATCCTCACACTTTCTGTGCCTCCCTAAATCCCCATCACCTTGCAAGTCTTGGGGAAGCTCCTTCCCATCTTCCTCATGTGTCGTCAATGCTTTTTTTCTCCCACCATCTTTTGGGCAGGGATGATATACATTATCTCTTATCAGCAGGTCTTTAAATAGCCTGTGTTTGTCCTAGTGATGGGGGACAGACTGCTCAAACCATTAGACTTTTTTAAATGATTCATCAATTCTGTTACAAAATATTCAGGAAATTAATAAGCCCTAGAGATCAACTCTATAGCATAGTGCCTGTAGTTAACTATACTGTATACGGAAACATTTGCTAAGAAGGTAGATCTTATGTTAAATGTTCTTAGCACAAAATAATAATAATAATAAATAAGAGTGAAAGGAAAATTTGGAGGAGATGAGTGGGTTTGTGACAAATTACGTCAGTAATTTCACAGATGTATACTTACCTCTAAACTTCTCTACTTGTATATGTTAATCATGTACAGCTTTTTTAATGTCAACATTTTTTTTTAATACTCAAGAAATGGTAGGCAATTCCCTATAAAATGACAGAAGGTAAGGAGAAGACAGAGAGGGCCAGGTCAAGGAGGAAAACTTTAAATGTATAAGAAGCTTGGAGTACTGGATTCTTCGGATGTTGGCATAATGGGCATCCTCAGGCTTTTTGTTACTATGTTTTGGCTGCCTGCACCTGAACCTCTTTGTATGCATAAAAGATTCACCACTGGGTGCAACGTTTAAGTCTTGGTATCCAGCACAGTCTGCCTCCTACCAGATAAATGGAGAGCGTTATGGTGAATTCTGTCCTCCAGAAAGATGTGTTTAAACCCTAACTCTAGACCTCGGAATGTGACCTTACTGGGAAATAGGGTCTTTGCAGATATACTCAAGATGAGAGGACTTCCCTGGTGGTGCAGTGGTTAAGAATCCGCCGGCCAATGCAGGGGACACGGGTTTGAGCCCTGGTCTGGGAAGATCCCACATGCCGAGGAGCAACTAAGCCCGTGCACCTCAACTACTGAGCCTGCACTCTAGAGCCTGCGAGCCACAACTACTGAAGCCTGTGCACCTAGAGCCTGTGCCCTGCAACAAGAGAAGCCACCGCAATGAGAAGCCCACGCACCGCAATGAAGAGTAGCCCCGCTCGCTGCAGCTAGAGAAAGTGCACGTGCAGCAACGGAGACCCAAGGCAGCCCCCAAAACTTAATTAAATTGAAAAAAGAAAGATGAAATCATTAGGGTGGTTCTTAATCCAATATGACTGATGTCCTTATAAGGGAAAATTTGGACACAGAGACAGACTTGAAGGAGAGGGAAGACAACAGGACGAGACACAGGGAGAAGACAGCCATCTACTAGCCAAGGACCACCTGAGGCTACTGGAAGCTAGGAGAGAGACCTGGAACAGATCCTTCTCTAGCACCTTCAGAGGGACCATGGCCATGTTGACACCTTGACTTTGGACTTGTGGGCTCCAGGACTGTGAGGCAATAAATTTCTGTTATTCTAAGCCACCCAGTTGTGGTACTTTGTTATAACAGCAGTAGGACATGAATATAGCCATTACTCACTTTCTCAGCCTACCTGGCAGCCAATCAGGTGCATCCACCCAGGATGCACCTGTGCAAAGGGGCACATGGTAACATGGTAACATCCATCTTCAGTGTGAGAATGGTACCCACCCAGCACCAAGTTCCCCACCCTGGACCACAACTGTAGCATGAATTAACCCGTGGTCCCAACTGTATTGCCTTCCTTTGCTCCTGCCTGTTTCCTGAGGCTGGTGATTCTGTGTGCTGAAAGCCTTCCAGTAACTTCCATCACTGCTTAAATCAGCACACAGCAGTTTCTTTTGCTTGCAACTGATAACCTGGCTGATACAGATGGAGAACCATGAAGGATGTAATACCTCCCTGAAGTGGTAAGTGGTGGACAGGGGGCAAAGAATAGTCTGTAAGCAGCTGTCAGGTGCTCCTGGGGAGAGGGGAGAGAATTAGGTTCAGCTGGCAACTGAGGATATGGGAGAGCCTGAAAGAGACAGTGGGTGCATAGTGTAAAGTGTGTGTGTATGAGTGTGGGTACACATGCATGTACATTTGCACGTCCTCAGCTACAGATCTTCTGGAGGCAGAGCAGCCACTCGTGCCCACGGGGGTGAACTTCAGTCGTCTGATGTCTCTCACTAAACAGTGTGTTCAGGCTTCAGCAGTGCCGAGCAGGGCAGACAACAGTCTCCAAGTTTGAAAAATGAGCTGCTTCACTCTCCTGGTGCTAATGTCTTTTTCGAAGAAACTTACATCTTGGAAATGTCATGACACATTGCAATCACGGAGAACACAGCCACAGTAATTGGGAGTGTTTCTTCAAGAGCAGAGCGTGTCCGAGAAGATACATGGCTCCCAGCATCATTTCTGGCAACCGTGGTCGGGTAGGGGAGTCCGGTGCGGGAAAGCTGCCTGGGAAATAAATCCTGGTGGGAGCTCCAGCTGCCGGGCCCGCTTTGGGAGTCAAAAGGATGCAGGGCTAGTACTGGCTGGCTGCACATTAGTTGTGTGACTTTGGCCATGCCTACAAATTGGTCTGTGACTCGGTTTCTCCACCTTTCAGTGAGAATAACATCACATGCATTGTTGGTTGCTCATAGTAGTGTTACTGAGTCCAAGCTCGTACTGCTCACCACACGACAGGCCAATCAACCCAGAGATGAGGTTTTGGGGCAAGGAGTAGTGACTTTATCTGGAAAGCCAGCAAACCTAGAAGATGGTGGACTAGTGTCCCAAAGGACCATCTTGCCCAGGTTTGGATGCTAGTTTCTTTTATAGAGCAAAGATGGGGAAGTGAGGAGGTAAAGTAAAAAAGCGATAAGTTATTGCAAATATTTCCCCTTTCAGGCCAGACTCTGGAGGGGATTTGTTAATTTCTTCCTTCTTGCAGCCATTCACAGGTGGGCCTGGTCAGGATGTTTCCTGGGAGCTTAAACAAAGGTATTTTAGCTTAACTTTAGATCTGGGAGGCAGAGTCCCTGGACGTGAGCCATTATGTATCCTTTAAATTATAGGCAACATCCCTTTAGTGTTTAACTTGTAGCCAAATCAATAGAATACAAAGGTTAAAGTAAAAGAACCAGATCTAATATGGAGTCAGATTTGTTCTTCCCTATTAAAGTAGTGCCTCGTATACAATCAACTTCCAGTGAACTAGAAATCATTATGATGTTTTGCACATCTGATACTTGCCAGGCATGTACTGAGCGCTATCACATATTAGCTAACTTAAAGCACACAAGCACCCCACGAGATGGTGCCGTAACATCACTGTTAAGAGGAGGAAGAATGGAGGCATAGAGAGGCTAACTATCCTTCTCAATGTCCTAAAGCTAGAGTGTGGCATTGACAAGATCTGAACTCAGAACAGATCTGGTGTTTGAGTTCATAGCCACAAAATGATTGGTCTCTCATGACAGATGCCGTGGTTTTGTGAAGAGTCCTAAGTGCTAGTAAATTTCTCATGGGTTAACATTTACAATGTTGGAACTCCTTTAAAAGACAGAGTGAACAAAACCGGAGTAGATTTGCTTCTATTCGTGACGATTTTGAATGAGCTCGTAGTAACAACAAAAATAACTATAATACTTCCACACTGTGTGCTACCAGTGGGTACTCAATGTGCCAGGCGGTAGATAGTTTCAATAAATGATCCCAGTTGAATCCTTCCAGGGGACATGTTCCCATTTTACAGATGGGAGACTGAAGGCCCAGAGTACCTCCCAGTCCAAAGATTATCCAGCAAAACAAACAGCCGTGATGGGATTCAAATTCAGATGGACATGTTACAGAGGCTCTGCTTTTTCCTCTCTGAAACACTGTCATAGACCAGTTTTCCTCAAAGAAATATCCATTTAAAATATTTGAACCTTTGGGCTCCTATCTCAGACAGAGAAAAAAAGCACAAAGATGTTAACAAGATAAGGTAAATATTAACATTCACTTTAAGAGGTTAAATTACCTAGAAGCCCTCATTTCTAAAGGCCAACCTTCTCTGGTCTGCTTTCTCCAAAGCACTCTAACCTTTTCCTTGAGGAAATTAGGCCCCTGATACCTGCTTTGCAGAGACCTCAGGATTTCCAGGCTGTCATCTGGGGAAGGAGGAGAAAGGAGAAAACTGGCTGTTCATTGCCTGCCCTTGGACATCTGGATCTTTCAAGGCAGGCCCTGGGATGCCTGCTTGGCCCAGCTTGTCTGCTCCCATTAGCACACCGCTCATGTGTGACAAAGGTATTCGGAAAAGATGAGGACTTGGAATTCCAGCTCTTCAGTAAAAACAGAGCTGTATCAAGATGACATAACATGTGACTGAATATGAGTTCTTTAGAAGTCCTGCTTTAAATAATTGCCAAGACTGATTTGTAATATGATCAGTGTTTGTTCAGAAACATTAAAAATTGCAAGCAGGCCTGGAAGCATCTTTCTCATTTTTCTGTAATATTGGCAGCATTCCTCTCTCAGAGACAGAGAGGAGGGTTGATAGACACAAGACAGAAGGTTGAAAGAGGAGTGTCTCTGAAGTCACCTGTCTATGACTGTGCTATCTAATTATGAGATCTCCCAGCTGTATGACAATTTAACAAGTCACTTCACTTTGCCTGCACTGACTCACCCCTCCTGTCAAGTGGTCACAGTAATTCCTGCATTGAGATCCTTTTAAGGCACCAACTGTGTCTTATTTATCCCTCTAAATGCAGTGACTGACCGTAGTATGTGGTCAATTAATGAGTGGTAAATAATCCAAGTTGTTGTGAGTACTACATGAAATAACTTATTTTGGAAAAGCCCTCCCTAAATTCCTGGTACATACTAGGTGCTTAAAAATAGCTGTTTTCGGGCTTCCCTGGTGGCGCAGTGGTTGGGAGTCTGCCTGCCGATGCGGGGGGCACGGGTTCGTGCCCCGGTCCGGGAGGGTCCCACGTGCCACGGAGCGGCTGGGCCCATGAGCCGTGGCCGCTGGGCCTGCGCGTCCAGAGCCTGTGCTCCGCAACGGGAGAGGCTGCAACAGTGAGAGGCCCGCGTACCGCAAAAAAAAAAAAAAAAAAAAAAAAGCTGTTTTCTCTTCTCCCATCTTTAGCCTCTCATTTGTGCCTTTAAAAACGCTACTATACACTTTGTCTTTCATACTCTCTGAATTCACTGGACACATGTTTTGGAAGTTTAACAGATATCTCAAATTCAATATATCCCATACTGAACTTCTGATTCTCCTTCCAAAACTCTCTCTTCCCACAGTTTTCCCCATCTCAAGTGTTGGCAATGCCATCCTTCCATTTGCTAAAAATAAAAACAAAATGCAAAACACAAAGCAAACAAGTTTTTTAATCCGTTGATTATTTTATATATTAAACTATGTTATTTGATAGCCAAATAGTTATGGCCCTTATATTTTTATTGCAGATTGCATGTTATGTCACAATGTCAGACAATCCTTTGGATTTCATGAATTTTGCCTTTATCTGACCTTATGTAAAAGCAGAATTTCCAGCTCTTTCTTTTTGCTTGTTTTCTCAAATAAAGCTTCACTTGTCTTATTTTTAACTTTTTTCTTTACATTTGGTTGCATTTAATTTCTTTGTTTTTTCTTAGTATGAGAATCTTCTTTTTTTGTAATAGGAGAGTCTATGAACACATTACCTTACCTGATATAGTTACTCTTACATGTGTCATTTTATCTTATGCTTCCTGTCTGCTTTTTGCTGTTGTTTCGTTTGTGGTATTTTTAGTGATTTCTTGAAATTTCTTTTGTTCTTCTGACCTTTCCCATGTAGATTGTTTGGGTACCATACGTGATATTGTGATTCATAATGAGAAATATATATTTGGTTTTTGTCTTTGTTTCTAGCACAGAGCTCCTAAAGCCCTTGGAATTTTTTAAAGGTGTCTCTTATGTTAATGAATGCGTTTTTGGCCTCATCTAAGGATGAGGCTGGTTGCCAGGAGAACCAGACATGTGATTAAAGGGTTGGAACTTTCAGTCCTACCCCTACACATTCCCTCAACTTCCCCTACCTTGGTGGAAGTTGAACCAATCACCAATGGCCAATGATATAATCAGTCATGCCTCTGTAATGAAGCCACCATAAAACCCCAAAAGGACAGAGTTTGGAGAGCTTCTGGGTTGGTGAACACATGGAGATTTGGGGAGAGAAGCATGGCTGAAGACGGCGTGGAAGTTCCCCACCCTCTCCCCATACCTTGCCCTGTGCGTCTCTTACACCTGGTGGTTCCTCACTTACATCCTTTTATAATAAACCACTGATCTAGTAAGTAAAATTTTTCTCTGAGGTCTATCAGCCACTCGCTCACAGAACTGATGTATAAACAGTCGGTTAGAAGTACGGATAACAACCCGGGCTTGCGACTGGCGTCCGAAGGAGGGGATAATCTTGGAGGATGGAGCCCTTCACCTATGGAATCTGATGCTGTCTCCAAGTAGATAGTGTCAGAATTTAGTTGAATTGTAGGATACCGAACTGGTATCCAAGAATTTCTTGTTGGTGTGGGGAACCTCCCGCAACCTTGGAATTGATACTGGAACCTATTTATCATGTAACTTTCCCAACAATGTGAAAAACATACATCTTATTTTTTACTCCATTATTGGCTAATATTAATTTTCTCAAGAGCATCTTTTAATTATATGATTGTGTGTGACTCATCACCACAACTCTATATATTTTAACTTCTTTATAGTCTGTCTTGCCTGATAAGATGTAAGTCTCTTGAGGTCAGGTACGCTGACTTGTCCCCACTGTAGCTCCAGCACCGGGCAAAGACCACTGCATACAACACATGCCCAATAACTTTTTCGAGAAAGAATTTCTTTGTCAGTTGCTTCATTAGCAAATATTTTCTCCCATTCTGAAGGTTGTCTTTTGGTCTTGTTTATGGTTTCCTTTGCTGTGCAAAAGCTTTGAAGTTTCATTAGGTCCCATTTGTTTATTTTTGTTTTTATTTCCATTTCTCTAGGAGGTGGGTCAAAAAGGATCTTGCTGTGATTTATGTCATAGAGTGTTCTGCCTATGTTTTCCTCTAAGAGTTTGATAGTTTCTGGCCTTACATTTAGGTCTTTAATACATTTTGAGCTTATTTTTGTGTATGGTGTTAGGGAGTGATCTAATCTCATACTTTTACATGTACCTGTTCAGTATTCCCAGCACCACTTATTGAAGAGGCTGTCCTTTCTCCACTGTACATTCCTGCCTCCTTTATCAAAGATAAGGTGACTGTATGTGCGTGGGTTTATCTCTGGGCTTTCTATCCTGTTCCATTGATCTATCTTTCTGTTTTTGTGCCAGTACCGTACTGTCTTGATTACTGTAGCTTTGTAGTATAGTCTCCAAAATTTATAAGCAGCTCATGCAGCTCAAGAACAAAAAAACAAACAACCCAATCCAAAAATGGGCAGAAGACCTAAATAGACATTTCTCCAAAGAAGATATACAGACTGCCAACAAACACATGAAAGAATGCTCAACATCATTAATCATTAGAGAAATGCAAATCAAAGCTACAATGAGATATCATCTCACACCAGTCAGAACGGCCATCATCAAAAAATCTAGAAACAATAAATGCTGGAGAGGGTGTGGAGAAAAGGGAACACTCTTGCACTGCTGGTGGGAATGTGAATTGATACAGCCACTGTGGAGAACAGTATGGAGGTTCCTTAAAATACTACAAATAGAACTACCATATGACCCAGCAATCCCACTGCTGGGCATATACCCTGAGAAAACCATAATTCAAAAAGAGTCATGTACCAAAATGTTCATTGCAGCTCTATTTACAATAGCCCAGAGTTGGAAACAACCTAAGTGTCCATCATTGGATGAATGGATAAAGAAGATGTGGCACATATATACAATGGAATATTACTCAACCATAAAAAGAAACGAAATTGAGCTGTTTGTAATGAGGTGGATAGACCTAGAGTCTGTCATACAGAGTGAAGTAAGTCAGAAAGAGAAAGACAAATACCATATGCTAACACATATATATGGAATTTAAGAAAAAAAAATGACATTTAGAACCTAGGGGTAAGACAGGAAAAAAGACACAGACCTACTAGAGAATGGACTTGAGGATATGGGGAGGGGGAAGGGTGAGCTGTGACAAAGCGAGAGAGAGGCATGGACATATATACACTACCAAACATAAGGTAGATAGCTAGTGGGAAGCAGCCGCATAGCACAGGGAGATCAGCTTGGTGCTTTGTGACCACCTGGAGGGGTGGGATAGGGAGGGTGGGAGGGAGGGAGATGCAAGAGGGAAAAGATATGGGAACATATGTATATGTATAACTGATTCACTTTGTTATAAAGCAGAAACTAACACACCATCGTAAAGCAGTTATACTCCAATAAAGATGTAAAAAAAAAAATTTTCTTCATCCTCTCTTCCTTTCTTCTTAGGCTTTGTAAGCATGACCTGACAGTCAAACCCAGCTGGTTTTTATGTTATTATTTTCATACTATATAGCTTTTTAAAGAATTATTTTTGGCCTTTATGTACAATTTTGTGACCATATGTACAATTATCCTCCTCCCACTTACCAGACACCACCCAGAATTTTACTATCTCTAAGTCTACTTTTAGACAAGAACAGGTGTTCTCCTTTCTGCAGGAAAAAAAAAAAAAAAAGCCTAGCCTTAAGAAAAGAGACACAGCTCTGCCTCCATAAGATCTATAAGAAAAGAGGTATAAGGTGAATTTTTTTGAGATGATTCTGTGCTGCAGGGGTTTCTTATCTACCTATACCCTGAGTAGCCCAATGCAAGAGGTATTAATTTCACACCTGTTCTGTGCTGGATATCATATCAAGTGCAAGTTTTAGACAAATAAAACATTCATTCAACAAATGTGAATTGGGTTCCTACTATGTGACATGCACTCCACTGAGCTCTAGGGACATAACAAACCACATAGACGCACTTCATGCCATAAGATGTGCATAGAATAATTGTCCCTCACATCCAACTGCCATGTAGCAAAATATGAAATCATTTTTTTAAGCAGCTTTGGGGTAGATGAAACAAAAAATCATTGCCCCACCCCGAAAAATTTCAGAAATTCCAGAAAGGGTCAAATACCTTTCACTGAAAACTAGTAGAAGGATATTCTGAGACAAGTGATCAGGTACATCATTTTGAAAGACAAATTACCGGCAATCCAGTTAAATTTTAAATAGCATTATGTAAATGAAAAATATCAAAGTGTGAGATATCCTAGCAAGAATAGCTCCAATTTCCTGCCTGGATGCTGAGTAAGGAATAGCCTGTTTAATATCATCTTGATAACATTTTTACAGGTTCATGTTGGCCCATCAGATTGCAGTTTGTCATCTGCTACCTAACAGTGTCCTAATTCCTCATCACTTCACAGTGTAAAATAATAGGCACAGAATTTCAAGGCATTTTTTTAATAATAGAAAAGTAGAGTGGGAATTAGGGGCTTTATTTCCACCAAGTGAAGTTTTTCCCTGGCTACAATAGGAATGGTTGTCAATGATTCAAACACAATATGGTTTTGGGCTCACTTTTTCCACTGAATTAATTTATGAAAGATAACATAAAATGAATAAGAAAATCCCTAAAGCTCATTTTCCTTGCCTCCCACCCTTCCCAAAAGTTGAGGGAGGGGTTGTGATGAGAAGATGCATAAATGGGTGTGTGGTAGAAGGAATTTGGGCATCAAAGTTAGAGGGTCTTGGGTTTGAATCCAAGCTCGGGCCCTTAAAGCAGCTCCCCAGTCCCACTGAGCTCTTCAGCGGTCAAGTCCAGACCATGCTTCTTAATCATAAGATTCCTGGGGTCCTTAGGGTTAAGCTGTGAGTTTCCTGCAGAATGGGAATCATTGCAGGCATCCACTTAATTACAGATTTTAACGTTGTAATGTTTGGCATAGTTCCCTTCCCTCCCCCTCGATACTCTTTCTAATTTGCCTTCCAGGACATCTAACTCCTAGTTTTCCTCCCACGTTACTATCCATTTCCACACAATTTCCCCCACTGTCTCCTCTCCTCTTCCCTCTCTTTTCCTCTTAGTATTTGAGTGACTCAGGACCCCTTCCCTGACCCTCCTCTCTCCTCGAACTACACTCAGTCTCCATAGATATGCTCCATATGTACCACCATCTATATGCTGATAACTCAGATTTAGATCTCCAGTCTCCCAAATGCCAGAATCATAGCTATACCGCTCTTCCCCACATCTCCACCTGTAGGTCTAATCAATATCGTGAACTCAGCACATCCAAAAGTAAATTCTGCATCTTTCCCGCAAATCCTCCCCCATCCACAGCTTTCCCCAACTCAGCTGAAGGCAGCCTGATCCTTTTAACAGATCAGAACAAAAGCCTCAAAGATACCTTTACTCCCTTTCAAGTACCCCACATCCAGTCCACCAGGAAATCCTATGGGCTCTACCATCTTGTCAACCAAGAACTTGATGGAAATAAGGGTTAGTTAGCTCTCTGAAGAAACTTTACTCAATGTATTTGGTTGTTTGGTTAATTCTGTTGACAGTTAATCATGGACCGTGGGCCCTCTCCCCACATCCACGGGTTCTGCCTCAGTGGGTTCCACCGACCACAGGTGGAAAATATTCAGGAAAAAAAAAAACTCCTCCAGAAAGTTTCAGAAAGCACAGCTTGAAGTTGCCACATTGGCAACCATTTACATAGCATTTACATTGTATTAGAGATGGTTTAAAGTACTCAGGAGGATGTGCATAGCTTACATGCAAATACTACACCATCTTATATAAAGGACTTGAGCACCCATGGATTTTGGTATCCATGGGAGGTTCTGGAACCAGCCTCCCATGGATACCAGGAGACAACTGCAACTTGTCTTTTGCTTGCTGGTTTCAGTTGTGATGAACACTTCATTAACCAGTTTGAGTGCTTAACCATCATGTGCCTGTTCTGATAGAGGAAAGGTGTCTGTTTCCCCTCCAGCCATCAGCAGGTGAAGGAAGGAGAAGTTAGCTACTGATGGGGGGGTGCCACAGAGAGGCTGTAATTGGTTTACTGGCCATTGTGGCCCTAGTGGTGTCACCAGTGGATGGGGAATTAGAGAGGTACCAGGCAAGCTTGGGGTCATATGTCGCCTTCTTTTCATCTTCTGAAATGTCATCTCCTAATTGCTATTGGCTAATGACCAAGGATATTTCTCTAATAACAGATGATTTTTTACTAGGACAAAGAGCAGGGTAGATGTGTCCTTTGGCGT
This sequence comes from Delphinus delphis, assembly GCF_949987515.2. NCBI lineage: Eukaryota > Metazoa > Chordata > Mammalia > Artiodactyla > Delphinidae > Delphinus > Delphinus delphis. The sequence goes on from NC_082697.1 coordinate 55,748,263, forward strand.
ATTCTAGCAGCTAGACGTGTGTGTGTGTGTGTGTGTGTGTGTGTGTGTGTGTGTGTGTGTGTAAAGCTTTTGAAAACAACTTTCCAATGATTATATCTATGGACTTTTACAACATAACTTATGGAACTATTTCACCTACGTGATTTCATTTGATTATCAGAGCAATCTTGTGATAAATCAGAGCAGTTATTACTGTTTTCATCTCATGCCGGATCCTCTGTACTCTCCTTTGCATTTTCTTTTTTTTTTTCTATAGCATATATCACTTTTCACATAGCACTTAATGTGCTTGTTTATTACATGGTTTGCATCTTTTCTCTCTTCTGCTAGAACAACAGTAGAAATGTTTATTTACTTGACTCATTAACCTTAAATATCTAGAACAGTCCCTAGCACAGAGCAGGCACTCAAGAAGTATTTGGTGAAAGAATGAAATGTGAGCATGTCTATCAAGTACATTTCAACATGAATGGCATCACCAGCCCAGGATGTAACCTCCTCTGGATTTTTCTTGATTCCCTCTGCATGATATTCTTTTTCAGAACAGACTTGTTTCCATCTTAATATCTAAACTTCAGTTAAAACGTTTGATGTTCCTAAAGACCTGATAAGAGCAATTTCTAATCAGACAAAGAAAGTTTTGAATGCATCATTTCCCTACTTTGTCTTGGCTATCAGGAAGCTCGGAGCCAGACGTATTACTCAGTCTGATCACCAGCTCATCCTCTTCCTTGCTCTCTTATTCTATGTGACTGTGTGCTTTCACAATAAACTCATTTCTTTTTTTAAAGTAGATGTGAATATTGATGAGATTTAAATTGAGATTGAACACAAAGTAAGAGATTTCCAAAGCAGTCCTCTTTATCCTAATGGGCTATCCAAATTATAATTCTAAAAAAAAAAAATCGTTAAAATTTACAGAATGCTTAATATGTACCAGACTTACCACTCAGACCTGACCCACTCCTCCAATTTATGGGACCTCCCTGACTCTTGAGGGTATTGGAATTTTAAGCTCCTAGCTTAGATGTCAGATTACATTTGAGATTTGATTGCCTGGGCTGGAAGAAGTGTGGTGAATACATCTTTTTAGTCTAAAGAGTCAAGAGTGGGACAGAGAGCTAACACTATGATAAATATAGGGGCTCGCTAAGACCTTAAAAAACTATCTAGTTCACTCTTTTTTTAATAGATTTATTATTTATTCGTTTGTTTATTTTTGGCTGTGTTGGGTCTTCGTTGCTGCGCGAGGGGTTTCTCTAGTTGCGGCTAGCGGGTGCTACTGTTTGTTGTGGTGCGGGGGCTTCTCACTGCAATGGCTTCTCTTGTTGCGGAGCACGGGCTCTAGGCACACGGGCTTCAGTAGTTGTGGCTCATGGGCTCTAGAGCGCAGGTTCAGTAGTTGTGGTGCACAGGCTTAGTTGCTCCTCGGCATGTGGGATCTTCCCGGACCAGGGATCGAACCTGTGTCCCCTGCATTGGCAGGCGGATTCTTAACCAGTGCACCACCAGGGAAGCCCTATCTAGTTCACTCTTTTGCATCCCCGCATACACGCATATACTCACTCACTACTAGAATGTATGCATCTTACGTGCATCACTTTATCCCGGTTGCCCAAAGCACACATTTTTCTTCAAATGATGCAGCTTCTGGTGGTGTGTTCATTACGAAAGACTCAAAGCTTGTCGAAAAAGCTGAGATCTGGCAGTGGCTGATGCAGGGGCTGCATCCAGGCTTTGTTATGCAGATGAGTTTCCATTTTATTTTTGGTGTATCTGTTGAATCCTGAGTATTTTAATAGTTGTGAAGCTTCGCTGAACTCAAGAAGAGCTTAAGATCTGAGATGTTAAATCAGCTCAGCAATAATATCTAGCAGAAAATGAGGATCTCATTCTTAGTTCTCCTTTTCCTCCCTAATAATGAGGAGCTGATTTTTACTATTAATGTAATTCTTACATAAGGAACTCTGCAGTGATCCAGGGTAATTCATCCTTAATTAATGTGCCATCTTTCCAACCTGTCCCCATTTAACTATAAAAGCTGGTGAATATTGGGCCTCAGAAGTGGCCAGTGATTGAAATAATATAAGGAAAATATTAACTCTGGGCACTTTCAGGGTGGGAATTATTTTTTCCTTGGAAAAGCATACGAATGCAAAAAGTTGTTTGCAAGTAGTATGAGTCCCATGGGACATCTTCTACCTATACTCTGCTCCTCTGATCTTTGGGTCAGAGATTTTTTTTATCAAAAACCCTCAGGCTTTATATTTTTGTTTCTTTTTTGTGGGACCCGCTGTGAATCACTTTTAAAACTTACATGCTAATCTTTCTCATTTTAGAGGATTTTAAAAATTGTAGTCAAATATACATAACACAAAATTTACCATTTAAGAGTACAGTTCAGGAACATTAAGTCCATTCACGTCGTTGTGCAACCATCACCACCATCCATCTCCAGAAGGTTTTCATCTTCCCAAAATGAAACTGTGTGTCTGTTAAACAATAGGGTCCCATTCCTCCTTGTCTCTGCCCCTGGGAACAACTATCCTACTTTCTATCTCTATGAATTTGACTATTCTAGGTGTCTCATAAAAGTAGAATCATATAATATTTATATTATATAAGAAATTGTGTAATATTTTATAGTTGGTTTATTTCACATAGCACAATGTCTTCAAGGTACATCCATGTTGTAGCATGCATTAGAATTTCATTCCTTTTCCATTTTGTGTGTGTGTGTATCACATTTTGTTTATCTATTCATGTATCAATGGACATTTGGGTTATTTACACCTCTTTTGTAAATAATATTATAAATAATGCTGCTATGAATTTGGTGTCCAAATATCTCTTTGAGTCCTGCATTTCAGTTGTTTTGTGTATATACCTAGAAGTGGAATTAGTGGATCATATGGTAACTCTATGTTTAATTTTTTGAGGAACCGCCATACTGTTTTCCACAGTGGTTGTACCATTTTACATTCCCACCAGCATGCACAAAAGTTCTAATTTCTCCACATCCTCGAAACTTCATGTCTATTTTTCTGATAGTAGCCATCCTAATGAGTGTGAAGTGTTATCTCATTGTGCTTTTGATTTGCATTTACCTAATAATTGGTGATAAACATCTATTTGTGTGTATATCTTCGTGGAGAAATGTCTATTCAAGTCCTTTGCCCATATTTTAGTTGGGTTTTTGTTGTGATTTTTTTTAGTTGTACGAAGTTCTTTATATATTCTGGATATTAATACCTTATCAGATAGATAATCTGCAAATATTTTTTCCCATTCTGTGGGTTGTCTTTTCACAGCTGTAGCATCCTTTGAAGCATAAAAGCTTGTAGTCTTGATGAACTCCAATTGATCTATTTTTTCTTTTGTTGCCTGTAATTTTAGTGTCATACCTGAGAAATTATTGCCAAATCCAATGTCATGAAGTTTTTCCTGTATCTTTTCTTCTAAGAGTTTTATAGTTTTAGCTCTTATGTTTATGCCTTTAATCCGTTTTGAGTTCATTTTTGTATATGACGTAAGGTAAGGGTTCAGCTTCATTCTTTTGTATGTGGATATCCAGTTTTCCCAGCATCATTTGTTGGAAAAACTGTCCCTCATTGAATGGTCTTGGCATCCTTATTGAAAATTAGTTGACCATATGTGCAAGGGTCATTTTAGTGTTTTAATATACTTTGGTAGCATACTACCTTGGAAAAATGCGTGGGCTTTATGTTCAGACAAACCTGGGTTCGAATCTTTACTTTGCTGCTAATTAGCTGGGCAAGCTTGGGTAAGTTATTTAACCTCCCTGAGATTACTTTTTCTGATGTGTAAAATGGGTATGGTAATGCCTGCCTCTTAGGGTTGCTGTAACGATTGTATGAATTAAAGTGTTCAGCACAAAGTAAATGTTCATTAAGTGATTGCTGCTACATTCAAAACCTCTCTAAGCTCTTTTGTTTAAATTATAAACTCTTTCTTTAAAAAGATTTTTTTAATTGAAGTATAGTTGATTTACAATGTTGTGTTAGTTTCAGGTGTACAGCATGGTGATTTAGTTTTTTATATATATATATATATATATATACACACACATATATATATACACACACACATACATATATATATTCTTTTTCAGATTCTTTTCCCTTATAGGTTATTATAAAATATTGAGTAGAGTTCTGTGTGCTATACGGTAGGTCCTTGCTGGTTATCTACTTGATATGTAGTAGTGGGTATATGTTAATCCCAAACTCCTAACTTACTCCCCGCATTTCCCCTTTGGTACCATAAGTTTGTTTTCTATGTCTGTGAGTCTATTTCTGTTTTGTAAATAAATTCATTTGTATCTTTTTTTTAGATTCAGTATATAAGTGATATTATATGATACCCGTCTGTCTGACTTACCTCACTTAGTATGATAATCTCTAGGTCCATCCATGTTGCTGAAAATGGCATTATTTCATTCTTTTTATGGCTGAGTAATATTCCATCGTGTGTGTGTATACATATATATATATACACACACACACACACATATATATATACACACATACACACCACGTCTTCTCTAAGCTCTTGTCTAATGTATGCATAATAAGGAAATAAACACTTTCCATATAAAACCTAGTTCACTGGTTAGTAAGGATAAGAGAAAAGAAAACATCAGTCAAAGTGCCAACTGTAAGGATACTGGCCATAATTTGACCTGGAATATTTTTCACACAGCTTAAAAGGCAACCTTTAAGATGATTTGCTCTTGTATTTTATTAACAGGCATTGTGCAAAGATAGCTGACAATTGCATTTCATCCCTGAGATTTACCCTATCCTTTGTCTCACCTGACAATTTCCATGCCCAACTGACAAGGATTAAAACTTGGGGACACTTTCGGTTCATGATAACAAAATGTTTCTTTTTTCCATTTTAATGTGGCTACATAAAAAAAATGTTTGCATTGATTGGTATAACCACAGTTGTCTTGTTAATTAAAAAACAAATGACAATACCATGTGCCAGTGATGGTGCAGGGCAACTGGTACTCATACATTGCTGATGGCAACCAAAATGGTGTGGCCACTTTGGAAATCAGTTTGGCATTTTCTTATAAAAATGAACACATATTTACCATATGGCCCAGCCTGCCCACTGCTAGGTATCTACCTTATAAAAATGAAAATGGAAATTCCCACAAAGACCTGTAACCAAACGTTAATAGATTGTTCATAATTGCCAAAAACTGATAAAGAACCCAAATATCCTTCAATTGGTGAATGAATAAACAGACTATGGTATCTCCATACAATGGAATACTACTCAGCAATAAAAAGGAATGAACTACTGACATATACAGTGGATAAATTTCAAATACATTACTCTGAAAGAATCCAGATTCAAAAGGTTATAAAATTATGAGTCCATTTGTAATGATAGTCTGGAAAAGGCAAACGTATGGGGATGGAGAATAGATCATTGGTTTGCAGGAGCTGGAATGGGGAAGAGGTTATCCACAAGGGACATGGGAAAAATTGGGGAAGCGGGTACTTGAATTTGGTAGTGGTTACGTGCCTGTGGGCATTTTTCATAACCCATGGAACTGTACACAAAGGATGAATTTTACTGTATGTAAATGATGCCTCAGTAAAAAAAAAAGGATAAAGAAAAATTTCTGGTTGATATTCAAAAATTAAGTGCCCAAAATACGGAACTCCTCTGAGATGTTCACCCCTGGCTATCCTGTGCACATTTTTCCCATCCGTGAGGTGCCCTTTATGAGTCAAATACAAGGTCATCTGTTGAACTTTTGCTCCATGCCTCATTGAACCTGTGAAAATTTGGGGAAGATTCCATGCTTCCGCATTACCATTCACAGAAAACAATCTATAAAGAGTCCACAATATTTTACAAGACACCAGGATCCAGTTTTTCATGAGGCATAGATTATTAAACAGTTGCCAATCTTTCATGTCTGTGAACTGCTAAGTATGACGGGTGACTCTGACAGTTACAGTTTGTCAACAACTGTTTCTAGTGTCTTTACTTCATTTTGTGTTGCACATTTCATTATGAATGGCATGCTAAACATATCTATAACTTTGATAACTCAATTCGCTTTGTTAGTAATGGCTTCCTATTATAACATAACAATAACCATGCTGAGGATAAATATTTCATCAGGAATGCATTGTTATTTATTTATCATTTATAACATGTATTCCAGAAACATTACGGAATATTTATTAAACATTTATAAATAATTTTATGCCACTACTAGCCTGTGCTGTACATTAATACATTATTAATTCTCTTGAACTGCTGATGGATGGAGGTCAAAATAACGCCTCGCCAACTGGGGTTCTTGCCGATAAAGTGCAAGAAGGAAGCAGTCTACACTTCCTGAGGCGGCCACTGCTTAGAAGCTGCTGCCTTGGAAACTGCCCGCAACTGTACATTAAGCCCATGAGCTCAAATTCACATCAGGTGGTCGAGAGTTCAGGGAGTGGATTTCCTCAAAGCAGGAGTTAGGCATCAGGGCTGTCCTGCATTTCCTCTCTGTGACCTTGATTGCTGCAGTTCCTGGAAACCCTACCTCATTTCCTTTATTGAGTACAACTCCTTGAAGCGCCAAAGTCTCTTTCCTCACGAGCAGCCATTTCCCTGGAGTGAGGATGTTCTTTCTTTCCTTCCCAGCCGCCTTGAGATATAACTGACATATAACATTGGGTAAGTTTAAGGTATACAGTGTGATGATTTGATTCATGAATACATTGCAGAATGATTACCACAGTAGGGTTCATTAAAAGATGCATCACCTTGCATAGTTACCATTTTTATGTGTGTGGGGAGAACTTTTAAGATCTACTCTCTTAGCAAATTTCAAGTACACAATGCAGTGTTGTTAACTGTAGCCACTGTGCTGTACATTACATCCTCAAAGCTTATTCATCTTATAACTGAAAGTTTCTATCCCTGACCACCTTCACCCATTTCCCCCCCCCCCACTACTGGCAACCAGCAATCTACTCTCTGTTTCTATGACCTCAGACTTTTTAGATTCTACACATAAAGGAGATCATAGAGTATTTGTCTTTCTCTGTCTGCCTTACTTCACTTAGCATAACTCCCTCAAGTTTCATCCATATTGTCACAAATGGCAGGATTTCCATCTTTTTTATGGCTGAATAATATTCCATTGTATATATATAAATATATATATATCTCATTTCTTTATTGATTTATCCGTCAGCAGACACTTAGGTTGTGTTCCCATGTCTTGGTTATTGTGAATAATTCTGTGTTGAACATGGGGGTGCAGATATCTCTTTGAGATCTCAATTTCCTCTTAAGATAAATGCCCAGAAGTGGGACTGCTGGCTCCTATGGTAGTTATGTTTCTAATTTTGGGGGAAACCTCCATACTGTTTTCCACAGTGGCTGAACCAATTTGCATTCCCACCAACAGTGCACAAGGGTTCCATTTTCTCCACATCCTCGCCAACATTTGTTAGCTCTTGTCATCTTGATGACAGCCATTCTAACTGGTGTGAGGTGATAACTCATTGTGGTTTTGATCTGCAACTCCCTGATGAGTACTGATGCTAAGTACCTTTTCATGTACCTGTTGACCATCTGTATGTCTTCTTTAAAGATGTTATTTTAAATTGATCCTGCATTTCAACTTCCCCTTATTGGATTGGAGAACTCATACCTGAGTTTGGTGCTCTATATACTGGAGATAAAATTGTTATTCACTTTTTCTGATGCCTTCTTGTCTGCTGTTATATTGGAAGGTTTTCTCCTCCTCCTCTTTCTTCTTCTCCTCTTTCCTGCAACTGCTCATTTTTTTAAGATTTTTTTGATGTGGACCATTTTTAAAGTCTTTTCTGAATTTGTTACAATATTACTTCTGTTTTATGTTTTGGTTTTTTGGCCACGAAGCATGTGAGATCTTAGCTCCCCAACTAGGGATCAAACCCACACCCCCTGCATTGGAAGGCAAATTCTTAACCACTGGACCGCCAGGGAAGTCCCTGCTCTTTTTTTCACACTGGGGAGAGTTATGTCTAGAAAAAAGAGAAGGGAGCCTTGGTAAGGTTTCCAAGGTCTTCTGCTACCCCAAAACAACCATGTTTATAACAAACACAAATGAACACAGAAGAAAAGAGGAACTACTCTTCACTAACTGAATGGAAAATGCCTTGAGCTTTGCTCTACAAGAGGTAAGTAAGTTGGCTACACCTGCTTTCTGGGTTTATTCTGGTTAATTTCTGACACTGGTGAATGTTGACATTAGCTAGGCAATTTTGAAAAATAAAAGTCAACAAGCCCAGCAAAGGCTTACATGGACAGACACGTATTGGTAATGTTCACAGCTAAATAGCTGGCAGTGGTCATATGCCTGCCAGATGGGAATCCTGCTATTGGTGCTCAAGATTACTTGGCCACTTTAAAGGCTTTAAATGTTACGGAGGAAAGAGTAATGTCAATGTGATTTTTCAGAGCAGTGTATGAAGATCAAATCAGGTAGAAAGAGTTTCTAACAATTCCAAGAAGGTAACATTTTCTCGCTGCAAACATCTCCAAACCAACAGGTTTTCCAGCTTCATATACATCAACTGGATTGGACACCATATAATAAGCAGACCTTTGTCAAGTTTCCTCAGGCAGTATGGAACACTGGTGCTAATGTCAAGAGTACAAGGAGTTAGGAGTTTGGGTTAACATATACTACTGTATATAATATAATCAACGAGAACCTACTATATGGCACAGGGAACTCTACTCAGTGTTCTGTAATGCCCTATATGGGAAAAGAATCTAAAATAAAGTGGATATATGTATATGTAAAACTGAACCAGTTTGCTGTACACCTGAAACTAACACAACATTGTACTATACTCCAATATAAAATAAAAATTAAATTAAAAAAGAATCAATAACAAATACATTATTCTTAAATATTTTTTTTAAAGTGTACAAGGAGTTGATTAATTGCATTCATGTTAGTCAGAACTTGTTGAATACCTACTAGGTGCTAAATGTTGAAAAGAAAAAGGCAAATAAGAAAGCCCTTATCCCCGAGGAATTGCTATCTTACGGGTTTGTTTAGTCTCAGATATTTTATGGTGGATTCTGGGAACTCACAAGGGAATTTCAAACTTGAACAGCCACGTTCTATGCTGGGAAGCCCAGACTAAGAAGAGAGATTTGTCACCAAGCAGGCATCATTGATCTCTCCAAAGCTAATCTTTGTATTATTGTCCCCTTCATGGCTTAGTGATTTTTTTTTTATGTGTATTGCTTCTATGGCATTTTATTTCAGGGCCTTGGTCACAGAACCTCGAATTAATTAAGATTTGGTCCAGGAGCCGCTTAATTGCTTGTACTTAGAATGTGGGAATTCAAGGGAGAGATGGAAATGACACAGCAAGTCATGCATAATACATGCCCTCCCACCCCTCGCTGAGTGACCATTACCCTGATGGGTGTTATTTAGTTTTTTTGTTTTTTTTTTTTTTAAATCAGCCCACGGTGCCAAGAACCTGGCATTTTCAAATACTCATTAGTGCTATCCTCTGGGGCTTAAGATAGCAGTTATTAAGGAATGAAGTCTCGGGAGACAGAGTGAAACCACCATGGCTAACAATGACAGAAGTTCAGGTGTACCAACCCCCATCACTTACGGAGGCATCACATGGCTAAATTAGCTTTCAAAGTCTTAAACCGAACATGCAAGGCCCACAAATGTCATGTGGTATATTCTCTGGAGGTTAAATTTAGGTTTTCCCCAGCTCCTGCTGCCAATTTGAAAGAAGGGAAAATGTCAGTGGGTGTGGAGTTGAAGTCAAGGGTAGGACGCTGCCAACGTGGAATCCACCGATGCTGACATTCAACCGTCTCTGGAAATCCAAGCTGTGCAGCAGCCATAGCCATCCCCAAACTTACCCAGATTGCTCGTTAGGTCCCCAGTTTGTTCCAACACAACGTCAATTTACTCCAGTTGACTTGCCCGGCCAGGGGGTTCCAGCCACCCATTTGCCTTGATGATAATGGAGCGTGTTTAGATGCAGTTAACTGGGCTGGTGTCAGAAGGGTGGGGTAAGAAAGAGATGCTACTCATCGGACCACAGGCATGGCAATAGAGGAAGCGTGCACAGTGATTCCATGGCCAAAGGATATTAGAAGGGAAGACCACAGACTGAGATGTTTACCTTCCAACGCTGCCATCCAGTGAAATTAACTCTAATGCAAACTGATTTCACACTGGGATCTGAATGTCAATGACTGGTGGGAAAGAACCCCATCTCCCTCACATCTAGGAGCTGGGGAGTCTTGTCTGTGGACCTGACGTTAAAGAAATGTTATTTTCTTGGATCAGTTATTAGCTGTATTAAACAGAAAAACCAAGAGGCTGGGGGTTTAAATGGGATAGAATCTTTTTTCTCCATCCTGTTAAAAATAAAGTTTATCTCATACAAGCAGAGAATAGAGTTGTTGTTCCAAAGGATTGGGGCCGGGGGAAAATGGGGAGATATTGGTCAAAAGGTACAAAGTTTCAGTTATAAGATGATTAAGTTCTGGAGATGTTATGTACAGCAATATAACTATAGTTAATAATACTGATCTTTATACGTGAAATTTGCTAAGAGGGTAGATCTTAAAAGTTCTCACCACAAAAAAAAAAGAGAGAAAGGAAAACGATAACTTCACAAGATGATAAATATGGTAATTAGATTGATTGTGGTGATTATTTCACAACGTATATCAAAACATTAAGTTATATACCTTAGAAATATAAAATTTATATTTGTCATTTATACCTCAGTAAAGCTGAAAACAAAGTTTAGAGGTAGGCAGTTCCAGGCTGATAAGGTGTCTTAGGAATTCAGGCTTTCATCTTCAAGGTCACTTCGTGGTCCAGTATAGCTGCTGGAACTCCAGCCATCACATCCCCCTTCCAGACAGCAGGAAGAGGGAAAGTCAGAAAGGATCCACTTCCCAATGTGGTTGGTTCCTCTTAAAAAACTTTTTCATAATCCCATTCATTTCCACTTATATATACTTTGCCACAAGGAAGGCCGGATACGTACTTCGATAGCTGAGCACTTTGACCTACCAGATATAATCAGAGTTTGCCACTAACGAACAAGGGGAGAATGGATGTTAGGTAGGAAATAGCAGTCTCTGCCATTGCCATAAACATAATACCTGTTATCTGAAATCTAGAGAACCAGATCTTCAAGTGACTTTCTAACAGAATATACGGTGTGGAGGACAGCATCTTGAATTAGGAGTCAGATCATTTCTGATACTTAGGCGACCTTGGGAAATATATTTAAGTGCTCGACATCTCATTTCCTTATCTACCAAATGAGGGTCTCAGCCTTGTCTACACCGGAAAGTATCTGCTCAGAAGATAGATGTGGATGCAGTGTTGTCAGTGAAGTGTCAAATAGATGCTAGGTGTTAATTAACATTATTATGTTTGATCCAGGCATTTATAGTCATTAAGATAACTGGTTCCAAAACCCTTCATTTTTCATAATGTTTACATCATTTTATGTTATAATGGTAGTACATTCTGCATTTACAACACTTTACAACACGGATTTCATTTCATCCCCATGAACTCTCCCTCTGAACGACGTGGGGGAGGATCACCATTTACCCAGATTCACTGGTAATAAAATCTGAGTTCAGAGAACCAGCTGACCAAGCTCACACAAAGGTGCCTGCAAGCGACAGCAGCTTCAAGGATGAGAACTCAGGAGATGCTAGCTTTTTAGAAGTGATGAATGCCTGAATTTAAGGATGGAGCTGTTGACTGTGGCCTTGCAGAACTGACCCCAGCACCTGGAGGTCCACACACACCTGCCCAAATTCAACTTCATTTTGTTTCCTCCTCTTCCCATTCTCCTCCTCGTAGACTCTCTATCTTAGCAGAAGTTAACCACCTTCCCCTCCCAGCCAGACCAAGGACCCAAAACCCATCCTAGTCAGATCCGTGCCTTTCATCCTCATTCTCTGCCCAGCTCTCGTGGGTTACCCATGTGGGTTATTGTTAGTTTCCATCTACTTGCTGTCTCTGTATCCTCAGAGCCTGGGAAGGCAAGCTGGCCTCCCAGCTGATCTTTCTTCTTTTTTTTTGCCCATTCCTAAAATATTCTCTACCCTTCAGCCATAGGGATCTTTATAAAATGCAAGTCTAATTCCATCATTCCTTACTTAAAACCCCTCAAAGGTGCCCTATTGTCCCCAAGATAAAACCTAACTCTTTTAAAAAAAATTTCATGGTGCTTCTTGTGCTTTGGTCCCTGCTTGCCGCCCCAGCCCTGCATCCGTCCTGCCTCATCTCCCATTCTCTCGTCCTGGAAGACACTACGCTCTTTCTCTTAAATCGGAGACTTGGATGGCTGCTTTATCTGAAATTACTAAAGTCTGCTTTTCCTGCTTGATGACTTTAAGCTTATCCAAGGTGTCATCTCCTTCAGGAAGACTTCCCTGCTGGGTGAGACAGCCTGCACAACTCTCCCCCAATTACCTGCTGTTTCTCCCCATCACAGCCCTTGACATGCTGCATTATCATTTTCTGTTTATTGGTAATTGTCAACCCTCTGTCTAGATTATAACTCCTCCAGGTCAGGGACAGCAAGTTATAATTTATTGAGCTTTTCTTTGCATGCCAGGGACTGTCCTTGGCACTTCACAGGTATCCTACAACTTAGAGACCCTGTTATCCCTTATTCAGATCAGGGCACCCATGCACTTAAAAGTCAGGCATCACGGACAGGTCATGTGACAGCCAGTGTCAGAGCTGAGATCTAAACATAGAGGCAGTCGGCTCCAGAGAAGTATGGGTCATCCTACACTAAAGTTTTTTGTTGTTGTTAAAGCATAGTTGATTACAATGTTGTGTTAGTTTCTGGTGTACAGCAAAGTGATTCAGTTATACATATACACATATTCTTTTCCATTATGGTTTAATACAGGATATTGATTATAGTTCCCTGTGCTATACAGTAGGACCTTGTTGTTTATCTACTTTCTATATAGTAGTTTGTTTCTTCTAATCCCAAACTCCTAATTTATCCCTCTCCCACCCCCTCTCCCCTTTGGTAACCATAAGTTTGTTTTCTATGTCTGTGAGTCTGTTTCTCTTTCATAAATAAATACACTTCTGTTGTATTTTAGATTCCACATATGAGTGACATCATATGGTATTTGTCTTTCTCTGACTTACTTCACTTAGTATGATAATCTTTAGGGCCGTCCATGTTGCTGCCAATGGCATTATTTCATTCTTTTTATGGCTGAGTAATATTCCATTGTATGTATATACCACATCTTCTTTATCCATTCATCTGTCGATAGACATTTAGGTTGCTCATCCTACACTGAATTTTCTTCTTTTTAATGAGATATAATTCATATAACATAAAATTCACCCTTTGAAAGTGTATATTTCAGTGGTTTTCAGCATAGTCACAAGGTTGTACAATCGTCACCACTCTCCAATTCCAGAATATTTTCAACACCCCCCCCCATCCAAAAAAAACTCCATACCAATTAGTGGTCACTTCCCATTCCTCACTCCGCCTAGCCCCTGGCAAAAATTAATCTACTTTCTGCCTCTGTGGATGTGCCTTTCTGTACATATCAAGTGGAATCATAAAATATGTGAACTTTTTTACCTGGCTTTTTTTATGTAGCATGTTTTCAAGGTTCATCCATGTTATAGCAAGTATCAACACTCCATTACTTTTTATGGCTGAATACTATTCTATTGCATGGATAAACTACATTTTGTTTATCTACTCACCTGTTGATAGATAATTGGACTATTTCCAACAGGAAATGTGAGTCTTTGTGCTTTTTCCAGATGCTTTTGATTTCTCTGGGTCACTTGCATTTCCATATTAATTTAGGATCAGCTTGCCAATTTCTGCAAAAAAGTACACCTGGAATTTTGATTAAGTCTTCCAATCCATGAACACGAATGTCTTTCTATTTCTTTGTTGTCTTTAAGTTCTTTCCAAAAGGATTTGCAGTTTGGGGTGTATGAGCTTTCCACTTCTTTTGTTCCTTTATTCCTAAGTATTTTATTCTTTTTGATGCTATTGTAAACAAAATCACTTTTTCAATTTTGTTTTCAGATTGTGCATTGCTAGTGTATGGGAATACAGCTGATTTTTATAGACAGATATTGTATCCTGCAAACGTGCTGAATTCATTCATAAGCTCTAATAAGTGTGTATGTGTGTGTGTCTGTGGATTCCTTTGTATTTTGTCTAGACAAGATTGTGTCATCTGAAAATAGAGATAGTTTTACATCTTTCTTTCCAATCTGGATGCCTTTTATTTCTTTTTTCATGACTAATTGCCTATACTATATTTTCTTAACAATAATTGCCCTATTTTTAGTACTTGCTATGTGTCCCGTATTTTTGAAAAATCAATTTATGTCCTTAGTGAAAGTCTGCTGCATTTTATGTGTATTAAATATTCACAGACATTCTAAAAAGTGGGATTGCTTTCACAGATGAAAAACACTAAAGTTAAAATATATTAAGGATAATTCTACTTTGGGAGGCCTTGTGTAAGGACAGAATGTGGTTTCTGCAAACTAACAGGTTATGCCAAATCCCTGGGGCCTATAGTGACTGTTGGGAAAAGGACGGAAACTGCCAAAGACTAATGTTTAAATAAATCCCCAACGGCGAGTTATTTTGTCATTTTCCCCTTGTCCTTAGAAAGCTCAGGAAAAAACTTACATGATTTTCCTGACATTATGGTTTACTCCCTGTGAGCTTTAGCAAAAGTTATTTCAACTCTTTGGCCTCAGTGTGTGCATCTGTACAATGGGATGATCTGTGGGAATTGCATTGGATGATGCTTAAAATCCCTCCCAAGTGTTCAGAACATTGTACATACTCCGCAAATAATATTGATGCTGATGTGGTCTAGCACTTAGTGATTATCACTGCTCAGGCATCATGGCAAATGCTTTACATGCTTTTTATTCAGGTTTCACACCCACCAGGGGGTAAGTGTTAAGGATCACAGAGTATCAATGTAATTTATTCAAAGTCTTATAACTAGTGAGCTCCGCTGTGGGGACCCAGCCTGAGGTGTTGTGACACCAACGCCCATGGGTTGAAACGTTATTTACCTTTCTTTTCATCCCCCTCGCTAGGTATCTCACCCATTTGACCCCAGGTTTAGAAATATAAACAAGTATAATTCACAGAATAAAATGCATGGTTTATTTATTTATTCACTCAATCAACCAACAAGGAATCATGAGCTCCTATTATGTAACAGGCTCTAGGGAAGTATCAGAATATGAAGTTATGAAGAAGGCACACTTCCTGCTCTACAGAATTTTGTGGTACATGACGGAGAGAGAAGAGCCCAGTGCAAAAATAACAACCCACCGTGATGCATCCTTTATGAGTTTGGACTTTATCCCATAGCACCGGTATCTCTCCTTTGTAGAATTGATTGCAATTGCCATTTTACACATTCCTGCATCATTGGCTAAATTTGGTCTCCCCCTCCAGGCTATAAACCCCATAAGAGGTAGTGAGATTGATTACCATGATCCAAAAGCCTACTAAGTGCTTGCACATAGTAGGTGTTTCGTTAATCACTTCTGAGTGGGATAATCGAAGGGGAGAAAAAATTAAAGGTTTGAATACAAGAAGCAGAGCTGGATTTGCACTTTGGAAAGGTTATCATTCTGACCAGAGGCAGGGATACCTGTGAGGAGGCTGTTATGAAGATCAAACATGCTTGCCCTCTTGAGCTCAGGCTTGGTCATGTGACTTGCTCTGGCCAATTAAATGTGAACAGAGGCATGTCGATTCCAGGTAGAAGCTTTCATAGTCCCTGTGTGGCTCACCAGGTAGACTTTTCCTTTAGCCACAAAGACCAGCAATGCTCCAGGTAGATTCTGCTCCAACTGTCTGGGTCCCAGAGTGAAGCTGTCATTGAGTAGAGAGACATGTGACCCACAATGAGTATGTCGCATGTTTGAGAGATAAGCCTCTGTTATTAGTAGCCACAGAGACTATGGGGTCACTTGTTAGAGTAGCAGTACTTAGTGTATCCTGACTGATTAATGGCATTATGGGTTGGGTTTGAGGAGTCACTGAAATGAAACAATGTATATAGAACTGTCTAGCACATAGTAGTTTTCCATAAATGATAATTGTCCCCTTTAAGTCAATGTCCTGAGTGTTTCTGTTATTATGTGGAAAAAAATTATATATTTTTTTTCATAGTCCATTTGGGATGCTATAAAAGAATACAGTATATTGGGTGGCTTATAAACAATAGAAATTTATTTCTCACATTTCTGGAGGCTGGAAGTGCAAGATCAAGGCTCCAGCAGATTTAGTGTCTAGTGGGGACCCACATCCTGGTTCATAGGAAGTCATCCTCTTTCTGTGTCCTCACATGGTGGAAAGGATGAGGAAGCTCTCTTTTATAAGGGCACTAATCTCATTCATGAGGGCTCCATCCTCATCATCTAATTACATCCCAAAGGCTCCATCTCCAGTTACCTTCACACTGGAGATTAAGTTTCAACATATGAATTTGGGGGAGATGCAAACTTTCAGTTTATAACACACACACACACAGACCACACACATGCACACACTTATATCCTAGCATATTCTCCAACTCATAGTAGGTGCACATCATGCATCAGATGCCTTTTCTCCTGCATTCTCCTGCCTCACTGAACTCTTCTCATGTAAAGAGTGCCTTCCAAGAAAGCTTATTCATCTCCTTATTCATATGGTTTCCCAGCTACTTTTTCCTCTTTTCAGTGGTGAATCATAGCATGTTTCTAGGCATGCTTTATCTCCTATTTCCTGCATAAATAATCGTCCCAGATCCAAGGGGTAATGTGTATGCAGTGGTCCCCGGGCTGGAATAGCACTTAGCTCAGCTCTTAATATGCAGTGTGGTGAAAAGGAGTGTCGAGTTGGGAGAGAAACCTCATCTAACATAGTTGGGGCCACTTACATTCATCTGAGGAGAGAGAAAGGATGCATTTGGACTGCAATTCTGCACCTTATAAATAGACATATATAGCTCCACATGCATTATTAATATGGGCTTTATTGCTAGCTTTATTGAATCCACAATGGTGCTTCTCTCAGGAAACCACAGAACACGGGAAGATTGCACAGACGCCTGCATTAACCAGGACCACAGTATACCAAGCAAATAAGGCTGTGCAAACAGCAGTATTCATGCTCACTGCATCCTACAATTCAAATAACATAATAACAAATAATGTGCTCAAGCAAGCCCCACAACTGCTATTTGAAGGATTTTGTGCATTTCTTATCCATGTCGTTTATGCTAACACAAGAGTAGGCAGGGAAAATGTATTTTTACAAAGTTCCTTAGCATGACCTCCAAAGCCCCGACTTCCTCCATAATGTCATCTTGTCCCTGGACTGTCTCCTTGACTCACTCTCATCAGTTCCCCCTGGACATGCCTTGAACAGGCAAAATTATTCCCTCCTTCTAGTCCTTTACCCTCTGCTCTGAGTGCACACACACACACCTTTATGTAACTGGATATTCTCCCATTCATTTTCCATCCCTTACCCTGTTTATTAGCAGCAATTATTCCTAGATGTCCTTTTCTTATTTTTATCTTTCCATCTTTATCATCTGTCTCCCCGTGTAGAATATAAACGTCAAGGAAGCAGAGATCCTTTCTGTCTTATTCAAATTGCTGGATCTCCAACCAACATGGGTAATAGTGGTTGGCACATAGTAGGTTTGCAATAAATATTTGATGAATGAATGAATGAACCACAGAACACAAACCTCAACAGCTAGTAAGTTCCTTCATCTTCTTTGTCCACTGTCCACTTTGACCTCCCCTTGATACAAGCTTCATGAAGGGCAGCCCTCTGTCCTGTTGTCACCTCTAACCCCCAGTGTCTGAAGCTGGAATGGCACTTAGTAGCTTCTCAATAATTGGTCATTGAACCTAGGAGAACTAAAATCTGTTCTGGAAGCATCAGGGTGCCAGTGTGGTCAGTGGTGGCCTCAGTAGTGTGTGTGGTTCCAGTACGTTCTCTTATACTCCCTCTGGTGTGGTGGGCGAGGGTGGGGTATTGAATAATGTAGCTTTTCCCACCTCCCTTCGACCAGGAAGTTACCCCCTTGTGAAAGTGGGCCAGGAAGCCCCCATCTTTTATTAATGACAATGGTTCTTTGAATATAAATTGCCCCCTACATACAGAATTTATGGAGTAAATCGACATTTGGGATTACCGTCAATAAGCTCTCACTCTTGTAAGCCAGTCACCATGGAGAGATTCCCCTTTTCCAGAGACTGGTTTTGCAGAGGGCACATAACCTTGTTCTGGCCTATATGATATAAAGAAAACTTACCTGGCGGTGGCTTCTAGGAACTAACCCCCAGCAAGGTAAGAAGAGCCACACGTGTAGGAGCCTTTTGTGGCACCTCTTTATCCTTCTTCTACTCTTTGGAAGTCACCATATGAGGATATGATGTCCAGAGCTGAGACATCCACCTCGTGGCCATGAAGAGAGACCTCCCCAGTATAGAAGGTGACAAAATGGAAGGATTGCAGAAGACTGCATCTTAGATGACATTGCTGAGAGCCTGAACCAATGCTGGGACCATCTAGCACTGGACTTCCATTTATGTAAACATGGGATGCTGTTTGCTCTCAGCCATCATTGATCAGGAGTTGTTACCAACAGCCAAATGCACTCTCAGTGTTACACACACCCTGGGCCAGATGTTGGGCTAATTTGGAGAAATAGGACATGAAGGAGTAAGACAATATCTGTCCTCAAAGAATTCCCAGTCTAGTGGGAGCTCAGAGAAGTAAATCCACAGTTGCAAGATAGTGTAATCGGGGCCAGAACTGGAGCAGGTACAGAAAGCTGTTGTAGCCTGAGGGACAGACACACAAGTCCAACTGGGAGAATCATAGAACCGCAACACCCCCCCAAATCCTGCATTGCACTTTTTTTTCCCCACCCCCTGCCGGTTTCCCCGCTTGGTGTCCATATGTTTTTTCTCTACTTCTGTGTCTCAATTTCTGCTTGGCAAACCTGTTCATCTGTACCATTTTCCAGGTTCCACATATATGCGTTAATATACGATATTTGTTTTTCTCTTTCTGACTTACTTCATTCTGTATGACAGTCTCTAGATCCATCCACGTCTCTACAAATGACCCAGTTTCGTTCTTTTTATGGCTGAGTAATATTCCATTGTGTATATGTACCACAACTTCTTTATCTATTCGTCTGTCGATGGGCATTTAGGTTGCTTCCATGACCTGGCTATTGTAAATAGTGCTGCAGTGAACATTGGGGTGCATGTGTCTTTTTGAATTATGGTTTTCTCTGGGTATATGCCCAATAGTGGGATTGCTGGGTCATATGGTAATCCTATTTTTAGTTCTTTAAGGAACCTCCATACTGTTCTCCATAGTGGCTGTATCAGTTTACATTCCCACCAACACTGCAAGAGGGTGCCCTTTTCTCCACACCCTCTCCAGCATTTGTTGTGTGTAGATTTTCTGATGATGCCCATTCTAACTGGTGTGAGGTGATACCTCATTATAGTTTTGATTTGCATTTCTCTAATAATTAGTGATGTTGAGCAGCTTTTCATGTGCTTCTTGGCCATCTGTATATCTTCTTTGGAGAAATGTCTATTTAGGTCTTCTGCCCATTTTTGGATTGGGTTGTTTGAAAGAAACTAAAGGTGATACAAACAGATGGAGAGATATACCATAATTCAAAAAGAGACATGCACCACAATGTTCATTACAGCACTATTTACAATAGCCAGGACATGGAACCAACCTAAATGTACATCAACTGATGAATGGATAAAGAAGATGTGGTACATATATACAATGGAATATTACTCAGCCATAAAAAGAAATGAAATTGAGTTATTTGTACTGAGGTGGATGGACCTAGAGTCTGTCATACAGAATGAGGTAAGTCAGAAAGAGAAAAACAAATACCATATGCTAATGCATATATATGGAATCTAAAAAAATAATAATAATGGTACTGATGAACATAGTTGCAAGGCAGGAATAAAGAGGTAGACAATAGAGAATGGACTTGATTACTTGGGGTGGGAAGGGGAAGCTGGGGTGAAGTGAGAGTAGCATCGACATATATACAGTACCGAATGTAAAATAGTTGGCTTGTGGGAAGCAGCAGCATAGCACAGGGAGATCTGCTTGGTGCTTTGTGATGACCTAGAGGGGCGGGATAGGGAGGATGGGAGGGAGGCTCAAGAGGGAGGGGATATGGGGACATGTGTACGCATATGGCTGATTTCCTTTGTTGTGCAATAGAAACTAACACAGTATTGTGAAGCAATTATACTCCAATACAGATCTATTAAAAAATAAAAATAAAATAAAAAATAAAATAAAAATAAAAAATGATACAAATGAACTTATTTACAAAACAGCAATAGACTCACAGGCATAGAAAACAAACTTACGGGTCACTAAAAGGGAAAGGTAGGGGGAAGTATAAATTAGGAGTTTCAGATTAACATATACACACTACTATATATAAAATGGATAACCAGCAAGGACCTACTGTATAGCACAGGGAACTATACTCAATATCTTGTAATGATCAATAGGGAAAAGTATCTGAAAAAGAATATATAAAATCAGGATGGTGATGAATAATGAGAAGGGGGTCTGGCAACTTTTCCTGTAAGGAGTCAGAGGGTAAATATTTATACTTTGTGCACCATACAATCTCCATTGCAACAAATCATTGCTGCCATTATGGACTGAAAGTTGCCATGGGCAGTATGCAAATGAACAGGCATGGCTGTGTTCCAATAAAACTTTATTTAAAAAACCGGGTGGTGGGCCAGATTTGGCCCACAGGATGTAGTTTGCAGTCCGCAGACCTCTACTTTAGACCTGCCCTTCAACCCTGCTCCCTCTTCCCCCTCACTGTGTGCCCTTGGAAGAACAACTAACCTCCCTTCTGCAAATGGCATCTGATACCCACCATGGGACTTTCGTGCAGAAGAATGAGGTCAGGCTTGAAAAACATTGAGCAGCACGTTACACACATAGTAAGTGCAGTTGTGCTGGTGGTTGTTTTTGCTCTGGCTGCTGTCCTGTGTGTGTTTGGGTTTTGTTTGTTTCCAGCCCCATCAGGTGCTATGGAAAATGAACCCCAATGTGAGAGCCAGCAGCGCTGGAGAAAAACAAAATGTTCAGCGGGGCTGAGTCAGGAATGGAGATGTTCTTTCCATTCGCTGTGGCTGAGGCTGCCTCTAACTCCTAAGGGATTTGGGCCATTTAAGCGGGTTTGATTGGCATTAATTATTCAAAACAATTATTTATTAATAAATAAGGACTCTAAGGATGCCCTGCACTTGTTCAGTGCTTTATAATTTTCTTTTATTTCTGCTTTATTCTTTTCAAAGGGCTTTTTAAAACTGGGGCACACTCGTACCAGGAGGCATGTAAAGATCTGGGAGGGAAGACGTTTTCCTGGAGTATCCACTGTACTCAATTTGGGGGAGAAACAACATGATTTTTTTATTAAAACAAACTTGAATATATTATGGAGCAGAATACAGAATTGTGTGATTTTTAAATTTATTTTATTTTTTTACAACATATGATATCTTTAATTAAATTGATATTGGTGAGTTTAAAAACATTGAGAAGATGACAGCTAGGGAAATAAGATATTCTTATGACTATTTATAATAAAACGTTTAAAATAAAAATGTAAGAAACATCAATTGGCTTTGTAATTGAAGAGAGAAGACTAAGTATTGTTTTCCTAGTTCTTGTACAAGCAGAGCCCACAGGAGAATAATTCTTACATAGAAAGCACAGGGAAAAGAATTGTCAATTTTTTAAATATATTTTTGTTTCCCAAAATTATTTGGGAAAACTTTGCCCAGTCAGGGATGAGCAAAAACAAGTTGTACGAAACATCAAAGCTGGGGGCATCTCGTGTTAAGAGTGTCTTGGAGAATATAGCAAAAGAGCAATTACTCCATTAGATATTATAATGTTGTATGTAACATGTACATTTAAAATTCTGATTAAAGTGACTAAAAATGACCTATTTTTTTAAAAAGTCAAATAAGAACTTGGGGGTAAAACTCAAGATATATTCACTCTCGGTTGTGAGAATATAAATTCTCTCACTTTGATAAACATGGATATAAAATCTTGCTGTGTGTATTCTAGGTTTTCCTAAGTTTTCTGTAAAGAGTGATTCATGTCAGGTCACATCTAAATGACTCAACATTTTGAGCTAAAAGGCTGTTTATACAATATTTACATTTTTTACTTACAGAGCAAAATAAGCTTAACACTTCTTTTATATTAAAAAACTGGGATAGATTGGGATTGACATATATACACTAATATGTATAAACTGGATAGGTAATAAGAACCTGCTGTATAAAAAAATAAATCAAATTAAATTACAAAAAAAAATCCCTGGGATACAGTAGCATTAGTAGCACCATGCTTGGAAGAGTTTCATTCAGCTCCCTTCATGGAGTGTCATGGGCAGGGGACCTGAAACTGTTATGCCAACCTCCTACAGCTTTTGGCTGGCATCTGTAGATGTGTCAGACATGCTCAGCAAACCTCAGTCCAAAACGCTGAAAACAGGAGACTTGAGGACACCTATTAGCCAATGTCAAGTGTGCATGAAGAGAACATAACATTTTGAAGAATTCCTTGTGTGTTTTTAAATGTGATATGTGTATATATATATATATATATATATAAAATTCCCAGGATGCAATGTCTCACTCTCCCCAGCTTTACCACTGCTGCCACCAGTGGTGCTACTATATATAACCAAGAGAACATGCTGACTAGTAATCATGAATATTCAAATGTACCTCAGCAATGTGCCAGAGCAAGGTCTCTATTATTTTTCTACGAACGAAATAAGGAAATGAATTTACTTTTTGGGTCCAGAATGACTTTCTCCAAGGATTATAAGATGAAGGTTATATATTTTGCCCAGTAACTAAAATGGCACGTTAAAAATTCAATTAAGAGAAGAATCACACTGAGTAAAATAAAAGATTGCAGTTTGGGGGAAGAATTATTCTTCAGAATTGTGTGATTTTTAAAAAAAAATTAAGTACAAGACTTCAAAGACGTTTCAATATTGAGACCCGCCCCCCCCCCCCCCCCCCCCCCCGCCACGCTGGCCTTGACCGAGATGGCTGCCGTGTAAGGAGCACGGTTCTGTCTTTCTGCACAGCCCCCCTGCCAAGTGCACAAGGAGGAAAGTTTTACAAATTCTGCGAATGAAGAAACTCAGCCGAGAAGCTGATGGTCATGCTCAGAAGAAGTCCGCTGCAGAATGAGTTCGTTTTTGGTTTTGTTTCGTTTTGGTTTTTTGGGCCGTGCTGGGCATCATGTGAGATCTTAGTTCCCCGACAAGGGATTGAATCCGCGCCCCTGCTGTGGAAGAGCAGAGTCTTAACCACTGGACTGCCAGGGAAGTCCCATGAGTTCATTTTAAGTCTAGGATTTCCAGCTCCCTCTGCGCATGTGTGAATGATGCTCCCAGTCAGGCAGGAGCAGGGATGAAGCCTGAGTGATGTTGTTGGCCAGGCGCTGTGCTGAGTGCTGGGGGGACACCATGGACATGAAGACAGGGTCCAGAAAGATGTAAGAACCCTCAAAGTCAGCATCTGGTCTGGCTGGAAAAATACCTGGCATTGAGTCGACTCAGTACCCTGACTCAGTAAGTCACACTGGTCATTCACACTCCCTTCCCCAATCCCATAATCATCCAGTCCATTCATTTTAGTCCCTGCCTCAGTTTCCCGCCCCACCCCCCATGGCAACAGAATTTCCTGTTAGACTTTAAGCTCTGTCATTCACTTGCTTTGCTCAGGCACGACTCCTTGGCTAGAATCGATTCTATTGCCATAAGCAGCTATGCAGTAATCTCTCCTTCCTGCACGCCTGCCTCCAGTACCCCCCCTGCTCCCTGGATCTCCATTTGCAATACACAGGGTGGCTATTTGTATCCGTCTCTCTCCCCACCCCATCAGCAAGTCTCTGACCCCTGTTGGAATCCCAGCTTTGCCTTTGCATCCTTTTGGAGGTCGCGGCATCCTGCTTTTTTTTCCCAGAAGGGCTCTCACTATAGCCCACCTAAGTCTCCTCATTCACACCCGGAGTCCTAATAAGTACAGAGTGGCCTGAGTCCAAAGTCTGTCTACCACTTAGTATTTGTGTGAATCTGGAACATTTCTCGGCCTCTCCAAGACAACCGCTGCACCATCGCCTATAAAATAGGAACGGGATGCCTTCTCCTCCCTGTCAGCGGGAGGATGGGACCAGTTCTTATGAACTGTCAAGCATAGGAGTTGGCACTTCAGTAGGTGCTCAGGAAGCCTCATTTCCCCATCAAACCCACCCACTCTCTGAGCGGAGGTCCCAACAGATCGTCACTTGTGACAGATTTGAATCCTCGAAAGAGCCAGCAGTGGGGTGAACCGGGGGAGGTTGAGGGGCTCAAGGGCTGGGGAGCTCCCATCCAGCCTTGCGCTTTGGTGGCCCTAGACATGGCTGTCTTTAACTTTCGCCTCCAAAGAAAACGTCGTCGTAGGGACCCTTGACCCAATTTCTGGCTCAAAGCCCTCCATTCCCTACTCTTAGCAGAGCCCAGAGGAGACTCTGCCCACACCTTCAGAATGAATCTATTTATAGCAGCCATCATTAACTCTCCATGGCCAGTCCCCAGAGCCTCACCTGTTCCCCCCACTCCTCCTGCAGAAGTTGACTTCAGAGGGTTTTCTGAGAGTTCTTTGTAATATTAGTTAAAATGTACAGGAAAGCCCCAAGGTCATGTTCCACTCCTGGCACCCTTCACTTTAGATTTGAGAAATCCCCTAAAACTCTCATTAGCAGAGACTGCCTCACACCTATGAAACTTTAAAAATATCTGGCTAATCAGCCACTTTGCACACCTCCATGCAGCCAGAGAGAGAGAGCCTTTTGCCCTCTTCCTCATCCCTTCTCCCGGCATCACCTTCGTGCAGGCGGGAGCTGTCAAAATCTGCCTTGCTGTTGTATTTAAAATAAAATGAGGGAGCTTCTTGTCTGAAACCAGTATTACCACTTAAAGAGAAACTGGGAGAGGGAAGCAGAAAGTGGAGGGGAAATGGCCTTCTGGAAGACCCTTTTTGTTCCGATTCAATTTTGACTAGGCTCTGATCATTGGAATTGAAAGGGATATTAACCATAACAATATGAAAATAAAATCGCCACTTATTGAGAGCCTGCCGTAAGCTAGGCACCGCGGAAAGTACTCAGGTGCATTATCTCCGAGTCCCTCCAAAACTCTGAAAAGTAAACCCCAGTTTGCCTATCAGGAAGCATCCTTTTTGATGCTGAAAAGGATTAAGTGGTATTCTCCAACTAACGTAGCCAGTATGTGGTCCAGCCAGGATCCTCACCAGTGTCTGTCCATCTCTAAAACCCATGCTCATGCCAGTATGCCATGTGGTCTCTCACGTGAAATGTCAATTTCCAAGATGGACCATTTTTTTTTTTTTTTTTTTTTTTTTGCAGTACGCGGGCCTCTCACTGTTGTGGCCTCTCCTGTTGCGGAGCACAGGTTCCGGACGCGCAGCGGCCATGGCTCACGGGCCCAGCCACTCCGTGGCATGTGGGATCCTCCCGGACCGGGGCACAAACCCGCGTCCCCTGCATCAGCAGGCGGACTGTCAACCACTGTGCCACCAGGGAAGCCCCTGGACCATTCTTTAGTCCACTCTGGGCACTTGTGCTGTGGCCCATCTTCACCCAGATAGAAAGCCTATGATATCACTATTCTACAGCGATATTTTAAACTTGGGAGCTACACTATACCACCATCAGAATTATCTGGGGGTATCTATCAAACATACAGATTCCTGAACCCCCCTAAGAAGCATTGAATTTGAATCTCTGAGGGGGACCATGGGAATCTGGTCTCTCTGAGTACTTCCAGGTGATTCTTGTTCACTCTGATGTTTGAGAATTAATGTTCTATGTCTAAGCTGGTTTGCAGGATGCTTCAGAGTCAGGTGTTTATGAACCCTGCATGTCCCCTGCAGGAAATGGAATGGTCCCTTCTCAACACACTGCCCAGAAGTAGGTGGAATTGGTGTCAAAGGGAGAAACTTCCCAGTCAGTGAGATGAATCCATCTATGCTCAGTACTGAGTTATGGAAACAAAGATGTGTGGCAAGAGGATGTCAATTTCTGAGACTCACAAGAATCAGTCTCTTGGAGTCATTAGCAAGACTGGTGTCATTGGCAATGTGATAAACTAGGATCCCAGGTACTGAACTGGTAGAGTGGAGAAAGAGATGTGACGGAATTAGGAGGAAGCCTGCCTATTTAAGTAAAGGAAGGGACTTAGGAAATTAACTCAGTTATGGAAATGACCCAGGAGAAAGAAGTCTGTTCAGTCAACCGAGGCAGTTAAGTAACCAGAAGGAGGCAGGCAAACCAGGGGAGAATATTTCCCAGAAAGAAGGTCATGTGATGAGGGAAGCAGGTATGATTGACATCATAGTGCAGAGAAAACTAAGGTTTAGGACTCAGTGGGAAGCCTTCATCGGTGAATTCCATTATCACTACAGAGCAGCTGTTATGTGCCTGGCATTGTGCTATGTGCTAGGGTTTCAGAGAAGATAAGATACCATCTCTCTCCCCACAGAACTCACAGTTTGGTTGAGGTATAGACGTGTAGGCAGACAGTCATGGCATGGTACCATAGCACTATGCTACAAATAGATGCAAGATGGGGATGAGCATGCAGAGGAAGCACATCTAACCCAGCAAATGTAAATCAAGAAAGCCTTCCTGGAGGAGGTGATGTCTGTGCTGCTGCTTTTTCATTAGAGTTAGGCTGGGAGAAAAAAAGAGGGATAGATTCAAAGCCTTCACAAGATGGTAGAAACGAGGCTTGTATAAATTTTTAGCCCCATCCAGCAGCTGTACAGCACAGGGAACTCTACTCAGTGCTCTGTGGTGACCTAAATGGAAAGGAAATCCAAAAAAGAGGGGATATATGTATACTTATAGCTGATTCACTTTGCTGTACAGTAGAAACTAACACAACATTGTAAAACAACCATACCCCAGTAAAAAAAAAAAAAATTAGCCCCATCCAAGATTGGCTTGAATACTGGAGTAGGACTCACTCCGGGTATTTTGGGGGTAGAAAGCAGGGAGAGGGATGACCCAGTGGACCCACATGAGAGGAAATTGGGAAAGCAGAAGCATCCTGCAAACCAGCTTAGACATAGAAAATTAGTTCTCAGGTACTGCAATTGTAATAATCACCTAGTGACATGGACAGCACTTTCTGCAGGACTCAGAAGAGAGTAATGGCAGGCAAAAATGGTCAGCAGAGGTGAGTCAGGTGGAACTGAGGTGAGAAGCTAGTTTTTATATTAGACAGGTTTTGTGCAGATCAGAAGACGGTGTGGACTGGGACATGCTGGTCGGTGTATCCAATCCCACTGTCCTTCGATGTCCAGCCCTTGGGAGGGGTTGGCTCGAAGATGGGTTCAGATTATTAGACACGTAGAACCAGCATGTCCCAAAGAGTCCTTCCTTGAGCAATGATCTCCTAAGGGGTCAAGTTTCTCTGAGCACCCAAGATGCCACAGATTGGCTACATAGTGACTCAGCACACTGGGTCAAAATAATCTTTCTGTTTCAGTTTGACTGTTTAACACTTTCAATGTATCTGTCCTTTCCATCAGGACCTTTAGAGGAGGCCCATTAACAATATTTACTCTAAATTCCAGAAGTGTGGTTAATGAAATGCAGTCCGCCATACTGAGTGAGAATGGAAGATGAGCATTCAGATGGCTTTAATTCTAACAGACTTTTCAATGTAATCTAAGCATATGTAGAAAATATAGAGCGGGGTTCTTAATCCATAGATTTCTAGAAGGTCCATGAGCCCCCTAAAATATTTACATGGAGTGTATGTACATATATACATTCCCCCCACCACCCCGGGGAGTGAATCTGTTGCTGTAAATACATTCTCTAAGATGTTTAGTCTTGCACACACACATACACATTCACGCGCACACACACACACACACACACACACACACACACACGTGCAAAGTGAGAAGCCATGGATTTAGGAGGATGGGATTAAGTCATGCGTTTGCTGTTGGCAGCCTGACAATGCCTGTACTTTGGTTTCTGTCCAGAATGAATTCTTTTCTCCAGAATCATGTCTTGAAGGCATCTTTTCTAAACCAGAGTTATTTTTCCAGTTCCTTTTGGGTAAGTGGGCTTTGATGAGTTATGATCAAGGTGAGTCAGGGTCAGCACTGCGTCACATCCAAACGTTATAGAGACAGATCAGTTTGATAATCGGCCCGGAGGGAAGAGGTTTCCAGAGACACCTCTGTCACCAGAGTTTGTCATGGTGACCTCATGGAGCTGCTTCTGTGTAGGAAATAGAATTAAGTAGACAGGAATTGAAATGCACAATGTTTGATTTGTATTGGATTGAATAGAAAGGGTCTTTTATGTGTGTTTGGTACCCGTGTACACGGGGATGTTGTTGGCAAAATCAATTGGCATTTGCCCACTCAGTGTTTGCAAAAACGGAGGCATTCCCATTTTGCAAACAGCCCACAGATACATTAAATAACCCATTTCATGATGGACATCTGGACTCCTCAAACCTGCCAAGAGTGGATGGGCTCACTGCTGCCTTCCAGCTTTATGGTGGGGAACGGCTGCCTTCGAACTTAAAAGGAGTCACTCTGCAGAGTGCGGCAGGTTAGAGTCTCATCTGTCCAAACGCTGCACACACATTCGTTTTGATTTTAGCTGTGTCCGAGCCACTGGCTGCATGTGTAATACCTCACACAACGGGGCAGAAACGATCCTTGTTCATTAAAGCAGACTTCTGCAAGGTAGCCTGACACCTGATTCCTCACTGTGGTCACCTGAGTTGTGGCTAATCTCCCAACATGAGATACATAGGTAGGTAGGAATATCTGGAGTGATGCTTCAATTTAGTATTTTATGGGGGAAAAGAAAGGGAAAACAACAAGCTTGGCTGAACGTACCATAACCCACACTGTGGAATGGAAAGCAGAAACCATTTACTATGGTATTAGCTCAAGCATCCTTTCCAAGCCTCGCCACGAAGGAAATGATCAAGTTCTTGGTTGGGTGTGCTCAGGATAATTCACTCCAACTTGCTCCATTTATACTTCCATTCTTGTCCATCATCTTTTGTGTGTGCTGTCCTGATCCTGGCCAGCCATCAGAGTCAAAACTGTGAGAGTTTGAGTTCGCCACCTAGTGGCCAGTGAGAAGGCTATTCGTGCTCCCATCTTGTCCTCCCAGACTGGGGTCAGAAAAACAGGCTATTGGTGAGTCATTATAGTGCCAGAGCTCAAATACCACGGTTTGCTTCCAGAATTTCAGTTCAAGTAGAAACGTTTAAAAAGAAAAAAGAAAACCTGGGATATCTATAAGTGATGATTGCTTACCATTATCCCACTTACTGCTGTACAAATGAAAAGCAAAACCCATGGCAGAAAAGGAAAGGAAGGGGTTATTTTTAGAGGCTCACAGTGCAAAGAAACTGTAAGGATGCATGTATGTGTGTGTGTGTTTGCAAGCGTGCATCAAAAGTCACAGAGGCAAACTTTATAGTTGCAATGACATTCCAACATTCCTCCTATGTAAATATAAAATTTTATTTCTGTGCACAAATGAGTGAGTGGCCTCCCAATGTATATGCTATAATAATCATGACTCTAGGATAAGAAAGACTGTGATGAGTACCTATTATAGGCTTGGAACTGTGCTAGGTAATTTGTATATGTCATTAGTTAGAATGTGTATGACTCAGCTGACTTTAGTGTCTGTACAGGCCAAGCTGTACCCAGTACCAGAAAAACCTCTACACCCGTGCTTCTCAAACTATCTGTGGAGAAGCACTTGCTTTTTAAAATTGTTTTGTGCATCCACAGACCAAAGCTTTTATTTAAAAACAAAAAGTTACTAGAAAAATAAAATGTACAGTATACAAGCCCAAATTTATTTTTATTATTATTAGATTCAACAGATATAAACATTTTTATGTCAAATTCCTATAAATTTTCTAAACGCTTATTCTCAATTTCCATATTTACTTAGCTGCAGAGCAGTAACAGTGAATAGGCTGGAAGTGGTCCTCAGATCACACTGAGTGGAGCTGATCTACACGATCTTAACCAACCATCATGCAGTTTCTGAACATCCTCCATGACACGGACTACCCACCTCCCAAGGCAGCCCATCCATTGCTAAACTGCTCTGATGACCAGAAACCAAAGTCTGCTTCTCTGAATTCATTGGCCAGAGTTCTACCTCTGACCCCAAACAACTCTTTCCAATCACAGTTTTTAGATATATGAGGATAACCAATTCTGACTTCCCTTCCCCTGGTCCCACACACTTGAGTTTGCAATAGCCCACTATGAGTCCAGCCTTCGGGATTGCTTGCAGCAGAGGGCAATCATGGAAGCTTCCAGCCATTGGCTTGTTTCTCTTCCTCTAGAAGAGCAGGGAAGAGTGATCTGATGGTTCAGGATGCAGCCCCTGCTTGACCAGGTCTACCATGGGCAAGGGCATTTTGGAGTTCAAAGGCATGCACCCAGGAGTCAGTCTCTCATTTGCTTTGCTCACATCATATTTATGGAAAGTGGAAGGGTCAGAGGCTGCCTGATTTCACGGAGGCATGCAGAATGGTACTCTGTTTTCTTGCATCAGTTTCACGGTCACTGCTCTAAATTCCTGTACCATGTGACTGATCAGATGCAGAAAGATCCATTGAGTCATATCCATGTTTGAAGGAGGCAGTAGAGAACTTGCCCAGGGTTCAATTTGAAGCCAGAAACTCCTAGACAGCTCTCCCTACATGGAGGTTCCTTGGCCTGGACCTAGCTTGTGGCAACATTGTATTGGATTTTTGTTTGCTCTACCTTTTACCATATGATGTTGAGCCAATTACTCAACATCCCTTTGTCTTAATGTCCTCCTCTGGGGAAAGAAAGGAAGTAAAAGAATTTACAGAGTGGCTATGAGAAATTTAAATGAGATACAACAAGATAATACATACGAAGCTCTTCGAACCTCTCTTAACCTTGTAGATAAGTGCTTATGACGGTTTTGATTTTGATATAGTGCCATTGGCTTGGAACTTACCGCGGAACATTGGAAAGGGTTGTTTGGGAAGGATATGGATAAACCTGGAACTTCTAATCAAAACCATGAAATATCATT
This sequence comes from Delphinus delphis, assembly GCF_949987515.2. NCBI lineage: Eukaryota > Metazoa > Chordata > Mammalia > Artiodactyla > Delphinidae > Delphinus > Delphinus delphis. The sequence continues at coordinate 55,779,636 of NC_082697.1, forward strand.
GTAATGACAATAATACCCCTAAAAAATTAGAATACAGAGAGTATGGTATGACTAGCAAGAAGTAGAAAGGGAAATTCACCTTTTTGGTTTGGGAGATGTCCTTTCTGTTAATTTAGCATTAGCCCACATTAGTTTACCATGGAAGTGGTGGTCACTGTGGTGGGTAATAGTTGCTTGGGCTATTGTCTTACTATAACACAACAGTCTTAATCCACATTGAGATTTCCACCAGCCAGAACACCCAAGTCTCTTTCGTTTGTGTTTTCCTAAGCATAACCCCTCATTCTGTAGTTGGATGCTGTTCTTTGGGGGATTCAGTGTGGAATCCTATGTGTATTCCTATCTAATTTTATCTCAGATTTGGCCCACTGCTTCCAAATATCATAATTAGTGCTGAATAGAGATGTCATCTAGTACAGTGTTTTATACACCTTAATTTTTTCAGCCATAAAACTCTTATGAGGAGATCCAAGAAGTTACAGAGGTGACAATGGAGATTTTTGGAAGACAGGGAGGGTGGCAGAGTGTTGCCCACTGGACTTCCCCAGTATACTGGACATACTTCATGAAAGATAACATTGTTCAAAGCTAACATTGAACAAGGACTTACTCTATTCCTTGCAACTGCCTTAAGAGTTTTAAATTAGTGAGTTCGTACAACCACCCTTTGAGGTAGATGGTTGTGTACTAGTATTTTTATATTTATTTATTTATTTTTATATTTCTATATATGAAAAATATACATATAAAAAAACTAAGTAGCTTGCTCAAGCTCATTTAGCTTGTAAGCAATAGAGGCAGGCAGAATTTAAACTCAGAAATTTCAGTTCTTGGGCCATGAGTTTAACTCCCTTGTTATGCTGTTGCTAATGTCAACTGAAAAACAAGCAGGACATGAGAGTTGTGAGTTAGGTTTTATTGGGGGCAAAATGAGGACCACAGCCCAGGAACAGTTTCCGAAATGCTGTCTCCTGGGCTGTAGTCCTCATTTTGCCCCCAAATAAAACTTATCTCACAGCTTTCATGTCATGTTTGTTTTTTCCTCAAGTCAACACTAACAATAATGTCAGGTACCTCCATCTGGTTGTATGTTATTTTAAACACACACACGTGGGATCAACTTATTCATTAGACACAGGGGACACAGTGCCCAGGGCCCACAATGATTTCCAGGGTCCATGAGAAGATGTTAATTTCTTTTAAAAAGAGAAGAAAAGAATAAACATTTAGGTTAAAGAAAATGTCTGAATATAGAATATTCGTATCTTTCTCTTTATACCAACAGTCCCCAAATACACGGTTGAACATTTTCTGTGAAGAGAGGAGGCCTATGAAAGTCACAATATGGCCTTGCAGGCACAAACAAGGCAGAACTGATCGCAGAATGGAAAGCTGAGGTTTGGAGATCCTTCCCATGTCCCAGTTTCCTCACACACAGCAGGCACAGCCTGTACCCTTGTTGAGGGCTGTGAGCTCTGAAATCAATGGCCTTTGCTGCTGCTACTGCTGTTTCTTTGAATGAGCCAGAAAGGTTCTGTTTTGGAGACACAGATAAGCGTGCCAACTCCAGCTCAAAACCAAAGAATTCCGGGTGCCCCCCAGGTCATGGGATTTTGGGGTAGGGGACAGGCATCCATGGCTGCAACTCCCCTTCTGCAATGTGGAAAAGCAAGAAAAAAGGAGTGCGCTACAGGGACTGTAGTTAGCAAGACGCTTGGAGCTGAGCGAGCATTACCCATCTTCATGGTCTTTGTTTTTCTCAAGGAAAAAAAAAGTATTCTCTGCCCACACTTCAGCCCAGCTGTCTACAATGATAAATGATGGGCCTTTCTTTAAATTTCCTTTATGCTCAGCGTGAGGACTGGCCAGTGTGGATATGCACTGGACACGGATAAATGGCTTTGGCAAGCCCACCAGATTGTCCACGTGGCGACAGATGGTCCAGCTCAAAGCTTTTGTTGTGCTGATATTGGAACTTGCTGCTACCTGAAGCAGTTATCATTTCATAAACAATGATGCTGCCACTGCTGTGTGGATAAATTGTCCTTTATACTTTGCAGGGCCCACCATGGGTGCTGACAGCTTCATGATGGTGAGACGAGACCCCCAGTCACTCAGCTACAGTGGCAGCCGGAGGGGAAAATGTCGTGGGATGGAGAGAGTGAGGATGGAGACCGTATTTGGTGTCCAGTCATAGGCTCTATGATTGTCTAAGTGTCTACCTAGAACTCTGGACACTGAGAAGGAAAGAGGTTTCCACTGTGTTGAAGGGTCAAAAGTGACCCTTAGAGACAAATTGTCTTGACTTCTGCATAGATTCACTTTTATTCCCTTTGTGGAAACTCTAATAATGAGCAGATAGGGAAGAGATTAAGATTTTTCAAGTACCTACTATGTCCAATGCGCTAGTATAACATCATTATAACTTATTGTCGATAATAGGAGGAGTAGACATAGCAGTAGTGGTAAATAACTTTTAATGAGGAACTTCCTAAACTCCAGGCAGTGTGCTGAGCCCTTTCCATAAATTCTTATTATAATTGTTTCAAGAGACTTATGAAGGAACTGAGCAGGGAGTGCTGGCAAACCAGTTCTCAGAAGAGGGAGGGGAGGGGAGGAGCCCGGCATTGCAGTGTTTGCTGATTTCCATGGTTCAGATCCCCCCATCATGGCCAATTTCAAGCTACCAATAATTTAACAACATGCTCACAAAATTCCTATTTAATAATCAGCCCTCGCAAGCCATTGCAGGCTGGTTCCCGCACATCACTGGAACTGAGATACAGAAATGTTTATTTGCCCAAGGTGGTCCAGCTAGTAAGGGACAGCGCTGAGGTGTCCACCCAAGGACATGGACTGTCACCTCTCTCTTCCAGGCTCTAAGCCCACGAGTCCATTAGCTACTTCAGTCCACAGGACAACTCTAGGAAGTAGGCATCACAGGGCACCCCTGATCTCAGTAGTTGAGGAAGCTACCTGGAATCACACACCTACTAAGTGATGGGACCAGAATTCAGATCCTGCCTGTCTGAGCCCACAGCAAAGGCTCTGGTCCAGTTTACTCGGCTTCCAGGGCCAGCCAATAGCAAAGTGAAAAAGCTAGAATGAATATTTTTCACATCTTCGTTTTCCCTTGGGTGGAGAACCTCAGAAACAAAGACCAAAAAATATCCCAAAGATAGCCATTTCTATTGGTGGAGTTTCAGGCACAGGTCATCATGGGTGATATTGGGGGACCTTAATGGGTTCCAGTCACACCACAAAAGTAATTATTGAGGGACTTCGCCAGACCATTAGGTTAGAAGAGAGGTTACTCTATTTTAGGCTGCAGAAGTTATTCCGAATCTTCAAAAGTGCTTTGGGTGGAGGCAAAGAGCATTTCCAGCAGACATCCTCAGTAAAAATAATTTGTCTTCTCCCTAAAAAACTCCAGAAACTACACCACTGCCTATAATAGCCACTGTTGCTAGAAGGTTGAGATTCTAGGATATCCCCACAACCCACTCCAAACTATGACCTTCTCTGTGGTCAGGGGGCAGAACCTGCTAGAGAAAACTGCAAAATCCAAGTAGGTGAGCCCAGCATGTATTCAAACTTGTTTTCAGTACATATCTGTCTCTCTCATTAAATCAAAATCTCCTATAGCCTAGTTAATACATTGTAAATACTGAATGAATGAGTGAATGAATGAATGCAGAGAAAGTTATTAAGAAGAGTCAAAAAAAGAAAAACAGATCAGAAATTGAACTGCCAGATTGGCTGATTTATAAGAATTAGAGGTACAGAAAAATTCTAATTTTATAAGGACTTTTTGGGAAAAGGGAAGAACGGAGGGCAGAATACATTTCATCATCCGTGGGTTTAGAGTGATTCAGTTGAGTTTCCAATGAAAATATTATTTTGTTTATGCTAATACAATTATGTTTACAGTGAAATGATACACATTTCTTCCCACCACTGAAAACCAAAGTTTTGTTTTTTTGTTGTTTTTTGCGGTACGTGGGCCTCTCACTGTTGTGGCCTCTCCCGTTGCGGAGCACAGGCTCCGGACGCGCAGGCTCAGCGGCCATGGCTCACGGACCCAGCCACTCCGCGGCATGTGGGATCCTCCCGGACCGGGGCACGAACCCGTGTCCCCTGCATCGGCAGGCGGACTCCCAACCATTGCGCCACCAGGGAAGCCCAAAGTATTATTTGATATAAAGTTGATTCTCTGTAATCCATTCATACTATGGGCACCTCGGACAAAGAGTAAGTTTTAGATACTTGTTTAAATGCCTCAAAAATGCCTGCAAATACAATACCAAATCTTGACGGGATACTCCAGCCCAAAACCCCTCTGTTATTTGAGCTTTTTTCTTTCCCAGAGGAGAGTGAAATATTTCCCCAAGTAGGAGGTTCACAGTTTGGGTTCGTTTTGTTAACTTTGCTTTGTCTCCCCCGCTCAAATCACTGTTGTGAAAGAGGATGCATTTTTCTAACCATCAAATCTGCAGCTGAAACACTGATTCTCCCCAGTTCCCAATGTGTTGAGCTACTGTTACAGACAAACAGTGAGTCTGCAGTGAAGGGGGCTGGTGTGGGGGGGAGGGGGATTGGTGTTAGAAATGAAGCCCCGCCCCCATGTACGGTTGCAGATGATAGTGGGGGCGGGCCACATGTCGCAGGTACTATCAGCAAATAGCAGGCTGCATGTCTGCCTTGTGAGTTATTGCCGTGGTCCCCAGATATCCTTTCTGTAGCATCCTGCATGTACAGGTGATAAATCTTAGGGACTCGAGGGAATGCAATGGGCTTCTGCCCTCTGGCGCCTTATTTTTCTCATATCATTTAGAAGAGTGCAGGTCTGGACCTTTTTTTTTCTTCTTTTTTGTTCATGGATGTTTTCTTCAGCTCATTGCCATATTTTGTTCTGCATATTCAGTTTTTATGACTGAGCTTGTTTTAAGAGTTCACCTCAACAGAAGATGAAAACAATGAACAAAGACATGCATTTAGAACTTATTTACAAAACAGAAACAGACTCACAGACTTAGAAAAGAAACTCCTGGTTACCAAAGGGGAAGGGTGCAGGGGAGGGATAAATTAGGAGTTTAGGATTAACATATACATACTACTATATATAAAATAATCAACAAGGACCTACTGTATAGCACAGGGAATGCTACTCAATGTTCTGTAATTACCTAAATGGGAAAAGCATCTGAAAGAGAGTGGATATATGTATATGTATTACTGAATCATTTTGCTGTACACCTAAAACTAACACAATATTGTAAATCAACTATACTCCAATATAAAAAAAAACTTTAAAAAAAAGACATGTATTTATTTCCCTCTACAAATGGCAGTGTCGAAGTCCAATGGAGCCATATACAATTCCTCCTTGCAAAGGAAGAAGGGAATGGAACCAACATTTGTTAAGAACCTACTATGTACCCAAATCTACACTTTGTTCTACAACAGCTCATGACATGGGGGTCAAGTGCTTCTCCACTGGGTTCATATCCCAGCTCCTCCTCTGACAGTTAGGTGCCTTGAGCCAATGATTTGATTTCTTCACCTATAAAATTGGCATAATAATAATTCCTACCTCATCGGGTTTGTTTGTTTGGTTTTCAGTAAGGTGAAATTCACACAACATGCAGTTAACCATCTTTAAAAGTACAATTAAGTGGCATTGAGTACATTCAGAATGGGGTGCAATCATCACCTCTCCCTAGTTCCAGAACTTTTTAATCATCCCCAAAGGAAATTCTGTACCCATTCAACAGTCATTCCCCATTTCCTCCGGCCCCAGCCCCTTCCTCCATGGATTTACCTACACTGGATATTTCATATAAATAGAATTGTATGATATGTGACCTTTTGTGTCTAGTACATCATAGCATGTATCAGTACTTCATTCCTTTTATGGCTGAGTAATATTCCATTTTATGGATAAACCACATTTTGTTTAACTATCCATCCATTCATTATGGATATTTGAGTTTTTTCATCTTTTAGCTTTGTTATTATAACATACTCTTATTATATCATATTTGCTATTTTTTATTATATAAGTTTCAGGCATACAGCATTATATAGTTCAGCATCTGGATACACTACCAAGTGTTCATCACAACAAGTGTAGTTGCTATCTATTCCCATATGGTTGGCCCCCCTTCACCCACTTTGCCCACCCCCGACTCCATTTCCGGCTGGACGCTTAGATTGTTTCCATATCTTGGCTATTGTAAATAATGCTGTGAATACCTCTTTTCCATTCTTTTGGGGGATATGCAGTCATTTCTCATTATTTGCTATAGTTATGTTCTATAACGCCACATCCAACACTGAATTAGCAAATACTAAGTCCTTGCTCCTAGGGGAAATATATAGATGTATATCACACAGATGTTAACCTTAAATCCTAAAAGCAACATATCCTGGTAGATTCTGTGTTCTTTATTTTACAAAAGGACAAAATGAGGTTCAGAGATGCTGAGTGACTTGCCTGGTGCCACCCCCACTAACCGCATCCAACTGGCCCCAGAGATGGAGCTGCTTGCTCTACCCAGCATCTCCTCCCACTGTCTTCATCCTTGCTCATCTCTGCAAGAGAACCAAAACAAGAAACCAGAGCATCGCCTTGTTTGACCTCAGCTGAGAATATGCCAGACTGGCAACTCAAATTTTTTTGCCACTACATGCATGTCTATATAAATGACCCCTAAACTGCCATGAGCATTGATGTGAGGGTTACAAATAAATTTTAGCTAATGGGTGAATTTGCAAGTACAGAATCCATGCATAATCGGATCAGCTGTACCAAGGAGTGGAATTGCTGGGTCATTGGGTCATTCCATGGGTAGCTTTCTGAAGAACCACCAAACTGCTATCCACTGTGATTGCACCATTTTACCAATGCATAGGATTTTTATGACAGGTAAATAAGTTATCATTTGTAGGGCACTAAGAACAGTGCCCGGCGAATAGTGTTATGGATTGTGACTTAAATTCATTAAGTAGGTCACGCCACCAGGGTTAGCTGCGAAGCTCAATTCTTTCCCATTCTCTGGAGAGAAGCTCACAGGATAAGTATGTTAGGGGCATGGTCCATCCTCTTCCAAAGCTCAAACTGCACTCAACCAGAGGGGGACACTTCATTTGCTTTCAGATTTACACATATACATCTGGAGCGCATCCACTCAACAACTACTCAAGAATTGAATCTCCTCTGTTGAAAAAATCAATCATTTTCTTTATAAGGTGCTAATACAGGTTCATTACATATATCTGGGAAAACACAGATTAAGTAGAAGAAAGATAATATGACTCACCTTAATCCTATACTGTTGCACTTCCTTTCTCTGTTTTATGCAATTAAAGTCATAATATGTGTGCAGTTTTGTAGCCTGTATTTTCCACTTAACATTATATTAGCATGAAATTTCATATCACTTAAAGTCTTCAAAATTTTGATTTCTAAATACCACCTGGGATCTCATTGTGTGCTCACACCAAATCTTAAGTATTCTCCCAATGATGAATATTGTTCCCAAATTTCTACTATTATAAACAACACAATAATGAAAATCTCTGTGTATGGAGATTTCTATAAATCAATGATTATTTCCAAAAACTTGATCAGACTAGAACTGCTGAATGAAAAGTACATTTTAAAATACTTTTTTATATAGCACTACTTCCTCAGGGAAGTTTTATCTTTTTTTAAAATTTATTTTTTTAAGTTTTATCTTTTTAATGTTTCTAATTTTTAAGAAAATTTTACCTAGTCCATACCAGGTTTCTTTGTTATATATTTGGTACATGCTTTTCTTTCTATAACTCTTATTTTCATTTATCATTCTACATTCACTAATAAAATTATTTGATTAATGCCTCTCACCCTTGTGGCATTTATATTCTAGTGGGAAAGTCAGCCTTTAGACACAAGTCCACCCTCCGCTCTCCCCCAACTCAGGTTGCCAGCTGCCGAAATAAAGCAAACTTTCCTTTCCACCAACCTTGCCTCCCTAGTATTGGCTTTAGAGCAGTGAGCATCTGAACCCCACTTTCAGTAACAGACCCATTCATTTTTATGGATTTGAGCATCCAGTAAAGTCTGGCACACCGTAAGTGCTCAGGAAACACTAGAAGCATGTATGGGTAAATCTCCCCATTGAGTTTTTATCAATTTTCATTCCCACTATCAGTGTATGAAAATATATGTGTATCAGTCACAGCGTCTTCACCTTGCCTCTCCATACAGCAGGAATTATGATTAGAAAAATAAAAGTGTCATTGTAATTGATGAAAATTGAGCTCCTCTTATTTTATTTTGCTTTTCCTTAATTACTAGGAACATTAAAACTTTTCCTATTCTTGTTTATTATTTATCTCTTCTTTCGTAAATACTCATTCATGTTCTTGCTCATTTTATTTTGGTTCCTTGCCCAATTTATTTAACATACATTCAGTCTGCATTTACTAAGTATCTCTTTATTGAGCCCCAACCTCTCCCTTTTGCTTTATTCTGCCTTTAATAAATTTCTCTGTTTAGACTCCCATGTAGAAGATGCAGGCATAAATCCTCACACTACTGGCCTAGGAAAAGTATTTCAATCCTCTTTTTGTTTCTCAAATATCCATTTCATCGTGTTCAAGCATCTCAAGGAACACAAACAGGTGGCCAGGTGGTGTTCTATAATCCTGTGAGTGTCAAACTCTTGGGATGAACATGGAAAAAGAAACTTGGGAGAAGCAGGCAACTGGCTGCATCCCGTGGTTGTGCAGCAGACTCCAGTTTGACCTGGGTTCAGATCTCAGCTGCCCTTCACAAGCTGTACAATGCCAGCAAGAAACTCAGAAATTTTCCTCGTTGGTAAAATGCAGAATATTGGCAATTCATAGGTTGTTATAAGGACTGAATGTGATATGATGCAGAAAGGGAGAAAGAAAGAAAAGGAGGGACTTCCCTGGTGGTCCAGTGGTTAAGACTTCGCCTTCCAATGCAGGGGGTGCGGGTTCCAGCCCTGGTCAGGGAGCTAAGATCCCACATGCCTCGCGGCCAAAAAACCAAAAAACATAAAACAGAAGCAATGTTGTCACAAATTCAATAAAGACTTTAAAAATGGTCCACATCAAAAAAATCTTTTAAAAAAAGAGGGGGAAAGAAAAGGAGAGAGAAAAAGAGAAGGCAGGGAGAGAGAGAGAGAAAGAATGTATATTTACTTTCCCTTCCCATTAGCATGGCTTGTATTTGAACACTTTGTTTGCTCAATGAGCGTGTTTCCTCACTTCCAGGGCAGTCTATAATCCATCACTGGTGTCTTCCTTTGGAAGCCGTTATGAGGAGTTTTAACAGTCCCCATTCTCTGTTTGCTGGAAGCTGATGGAAGAACTCTCCTTATCTCCAATATTAGAACTTGTAGCAAATCGATACCAGGGTATAACATCCTTCACCATCATACTTGGTAATAAAGCCTAACTAGAAAACGTGCAGAAACTCCATGTGTCTGGTTCGTTTTTGCCAGCATGAAAATCAACCCGGTTTATCCAAGACTGATTCCCTCTCATTGATCGAAGCATAAAGAGGCAGTCACTGTTTTTCAGCCCGCATTAAAAATGGAAACCTCGTCTGCAACTTCTAAGTTGAAAAACTGACCATGCAGGGGCAGAAAGTCCATAACGTGCCTGACTTTTGTTTTTGGTTTTTCCTTTCCTCTCTCGTCTTTAAGAAACATGCCAGAAAGACAGTCGTCTTAACGCCAGCAGAAGGCCTTGCCCTTCTGAGCCTTTTATAAATGACATTGCCCAATAGTCTGATTTACTAAGTGTGATTGAAGACAACAATCAGGCCATAAGTGATACCCAGGAAAACACACACACACACACACACACACACACACACACACACACACACACACACACACACACACACACAACAACAACAATAATAACAAAAGCATTAAGAAATGAGACAGCTTTCCAAGGCTATGAAAACTTATCCAAAAGGAAATATATCACTTAAATATTTACAAAATTGCTGGTCCAATTCAGCCTTCTCAGTAGCAACGATTTTTATGTCCTAAAGAGAGTTTGTATCAAGAGGTAATTGTGTTCTGTAGCAGTGCGTAAGCCTGGACATTTATGCTGGCAATTCCAGATTTATAGGAATAGAAAAAATTTCCATGCATGATATACTGTACAAATTGTATGTAATAACCACAATAAAAAATTTCATTAGTCCTGCTATCACCAACCACCAATTCCCTCGGGAGAATTTATGTGCAAACTTCAGTTCCGTTTACCATCTGGGATATTCTTTGGAGGATGGGTAGCCCCAGGTTCCTCGGAAAGGATAAGTGGGACATATATATCCTCCCCTTCTCCTGCCTTTGCGACAAGCCTTTTAGGAAAAAGAAGGCCTTTGTATCTGGGGGAACAGAAATCTGCAGATGCCCCTCGAGGCCTTAGCTCACACACCGCCCCCTCCACCTAGATCCCATGATCGCTTGAGCAGCTGTCCTTCAATTTTGCAGCTCTCAAATCTGAGCCCTGAGTCCTGTTGCATATTTTATGCAGCCCATCACTGAGCCTCGGATGCAGATTTCCATAGTTATGGAAGGCAGAAATGGAGAAGACAAATTGGGTCCTCTTCGAGTTTGCAGCTGTGAAATCCATTTCAAAACTGCAGCCTTGCAGGCCTGAGAGACTTCCCTGGACTCGATGGAATATAATCATGGTGTTGCCAAGGAATAGCATTCAGGCCTGGCAATGAATGCTGCTGGGCACGTAGCACATGTCCTCATAAAAAGTCCTCTGTATGACCAGAGCTTCTGTGCCCGTGCTGCAAACAGTGACAACCTGGAGCTTGCCTTCGGTAAGGGACTAGGAAATTGCACATGTCACCACCGCGTTGCAGAATGGGAGTCTACATTTAATGAGAAAGGCCTCCTCTGCACTGTGTCCCTCCCCAGACCCCTCTCCTGCTTCTGCCTGTGCCCTGCTGATGGGCACATGCCTGTCTGGCATTGCTGTGTCTGCATGATGGGGCAGGCACGGCTCCAAGAGCTTCCTAGAAATCTACCACCTTGATGGTTCCCAGATCGAGGAGGACACGAGAAGGTGCTCTAAATGTGAGCGCCGGCGCATTTAGAAAGCGCTGGGGAATCTCCTCTAACGGGCTCCGTATGCATAGTCACCTCAATCCAATTGGTTTACGTTTATTCTCTAGGTGCCCGTCCCTGCACTTAAGACTTTGCACATAGGACCTCATTTCATCCTAACAACCCCACTTGGTAGATAGGATTGCCCCGCTTTAAAAATCAGGAAAAGGAGGTTTAGGAGGCTAACAGACTTTCCTAAAGATGGCAGAACATTGGCTGATGCCAGGTGCCATGTATCTAGATATAGACAAGACCCAGTCTCCAAGCCCTAAGAGTGTGATGATGTAGGACATATGCATTACTAAAAATAGAAATCCGTGCATTATTATTTATAGTCTCTGTTTGCACAGCACTCCTTTGTGCCAGGTCCTATATTGGGAATATTTCATCTGTTTTCACTCTTAATCCTCACAACTCCATGTGGAGGTTCTTATCTTTATTTTGCAAATGACTAAACTAAGACTGGGGATGCTTCAGTGGCTGTCAAAGGTCACAGAGCTAGAAAGTGGCAAAGTCATGATCTGAGGATCCCCAAATCAGCCTGGACTCTCCTTCTTGTGCTGCATTGCACTGCCTTTTTCTCTAGGGAGTATGAAGTGCCAGTTTTGATTGGAATGGATTGAGAAGATTTCAAAACAGTGTAAAAACAGTATCTCTTTTTAAGAAGAGCTAAGATGGATGACCATTAATTCCTCAGTGTTGAATTGAGGGATGCACATGAAGAAGAGATAGCAAAGGTTCTGGCATCAAATGGGCTAGGTTCCAATCTGAGCCCCGCTGTGTGACACTATGCAAGTGACTTAACGTCTCTGGATTTTATTTCCTGTCTATAAAATGGAGTTAACAAAAGAATCCCTCCAAGAGTGTTATGTGTGTTAAATGTACATTTTAAACAGCATATAGTACATTATCTTTCTTCAGAAAGCTACTAATTTTAATTAATCAAGAGCCTCTTGACTTCTGGAAAGGAGATATTTAAAGATACAGCCTAAACAAAGAAATTGGGTTTCCACTGGAGCCCTGAAATATGACATCTGGGTGAATAAAAACAGAATCAACCGTGGCTTTCTCAGAAGCTCAACCACACACAGGGTTTATGTACCAGGGGTCTGACCATGCTCAGCATGTGATGAGCAGACTTCTTGGAATGCAGAATTTGGTTTGGTTCTGTAGCTGTTTACTTAGCACTTACTACTGGGCAAGAATCTGCATTTGACACTATGAAGAAAATAAAAGTGCAATGAAATACTGCCCCCTCCCTGTTTAATGGAGCTGGCGTTCAAGTGGGGAGGGGGGAGACCCAAGCATGAGTCACCGTAGCCCAAGGCAGCATGAGCATGGCCCTGGGAAAGTCCAGGTTGTCCTTGGAGGATGGCCAGTGTGCAATCCGGGGTAACACTGGGGAACAGAGGAGGCAAAGTGGGGTAAAGGATGTGACCCAGATGTAAAGTTGGAAATGTGTGTCGAGCTTAAAACCTGAAAGGCACTGAAGGCCATACTTGAGAGATTTCAACTTTATTCTGTAGATGAATGTGGTTGAAAACCCAAGGTCCTTCATCTAGTGTGTTTAGGAAGAATACTAGTTAAGATTTTTACTACAAGTGAAAAAAAACTTAGCAAAAACCAAATTTATTTTTAGGGAAGTTACTGATTAGTATCACCAGAAACCAAGAATGTTCTGAATCTGAGTGCTTAGATAATATCATCGTGAATCTGTCCCTCTCCATATCTGAGCTCTCGCTTCTTTAGGAGCCTTTATTCTCAGAGGGAATCTTCCAAAGTAGCCATAAAAAATGGTCACCAATACCTCTAGCCTTTGTTCCACCTGCTTAATGAACCCCCTGCGTAGAGAGAGATCTTCTTTCTTAACTAGGGATTGATTCTCAATGCTCTGGCTTGGATCATTTGCTTGTTTTTGAACCAGTAATTGAGGACAGGATGATTTGTTTGGCCAGAATGGGGCTAAGTAATCACCTCTGAAATGGAGAAGGAGGGGCTGTTATTCCGTCTCTGTTCCCCCAACCACACAAAAAGGATTAGAGCAGAAATAAATGAAAGAAAATGTATTAGTCAGTTAGGATGGGTTATGCTACTGTAACAAATAATCCCCAAACCTCAGTAGCTTAAAACAACACCTGTTTATTCCTCTTCACACCATTGTCCATTGTGGTTGGGGGGAGGGGGCTCTGTTTTACATCATCTCATCTTTGCTCAAAGTGAAGGAGAGTGCTCTGAGCTAGGAAGAAAATGGTGAATAGTGAATAGTGGTGAATTTCCCATTGGCTGTTAAAAGCCTCTTCTTGGGAGTCACACCTATCATTTCTGCTTTATCTTTTTTCCAAAGCAAATCGTATGGCCACCTCCAACTTCATGGGGCAGAAAAGCATGCCCTACCATGTGCTTGGCATGAAAGAATAATGGAAATATTTTTGATAAAAAGCACCAAAATCTAACACAGGCAAATAAAGACAACACAAGTCCACTGCAAGAAGACAATTGGTTACAGTGATACATCAATGCAAGCATCATACTTCCAGAAAGAATTATGGTGTGTCTCCTTATATAATTGTGAGAGAGAAAGAAACAGAGGCCTCATGATGGGCCCATATATTTCAAGATCATGCTGATTTGAATCATTCTTCATCGAGCTAATGCTGCCTTTGACAGTATAAGTTTATTGACAACACAGAAATCCATTGGCTTATTAGAACTTTTTGACAACCGTTACTTCAGAGACACAAAAATGTTGTGGCAATGATTCATTATGAAGAAGCAATTAACCAGGAAAATTTTTCCTCTCTAAAATAACAACAATAATAACGACGACTTGTTTCTTTCTTTAAAAATAAAAACCAAACAGTCATTTGACATTGGGTCTATTTTGGAAAATTTCTATTCTCCCCTCCATTCAAAGCTCAAGTCAAGCAGTTCTCTCCCTTGTCAGCTCCCCACCCCCTGCATCTGACTCACCTTCCAGTGCAGGACTCTGACTTTCAAATCCAGTTGACCTGTGGTTCTTTTCCTGAGAGCCCAGCCCCTTGCCAGATCCAAAGCCCCTAAAAGGCAGTTATTCTAGCCTTGTCAGTGAATGAATGAATGTATGCATGATTTGAAAGAATGCCAGAATGAGCCAGTCCAAGTGATTGAGCAAGTGTCCACGTGAGGAGGGAGTAGGCAAAACCCACACACATTTCCGCTTCAGCTCTTGCCGTGTTTGCTTCTGTGCTAGCTCCTCTGCTGTTTTCATCTTACCTTCCATTTTACCTGTGATGTCTTAACTATCTTTCTTGAGGCTCCAGCCTCCTGGCTGGACTTCTGAACTCAAGAGAGTTCTGGGCAGTGGTTGCCGGACCCTAGGTGCTGGTGGCTCTACGCTGCCCCTCTCTGGCACCAGTCGGTACTGCAGGCTTTCTCCAAAATGCGATCCTACTTTGACCTTTCAAGTTATAACATCTCACTCCTTGGGAGGAAACGGCTCCCAAGTGAGTCTGGTGTTAGCAGACAATAAATTCAAGATGGAGACTTGAGGAACAGTAGAGGACCATGGTTGGGGGAAAGGCCCACCCCCTAGGCCCAGGGGCCTGGACTCCATCAATGAATAAAATCAATAAATCTAACATCCACGGAGTACTTATTCTTTGTGAGACCCTGTGATAAAAATTCCACATACTTGGTCTTACATAGGCCTCCCAATAAGCCTATGAGGTACAATTATTTTTCCCATTGTACAGATGAGAAAAAGGGTAAAGGGGTTAAATGAGGTAGCTGAGTTCACACCTTTAAAAACTGGCAGTGCCCAAACTCAAATCTAAACCTTTCTGTCCCAAATCCTAGTCTCTTAACCTGTAGTTATAGGAGACTTGGGGACTAATTTAAACAGGATGTGAAATCTTGGGGCTCCTCCAGCATACCAATTTTTCGCCTTTTGTTGGAAACAGGATTGAGCTGTAAAAGATCTGTTGTTCTAACACAGAGTAAGTTAAAGCATTATATCCTTTCTGGAAAGATAAGCTGCATATTTGCACATAAAGAAGATATCATACAAAAAAAAATAGTTAAGGGGAAAACCTGTAAATTCTCTGATTAAGGGTGCTGTTTAGAAATTCTGCTTCCTTCTTTTTTAAGGCTGAATAATATTCCATTGCATGGATATACCACCTTTGCTTTATCTGTTTATCTGTTGATGGGCATCTAGGTTGTTTCCATATCTTAGCTACTGTGAAAAAGTATTGCAGTGAACGGGGGAGTGCGGGTATCTCTTCAAGATCCTGATTTTGACTGCTTTGGATAAATACCCAGAGTAGGATTGCTGGATCTGGAGGGCATTATGCTAGGTGAAATAAACCACACATGGAAAGACAAATACTGTATGATCTCACTTACATGAGGAGTCTAAAATAGTCAGACTCATAGAAGCAGAGAATAGAATGATGACTAGCAATGCTGGGGCTGGGGAAATGGGGAGATGTTGATGGACAAAGTTTCAGTTATACAAGATGAATAAGTTCTGGGGATCTAATGTAAAGCATGGTGACTATAGGTAAGAATAATATACTGTATGCTTGAAATTTACTAAAAGGGTAGATCCCAAGAGTCCTCACTACAGAAAAAAAAGTAACTTTGTATGGTGAAGGATATGTTAATTAGCTTGATCATAGTGATTATTTCACAATGTATACATATATCAAATCATCAAGTTGTACACCTTAAATATATAACAAAAAAATAAATCCTACTTCCTTGGCCTATTATACTTAAATCTCTCCCTTTTATCGGAAAAGGAAGAGACTCACCCTTTACTTCCCAAAAAAGGTGAAGAAGAATTGTGATTGTGCGAGCTTGCAATTTCTATCCCGAGAAAGATAATAAACAGGATAAAAAAAAAATCCATGCTTTTACTGAGAAGTTGCTAGGTTGTTCCAGTAGTGGTTTAACTCTGGACTGTGGGCCAAACTCTTTTGGTTTACTCCCAGCCCAAGTAAACCACACCAGATCCAGGGGTTAAAATTGCTTAGACTATTAAAGAATACTCCTGTCCACAGAGAGCGGAAGTGGAGCTGATAATTCAGGCTCGAGCTTGTTTCTGGGTGAGAATAAGCAGAGATTGGGGCCCTTTGAGGTGTCTCTTTCTCGGTGTTCTGCAATGGTTGTCTCATTATAATCTGAAAAAATATATATATAATCAATTCCCCAAATTGGGAAGCATCCCTAATTACAGCAGACCCTAAACACAGCTATACTTAGCTATACTAAAATTACTATTTATTGTCAAGGTATTTAGCAAATAACTTGTTCTATGAAACATCGAGCATTTGGCCAATTTCCTCTAAGTGCTTGGGAATTGGCTATGGAAAGAATAGGGGAAATGAAATAGAAAAATATGCAAAACTCAGAATCTAAAGCCCTGAGTTTGAATCCTGCCCTTGGCATTTACCAAACGAATATCCTGGGGACAGTCACTAGGTCAATATTTGTGGCATTTGAGGGCATCTTATTGGGCACCTCAGGACACTGGAGGGGCCAGGCGATTTCTGGTTCCAGCATGAGACCGTCCAACTCCAGCCTTTAATATTCAGAAACTTTTCTTTGACCTTTCCTGTCTCTATCTTTTCATAGGAGACGTGAGCAATGGTGAATAGCTGATTTACAGCCTCTAGTTTATGCACCAGAGGTGTTTGGGATTCTCTTACATTGTCTCAAAACACCATAGTTTTTTTTTTTAATTTATTTTATTGAAGCATAGTTGATTTACAGTGTAGCGTTAATTTCTGCTGTACAGCAAAGTGATTCAGTTCTTTTTCATATTCTTTTCCATTATGGTTTATCACAGGATATTCAATACAGTTCCCTGAGCTATACAGGGACTTTGTTGTTTATCCATCCTATATATCAATAGTTTGCATCTGCTAATCCCAAACTCCCAATCCATCCCTTTTCCAACCCCTCCCCCTCGGCAACCACAAGCCTGTTCTCTGTATCTGTGAGTCTGTTTCTGTTTCATAGATACGTTCATTTGTGTCATATTTTAGATTCCACATTTAAGTGATATCATATGTTATTTGTCTTTCTCTTTCTGACTTAGTATGGTAATCTCTAGGTCCATCCATGTCGCTGCAAATGGCATTATTTCATTCATTTTTATGGTTGATTAGTATTCCATTGTATATATAGCCATGCCATATCTTCTTTATCCATTCATCTATCAGTGGACATTTAGGTTGTATCCATGCCCATACCTTTATTTTTTTATAAATTTATTTTATTTTATTTATTTAATTTTGGCTGCATTGGGTCTTCGTTGCTGCACACGGGCTTTTCTCTTGTTGCGGTGAGCGGGGGCTACTCTTAGTTGCGGTGCGTGGGCTTCACATTGTGGTGGCTTCTCTTGTTGCAGAGCACGGGCTCTAGGCATGCAGGCTTCTGTAGTTGCAACATGCGGGCTTAGTTGCTCTGTGGCATGTGGGATCTTCCTGGACCAGGGATCGAACCCTGCCCTGCATTGGCAGGCGGATTCTTAACCAATGAGCCACCAAGGAAGCCTGCCTATAGCTTTTTTATAGGCTGTTCTGCTGGATGGTCCATTGACTCACTAGCATGGTACCCTTCCTGGACCATGTTCATTTGGGGTTTGTTTCTCACCACAAACATTCTAATATAGAAACCAAATAGAAATTAAAGAGAAAATCACAGGGCTTTTTGGTCTTTATTTTTAGTTGCTTTCAAATATGGTACCAGATTTTCAGGCATGAAAGAAGAGATAGGAATTCAAACAGACGCCTAACATTTCAAGAAAATTATCAAAAGGGGTATTTCTGGGCTGATAAGACTGGTATTTATATTTGATTGTTTGCCTTTTTTTCGGTTGTTTGTTTCAACAAAGAGACCCTTAGAACTGTCCTATCTCTGGGCTGTTTACATTTTACTTAGACCTTTCCTGTCTTTGTCAAGAGCAGTAGATACTTGATTCTCCTCTGTAAGACTGATACCAAGAAGCTGAAGCTTCCTACCTAGGCCAACCATTCCATTTTCTATAAACAGATCTGCTCTAATCCTTAAAAAAAATGTTTTCCTTTTCCTGTTCTACTGAACAAGGAGAAGAAAAAGGAGAGAAAGATAAGAGGAAAGAGGAGAAATCTTCTCCCCAGAAAGTTTACTTCTTTTTTCCAAAACATATCCCATGGGGCCACTGAAAACCCTTTCACTCTATTTTAACACAATTCTGTTTCAAAGAGCTGGAGCTATCAATCACTCCCCATTCCTCAGACTTTGTTCTTTCCCACTCCAAAAATCTTTGGCCCCTTCAACTGAGAAAAAAATAGCTGCGCACTATAGAAATGGCTTGGATTTGGTGTTTGTTTGTTTTGTTTAGAAAATAATGGTGAAATCTCAGCTTTGTCACTTATAAGCTATGAGTCTTTGGTCAAGTTGAACAGCATCTCTGAGTTTATCTCTAAAACTGGGATAAAGTGAAGTGTGGTGAGAATGAAGACCTAGATGTTATAAAGTGTCTGAACTTAGACTACATCAATAATTGGTACCTAAATTAGTCAGGGTAGTCTAACTGCTGTTACAAAACAATTCCAAAATGTCAGTGGCCGAACACAGTAAAAGCTTAATGCTTCTTTACATAACAGCCCAACAGTGTTTCCGATGGGTCCTCGCTTTTGGGCGACTATCCTCCACATGGTAACTCAGGGACCTAGGATCCCTCCATCTCTTTGCTCCACTGCCCTCTAGGTCCTTGGCATTCTTTCCATTCAGCTTTCAGCTGGAGAAATAAAATGGAGGCACACATGGAAGTGTTTATAGGCAAGACATGGAAGTAAATACATCACTTCTGCCCACATTTTATTGGCTGGAACCCAATCACATGGCCCCACCTAAGTGCAAGGGAGACTGGGAAATGTAGTCCAACTGTGTGTCCAGGAAGAAACTTGATTTTATACTATTGAGCTTCCTCACTGGAAGTAATTCTTGTCAATGAATTCCAGTTTGTCTCTTACCACACAAAAATGAGGTAAACTCACTCTGCCATTTACAGAGTCAGGATGTTCTTATGTGTATTTTCCATCTTGTATTGCAGTAGCAAAGATCCTTGTCCCCCACAGAGTTTACAATCTACTTGGGGAGTTTACAATTATTGCCAACTACTGAAATCACTAGAGAGTGTTGAAATTGTGAGCCAGCAGATCTTGACTCCAAGTATAATAAAAGGCCAGGAAAAAGATAGATCCTTCTGCAGCCTGAGATGGCCAACACTTGAAAGATCTGGCCTTTAAAAGATACCATACAGAATCTAAAGGATTAGGTGGGTGGAGAGAAGTGGAAAGGCATTTCAAGCAGCCAAAGGGATTATCTTTTTTTTTTTTAATATTTATTTATTCATTGGCTGCACTGGGTCTTAGTTGCGGCACGCAGGACCTTTCGTTGTGGCATGCGGGCTTCTCTCTAGTTGTGGCTCGTGAGCTCAGTAGTTACCTCAGACCAGGGATTGAACCGGCGTCCCCTGTATTGCAAGACAAATTCTTACCCACTGGACCGCCAGGGAAGTCCCGGGATTATCTTAACACTTAAAACAAGTCAATCCTCTACCTAAAACTTAGTGGCTACCCATGGGATTCAAATAAAATATTAATCCCTTACCATGAACTTTAAACCCAGTTGACCTGGTCCCTTCCTGTCTCTCTAAATTCAACTCCCATCACTCTCTGACTCTCTCACAATATTTCAATGCTTATTGTCTTGGTTGAGTTTGGGCTCCATAACAAAATACCACAGACTGGGTAGCTTAAACAACAGACTTTTTTTTTTTAATTGGGGTATCGCTGTTTTACAATGTTGTGTTAGTTTCTACTGTACAGTGAAGTGAAGTGGAGTTCCCTGTGCTACACAGCAGGCTCTCATTAGTTATCTATTTTATACATATTAGTGTATATATGTAATCCCAATCTCCCACAACAGACTTTTCTTTTCTCGCAGTTCTGGAGGCTTGGAAGTCTAAGATCAGGGGGCCGTCATGGTCTGGTTCTGGTGAGAGCTCTCTTCCTGGTTTGCAGATGGCCAACTTCTCTCTGTGTGTTCACATAGCCTTTTCTCTGTGGGTGCATGGACAGAGAGAGAGAGAGAGAGGGCGCTCTGTGGTGTCCCTTCTTTTAAGGGCCTTAATCGCCTTTTAAGGGCCTCATCCTCATAATCTTATCTCATCCTAATGACCTCTCAAAGGTTCCATCTCCAAATACCATCGCACTGGGAGTTAGCACTTGAACATATAAGTGTGCAGAGGGGCACAAATCCAACCCACAGCACCTGTCTGCTTTCAGTTCCTCAAGCCCACTAACTCTTTCTGGTCTCAGAGCTTTTGCATCTACCACTCCTGGCTCCCCATCCTTCAGGTCCCAGATACAATGTCACCTTCTCAGAGAGGCATTTCTTGGCCCTGCAATCTATTGAGACCCTATTTGTCACCTACTTTACTTTGTGAAGCAAATCAGAAGATTCTAAGCCTCTTTCTTCAATCCAGCTCGAATTTTTGCTTTACACACTGATGTTCTATCTTAGATTTCATCAGGAAAAAAACAAAAGTTTCTATGGCTAGGTGGAGGAGGCGATGGAAAACACAGGCTTAGATCAATGATCCTTGGGTTATCACCAGAATCACCTAGGGAGCCTTTTAAAAATACAGACACCCAGAATGCACCCTGAAGCTCTGAAATTAGAATCTCTAGAGCACTGCATAGGGAATGTTTATTTTTAAAAATCCCGCCTGGTGATAGTGTTGTCACCTACCCAAGGGTTTGAGTTCAGGAAGTACTCTACTAAATTATCTCTGAAGTCCCTTCTCAGCCAGAGAGTCTATGATTCAAAACTCCCCAAGATCAAAGACCTTTGGACACTTTGAAGAGAACCTACATATTCAAAGAAAGTCACCTGTATTCTCTCAATCTGGAAAATGAGTTTATCTTGGGAAGTTGGTCCTCTCTGAGATTTCTGTGTTCTTGAGGCCCTTTAGGGTGCTTTCAGCTGCAAATACTAGGAACTCCCATGAAACTGACTTAACACAGGAATACGTTAGCTCCCATAACGAGAAGTCCAGAGGTAGAACAGGGTCATGGATCCATAGCTCAGAGATGTCACCAGAGACCCAGGTGATTTCACATCTCTGCTCCACCATCCTCAGTGTTGGCTTCAGCACAGGCTGATGGAAAGATGGCTGAGCAGCTCCAGGCATCACATCCTGATAGGACAGCACCCAGGGGAAGAAGGACATCTCTTCTTCCCGTGGTTCTCTCTTCGGAGAGAAGATTTACCCAAAGGACTTCCAGCATACTTCCTGGCATCCAGTTAGAATTAGGCCAGCCAGTTGTCCCTAAACCTACCATTTGTAAAGAGATAGAGATGTCCTTGGACCACTCAGGTTCATCTAAGATTGAGAGTGAGGTCGGCTCCTCCGGAGGCACATGACCATGGTGGGGAGGGTAGGTACCAGAACAAAACTGGGCTCCTGTCGAGAAAGAGGAAGAAAGCATGGATGCTGTCCTGAGGCTCTGACCTGAGAGAGAAAATGCAGCTCTAACCATTACCGCAATCATTCAAGGGAAGAAGGGGATGAGGAGAGAGTTATAGTTAAAACAAAATAAAAGCTTGCAATAATTCCTCAGACTCCAGATGCTCTTTATTGTGCATAAAGAGCACAATAATGGTGATCATAAAAGGCCTTAATGGGTACGATTCTCATGAAATTTCCACTCCCTCTCAGGAACGGGGCTGGAGAGGTCCTTGCATGCCAATGAGCAGGTAATTAGAGCCACAGAGAAGAAAGATGGTGGGGTGACTTCCTGGTTCAGCTCCTGCAGGGGGAGAAAAACCCAAAGAATGCTCTAGAAATGCCCAGGTTTCTGTGGACTAATCGTGTAGGTCCACAGTGAGTGAGGAGGCACGTCTGCCAGGGTTTTGACCCCTATGGCTTATTTCTTTATCTTCATTCACTCGTTTTCCTATATATTCATTCAGTCATTAACTCACTGACCTTCAAGGATCTCCACTTAGCTAGTGGTTGTTCAAGCTCTTGGGAATACCAAGATAAATAACACAGTGTGGACCTCTCTGTCTCCCTCCCTCTTTCTCTCTCTCGTTCTCTCTCTCCTTGTCCTCCTTTTCACACCTGAAAATGGAACAAATACTGCCAATCCCACTGGGTTGCTGAGGGGATTAAATGAGATAATGCAAGCACAGCACACATCTGAGTATTCCCTAGCACACAGTAAGTGCTCAACACATGCTTGCTATTGTTAAGATCATTATAATTACTGTTGTTATTGTCATGATTATTATAACGATGATGAAGTCACCCCCGCCCCCCCACCCCACCCAGCTCTCATGGAACTCACAATCCAAATCTAATGTTACAGGAAAATAGCTGTGACTAGAATATTTGCAATGACAGTCAATAGCACTCTTTAGAAAGTGTGGGCACTCCGTTATTTAAAATGTAAGTAGAAGCTGCCGTTTAGTGAGCAGCTACTATCTGCCAGTCTCTGTGAAAGGGGCTTTGCAATAATAGTTCATTTAATCCTCAGAGCAACCCAGGAGTAGAGTCTTATTATCCTCATTCACAGATGAGAAAGTGAGACACACAGCAGGGAAGCCGATAGCCTAAACTTTGTGTGCTCTTGCCTGCAACTTTGCATTTTCTTCATCTTTTATATTTGACAAGTAAGGTTCCCATCTGTGATATTGTGATTTATAATCAGAAATATATGTGTCTTTGTCCCCCGTTTCTGGCACAGAGCTCCTAAAACCCTTGGAATTTCCTAAGGGAGGAGAGCTACCAAAGTGTCTTTTGTTAAGTTAATGAGGTAACTTTTAGACCTCACCTAAGGATGGGGGCTGGTTGCCTGGAGAACCAACTCTGTAATTACAGGGTTGGAAATTTCTGTCCTACCTCATGTCCCCGCAGAGCTCCAGGGAGGGGAGATGGGCTGGATGCTGAACCAATCACCAAAGGCCATGATTGAATGAACCATGCCTATGTAGTGAAGCCGCCATAAAAACCCAAAAGGGCAGGGTTCAGAGAGCTGCCAGGTTGGTGAACACACGTGAAGGTTTGGGGAGAGTGGCGCACCCTTTCCCACACCTTGCCCTATGCATCTCTTGCATCTGGCTGTTCCTGAGTTATATCGTTTTATAATAAACAGATCATCTAGTAAGTAAAATGTTTCTCAGGTTCTGTGAGCTACTCTAGCTAATTAATCAAACCCAAGGAGGGAGTCATTGAAACCTTCACTCTATAGCAGGTTGGTCAGAAGCACAGGTGACAACCTGCACTTGAGATTGGAGTCTGCAGTGTGTGTGTTGGAGATGGTGGGAGTCTTGTGGGACTGAGCCCTTATCCTGTGGAATCTGATGCTGTCCCCAGGTACAGAATTGAGTTGAATTGTAGGACACCCAGTTAGTGTCCGAGAATTACTTGGTATGGAAAACCCGCTCTGCACATTGGAATAGATGATCAGAACCCTTTTCCCTTGCAAAATAATTCCTTTTATCTATGGATATGCTTATATATCCACTTTCTCTATTGTTCTTCTTTCCTGTGAACCAAAAAATGCTGTGAAAAATTATGTTGAATGGTAAAATTGTACAAACTCCTCACTAATTGTATGCTCACACTGGGAATGTCAAGATTTGTAAGCATTTCCTTGAAGGAGACATTTCTATCTTTAAAATAATAGCAACCCCCTATCACAGAATGCAAAGAGTACTGATATTCCAGAAAGGACTTTTAGACTCTTATCACCTGAAGAAGATAAATTGTATCTCTAAAGGACTAAACTTTCCTGGGTGAATTATGTGAGTACAAATCATCAAATCCTATAGGTTCTTGGCTACATTCACTCTAACAAAATATCTACCAGGAGTCAGGTGGATGAACCCAATGGCTTGTACGACCCCTACCTTTTCCACTTCCCTTGGAGCCTGTGGAATATATAATATGGAGGCATGAGCCCTACCATTTCATTGTCATAAATACAGTTGGACTTCGATAGCTTAGTCTGGGTTTGAAATAGAGGTGAGTCCCCTGAGATGACCACAAGAGAACCCAACATGGGGCAGATGTTTCTTTTTACTGCAGCCTCATATGTCAACTGCTGATTGGCCATCCACAGCTGGACATTCCAGAGATAATCCAAATTCATCATTTTCTCCATCACATAGTGGACCCTCAAGAAATACCTGTTGAATTAATACATGAATGGATAAGTAAATGAATGAATAATTAATAACAGAAACACTCCATATGTAGCTCCTACTCTGAGCTAGGGGCTCCCAGTCAGGGCCACAAAGCTTTTGCTACAGAATCAGGCTCCACGCGCAGTTCAGCTGGCTCTCTCTGGAACTGGCTGGGTTTGTTTAATCATATTATACAGTGTGCATGTTTTACATGATCAATATATGTCACCCTAAATGAACATGTCACCCAGCTTAATGGCTTCTGCAGGAACAGTTTATTGGGGTTGGCATTTTCCTTTTTCGATGCCTGTTCCAGGGAGGGCAGCAGCAATGGGCCCAGGATCCTCGGTGCCACTTGCCTCTCTAGTGCCATTCTGTGCTAAATAAAATATGACAAGAGAGTGGCTTCCAGTAATTGCGATAATTGACTGTGGAGAGTCCATGATTATGTCATTAGCTCCTCTCTGGGCAACCTGTCATGATTGTGGCCAGATCTCACTGCTTTGGAGACCATCAGATTGCAGGAAGGGACAACCAGGATGGTTTGTCCCTACCCTTGCTCTGCACCCTACCTGGGTTTTCTCATCCTGATGTCTGAAGAGTAAGGGCTGTAGTAATAAGACATGGGTCCTAGTTCCAGCCTGGCCATTCATTACTATGTGATCATTGGAAAATCTCTTTCACTCAGGCATCACTGATCAATTCTCAGGATCACGGTGTTTGAGGAGTTGGGACTAATTCCTTCCCTGCTGTGTTGGTTAATTTTGTGTCAATTTGACTGGGTTTCTGGGAGCCTAGAGGAAGCATTGTTTCTGGTGGGTCTGTGAGGGTGTTTCCAGATGAGATTAGAACTTGAATCAGTGCACTTAGTGAAGCAGATCACCCTTACCAGCTGTAAGAGGCTGGTGGCTAAGAGGGTAGACTCCGAAAGAGGCCATGTGGGCTTGAGCCTGGCCAGTTCCTTTTCCTGTTGGTTGACCCTGGGCAAGTAACTCAACCACTGTGAGCTTCAGTGTCCTCATCTTAAAAACTGATCATATTCCCTACTTCACCATGGTTTTGAGAATAAAATGAATTCAGGTACACAAAAAGTGCTTAGCACAATGATTGGCACACAGGAGGGGCGCAATGAAAAATCATTCTACTTCTTTGTAGAATGATTTGTGTTATTTTAACCATGAACACAACATAGAACACATTGAGGAAAAAAATGCCTCAAAGTCAGTGTTTCAAAATTTGTGACTTGTAGAATAATGATAGCTGGCAGTGAACAAGATAGGAAGGAAGGGAGGGAGGGAGGGAGGGACAGGGGGTGGGTAAGGAGGGAGGAAGGAAATTGTTTCCTTAGTGAAATAAGTTTAGATAGAGATGAAAATTGAGCTGAAAAATTTTTTAATGTTTTGTTTTTCTTCACTGGACTTTTCAGAGCCTTTAATATGCAAATATGCATGTGAGTCTCCAGGAGAAAGATAAAGTATGCAATGTTTTTATCACTTCTACACAAAACTCTTTCTTTCCTCCCTGGAATTCCTGTTAACATGTTAGGGAAAACTGCTTTTAGGAACATACTTTAGAAAAACATTGCTGGAGAATTATAACAGTGCAATCAGACATTCTCCACTAGAAGTTTCTGGTCATTTGAGGCAGTGTTCTACACAGCCAGAGCAGTGAATAGAATCTATCCTGTGATATGTTTTATTCTCTTTCTCTACTCCTTTCAGTTCCCTGAAAGCCATCTAAATTCGCAGATCACCAGGTAGTCTATTTTTGTTAGGTGTTCCCCCTCGTCCTACAACAGAAAGGCTGAATTTTCCCTTTGACTTTAACATTCTGTGTGTCTGATCTCCTCACTCCCCATTCCAGGGCTCTCAGTGCTAAGCGGCTGTTTGCTCCGGATTCTGACTTGACCACAGGAGGCATCCACCTTCCTGGTCTCTGTCCCTTTGCAGTGCAGTGCAGCTCAAAACAGCTGAGTCCCCAAGGCTTTGGTCTTCCTGGATGTCAGTCCAGAGTAGAGACTCTGGCCAAGCATCTGGGGCAGCAAGATCCAAAGTATGTCAAACTCTGGGCCCAGGAGTGTAGTGACTAGTGGCCCAGGAGGAAATGCAGTTCTGCAAGAAGATGGAAATCACTCCTCCATCCAGGTGTCTGTCCTCCAAAATAAATGTGGAGACCTCAAAATGTCAGCCTGTTGCTGCAACAAGAGCCAGAATCGCCCCCCAAATAGAACGAGGCCATGACTGAACCTAAAAAATGTTCCCCCACAGTCCCAGTTTCCCTTTCTTTTCTCCTGAAGCTTTCATCTCCTCATACTCTGATCTGCCCCCAGTTTTTTTCCCATGTCTTCTCTCAACTGTCAGCTAATCTGTCTCTAAACTGTCAGCTAAAGTGTTAAGTTGCTCAATTGAGTGTAAACTGATAAAAGATGCTAGCTAAACCGACTAAACATTATCAGGGAGGTGTGTGTTTTAGTTTTAGATGGGGTTCTCCCAAAAAGATAAACCTCCACTAACGCCATGATTGTGGCATGGAAAGAAGACAGGAAAGAGTGAAGAGTTGAAATCGTGGCTCTGCCAGTTCATTCATTCTTGTATCCATTTATTCACTGATTATGTACTGAGAGTGTGCTCTGTACCAGGCACTGTGTAAGGTGCTGAGAATAAAGACATGAACAAAACATCCGGCCACCAGCCAGGCCATCACAGACCTCATGAAGCTAAAAAAATTACTGTATGATTATAAAGTGTAATAAAGGCTATGATGGAGAAGGGCAGCATAACAGAGTATGGACAGTGACCTCATTCAGACAGAACAGTCAGGTAAGTTCTCTCTACGCAAACAACAGGCAGGCTGAGCATTGAAGGATGAGAAATGAGGAGGAGTTGGGCAGAAACAGTGAGAAGGGGAGCATTGCAGGCAAAGCAGCACATCTGCACAGGGACTGAAGGCAGGATGGGCATGTCTGAGGGATAAAGGAAAAGCCAGTGTGGATGTGGTGCAGTGAGTGAGGGAGAGAGCACCCCAAGATGAGGTTAGTGTATCAGCTATCTTTGGCACAATAATGCTGTGTAACAAGCAAGCACAGACTTCCCTGGTATGCAACAATGTGTCTATTGCTCATGTATCAGGGGAGCTCAGCATCAGCTCTAAGTTCTGCTCTGTGTCTCTCATCCTCCAGCATCCCAGCCCAGATAGGTTCTCATGGAAAATGACAAAGGCACAGATATGCGTGGAGGCATGTGACATCCATTGACATGTGGGCTCAAAACTGTCATCCCATCATTTTATTAGCCAAAGCAAGTCATGTG
Source organism: Delphinus delphis (assembly GCF_949987515.2). Lineage (NCBI taxonomy): Eukaryota > Metazoa > Chordata > Mammalia > Artiodactyla > Delphinidae > Delphinus > Delphinus delphis. Next base: position 55,807,324 of record NC_082697.1, read on the forward strand.
GCTGAGTGCAGAGTCAGAGAGGGAAGGTACTACAAAATTACATGGTAAAGGGCCTGAGTACCTTGTGGGATGGAGAATTGGGACCATTTTTTTTCAAGCTTCCACAATTAGAGAGACAGATGGATAAAAGCCAGTTCAATTAGGTCCTTGAAGGCCAATATATGTAGTTTAGATTGTATTCTAAGTATTCTAGGAAGCTAGTTAGCTGACCATTTATTGGTCACATGTCCTTAAGCAAATCATGTGCCCTCTTGGATATTTGTTTCCTCATCTATAAAATGTGTGTGTCATGGGGGTAATGGAGAGCAAGTAAGATACTCAAACCCTGTAAACCTTATGATATATACATTAAAAAATGAGCTAATGATACACACCTCAGAGGATTACTGTGAAAATTGAATGAGATAGTGAGTGTGAAAATGCTTTGTAAACTGTGAAATGTTCTCCATTCATCTTTTCACGTACTATTTATGGCAATGATGCAAAGGTAGCAGGATTATCATTTCATAGACGAGGAGGCTGCAACTCAGGTCGGTTGAATAGCTTACAGCTGGTTACATAGCTGGGATGGAAAAGAGGAAGCAGGAGCAAAACCCTCACCCGTCTGATTCCAAAGCCCCAAGCCTTCAATTAACTATAAATTAAATAAGTTGCTTCCCCTGTATGAGGAATTGGCTGTTGTACCACCTTTAACAGAGATTACCGGCATTGCAGGAGGTGATGGACGTGATTTAGACCTTTCCCAGCTTCTGCTGAATTCAGCAATAGTTCTTTATCCCAGGCAGGTCAGTGGCCAACAGTTAATTCACCAGGGGCCATCCCAGCTGATTGGTTCATCAATAACCCATTATCTCTGCCATTGTAAATATCTCAGAAGGAATGTGACTTCTGGGGAGGCATACTCAAGCACACCCGGACTGCAGCCTCTCCGTAGCCTGGATCCCTGGGAAAGTAAGAAACATACCCTCTTCTGGCTCCCATGGGAAAATGTTACAGAATCCCCCTGCAGCCCCTGACAAGGAGGAGCCGGCTGGAACAGTCAGATTTGCCACTCACAGGACACTGCTGGGGATGAGAACCATACTGTATATAAAGCGATGTCTTCTGTACCTGGGACCACAGAGCAGTAGAGGGCTGGATGCATAAAAACCAACATTCATCTTGTCCAAACAGCAGATTCTCAGGACTCGTCCCTGAGATTCTGATTTAGATCTGGAGTGAAGCCCAGAGCTGTGGGGTTTTGTTTTAACCCAGAGATCCTGATGCTCTGACGCAGAGCACCAGGGAAATGCACAGCTTTCCGTTAACACAGTGCAGCTTCAGCGCCTAGTGTGAGCCGGACCCTCCCGCTGGTGCTAAGCTAGAGCATAAAAACAGCCCCTGACCTTGGGGATCTCACAGATCAGTAGTAAAGACAAACACATTGACATACAGCTATGGTGATATGCGAGGAGGAATAATCTGAGCTTACCCAGCTTTCTGACGCCAACCAGACATCCCTGGCTGTACAAAAAGATGGCCCACTGGGGCTCTGCATCCCCCACTTACTCCCCAAACTACTCAGCTTCCATTTTCATTATTTCCTTGCCTCTTTACAGCTTTACCTCACCCCTCACCCCTAGTTCCATGGGCTGTCACTTGGGTAACAATTTGGAAATTTCCACTCTGACCTCTCACTCTGGCTAACAATGGGGTAGACATTCAGCCCACTCACAATCAATACACCACACTCCTTATGTGCTTCTGCTATGGGTGGAGAAAGTCCTTAGATACCCTTGGCCTCTCAAGCAGCTAGGAATAAACACAGTGGGAGCAAAAAAAAAAAAAAAAAGAGTATTTGGTTCATTCTTCTTTACCTGGATGTAGAGAGAGCCATTCTCCCTCACTCAACTAGAAGAGGATTATGGACCTGAACAGAATCATTCCCAGGAGGCAGAAAGGGGGTGGTGATAATGATCCATTTTATTAATTAAACGGAGGCATTGCTGTCTCCAAACTGGAAGAAAATTTGGGACATGGGCTTGAACATTTTCTTTGGGAGTAAATGGATTTCTATCCCAGGCATTCAGACTTCTCTGAAAGCTAAGCTCTTTGCAACTTTTTCACTCTTGCCGTATGCTTAGATACTCAGGAGCAAGGTAGAGGAGGACACTGTCTGGGTACCAAATCTCAACCCAGACTGGAGAGGCCATTGGAGTCATTTTCTCAACCCTTCTTGAGTTTCCATCCAATGCAAAGCATAAGTACAAGGATGCTTATTGCAATGACTTTTTTTTTTTTTAAAGAAGATATTGGGGGTAGGAGTTTATTAATTTATTTATTTATTTTTGCTGTGTTGGGTCTTCATTTCTGTGCGAGGGCTTTCTCTAGTTGTGGCAAGCAGGGGCCACTCAGGCATTACAACCAAACTGTATTGAAATTATCAGCTTATTTATCGTATGCAGTGATGACTGGATCACCTAGCACAGCCCTGGAATTTATCAGGTTACCCAGTAAATATGTACTGTTGTTGAACTGAGGAGACAAGAGTCCCATTATTTTTTACAGGTCAACTCTCAATATCATTTTTACCAAGCAAGATTCTTATTTCTTTATATTCTTCATCTACCATTTCAAACAAGAGGACCTTTATTCAGTGATTCATTCATCCATCCTACAAACATTTATCATGCTCTTCAAGAAGGAGAGAAGAGACCAATAAGTTATTCTAAGTCAGTTGCCTTGTCCTACACTTGATCTGGGTTGTGTCCTTCTTTGGGAGAAAGGATTTTATGGGAAAAGATTTTGTGTTGCCGTAAAAGTGATCCAGCACCCAGAGAAGATAGCACATTGACCTAAGCCTGGCACTGCAAACACTGACTCATGTTTCATCTGGGGGCATCAAAGAGAGGTCTCTCAAGATGAAAGATGAATATATCCCTTTTTCCACTCAAAAAAAGTGATAAAAGGACAATAAAAGATGTCAAGGTATTAACAAAATGGACAAAGTATATGGGACGGAAGACAATAGAAGATGGGAAATAAAAATGGAGGAAGTTACAACCTAAGTGTTTGGAGAGAGATAAGGATGATAGGTCAGAAGCTAATTCCTCCTACAGAACCCCTAAGAGTTTCCCACAGGGAAGAATTAGCTACCTATGATGGAAAGAGTAAGGACCCAGGCTAAAAGGAGATGGATTTTATAGAAAATAGTTAGCCCCTTCCCTCTATAGACCCTCATGGCCATTGCAAGAGCATTGAAGGTTTGTTTTCTGAAGAAATTTTAGCAGAGAGCCTACAGATTCAGGGACATCAGGCAAAGTCGAGGGCTAAGGTTCTCTACTCCCAGAATATTAGCAACCGGGCACTTATCTTCCCAGAAGGAAGAGGAAGCTTTATTTCTGGAGAATCCCAGGGGAGCAAATTCCAGAGCTCCATAACTAACATTTTGGGTTCTTTGATGAAAAGGATGCAACACTGGATGGTTATCTTACAGTGAAACACACCAGATAACAGCCACAATTATGCACACAGAGGTTTTTAAATGCATTTCTAAACATATGAACTGCCCATCAAGGACCACCAGGCATTAGAGGGAAACCTTCAGAACGAAGAGTGAGACTCAAAGATGGGACCCAGAAATAAAAAAGAAGAAATAATCCATGGAGAAAAAGACAGTTATAAAAAAAGCCTAAAATAAATCATCTCCCAAAGGTAAGCAAGAAGCCATCACATCTTGTAAAGCAAGAAAAAAGAAGAGGGTGGGGGGGATAATCAAATAACGCAAATAAGCTGAAATTTTAAAAAATATTATAGCAAAACTTTTTAAAATCAAGATTATTTCAAGAATACATTCAAATAAATCTCCAGAATGCAAAACAAAAAGACAAAGAACTAGACAATTTGATTAAACATATTTTAAAAAAATCATAGAGAAGTCTAATATTCAAATAACAAATGTTCCAAAAATAAAGAACAGAAAATTAAAATGGGAGGGAACTGTGCTGAAATAATAATAAACACATTTTCTAGAACTGAAGGATGTGGGCTTTCATATCAAGTGTGTCCATCTTAAGCTCAGGAAGAAAGAAGAAAAGAAAGAAAGAAAGAGAGAAAAAGAGAAAGGAAGGAAAGAAGGAAGGAAGGGAGTCAGGGAGCAATTGAGAGAGAGGGAAAGGAAGAATCCATCCCACGATACATCCTTGTGGAATTTCAGAACATCTGAGACACAGGATAGTCACCAAAAGATTTTAGGAATGGGATAGAAGTGGGGAAAGGAGCAAAAGAGCACACAAAGGAATAAAAAATCGAAATGGCATTAGACATCTCAACAGAAACATTAAATGCTAGAAGACAGTGCATCCATGTCACCAAAATTTTGAACAAAAATGATTTTCAACTTAACCTTCTATACCTAGCCAAACTGTCAATCAAGGGAAAAGGGAATATAAAATTTTTCAGAGATGCAAGTATGAAAAAAAACCCAACCTGTTCGTGCACAATTATTCAGAAAACTACCGGAAGAGGAGCTTTAATAAAATGGAATAGTAAATCAAGAAAGAGAAATATACAGAACCCAGTAAACAAGAAACTCAGCACAGGGTTGAGGAAGAGAAAAGATAGATGTTGATAGCTGGCCTAGAGACCAAAAAGAGGGAGAGGGTGTTGATAGACTTTTTGGGGGGGTTTTATGTTTTAGCACTTGAAATTGTATATAGTTGGCATATCAGTGGGAAGCACGTATCAGGGATTATTTTCATCACTGAAATTAAACTATACTGTTATATTATTAAATTATATGTAATTATGCTATTGTGAAATTATTATTATTATTCATTTATTATTCCCTTACCAAATGAAAATATCTGAATGGATTTCCACAAAATTTTAAAGAGATTGAGTAAAACTACAAGCTATTAAGTCCACATGAATTTTCCTTTGAGGTCCAAGAGGAGGGCATCTGATGAAACTGATGTACAAGAAGAGATGTATGTGACTGTCAGTCAAGAGAAATATACCATCAAGGGAAAGACAGAGAAAACAAATGTGGGCTTCAAATATGAGTCCCAAATCAAAAGTGGCAGGAAAGATGACTCAGACCATGGGAATGGATTTATGACCGTGCTGCTTCACACAAAGGCAGCTCTAGCCATCCCTCTGTGAGTCACAGCAGGGATTAATTTATGGAGTGAAGGCTGATATCTCTCCCCAGCAATGCCAGAATTACCGGTCCATAAAGAGCTCTCACGATGGGGACAGACCCATAAACAGAAATATGAGACAAGTACAGAAGTAGATACAACTAGAATCATCCAGAAAGTGGGCCAATTCACTCTCCCTACAGAACCTGAATCTTCCCACTGCAGGAATCTCATGGGAAAAGTAAAAATTAGCCAGATTGGAGGAGCTGAAAGGACTTTTTAAAAAATTGAAGTATAGTTGATTTACAATGTTTCAGGTGTACAGCAAAGTGATTCAGTTATACATACATTCTTTTTCAGATTCTTTTCCATTATAGATAATTACGAGATATTGAGTATAGTTCCCTGTGCTATATAGTAGGTCCTTGTTGTTTATCTATTTTATATATAGTTGTTTGTATCTGTTAATCCCAAACCCCTAATTTATCCCTCCCCCTTCCCTTTCCCCTTTGGTAACCATAAGTCTGTTTTCTATGTCTGTGAGTCTATGAAATAGCAATTTTTAACAGATGGAAGTACAAATTCAAATAAGTATGCTCATAGAGCAATAGAGGCTGGGAACAGAGGTCAAAGCGTCTGGTGATATAACCCATCCTGTTGCCCTGTCTTCCTCATCTTCTTTTCCTAAATGCTGAGAAGCTACATGGAGCCAGGTCCACCTGAGGCTCTACCTCTGAGAAAGGAGAGGTGTCAGGACCCCATATTATAGTTTGATAATCAAACTATAGACAGATTTAAAAGGATCTTGGTTTTCCACGTTTCCTAAGGGTAACTGCTAACATTTATTCCAATCTTACTGTATGTCAGGGACCATGCTAACCATGTACATTATTTTAGCTAACCGCGTACATTATTTTATTTAATACTCACCTCTGAGTTAAGTACTTATGATCACTTTACAAATTAAGACAATGCGATGCGGAGGCAACAAATATATATTCTATAGGAGGGAAGGGAACTCGAGCACCCTGAAAGCAGGATGAGTTATTCTGTAGAGCAGGGATTTGAAAATAGATTTTCAGGAAGGACAATGATACCCCTGGTGCCACTCTCAGAAGTGGAGCCGGCATTTCACCATCCTGATAGTTGTTAATTAGCACGTAAGTTAATGTCATCTTCTCTCCTGACACAGGGAAAAGGCAGGGAAAATGGACACAGCGCTCGGTTTCACAGATACGGCCTGGTCTTGAGTTTCCCAACACAGCACTCCATGCCCTGCAAAGAAGCAAAGCGGGTAGATTGACTTTCTTAGCCGTGGAGGCTGGCAAGCGTTCAATAAGTCAGCTGTCAGCGTAGGGTCCCTTGCAGGTTCCGGAATTTCAATTTCAAAGTACAAGAGATTGTACTTTGAAACACAAGATCATCAAACACTAATGATTCCTGAATTCTGCTAGGGGCGTGGAAGCAGGTGAGAAACAGTGGCTTTTGAAAGGGTACACAGGGGTGGAGAGCACTTCTCGCCCTGGATTAATTCTGTAAGCGTAGAGAGGAGAGGAAGGAGCTTGAATGTGAGGGGTGGGCCACCTGAGGCAAGGGGGCAGATGCTTCAAAGGCATGAGGAGGGCTCGGATGTGTTTACTCCTGTTCTCATCCCCACCGCTCCCTGGCCAAATAGGTGACTCTCCAAAGAGAAGGCAGAATCACTGAAAAGGCAGGCAATCCACAGTGGGAATGGAACTCAAGCTGCCTGTTGGAAAAACAAAGGTTTATTTCATGAGATGTGTTTCCCAGACACTAGGGCTGTACTCTACAGATCACAGGCTTGAGGTTTCAATTTTCTAATGATCACGTAAACATTCATTCTGGTTCCCCAGAACGGTCCCCTTTTATGTCTACTGTCCCCACGTATGATCATTGTAAGTCTTTCTCTCTCAAACAGAATCCAGTTTATTTCACTCAACACACTTTTTGTGAGATCCATCCTTGTGGCAAGTTATTCATTCTTTGCTGTTGTTGAGTAGACGTAAAAGAGTCCATTCGACATGATTTCATTTAGATGAAGGTCATGAGTAGGCAAAAAGTTATGGTGACAGAAATCAGAAAAGCAGTGACTCGTGAGGGGCTATGGAAGATGGCTGGTGCCTGGAAAGGGTCATGAAGGAGCTTTCTGGGGTGATGAACATGTTTTTTGTATTCACCCGGGTGGTGGTTACGTGGGCGAATACATATGTAGAAATTTATCAAGATGTACAATTAAGATTTTATGCCTTTACCCTGTAGAAATTTTACCTTCATGCAGGGTGTCCTGGCTTGAAAATAAATTGTGTGGTCACTATTCAAAGGAGACTCTTTTCAGCCAGAAACCTGAGCAGACATCACGCTTCCTAGCTGTGTGTTCATCCCAGAGGGTAAACTTTTTCCCATTCTCTATTTTATGGGCTGTACAGTGCTTCCAGGGTCTATATACAGGATTGTCGGTTCCAACTCACAGTCCCTGATTTTACATTCAAGTTATTTCAACAAGCAGGTATATACTACTGTTTGCGAAGCCTTTTGCTTGATCAAACACTTGTAGAAAGGACTTTTTGTTTTCTCCCTTAGGGCAAAGCATCTGATGGTATAACCCATCCTCTTGCCCTGTCTTCCTCATCTTCTTTTCCTAAATGCTGAGAAGCTACATGGAGCCAGGTCCACCTGAGGCTCTACCTCTGAGAATGGAGAGGTGTCAGGACCCCATATTTGGACTTTACGTGTGTCTGATGTCATCCAGTCTTCATTCCTAGGATAAGCTGACATCTCCCCAGATCAGAATCAGAAGCAGCTATTGAAACAGGCATACTAAGAAGTTTCAGTGGAAGTTTAGGTCACTTGAGGGTTAAGAAAAAACGCCAGCCCTTCCATTTCTACATCCCTCGCCCCTACTCTCTCACCTGTGTGGAAGGCAGGTGCCGTCCTCCCCAAAAATTCAGGGAAGTCCAGGCATCGGAATGAAACAGAGATTCTCACTGTCAATAAGAGAAAAAGAACTGCCAATTTCCCAGACTTTGAAATCCTTGCACCAAAGCGGGCGCAAGAGGAAAAAGATTAGGGACTTTTCAATTCAAGAAGGAGAGAGATGAACACAGTAGAAAGGCAGGATGAGCAAAGCGTACAGGCAGCAGAGGAGGAGAGGGTAGAGGCGAGAGGCATCAAAGAAGTTGAAACAGGAAGAGAATAGCAGATTCAAAGCAGACCAGAAGGTCTGCCTCCATTTCAGGCTGGGAGTCTGCTAAGTTAGTTAAAGAAAGTCATCCTTAGGCATCAGGGAAAAAAATTCAATTTTCATCACAGGTGCTGATGACATTTCCTTTAAACGCCAGATTCAATAGCGAGATACACCTTCAGGGGGAAAATATTCTCTACAGTAAGAAGGTGAGATAAGGAAACGAGTTAAAAGCTCTTTTTCCTGCTATGCAAATATTCTCCAGGAACACTAACAAGATAAATATATTTCTGTGCGATACCAAGTTTTCTAAGTCACGGGTTTATTTGTGAAGGTTCCTATTCACTCTTTGCCTCTAAATTGAACACTTTGTGGCTGAAATTTTAAAGCCATTTTCCTCCAGTGGAAAAGCCTACGTTCGATGTTCAAACTCCAAGGGAGGGATTGAGGTGGTGACTCCGTCCCCTGTTTGTGTCCACAAATCTGGATGAACTGGAAATATCATTCCAAAGTCTCATAGAGATGAATGAACTAGTAAATTGTCACTTTATCTGCACCCTTCTACCCGGGTAGGTAAAGAAACTACAGACAAGAGACAGAGGGATGGGGAAAGGTCACCCAGTCGAGGACGATACCTGATTATCTATCATCCACCCCTGCAATCTTCCCACCAGGCTGAGAGTCAACAGCAAAAGAAATATCTGAGGGACCACCCCCTGGTAAATATCAGGTTCTGAGCAAACCACTCAGGAGTGAGATGCCCTGTGTAGCCCCTTAGGAAGAAGAGAAGTTTTGCAGAGAGATAGACCCGGGGAGAATCATAGCTCTGTAACTTCTCTCTTGGCATCTCAGCCTCCTCATCCAAAAGCAGAAATAATCATTCCTCACTTGTCAGGCAGTTGTGAATGTAAATCAGGTGCCACACTTATCACAGTGCTAGGAAGATTGGTAATGCCTGTTATCTTCGTATTAGTTTCCTATAGCTGCTGTGATGAGTAACCACAAATGTCATGGCTGAACGCTGCACAAACTTATCATCTGACAGCTCTGGAGGTCAGAAGCCTGCAGTGAGGTTGCCTGGCTGAAATCAAGGTGTCAGCAGGGCTGTTTTCCTCCTGGAGGCTCCAGGGGGAAATCCATTTCTTTGTCTTTTCTAGTTTGTAGAGGCTGCCTGTATTCTTTGGCTCCTAGCCCCTTAAGTCTTCAAAGGCAAAGCTAGGAGTGTAAAATCGTCAATTTCACAATCAATCTCTCTCTCTCTCTCTCTCTCTCTCTCTCTCTCTCTCTCTCTGTCTCTCTCTCTCTCTCTCTCTCTCTCTTCCCCCCCCCCCCACCCTCTGGTTCTCTCACCTCTGGTTCCATGATCACATTTTCTTCCCTTGAACTCTGACCCTCTTGCCTCCCTCTTGTAAGAACCTTTGTGATATCTTGGGTCCACCAGGATAATCCAGGATAATCTCCCCATCTCAAGATCTTGACTTTAGGGACTTCCCTGGTGGTCCAGTGGTTAAGACTTCACCTTCCAATGTGGGTTCGATCCCTGATCAGGGAGCTAAGATCCCACATGCCTCTCGGCCAAAAAACCAAAACATAAAACAGAAGCCATATTGTAACAAATTCAATAAAGACTTTTAAAAAAAAAAGTCTTGACTTTAATCACAGCTGCAAAGCCCCTTTTGCCACATAAGCTAACATATCTACAGGTTCCAGGGATTAGGATGTGGACATATTTGGGGGTGGAGGCATTATTCATCCTACCGCAACTGTTATTATTTTTATTGAATTGTTCATTTTACTCAAGCAGAACTACTCAAGAAATCTGGGTTTGATATGCTAGAATGATTTTTCAAATTCCTATTATTCTAAAAGTTTATTCCTACCACTTATTTATTTATTATTTTTTAAGTCTATTGTCATGGCCCCTAAAATAGACCTGTGTCCTGCTAGTGGTACACGTGCAGCATCTTGGGGATATCCATATAGGCTGTTGCTATTCACAATGAAAGGAAACACTCATAGTTCACAACCCTTGGCTCTCAGATACTTCATATTAGGGAATAGAGGATGGATCATATATAAAAGCATAGTGTGAAGATGAAACAGGAGGGCAGGGGGCAGGGCACAACCTTTAAAAGAATGACACAGCCATAGGACATGACAAAAACTGGTTAGAGCCAACTAGGTCCAAGATGGTGGAAGATTCGACTTCCAGTGGACCTTGAACCTCATTATACCCTCATTGTAATACATTAGCTAAATGGCACACCCACCAGTGCCATGACAGTTCTGAGGCCAACCACAAAAAGCCAAAAAGTGGGTGGTGGCCCAATTCCTGGAAATCCCCCCCTGCCCTGAAATAGTTAGAATAATCTTCCCACTCATTAGCCTATGAAATTACCCAGCCCATAAAAACTAACCACACCATATTTCAGGGCTCTCTTGCCTTCTGAGGTGGCCCACACTCTGTCTGTGGATTGTGTTTCTCTCTAAATAAATCCACTGCTTACCTATCACTTTGTCTCTCACTGAATTCTTTCTGCGACCAGACATCAAGAACCTGAGCTTCATTAAGTCCTGAGACCAGGTGTGTGAACTCAATTAAAAGATGGTGGGTTCAACTCCCAATCTGGGTTTAGGTGGGGTGGGAGTCCCAATCTGAGTTACATTGTTTTGATTTCAAAGAGATGGAAATAAACTGGACAGAGGCAGGAAGAGCAGCAGAGAAAGGCAGCCAGAAATTTCAGATCCAACAGAGAGTTCTTGTCAAAAACCAATAATTTGGTCACAAACAACTTGAAGTGCCGCGTTTCACCGGATCACTTAGTTGTGGCCTCAAGGAGTTTCTAAGAAAGGACTGTAACAACCCTTCACTGCCGTCCTCTCCCCATGGAGCTTGGGGAAGAGAAAATTAGCTCTGCCAGAAAGTTTCCCTGAAATTCTCTCTCCTGATTCTACTTTCAGCTTCTGCATCCATTGCTGCTTCCAAAGATAATTTCCCAAGGACCACCTTAAACCAGAAAAAAGCAATTGCATTTTGCCGGGGTCAATTTTACCCATACTTTCATACTTCTGTTTGGAGCTGTAAGGGGACAGCTAACTTTTTCCAAAGAAAAGGAAAAATCTATACCACGAACAGAATCAAATCCTAAAGGCAATCTAAGTTTTGGAATCCGGAGAAAATATAGGCTTTGTGTCAACCGTCTCTTCCTTTAAACAAGGGTTTGGCAGCATTTTTTTTTTTCCACAAAAGGTCAGATAGTAAATACTTTAGATGTTACAGGTCACATGTCTCTGTTGAAACTACTCAACCCAGAGACCATAGCCAGAAATGTGCCTTGGACAATATGTAAATTAGTGGGCGGGGCTGTGTTCCAATAACATTGCATTTATGAAAGCATGCAGCCTATGGATTTGACCTGAGGCTGTTGATTGCCAACTTTCACTTTAAACTTTTTCTGATACTTGGGGTGAGAAAAAAAGATGGAGAGAAGAGAAAACCAAGGCTAAGGGGAATTGGGACATTCACTGGCCTCCCCAGGAGCCACAAGAAGAGAGTGGAAAAGTGGGCAGATTTCATTTTGTTCCTCGTGGCTCAGGGCTGACCCCAGGCAAAATTACAAAGCAGGAGCATCTCGCCACTGCCTAATGTTTCTGTGTTCTAGATCACACTGTTATTCATGGAGTTTTACGTTCATAAGAGCCTAAGAGTTCATCTCCACCTGCGTGAAGAATTGTCTCTCTATCAGGTGGCCACTTAATGGCAGTGTGGAAACACCCAGGGACGGGGGTCTCATTGCTCCAGGAGGTGGCTTATTGCAGCAAGTGAGATATGCCATCATAGAAAGAATTGGGACTTTGGGGAAGGGGAGTGTGGCCCAGAATCCTGGGTCTGCAGCTGCTCACCTTGTCACTTGGTCCAGCTGCTCAACCTGGGATATCAGCCTTTTCACCAACTCAGGCCCCTGACAATGTCTTCACCATGACCTTCACCCCCAAAGAAACTAGTCTATAGAGTCAATGCAGTTCCAATTTAAAAAAAAAAAAAAACAGAGCAAACTATGAGTTCTTCTCAGAATTTGACCAAGTGATTCCAATATTCCTATGAAATATTATCAGACCAATAAGTGCCCAGATAAGGGAAACAGAAGGTTCATCTTACTAGGTATGAAGAATTAGGATAAACTTAGACTATTTCCATCTTTCGTTGAATCTAAGTTGCCACTGATTGTAAGACAAGTACTATTTCACATACCATAAGGAGAGGAAAAAAAAGCTATGCTATTACACTGTTAGTAATATGCATCGCAGCCTCAGAGACGGCAAAATGTGGAGGCAGAAAGTACATCTTGGAATCAATGACATATAATAAAAACACTGTGGAAGACAAAATTAGATCCCTAAGTCCCACCGTATGAAAAGTTTTACGCTGAATGGATTAAAGGCCTATGAGCCAAAAGAAAATCTTTAAAATATTTCGTATGACAAAAAAAGAAAATACCAAAAGTTAAAAGACCAGCCACAGCTGGGGAAGATATTCACAACACATAAGACCAAGGGTAGATTTGTTTTCAGAGTATAAAGAAGTCCGACTGATCAATAAGAAAAGATGAACAGCCCAACACGAGAAGAGACAATTCACAGAGGAGGAATCCTGAGTGGCCAGTAAATTTGTGGAAAGGAGCTCATCCTGCTAGGTAAGCAGAAGAATGCAGATTAAAACAAAGATACCCACCCATCAGAGTGGCAAGATAATATCAAGGGTCAGCAAGGATGTGTAGAAACACAGGCTCTGCAACTAGTTTGAATATAAACTACACGCTACTTTGGAGACAAATTTGGCAATGCCTGGAATATATGAAGATGTCATTTTCTGTATCCCAGCATCTAGTGCTTCTAGAAATATACTTGAGAGAAGCTCTTAACCATACACATCTGGATTCAGGTAAAAAGATGTTTGTTGTTGGCATTGTCTGAAGCAGTGAAAGTTGGAATCAACCTAACTGTCCACCAAGGGGAGAATGAATAAATGTGTTATATTACATTCTAACAAGGGCATACTATACAGCTATCAAAAGGAATGAAATCTGTCTAGTGGTGGTGCCTGTAAAGGATTGTGAATGTACTTCCTGGCACTGAACTGTACACTTACAAATGGTTAAAATGGCATATTTTATATTATGTATATTTTACCACAGTAAAGAAAAATCTTAAAAAAAATACTTAGAGAAATGGCTGAAAGGAAAGTAAAAGACAAGATGGAGCATCTTATTTGTAGTACCAGAAAATGAGGAAGTGCTCGAAAAATAAAAGGATGGGGCTACGTCAGTGGGACATGGGAGTCAAATTCCAGTCAAATTCCGGAGTTCCCAGTGGCCAAAGCTGGGACAAGTTGGGCAATAAAACAAATAATGTAGTATTAGATTATAACCCAAAGTATAAAATAAATATCCGTGAGTCCATACTGATACAGACAAATGACTGAGTAAATAAATAAATGAGGGAGAAGAGACAAACTTGCCTTATAAAAGAATTCCATTTATTGTACATTGATAACCTCTCTCCAGGAGATGAGTTTGAAGCCCCACCCCTTGAGTGTGGGCTAGACTTGGTGACTTGCTTCCAAAGAATTAGAGTATGGAAGAGAGAAAGCAGTAACTGTACAGTAGAAAAACCTAGCAGACACCACCCTAACCAAGTTAATTAAGTTAACATCACCAGGGACATCTTGTGGATATCATGAATGCCCTGATATGATGGGATGAGAAGGACACCATACCTCTTTGGTTTCCCCCACAAAGCTCATAACCCCAGTGTAATCATGAGAAAACATCAGACAAACCCAGAAAGGGGGACGTTGTACAGGACACCTGGTTGGACCTCCTCAAGACTGTCAAGGTCAAGAAGAACAAGGGAAGATTAAGAAACGGTCATAATCAGAAGGAGACTGGGGAGACGTGACAGCTAAATGCAATGAGATATCCTGGATTGGATCCTGGAACACAGAGAGGACATTATTAGAGAAACTAAGGAAATTCAAATAAAGCCTGGAGTTTAATTAATAATAATATGCCAAGTTTTTTTGTTTTGTTTTGTTTTTTAGTTTGACCATGGATGGTGGTGATGTAAGATGTAAACAATGGAAAAACCGGGGTGAAGGGTGTATGGGAACTTTCTGTACTATCGTCCCAACTTTTCTGTAAATCTAACATTATTCTGAAATTAAAAGTTTATTTAGGGCTTCCCTGGTGGCGCAGTGGTTGACAGTCCGCCTGCCGATGAGGGGGACACGGGTTCGTGCCCTGGTCCGGGAGGATCCCACATGCCGCGGAGCAGCTGGGCCCGTGAGCCATGGCCGCTGAGCCTGCACGTCCGGAGCCTGTGCTCCGCAATGGGAGAGGCCACAGCAGTGAGAGGCCCGCGTACCGCAAAAAAAAAAAAAAAAAAAAGTTTATTTAATTCAAAGCAATAATGTAAATAAGCTGAAAAGAATGCATACAGTATAATTCCATCTATATAACTATCTAAAACACTCAAAAGTACCATTTATGGTTAATGGGTATATACTCAAGTAGTGAAAGTATAAAAATGAAAAACATGAATGGGGAGTAACACAAAACAACCTCAGGATACTGTCTTTGATGGAGAAGGAGGGAATTGAAATGGGTGTGATGAATACGGACAATAATATTGTGCTATACTGATGGAATGTGATAAATATTGCCTCAGTGGCAATCGTATTATAATATATAAATGTATCAGGGTAACACTCTGTACATCTTAAATTTACAAAATGCAGCATGTCAAATTTATCAAATAAAAAAAAGTGCTCAACTATCTAACTTTTCCAAATGTAGAATAAAACAAGAAGATTCCATTTTCACTCATCTGATCCACAAATATTAAAACACTGACAAAATCAAGCTTGGGTGATAACTTGTAGAGAAAGAGTATTCTCATACACTTTTGGAAGAAATATGAAAGAAGACAATTGCTTTGGAGGTTTCTTTGGCAGAGGCTATTAAAACTGTAACTGTGCTTCTCCTATGATCCGGCATTTCCTCTTCCAGGTCTCCACCCAAGGGAACCACTTCCACGTGCGTGTAAGAAGACTGGGTCCGTCAGTAATGGAATGAACCTAAAGGTCCATCAGTAATGGAATGGACAAATATAATGCAATACAATCATGTGGCGAATACAGTTCAGCAGTTGAAAGGAATAAAACAAATCTACATTCATAAATGTAGATGGATCTCAAAAATACAATGCCAAGCTTCAAGACAATCCTAACCGTCTGACATAATTTATGTGAGAACATGGACACAAATGGCAAACACAGTACATTTACTTCAGGTACGTGTACAAAGGTACCTAAAGAAAGGCCTCAAACAGTAGTGATCTCAAGGCATAAGGGAGAGAACCGGGATCAGAAGTGGGGGTCAAAGGAGACTTCAACTTTACCTAAAATCTTCTAACTTAAAAAAGAAAATTATTTATAAAATAAATTTAATTTTAAAGTATACTCATAATATATTAAAAGAATAACCAAGTTACAAAGCCACAAAAGAAATGAGCTGTAAAGCCAACTTTTTAAAAAAATATGTCAGTAGTTGTCAAAGTCTACTTGGTAGGTGTATGAGTGTTTATGGTTTTATTCTCTGTACTTTTCTGAGTATATAAAATATTCCAGGTTAAAAATATATATATTTAAAAAGCCAAAAGGAAAACCAAGTACAAACTCCAGAATCTAGAGGTTTGGATCTTAGGCCTGCTGTGTAGTCACTGTGTAGCCTCAGTTTCCTGATCAGTTAAGTAGGGAAAACAATAGTTGCCACACTGCAGGGTCACTATAAGTATTCAGTGAGATGATACAGGTAAAGTCCGTAGCATTGTGACAGGCAATATATACTATGCCTAATATATACACAGTTTAGACCAGCCAGCATACTTATTTTTGATCCTCTTCAACCTAGAAGTATTTCGATTCCTGGAGTGAGATTTTACTTCTTTTCCTTCCTAATGGCCACACCTTTCTTGCCTCCCGCTATGCATTAATCACAACTCTTAGAGAACGTTTCTTTATGCCTTCATTTAACAAATACATAAGGAGCATCTCCTACGTGCAAGGCAACCTCCTGGGTTTGGAGGATACACAGATAACAGAGCAAAGCTGCAGTCGATATGAACATGGCTGTCACGAAAGAAGGCATGGGGGCAATGGAATCACAGAGGAAGAAATTTCACCCAACGCTCAGGAGAAGGGAATGCTTTCCTAGGGCCGGGGATAGCTGAACCAAGCTTTGAGCAATGAGTAGAGGTTATCTAGATGGAAAATGTTGAGATATTTTGTGTGCACATAAAAGACCAAGAACTTTGGAATCACTGAAATGGAATATGATGATTGGGGAGGAGAATGGTGGTAGAGGGTTCACAGGGAATAAACATGGGTTATAAACCAGAGCCAGATCACAAAAGATCTCAAATGCCAGGATAAAATATTTTAAACTTGATCCTAAGGGCCAAAGGAAGGCTCTGAAGGATCCAAGCAAAGGAGTGACCTGGTTAGAGTAAGAATGAGATTTGGAATACATTAAGGCTGCAGGTTGAGAAGTGGGTGGTTATTTTAATAGTTTCATAGCCAGAGACAAAACCTTTTTCTTTAGTGAATACCCGCCCTCACCCCACCATTCCCATGAAGCTCCTGCTGGACACGGAGGAACAGACAATGGGACTCAGCTTTTTCAACACTTTATATCAGCTGCACAAATCTCAATGGTTAAAGACTGGGCTGCAGCATTAAACATGTCTCCAGGCACAAGTAGGTCCTCAGCTCTCCCTGGCTTAGCGGATTCAGGAGGAAGGAAGCATAGAAAGATGGACAATCTGGGACTTCCCTGGTGGTCCAGTGGTTAAGACGCCACACTTCCATGGCAGGGGGCGTGGCTTCAATCCCTGGTCAGGGAACTAAGATCCCACATGCCTCGTGGCGTGGCCGTAAAATAGAAAGATGGACAATCTATTCCAAGGGACCAGACCCTGGGAAGATGCAGCCTGGATGCACAGACACGAACATCACTCCCCAGTGGAACGAGGTCCATCGTCTGTCCTGGACTCTACCCAAGCATTCTTCCATTTTTAAAAGGCATGGGGTTGAGGTAGGCAGAGGCAGGCTTGGTGTCTAGAGAAGGGGTCTTCTTCTTTCCCTATAAAATGAAGCCGACTATAAAAGTGTCAGGTTTTTGGAAAGGTTGGCGTTGCTCCTCTCTGAAGCCACAGGCTTACCCTGCTGGATGCCCCTCCTCGAGTGCCCCACAGATCTCTCCTGTACAATCCTGGGACTCCAGGAATGAGAAACATCCCAGCTTCCATGAACAATGACAAAATAATCTGTTGCTTTTCAGTCAAAGACAAATGAACCTCCAAACAGAAAGCCCTGGAGTCGGGGAGGGATTTCTAAATCAAAGATGCCAGCCCCCTGTCTTTGTCAAAGAGCCTTCTGCCATTTGCACTAACTAAACAGTATCCACCTGCCTTGGAGTCCTTGCCACCTGCTCATCTTTCCCATCGGCACTGGAACCAAGTCTTTCTCCAAAGCCCTCTCCCACCTTTGTTTTTATATCTGTTTTTTAAAAAAACTACTCTTTGATTATGGTTATTTTATCTGAGGTCGCTGCTCAGTCAACTGTTAAATAAACTGCAAATTCTACAACACACAGCCAGCAGAGCCATTTCTAACTGTAATGCCACAACTTCGAGCAAAATTACATCTGGCTACAATACTCTTCATATGCATAAATTACACCGCCTCTGATTATCTTAAAGAAAATTCAGCCATGAAACTTATTTTATAGGCACAGAACCAGGGGGGAGTCCCAAAAAGAATCTGTGTATCCTGAAAGTCACAGGGAAAACAGAAAGAAAGAAAATGTAATTGGCAAACCTTCTCCGCCTGCAGTTCTGTCTAACGGGCTCTGTCTCTGCTGATTTTCCATCACCACCCACCACTGACACCACAGCAGGGGAAGGAAAGGGGGACTGGAGGGCAGTGGTGGCATCAGGTTGCACGTGGGTAGGACAGATTGAAGATGTTTCCTGGCTCCACACATGCCCCCAGAAGGGAAAAGCACTCTGGGTGCACATCCACAGGAAAGTCAGATTTAGCACAGAGAGAAATCCAAACCCTGCCCGGGAGGATGGACAAAGATGGCTTCTGAAGCTGATGTAGAGTCTCTTAGTGATAAGTCCAAATGTTGTATTGAAGCTTTTTCTACAGAGTTGCCCTTTCCCAGCCACATTGTTTACATAGTAACAAGAAATATAAGAGTAATAATAAAGGGCTTACTACTATTGTGTACTTATTATGTGCCACTTATGTCCCATTTAACCAGAAGAATAACCCAGTGGGCTAGGAACTTTTTTATCAAGTGCCTTTTATACGTGAAGAAACTGCAGCACAGAGAAATTAAGTTACCTTCCAAAGGATATGCATTTAGGAAATGGCAGAACTGGGACTTGAACCCAGGGAGTCTGACTCTGGAGCTTGTGATGTCAACTACCATGTTGTTCTGCTTCCAACAGGATGATTCGGGTGTTAAGTATTCTGAGCCACCACCCGAGCTCGGAGTCTAACCTTATCTTTTAACCATAACCCTCAACTCTCCGTACTTTTTCTGAGATTGGAGATTGGATCAGGGACAGCTCACTTCAGCTGAGCTCATCAGGTTATCGCTCCTGGACACTTGCCCTCGCACCTTGGCGGTGGCTGCCATGTCGAGACCGTCATGATGAGTCATTTAATGGTGCAGAAAGGGAAACGGCCCATTTTCTAGGCAAAGAGAATTAAGCAGATGAAACAGATGTGCAAGTGCTAATGATGGAGAGAGAGAGAGAGCCCAAGCGAGCTTGGTTCCAGCATAGCTTTTCAGTTCCCAGAGCCAGTAGTTCTCAGTAAAACATGGTGCCACTGCCTGCCCTTGAATTTTGCCAACGGAAGCCCCTTAATCCTAATTCCTTATGACAATGCTCTGTTTACTGACGTTCACTTAGTGGGTTTTGTACACCCAAGCCAGTCCTGAATAAGTGCTTGCTGTGTGCCAGGCACTGTGCTACATATGCTAATGACATTAACTCACGTAAGTGTCAGAAAACTCGACAAAGGTATGTCTATCTTATCATCATCCCCATCTCCAAGATAAGGAAGTTCGGAGAGGTGAAGTAACTCACCTAAATTCACACACAGCCTGAATCCGAACCCACACAGTCAGGCACCAAAGCCTGGGCTCTTCAGCTCCCTGCTTCCCTCCCCCTGCTCTACCCCCCCTCCCAGCTCTCTGCTTCGTGAAGGACTGGCTGTCCTTATTTTATACCTGTCAGTTGTCCTTACTCACTGCACCCCTTTCTCCCCTGCCACCCCCACCTGTCTCTGTCTCTGTCTCTCTCCCACTCTTCAAGAATATTAAAGATGATAAATCTAAGTTGAAAACATGCATTTTTTGGTGAGACGGTAGACTTTCTCCCTTTTGGTAAAGACAGACACGACAATTTATAAACTCTGACACTCCTCTGATGGAATGGATTCAGGCCTTTTCAACCCACCTCATGGTGGACAGCTTATCACCCCTTTTCTCTGACCTCTAGTATGTGATTTAGGAGGAAATTGGTTCGGGAGGGGGAACTCTCTGGTGGGTGATTAGAAAAGCTCTCTCTCCAATGCTGTAAGCAGTGGATTAGATTTTATCAGCTCTCAGCCACCGCCTCCCTGTGCTGCACCCCAGGGAGTGCATCCTGGGTGAGAGAAGGCTAAGACTGTCAATTTGTTAGTTGAAAACAGTTTTAAAGTCCATTTCTCCCTGTGAAATGTGTCAGCCACTGAGAAGTTTCTCTCGGCTTTGACGTTGCTGTATGTATGTCATTTAAAATAACAGTGAGAGATGCTCCAGGCGGGAGACTTGGGTGCTCATCCAAGGGGCTAATGGGGAAAGTCTGATTCTTATTTTTCTCTCTGTGGGACCACTCTCCCACCTTCCCTGACCCCATCCCAATTTTGCGATGGAATTCACTTTGCGAAACGTGATGGTTAATTTTCTGTGTCAGCTTGACTTGATGGGTTAAGGGATGCCCGAAGCGCTGGTCCAATGTTATTTCTGGGTGTGTCTGTGAGGGTATTTACCAAAGAGATTAGGATTTTAATCACTAGACTCATGAATGCAGGTGGGCATCCCAGCCAATCCACTGAGGATCTGAATACAGTAAGTCCCCTACATATGAACGAGTTCCATTCCGAGAGCAAGTTCATAAGTTCAGTTTGTTCGTAAGTCCAGCAAAGTTAGCCTAGGTACCCAACTAACACAATTGGCTGTATAGTACTGTACTGTAATAGGTTTATAATACTTTTCACACAAGTAATACATGAAAAACAAACACAAAAAATAAATATTTTTAATCTTACAGTATAGTACTTTGAAAAGTACAGTAGTACAGTACAGCAGCTGGCATACAGGGACACGTTCGCATCTTTGAAAGTTCACAATTTGAAGGTTCATATGTAGGAGACACTGTAGAAGAAAAAGACAGAGGAAGGGCAAATTTGCTTTCTCTGCTTAAGATGAGATATCTTCTCCTGCTCATGTACACTGGTACTCCCATTCTTGGGCCTTTGGACCCACATTGAATTACACCCCCAGGTTTTCTGGTTCTCCATCTTGCAGACAGCAGATCATGGAACCTCTAGGCCTCCATAATCATGTGAGCCAATTCCTATAGTAAATCTCCTCTTATATCCATCTCTGTATGTATCCTATTGGTTCTGTTTCTCTGGAGAACCCTGACTAATATAGTGTGTTTCTGAAAATACTTAGGTCGTACGTTTTTATTTTCCTATGAACAATCCTAATTGCATTCCTTAAGAAAGGCTTAGGTATCTGAAGTCACCCCACAATGGGGGTGTCTTTGAAGATCTTTGCATGTGTTTGTGTTAAGGGGACCCATTTAAAATATTCACCATGGCTTGATAACAGTGTAATCCTCTATGTGGCCAGACACAGTCTGAGATGTTTTACATGGACAGCCCCTCAATGAGCAACGTCTAAAACAGGGTGTATCATCTCTTTCCAAGAAGAAATAGTCAAACCAACAACTGATCATGTATGCTCTCTAGATCAGTGGCTGTGTCCACCATGTTTACACTTTTCTCGTAAAGCTCCTTTGAGTCCACAGAGAATTAGTCCCTGAGGGGTGTCCATTTGCCTCTTTCTCTTTGCTTTTTTTTATTATCCATGAACCATCTATTAAAGCCACGAATTCTCCACTCCTGGAAGAAGGTCCTTGCTAAGGATGAGCTTCTCACAATCCTCAATGAGAATATGGTCTGGTCTTCTGGATTCTTCCCAGAGGAGATTCTACTAACACACAAGGTTTTATCTCTTCAAACTTGACCACCTCTCAAAGCATGACCTCAGGCATTTTAATGCTAAATTATCCTTCCTCCACTCCATCCATGTGTCAGAAATTCAGTTGTTTTGCATGGACACATGCGTGGTTGCCATCTGCATCCCTGTTTTTTACAGATGAAGAAACTGAGGCTCAGGGAGGTTAGGGGGCTTATTCAAGGTCCCAGAGCTAAGTAGCAGTCTCTGAATCCAGGCTGCTGGGCCCCAAAGTACAGAATCTAGCAACATATTCATTTCCTTACTATCCATTAAGTACTTATTAGCCTTAGTGTCAGGAAGACAGTGATTGAATAACTTAAAATTAAAAGTGGCCCAGCCCCTCAGAGTGCTTATAGACTAAGAGAAGAGTCAGGGAACCACAGAACAACTGATCTCAAGTGTCTATTGAATGATGAATGAATGAATGAATGAATGAACTCTATAACAGGAATGTGTTTAAGATGCAAGGAAAGCACAGAGGAAGAAACATAACATGGGCCACATACTGGGGCTCAGGTGCACTGCCACCCCAGGGCTCTTTTCTGTGTGTACCACTCTGTCTTCTCAATACTGAAAAAGCTTTGGGGCCTTTTGCTTCCAAACTGATGAAGAAATAGATCCAAAACTAATCCCTGGGAACAATCTCTGTTGACAGAGAATTTGCCTTAGAGCTGGAGGGGTCAAGGAAATAAAGTAAACAGCAGAGATGCCACTTAAGGAGATGGTGAGATGAGCCATGCTGATCAGAGTGGCCATGATATCATGAGGAGTGTCATTCCAACATTGTGAGGGCAAGAGGGGCCATGGAATCTGCAGATAACAGCACAGGATACGCCTTCGATGGCAGCAGGCAGGACCAGGCCAGCAAAAGCCCAGCACAGGAGGAGTGGGAGAGAAGAGGGGCCTCAGGCTATGCAGTCTGCCTGTCCCTCCCAGGTGCTGTTTCCCTGCGGTAGGTAGGAATCCAGCAACCAGGAATTCAGAGCATCACCTCTGCTCCCACCCTCAAATCAGTCCTCTCTGCTCTTCTCCCTGGGGTCTTGTAAACTTGGAATTTAACAAGGGAGCTCGAAAGGCCCACTCTATTACTTTATTTCATTCACTCCTCTTATCGTTATGCCCATCGCTCCTGCTAATATCCATAGACACAAATATCCTCCTGTTGCCAGTGAATCTGAGGTTCTTGATGTCTGGTCACAGAAAGAATTCAGTGAATGACAAAGTGACAGGTAAGAAGTGGATTTATTTAGAGAGAAACACATTCCACAGACAGAGTGTGGGCCATCTCAGAAGGCAAGGGAGCCCAGAAGTATGGTGTGGTTAGTTTTTATGGACTGGGTAATTTCATAGGCTAATGAGTAGGAAGATTATTCGAATTATTTCAGGGAAGGGGTGGAAATTTCCAGGAATTGGGCCACCGCCCACTTTTTGGCCTTTTATGGTTGGCCTCAGAACTTTCATGGCACTGGTGGGTGTGTCATGTAGCTAATGTATTACAGTGAGTGTACAATGAGGCTCAGGGTCCACTGGAAGTTGAATCTTTCAACATCCTGGACCTAGTTCGTTCTAACCAGTCTTTGTCATGTCCTACGGCTAAGTCATTCTTTTAAAGGTTGTGCCCTGCCCCCTTCCCTCCTGCTTCATTCCTAGACCATATCAACAGCATCCAAACTGGTCTTCTTGCTTCTACAACTTGTTCCCTAAAGAATTTTATGCATGGTAACCAGAGTGGTCATTTATTTATTTTTTATTTTATTTTTTTGCGTTACGTAGGCCTCCCACTGCTGTGGCCTCTCCCATTGCAGAGCACAGGCTCCAGACGCACAGGCTCAGCGGCCATGGCTCACGGGCCCAGCCGCTCCGCGGCATGTGGGATCTTCCCAGACCGGGACACAAACCCGTATCCCCTGCATCAGCAGGCGGAATATCAACCACTGCGCCACCAGGGAAGCCCCAGAGTGGTCATTTTTAAACCCTCCCTATTTAGAATCCTTGTGTTATTGAACAAAGTTCTGGGTGCCCGATGCACAGTGAGGCCAAACAAACTGAAACTCCAGTCAGAGTCTGGAACAAAAAAAGCTTTACTGCAGGGCCGAACAAGGAGAATGGGTGGATCGTGCTCAAAATCCCCAAACTCCCCTATGGTTTGGGGGGAGTTTTTATAGGCAAAATGTGGGGTAAAGGCTGCCGAGTGTGTGACTTTCTTCCGATTGGTTGGTGGTGAGGTAACAAGGAGGTGATCCAGGAATCTTGTGCTCAGCTGAAGTTACCATCCGCCACCTGCATGGGGGCCGTAGTCCCAGCAGAAGAACTCAAAGATATTGTTACATATATTCCTTGAGGAAAAACCAGGACCCTGCTTTAATGGCTTCACTAAAGTTTCTTCATTGCTCCTCCTTTGTTTCTGCATTCCCTCCCTTCCCTGATTAGCAGCTATTTGAATCTGCCCTTTCGTATTTAGGAAGGTCTAGGAGGCTGAAGTCTATATCCTGAAAATAAGAAATGGGGGACCGAGAGACCTTCAAGATGGTGGAAGAGTGAGAAGTGGAGATCATCTTCCTCCCCACAAATACATCAAAAATACACCTACATGTGGAACAACTCCTACGGAACACCTACTGAAAGCTGGCAGAAGACCTCAGACTTCCCAAAGGGCAAGAAACTCCCCACGTACCTTGGTAGGGCAAAAGACAAAAGGAAAAACAGAGACAAAAGAATAGGGATGGGACCTGCACCTCTGGGATGGAGCTGTGAAGGAGGAAAAGTTTCCACACACTAGGAAGACCCTTCACTGGCAGAGATGGGGGCATGGACGGAGGAAGCTTTGGAGCCACGGAGGAGAGAGCAGCAACAGGGGTGCAGAGGGCAAAGCGGAGAGATTCCCACACAGAGGATTGGTGCCGACCAGCACTCACCAGCCTGAGAGGCTGGTCTGCTCACCCGCCGCAGCGGGCGGGGCTGAGAGCTGAGGCTCGGGTTTCGGAGGACAGATCTCAGGGAGAGGACTGGGGTTGGCTTCGTGAACACAGCCTGAAGGGGGCTAGTGCACCACAGATAGCCGGGAGAGAGTCCAGGAAAAAGTCTGGACCTGCCAGAGAGGCAAGACATCTTTGTTTTGGGGTGCACGAGGAGAGGGGATTCCCACTCCCTGTGCTCACAGAAGGCAGAGCACCGCCTAAATGAGCTCCAGAGATGGGTGCGAGCCACGGCCATCAGCTCAGACCCCAGAGACGGGCATGAACCTCTAACACTGCTGCCGCTGTCACCAAAAATCCTATGTGCAAGCACAGGTCACTATCCACACACACACTTCCACCCCGGGAGCCTGTGTAGCACACCACTGCCAGGGTCCTGAGATCCAGGGACAACTTCCCTGGGAGAACACATGGCATGACTCGGGCTGTTGCAATGTCACGCCAGCCTCTGCCACCTCAGGCTCACCCCACATTCCAATTATGACTACTGTACCCCTCCCTCCCCCAAGCCTGAGTGAGCAAGAGAGCCCTAATCAGCAGCTGCTTTAACCCCGTCCTGTCTGGGTGGGGAAAAGACTACTGAGGTAGACCTACATGCAGAGCCGGGGCCAAAACCAAAGCTGAACCACAGGAGCTGTGCATACAAAGAAGAGAAAGAGAAATTTCTCTATGCAGCCTAAGGAGCAGCAGATTAAGTCCCCACAATCAATGTGATAAACCCTGCATCTGAAGAATACCTGAATAGACAATGAATGTTCCCAGAATTGAGGCAGTGGACTTTGGGAACAACTGTAGACTTGGGGTTTGCTTTCTGAGTCTAATTTGTTTCTGGTTTTATGTTTATCTTAACATAGTATTTAGTACCTATTATCATTGGTGGATTTGTTTATTGATTTAGTTGCTCTCTTCCTTTTTTTATATGTATATATATATTTTTCCTTTTTCTCTTTTTGTGAAAGTGTATGTGTATGCTTCTTTGTGTGATTTTGTCTGTATAGGTTTGCTTTTACCATTTGTCCTAAGGTTCTGTCTGTTTGTTTTGGCTTTTGTTTTTTTCTCTGTTACTTTTCTTCTCAGCCGTGTGATTGGCAGGGTCTTGGTGCACCAGCCGGGGGTCAGGCCTGAACCTCTGAGGTAGGGGGGCCAAGTCCAGGACATTGGACCACCAGAGACCTCCCAGCCCCACGTAATGTCAATCAGCGAGAGCTGTCCCAGAGATCTTCCTCTCAACACTAAGACCCAGCTCCACCCAACGGCCAGCAAGCTCCAGTGCTGGACACCCCATGTCAAACAACTAGCAAGACAGGAACACAACCCCACCCATTAGCAGAGTGGCTGCCTAGATTCATACTAAGTCCACAGACACTCCAAAACACCACCTGAAGTGGCCCTGCCCACCAGAAGGACAAGATACAGCCCCACCCACCAGAACACAGGCACCAGTTCCCTCCACCAGGAACCCTACACAACCCACTGAACCAACTTTAGCCACTGGGGGCAGACACCAAAAATAACGGGAACTACACACCTTCAGCCTGTGAAAAGGAGACCCCAAACACAGTAAGTTAAACAAAATGAGAAGACAGAAATGTGCAACAGATGAAAGAGCAAGGTAAAACCCCACCAGACCAAACAAATGAAGAGGAAATAGGCAGTCTACCTGAAAAAGAATTCAAAGTAATTACAGTAAAGATGATCCAAAATCTCGGAAATAGAATGGAGAAAATACAAGAAACATTTAACAACGACCTAGAAGAGCTAAAGAGCAAACAAACAATGATGAACAACACAATAAATGAAATTAAAGATACTCTAGAAGAAATCAATAGCAAAATAACTGAGGCAGAAGAACAGATAAGTGACCTGGAAGATAAAATAGTGGAAATAACTACTGCAGAGGAGAATAAAGAAAAAAGAATTGAAGACAGTCTCAGAGACCTCTGGAACAACATTAAACGCACCAACATTCGAATTAGAGGGGTCCCAGAAGAAGAAGAGAAAAAGAAAGGGTCTGAGCAAATATTTGAAGAGATTATAGTTGAAAACTCCCCTAACATGGGAAAGGAAATAGTCAAGTCTAGAAGTGCAGAGAGTCCCATACAGGATAAATTCAAGGATAAACACACCAAGACACATATTAATCAAACTATCAAAAATTAAATTCAAAGAAAAAAATATTAAAAGCAGCAAGGGAAGAACAACAAATAACATACAAGGGAAACCCCATAAGGTTAACAGCTGATCTTTCAGCAAAAACTGCAATCCAGAAGGGAGTGGCAGGACATAATTAAAGTGATGAAAGGGAAAAACCTAAAACCAAGATTACTCTACCCAGCAAGGATCTCATTCAGATTCAACGGAGAAATTAAAACCTTTACAGACAAGCAAAAGCTAAGAGAATTCAGCACCACCAAACCAGCTTTACAACAAATGCTAAAGGAACTTCTCTAGGCAGGAAACACAAAAGAAGGAAAAGACCTTCAAAAACAAACCCAAAACAATTAAGAAAATGGTAATAGGAACATACATATTGATAATTACCTTAAATGTAAATGGATTAAATGCTCCAACCAAAAGACATAGACTGGCTGAATGGATACAAAAACAAGACACACATATATGCTGTCTACAAGAGACCCACTTCAGACCTAGGGACACATACAGACTGAAAGTGAGGGGATGGAAAAAGGTTTTCCACGCAAATGGAAATCAAAAGAAAGCTGGAGTAACAATTCTCATATCAGACAAAATAGACTTTAAAATGAAGACTATTACAAGAGACAAAGAAGACACTACATAATGGTCAAGGGATCAATCCAAGAAGAAGATATAACAATTGTAAATATTTATGCACCCAAAATAGGAGCACCTCAATACATAAGGCAAATGCTAACAGACAGTGACACAATAATAGTAGGGGACTTTAACACCCCATTTTCACCAATGGACAGATCATCCAAACTGAAAATAAGTAAGAAAACACAAGTTTTGAAAGACACATTAGACCAGATAGACTTAATTGATATTTATAAGACATTTCATCCAAAAACACCAGAATACACTTTCTTCTCAAGAGCTCATGGAACATTCTCCAGGATAGATCATATCTTGGGTCACAAATCAAGCCTCGGTAAATTTAAGAAAATTGAAATCATATCAAGTATCTTTTCTGACCACAATTCTATGAGACTGGATATGAATTACAGGGAAAAAAAACTGTGAAAAATACAAACACATGGAGGCTAAACAATACGCTACTAAATAACCAAGAGATCACTGAAGAAATCAAAGAGGAAATCAAAAAATACCTAGAAACAAATGACAATGAAAACAGAACAACCCCAAACCTGTGAGATGCAGAAAAAGCAGTTCTAAGAGGGAAGTTTATAGCAATACAATCCTACTTCAAGAAACAAGAAAAATCTCAAATACAAAACCCAACTTTACACCTAAAGCAATTAGAGAAAGAAGAACAACAGCAACAAAACCCAAAGATAGCAGAAGGAAAGAAACCATAAACATCACATCAGAAATAAATGAAAAAGAAATGAAGGAAACAATAGCAAAGATCAATAAAACTAAAAGCTGATTCTTTGAGAAGATAAACAAAATTGATAAACCACTAGCCAGACTCATCAATAAAAAAAGGGAGATGAGGGCTTCCCTGGTGGCGCAGTGGTTGGGAGTCCGCCTGCCGATGCAGGGGACACGGGTTCGTGCCCTGGTCCGGGAAGATCCCACATGCCGCGGAGCGGCTGGGCCCGTGAGCCATGGCCGCTGAGCCTGCGCGTCCGGAGCCTGTGCTCCGCAATGGGAGAGGCCACAACAGTGAGAGGCCCGCGTACCACAAAAAAAAAAAAAAAAAAAAAAAAAAGGGAGATGAATCAAATCAACAGAATTAGAAATGAAAAAGAAGAAGTAACAACTGACACTGCAGAAATACAAAAAATCATGAGGGACTACTACAAGCAACCATATGCCAATAAAATGGACAACCTGGAAGAAATGGACAAGTTCTTAGAAAAGCACAACCTTCCAAGTCTGAACCAGGAAGAAAGAGAAGATATAAACAGACCAATCACAAGCACTGAAATTGAAACTTTGATTAAAAATCTTCCAACAAACGAAAGCCCAGGACCAGATTGCTTCACAGGTGCATTCTACCAAACATTTAGAGAAGTGCTAACACCTATCCTTCTCAAACTCTTCCAAAATACAGCAGAGGGAGTAACACTCCCAAACTCATTTTACAAGGCCACCATCACCCTGACACCAAAACCAGACAAAGATGTCACAAAGAAAGAAAACTACAGGCCAATATCACTGATGAACATAGATGCAAAAATCCTCAACAATATACTAGCAAACAGAATCCAACAGCACATTAAAAGGATGATACACCATGATCAAGTGGGGTTTATCCCAGGAATGCAAGGATTCTTCAATATATGCAAATCAATCAATGTGATACACCATATTAACTAAATGAAGGAGAAAAACCATATGATCATCTCAATAGATGCAGTAAAAGCTTTTGACAAAATTCAACACCTGTTTATGATAAAAAACTCTCCAGAACGTGGACATAGAGGGAACCTACCTCAACATAATAAAGGCCATATATGACAAACCCACAGCCAACATCGTTCTCAATGGTGAAAAACTGAAGCCATTTCCTCTAAGATCAGGAACAAGACAAGGTTGCCCACTCTAACCACTCTTATTCAACATAATTTTGGATGCTTTAGCCACATCAATCAGAGAAGAAAAAGAAATAAAAGGAATCCAAATCGGAAAAGAAGAAGTAAAGCAGTCAGTGTTTGCAGATGACATGATACTATACATAGAGAATCCTAAAGACACTACCAGAAAACTACTAGAGCTAATCAATGAATTTGATAAAGTAGCAGTATACAAAATTAATGCACAGAAGTATCTTGCATTCCTATACACTAATGATGAAAAAGCTGAAAGAGAAATTAAGGAAACACTCCCATTTACCACTGCAACAAAAAGAATAAAATACCTAGGAATAATCCTACCTATGGAGACAAAAGACCTGTATGCAGAAAATTATAAGACACTGATGAAAGAAATTAAAGATGATACAAACAGATAGAGAGGTATACCATGTTCTTGGATTGGAAGAATCAACATTGTGAAAATGACTATACTACCCAAAGCAATCTACAGATTCAATGAAATCCCTATCAAACTACCAATGGCATTTTTCACAGAACTAGAACAAAAAATTTCACAATTTGTATGGAAACATAAAAGCCCTGAATAGCCAAAGCAATCTTGAGAAGGAAAAACGGAGCTGGAGGAATCAGGCTCCCGGACTTCAGACTATACTACAAAGCTACAGTAATCAAGACAGTATAGTACTGGCACAAAAACAGAAGTATAGATCAATGGAACAGGATAGAAAGCCCAGAGATAAACCCACGCACATATGGTTGCCTTATTTTTGATAAAGGAGGCATGAATATACAATGGAGAAAAGACAGCCTCCTCAATAAGTGGTGCTGGGAAAACTGGACAGCTACATGTAAAAGAATGAAATTAGAACCCTCCTTAACACCATACACAAAAATAAACTCAAAATGGATTAGAGACTAAATGTAGGGCCAGACACTAAAAAACTCTTAGAGGATAACATAGGGAGAACACTCTATGACATAAATCACAGCAAGATCCTTCTGCCCCACCTCCTAGAGAAATGGAAATAAAAACAAAAATAAAGAAATGGGACCTAATGAAACTTAAAAGCTTTTGCACAGCAAAGGAAACTATAAACAAGATGAAAAGACAACCCACAAAATGGGAGAAAATATTTGCAAATGAAGCAACTGACAAAGGATTAATCTCCAAAATATACAAGCAGCTCATGAAGCTCAATATCAAAAAAGAAACAACCCAATGCAAAAATGGGTAGAAGACATAAATAGACGTTTCTCCAAAGAAGATATACAGATTGCCAACAAACACATGAAAGGATGCTCAGCATCACTAATCATTAGAGAAATGCAAATCACAACTACAATGAGGTATCACCTCACACCGGTCAGAATGGCCATCATCAAACAATCTACAAACAATAAATGCTGGAGAGGGTGTGGAGAAAAGAGAACCCTCTTGCACTGTTGGTGGGAATGTAAATTGATACAGCCACTATGGACAACAGTATGAATTTCCTTAAAAAACTAAAAATAGAACTACCATACGACCCAGCAATCCCACTACTGGGCATATACCCTGAAAAAACCTTAATTCAAAAAGAGTCATGTACCACAATGTTCATTGCAGCACTATTTACAATAGCCAGGACATGGAAGCAACCTAAGTGTCCATCGACAGATGAATGGGTAAAGAAGATGTGACACATATATACAATGGAATATTACTCAGCCATAAAAAGAAATGAAATTGAGTTATTTGTAGTGAGGTGGATGGACCTAGAGTCTGTCATACAGAGTGAAGTAAGTCAGAAAGAGGAAAACAAATAGCGTATGCTAACACATATATATAGAATGTAAGAAAAAAATGGTTCTGATGAACCTAGGGGCAGGACAGGAATAAAGACACAGAGGTAGAGAATGGATTTGAGGACACGGGAAGGGGGAAGGGTAAGCTGGGACGAAGTGAAAGAGTGGTATTGACATATATACACTACCACATGTAAAATAGATAGCTAGTGGGAAGCAGCCGCATAGCACAGGGAGATCAGCTTGGTGCTTTGTGACCACCTAGAGGGGTGGGAAAAGGAGGGTGGGAGGGAGGCGCAAGAGGGAGGAGATATGGGGATATATGTATACGTATAGCTGATTCGCTTTGTTATACAGCAGAAACTAACACAACATTATAAAGCAATTATACTCCAATAAAGATGTTAAAAAAAGGAAATGGGGGACCTGGAAAGGCATTGTGCCCAGGAGGGCCCCACAGTGTCCTGCTTGGTTTCAGCCCTTTAAGGTGGTTTACTCTTTATCTTTCCTCTACCAGACTGTCCAGACTCACCTCTCCCCTCTGCCCCACCTTTAAACCGCAGGCCAGCTGAATGAGCTACACTGAGTTCCCCAAACTTTCCCTTCTGTCTGGGATGATCAACCAGCCTTTCTGATTTCCTCTGCATGTCTCAGCTTTGCCCATGTACTTACATATCTCCTTTCCCTGCTTACCTGTTATGCGTCCTTATGGTAATTAGAGGTCACCTCCTTCAAGAAGGCCTCCCTAAATTTCTGTCTACCCCCAAACTGGATTAATTGGACCACCTCAGAGCAACCTAAGCATTTATTTCAATTGAAGTACTCAGTAGAGTGCAAAACCATTAGCAGTTGGCTTACCTATCTCTGCCAACCAAGGGGCAGGGACTGACTGGGCGTTACTGGCTGTTTCATCTTATCATATTCATTCACAATCCCTCGTTCACTCGATAATTGTTTAGCACTTACCATGTATCAGAATCTGTACTAGAAACAAGGAATATAGAGGTGAGGAAGACAGACATGGTCCTAGGAGGCACTCAATAAATATCTGTTGGCTGAATACATCTCACTGAAGCTTTTAGAAAACATCCAACCTAAGCTTCTCTCGTTCAGATGGAAATGCAGAACTGCGCCAGTGGGGCCAGAAGCTCAGATCCAGGTGACGTGGCTGCCTCCAGAATCCAGCCGCCCTGACTCCGAGTCTATGCCATTTTTCCACAGCACCAGGCTCCTCCTTGGCTATCGCTGAGGGACCAATATCTTACTCCCCCCAAAAAAAACTGTGGGAGGCGGGAGGGGAGGCCTGATGACTGCAGTGACCTGGTGTGATTACTCCACTGATTGTTCTAGGCGTCTCTGGCTCTGTTTCCACACCAGTGACTGGATGAGTGATCTTCAGCAAATCGCCTACTCCCACTGAGCCCCGTTTTTCATCAACAGAGCAGAGTCTCATGTGAAGATCAAATGACATCATGGCTAGAAATGCTGCTGAAAAGAAAAGGGATTCATATTTTCTGACTCCTGTTTGGTTGACTCACTCTGATTTAAAGCAGGATTACCCAATACTCAAATTACCCATGGATCCATCACCCTCCGTCTTTGCAAAGAAGATATCATGATAACGGTTAGGAGCTTGGGCTTGGAGTCAGATGACAAAAATTCAAATCCTGACTCTGCTTCTTCCTAGAGGTGTGATTTCCTCATGCTGCTTTACCCCCTATGCCCCAGGTCCTTATTTAGGAAATAGGAATGATAATTATAAACCTAGGGTATTAAAGTGCTGTGAGATTATGTATATAAAGAAATTAGCATCCTGCCTGGTACTATGAAGTACTCAATTCATCTTAACTGTCCATTCGATCATTTGTTCATGCAATATTTAGTTAACACCTATTATGTGTCAGAAACTTTCTAACTATGAGGAATATAGAGGTGCAGTCTACATCTGCTCTTAGGCAACGTGTAATCTACCCAGGGGAGCAAATACTACACAATTATTTCCACAAATTAGTATAAATTAAAATTGTGGTAAGTGCTAAAGGAAAAGTACAATGAGCTAAGAGGATATAGAATAGGATGTATTATAGACTTTGAAGGATTGACAGGGGAAATAAAGTGCACCTTCCTTCAAATAAAGCAGAAATAGAAACATACAAGAGAAGTCAATACAGGCAGGTAAGAATGTAAAGGAAAAATAATAACTTTATTAAACACCTTCTTCCCAGCAGACACTGATCAAATCATATTAAATAATTATCTTACTTAACACTCACATCTATGCCACAGGTAATATTATCATCATTTTCTGGACAAGTAAAGCTGAATTTCACTACATATGTAATTTTCCAGGGTTGTATGGCCTATACATGGTAGAGTAATAATTTAGACCCAAGTCTGTTGCTTATTTTTTTTATTATTGAAGTATAGTTGATTTACAGTGTTGTGTTAGTTTCTGGTATACAGCAAAGTGATTCAGTTATATATACTTTTTAAGATTCTTTTCCATTATGGTTTATTACAGGATATTGAATACAGTTCCCTGTGGTATACAATAAGACCTTGTTGTTTAATATCTGTTTTACATACACTAGTTTGTATCTGTGAATCCCAGACTCCTAATTTATCCCTCCCCTACCCCCTTTCCCCTTTGGTAACCATAAGTTTGTTTTCTATGTCTGTGAGTCTGTTTCTGTTTTGTAAATAAGTTCATTTGTATCATATTTTAGATTCCACATATAGGTGATATCATATGATATTTGCCTTTCTCTCTCTGACTTAACTTCACTTAGTATGATAATCTCTAGGTCCATCCATATTGCTGCAAATGGCATTATTTCATTCTTTTTTATGACCGAGTAGTATTCCATTGTATACATACCACGTCTTCTTTATCCATTCAGCTGTCAATGGACTTTTAGGTTGCTTCCATGTCTTGGCTATTGCAAACAGTGCTGCAGTGAATGTTGGGGTGCGTGTATCTTCTCGAATTAGAATTTTCTCTGGATATATGCCCAGGAGTGGGATTGCTGGGTCATATGGCATATTGCTTTTTAATGCCTGCTATATTCCAGGTTCTGTAATTCAGAAACACAGAAAACTTATTTGAAATATAACCAAGAGATCAGTCTGAAAGGCATAGATGATACTTGTAGGAGGCAAACAGTAGTCAGTGAGATAATGCTGAAAGAAGTGTTTGGGGGGCAGACTGTGAAAGTCAGGCTAAGGGTTCTGAGTTTGTCCTACATGTAATTGGAAACATTTGAAGGCTTTTTTTTTTTAAATAAATATATTTATTTATTTATTTTTGGCTGCATTGGGTCTTCGTTGCTGTGCTCAGGCTTTCTCTAGTTGCGGTGAGCGGGGGCTACTCTTCATTGCAGTGCGCAGGCTTCTCATTGTGGTGGCTTCTCTTGTTGTGGAGCACAGGCTCTAGGCGCACGGGCTTCAGTAGTTGTGGCACATGGGCTCAGTAGTTGTGGCTCATAGGCTCTAGAGTGCAGGCTCAGTAGTTGTGGCACACAGGCTTAGTTGCTCCACAGCATGTGGGATCTTCCCGGACCAGGGCTCGAACCCATGCCCCCTGCACTGGCAGGTGGATTCTTAACCACTGCGCCACCAGGGAAGTCCTCCTTTGAAGGCTTTTGTAGATGAGTATCCAGTAGTCCGATTCCATGTCACAGAGATGACCTAAAGACTAACCCTCGGAACTTTGCAGTATCCCCAAATCAAATGTGAAAACAGTTAAATAGGAAAGTGAGAGTATCTGCTTGATCATGAAGATGCTACAATACAAATCATTATTCACCTTTAATGCAGAGTGCTGGATCTCAGCCATATGTCGCTAGATAAGGTACCTCCTGCTGATAAGATTGTTTAGACAAGGGAGAGCAAGCTTTGCCCGCAATATCTCAAGCCCTGTTGACTAGTCGTTGAATTCTGGGTTTTGCAACCTCCCTGGCCAGTTATACATCACATGGTAGACACAGAGCTTGCCTGAGGCTCCAGATGCTGAAGCGGCATGTCAGAAATTCTTTGGCAAGATATATACGACTTTTAATTTGCAGGAGGGATAGTATGTGTACGTGTGCATGTGTAATGTGTGGGGGGAGGATTTATGGTTCAGAATTCCAGACTGGGGAACAGTGTGAATTTCTGTGCATAAATCTGCTCAGATATTTCACAGAAACCGTTTCCAGTGGGAACAAGTGATTTCATTATGTTTTTGTTCTTGCAGAAGCCCTAGTCATTGGCCAAAAGTTAGTGCCCGAGGAAGGATAGAGGCGGAGAAACCATAGGCTATATATAAGGCTCTGTCCATGGTAGTTTGTATATATTCTTCAGTTAAGGAAGTCAGAGTACCATGTGAGTGTTTATTCACCCACAAAGGGTGGTTCTGGAATTCTGGGAAAGAAAAGGCAGCTTTCTTGCCTTTGAATATGAACAGAGGCAGATTGCCCCAATTGCTGGTGACAGCCGTGAATCAGCCTTAGCATAAGCTGAGGCTGAAAAAAAATGTAGAAAAGGAGAGAATCAGGGTCCTCAAAGCCATGAGTCAGCATCTTAATCACCCAGCCCTGCAGCCTGACTTTCCTCTTGATTTCCAGTTAAGGGAGATAATACATGGATGTAACGTTTAAGCCAGCTTGAGGCTGTTTTCCTGTTACTCGCAACTGAAAGCATCCTTTTATTTATTTATTTATTTATTTAGGCCACGCCACGTGGCTTGCAGGGTTTTAGTTCCCCAACCAGGGATCGAACCCATGCTCCCTGCAGTGGCTGCACAGAGTCTTAACCAGTGGACCACCAGGAAAGTCCCACAAAGCATTCTTCTAATGCAAGAGATAAGTAGTATGAAATTGTCCGATGGTCTGACCTTTATCAAGACCAGGGCTTCTGAACCCTGGCATTATGGGACGGATAGTTCTTTGTCATGGGAGTTGTGATGTGCGTTGTGGGATGTTTAACAACATCCCTGGCCTCTACCCGCTAGATGCCAGTAGGATCCCTTCCCCCCGTGTGACAACCAAGTATGTCTCCATATATTGCCAAAGGTCTCTGGTGAGTAAAATCACCCCTACGGAGAACCATTGATCAAGACCAAACTTGTTGGCCTTCATCAGTTATATCAGTTTAGAGCAATGATATTCTTAACCAGTCAAGCAATAACAAGCATCTATGGGACACTCGGTCTGTGTTCAGTAAAGGCAAGTTCATAATTATGACTCTCACGCCCAGCATGATCCTTATAATCATCAAAGAAAGATGCAATTATGTCACTCGCATCTGCTATAACTAAATGTGGTTATGGGCTTGGAATCATTTTACAAATTGCAAGGCATTTGGTAAGCTACAAAGCACTTTGTAATTATAAGAGGGCTTTATAAGATGCCAGATACTTTGGAAATGATAAAGTGGCTTATACACAAACCATAAAAGGCTGTAAAGGCAGAAATGCTTGTAAGTGTAAACTGTGAAGTACCTTGGAAAGGATATAGCACCTTATAAACTATAAAGTCTACTGTAAACTATGCTTATAAACTAAAAAGTGCTTTGTGAAATGTGTAGTACTCTGTAAACTACAAGAAAAGATTTAGGAAGGGAACACTTTAAATTGGTGTTACTTGGATAGAAAATTGATCTAGACATCTTAGAAAGATTTGCAACTTAAAAATAAAGATGCACTTTTTTTTAGCACCAAGAAAGTCAAAAAAAAAAAAAAAGGAACTATCCAGCATCTCTTTTTCCCAAAGCATGTATTTAGTTTCTTTCATTTATTTATTTTTATAGCAGATGAGTCATCATCCAGCTATTGCAAGATTCCATTGTGTTTGCATTGTTTCATTTGGAAAAGAAAGTGCTCCAGAATTTACTGGAATATGGAATTGATAAATACTAATCAATCGGCCTTTGGCAAGCGCTAAAGCGTCCACATTTCTGAAGATAAATATTTGGATGATAATTCTTATTTGGATTTTTGACATAGCTCCCCCCCAAGACTGTACTGTATGTTTTTGCCTCAGCCTGGGAGCGGGGAAATTACCTTGCAGTGAGCCATGGCAGTGAAACCTTGGGAACCTGGCGTTTGTCAAGAAGACCTCCCCCCCCACCCCACCCCCCCCACCCCACACACACTACAACCGTGGAGGAAAAGAATGCCAGGCAGAGCTATCTGAGCATTCCACAGCCTAAGTTAATTGTTTCAGGAGCAGATCAGCCCCAGAACCATGGTGTATTCATACAGGATGGATCCGTAGAAAGAACCCAGATTAGTGATTCTCAAAGTGTATTCTCTGAAGCCCTAGAGTTCTATAGATCGACTTAGGGGTCCCCAGGAGGTGGGGAAAGATAAGAAATGAAGAAGCACTCTGCTTTGGCTGGAGCAGTTCCTCTTTAATCTGCGCTATAGAGCGCCATTTTGTATAAAAATGCGTCACGAATGAAGTATTTTGCAGAAATGCTTGTAAGGAAAAAGTTGTTTGTCCAAACCCACCATTTTACAGACGGGGAAACTGAGACCCGGAGTTGTTACCGGTTTTGCCAAAGTTTTACACAGGTTGTAAAAGAAGTGAAGCTGGAGTCTGGGGTCCCTGTGTCAATGGTGATGTGCTCTCTAATCCTGTTATCAAGACTGATGGAGGTGATGAAGAGACAGGCTTTCATGGTCCTCACCAGACCCTTGTAATTGACAACCCAGTGGCATTGTGGTTGCCAAAGTTTTTCTTTCCTTTTCCTGTTCCCCTTCAGCATTGGAAGGCAGATTTGTTTAGGACAGGTACAGGAACCCACAGAAATGTTCAGAATCTTTAAAAGACACGTGTCCATATTTGGGGGTTCTTCTTGAAGTATGAAATCCAGAGGGGATAGGGTGCTTGTGTTCTGGGGAGAAAAATAAGTAAAGCAGTGCACTACCAGATCTGTGCAGCCTCCTGGGGGTCTGCGCCTGCCCCCGTGACCAGAGGTTTCCATCTTGCCTCTGTGGCATACTGTCAGCAAGCCGGGAGACGTTTTAAATGGGACTGCTGTCTCCCCACCAATCCAGTGACAGATATGAACGAATAATATAAATTCTCTAGCCATTCCTTGGCATTTATTTCAATGTAAGTGTATTTTTTCCCAAGTATAAAGCCCAATAGTAATTTATCAAGAGACAAATCATTTTTTCTTGGCAGTGAAGTCTGCAAAATTCCCATTTTTAAGGCCTTAAATCTCCCTATTTTGACAGGAGCAAGAAAGCATTAGAAGCTTTGATTTAGCTGGATCATACAAAATAGTTTCCCGTAATTATCCTTTGGGATGATGTATGCGTGTCTTTCTCCCCTTCTTATTAAACCCGAGGTCCCCATTTTTCATCCAGCTGTATTACTAAATTAAATTGCCTTTTGTTGTATTCAAGTTAAACACTTTGCCAAAAGCTTTTCTTGTTCAGGAAAATAACATTTACCCAATATGTGCCCGTGTTTTACTGTTTGAATTTACCGTTCACAATTGTTTGGTTTGCCAGTAATTTGAGGATATTGTTTAATAGGAATAATGAATCACTGTAATTTAGTATAGTATCTTGGAGTACAGTATCTAGGAGGTAGGAAAGGGAATACTGAAGACCCATCACATGGAGAAAATGATTTTTCCTACTGCAGAAGCAGATGGGGAAAAGGTTAGAAAAAGTTACTGGAAGACATAAACAGCTGTGAAGATGTTCTGCAGTCTCGCCTGCTTTTTCTCAAGTGGAAAACAAGCCTCCAACAGGGTGGGTTGGGTGGAACTCACCTAATTTGCTCCTGATCAAGTTTTCAGAGAACATTCTTTTGTTTTAATTTTATTGAAGTGTAGTTGATTTACAATGTTGTGTTAATTTGTAGAGAAAACTGATTCAGTTATATATATATATATATATATACACACACACACACACACACACACACACACATTCTTTTTCATCTTCTTTTCCATTATGGTTTATTATAGGATATTGAATATAGTTCCCTGTGCTATACAATAGGACCTTGTTGTTCATGATTCTGTATATAATAGTTTGCATCTGCTATTCCCTAACTCACAATCCAACCCTCCCCCACCCCCCTCCCTTGGCAACCACAAGTCTGTTCTCTATGCCTGTGACTTGTTTCTGTTTCGTAGGTAAGTTCATGTGTGTCATATTTTAGATTCCACATATCAGTGATATCATACAGTATTTGTCTTTCTCTGTCTAACTTACTTCACTTAGTATGATAATCTCCAGGTCCAACCATGTTGTTGCAAGTGGCATTATTTCATTCTTTTTGATGGCTGAGTAATATTCCATTGTGTATCTATACCACATCTTCTTTATCCATTTATCTGTCGATGGACATTTAGGTTGTTTCCATGTCTTGGCTATTGGAAATAGTGCTGCTATGAACACAGTGGGGCATGTATCTTTTCAAATTATAGTTTTGTCTGGGTATATGCCCAGGAGTGGGATTGCTTGTTCATATAGCAACTTTTCTGAGGCACGTCCATACTGTTTTCCATAGTGGCTGTACCAATTTACATTCCCACCAACAGAGTAAGAGTGTTCCCTTTTTGGAGAACATTCTTAATGAGATCTTCTTCTTCTCTGGGCTCCACTCAACCAGTCGTGTTCTGTTCTAAAGTCTTTGGGATGTGAATTAAGAAGCACTGCGTTCAAATGCAGACACTGATATTCGATCAGGACTGGAGCTAGTCATCTCTCAAGGTCAGGGTCTCAATCAGTCCCTCCCCAGCATAAACTAGGAGCAAACAAGTCTGCCCTACTCACCTCCCCTGGTTCTTGCGGGAATGGAAATGAAACAGCACATACGCCCCTAAGAGAGTCCATTTAAGTTTAAGGGATCATCGTGATTACTATTAGCCACCACATCAAATACCCACAGGGGAAGAGAAGACCCTCCCTGAAGCCGCAGCTTCCTCATCTGTAAAAAGAAGAGGCTGAACTAGATGGCTTCACTTTTCTTCCAGATCTGCTCTGTTCTGACAGAATGACGGCACAGATTCCTTTAGGAATCCATTCGGGTGGTCCACCATCCCCCTCGTTCCTCCTATTTCCATTCAGTGCTGAGAATGTATGTTCAGTGCTTTTAGAATATTGGAAACTGATCAACGAGTCTCAAAGATGTACCCTCTCCTGCACAAGTTCCTTGGTATTCTTTGAACGTTTAACTTTCTTTCTTTTTTTGTATTGAAGTCAGATCAACCTAGGTTCAAATCCCAGCTCTGCCACTTACTAGCCACTAGGTGAAATTGAGTATGTTATGTAAGCCCTCTGAGGTTGAATGTATTCTATTTTAAAAGAGAAATGAACTTTGTAAGACACCCACTGCCAGACGTAGGGGGTCAAGTTTAAATTAAACAACTTGAATGCATGTAACGTACAAACTCTCCACCCTGTGAGATGTGAAATTCCATCTCTTTCTGTCTGTCTGTAAAGGGGATGGGTCAGTTAATGGATTCATGAGGCCTTAACATCAAAAATGTCTGCTTGGTGTGTAGAACATAAAATCTTAGGTCAAGAGAATGGGATTTGGAATGTTAAAAAGAATACCTAATATTGAATCCTAGGTTTATTACATTTGGTGTGGGCAAGGCATCTCAAGTCCCTGACTCCATCATCTTAATTTTTTTTTTTTTTTTTTTTTTTTTTTTTTTTTGCTGTACGCGGGCCTCTCACTGCTGCGGCCTCTCCCGCTGCGGAGCACAGGCCCCGGACGCGCAGGCTCAGCGGCCATGGCTCACGGGCCCAGCCGCTCCGCGGCATGTGGGATCCTCCCAGACCGGGGCACGAACCCGTGTACCCTGCATCGGCAGGCGGACTCTCAACCACTGCGCCACCAGGGAAGCCCCATCATCT
Organism: Delphinus delphis; assembly: GCF_949987515.2. Taxonomy (NCBI): domain Eukaryota; kingdom Metazoa; phylum Chordata; class Mammalia; order Artiodactyla; family Delphinidae; genus Delphinus; species Delphinus delphis. Next base: position 55,848,401 of record NC_082697.1, read on the forward strand.
TAATTTTAAATGGGTATAAACAGTACCTACATCATAGACCACTGTGTGAACTAAATGATGCAAGCTCTATGCTTCACCTAACACAGTGTAAAATCTAGTAAAGTCTCAATGAGTGATCACTTTAACATTAGAAGAGAGGCATGTGCAGCTTACACTGGACTTTAGAGTCAAGCAAGGACTGCATCTGAATCTCAGCGATGTCATAAATCAGGCACATAAGTCAATATCACCATTATTTTTTAAAACCTTAAAAAATGAGGCTAGTATGCTCATCATGTGGATTTGTAAAGACTAAATATAGGGCTTCCCTGGTGGCACAGTGGTTAAGGATCCGCCTGTCAATGCAAGGGACACAGGTTCGATCCCTGGTCCGGGAAGATCCCACATGCTGCGGAGCAACTAAGCCCATGTGCCTCAACTACTGAACCTGCACTCTAGAGCCCGTGAGCCACAACTGCTGAGCCCACGTACCACAACTACTGAAGCCCGCACACCTAGAGCCTGTGCTCGGCAACAAGAGAAGCCACTGCAATGAGAAACCCGCCCATCACAACAAAGAGTAGCCCCCACTTGCAGCAACTAGAGAAAGCCCATGCACAGCAACGAAGACCCAATGCAGCCAAAAGTAAATAAATAAATAATTTTTTTTTAAAAAAGACTAAATACGGTAACTGAAAACAAATGCTTACAATGGGGCCATCTGGAGCCTCTCTGATACCCACTCCCTGGCCAGGAGGCAAAATAGGTTAAGGCTGCCAAGACAGGGCCAGAAGGACAGAGACTGACTCTTACCTACCTTGGCAGAGAATGAGGCCTGAGGACAAAAATTGGGATCACACCTTGAGTCAATGTCAGGTCAATCCACAGCAGAGTTTCTTTCAGCATGTTAGAAGAAAGGCAGGAAATCAGTGATCTATCCTTCACATAGAGAAGTTAGAAAAAGAAGAGGAAATTAAATGCAAAAGACGCAAAAGAAATGAGGGGGGGAGGAAAAATAAACATTATGCATAAAATAGAAAACATTTAAAAATGAAGAAAATTAATACAAATTGATACTCCCCTAGCAAGACTGATCTAGAATAAAGAAAGAAAACACAAATGATCAGGATCAGGAATGAAAGAGAAGACACGAGTACAATCCTGCAGATATTAAAAGCACGATCAGGCAATATTATAAATATTTTTCTGTCCGTAAGTTCGGCATTTTAGATGAAGCTCCAAAAAACCAAAACTGACTTAAGAAATTTTAAAACTTGAATAATACTTTATCTCTTACAGAAGTTGAATTTGTAACTTAAGCAGCCTTCCCACAAATAAAACTCTAGGCCCAGATGACTTCACTAGTGAATCATAGTGAATATTTAAGGAAGAAGTAATACCAGTACTCTTCTCAGAATGTAGAGGAGGAGGGAACAGGCCTTGCCTTCTTTTATGAGGTCAACATAATTTTAATACCAAAATTTCATAAAGACATTACCAAAACAGAAAAAAATGACACACCCGTATTCCTCATAAACATAAAGGTAGAAATTCCTGACGAAATATTAGCAATGTAAATCCAACAATAATTTTTAAAAGTGTAACATATCTTGATCAGGTAAGGTTTATCACGGGAATTCAAGGTTGATCTAACATGTGAAAAACAATTAGTGTAACTTATCATATTAGCAAAATTATGGAGAAAATGTATATGAACCTCCCAACAAATGTAGGAAAGCATTTAATAAAATTCATCATCCATTTTATGATAAAAATTCTCAGCAAACTGGGACTAGAAGAGAATTTCTTCCATCTGATAAAAGGCATCTACAAAAAACAAATAACAACCACATACACACACACACACAATCCTGAGTATTAATCATTCTCAGTGGTGAAATACTGAAACCCTTCCTCCTATTTCAGTATGTGAGGGATCCTCTCCAATGCAATAATACATGGAAGAAATAAAAGGCATAAAGATTGTAAAGGACAGAATAAAATTGGTTTTATTCACCAATGATATTATTATTTACAAGATAATCCTAAGGAATCTACCAAAAACAAAAAGAAATAATAAGTAAAAGAAATAATAACCCCACAGATTTCAAGGTCAATATTCAAGAAGTTATATTTCACAGACTGCCAATAAAAATTTGGAAAAGTTTTTTTTGTGGTACGCGGGCCTCTCACTGTTGCGGCCTCTCCCGTTGCGGAGCACAGGCTCCGGACGCGCAGGCTCAGCGGCCATGGCTCACGGGCCTAACCACTCTGCGGCATGTGGGATCTTCCCAGACTGGGGCACGAACCCGTGTCCCCTGCATCGGCAGGCAGACTCTCAACCACTGCGCCACCAGGGAAGCCCGGAAAATATTTTTTAATTCTATTAATTAATAGCATCAAAAACTGAACCTCAACTCCTATCTTACTTCATACATAAAAATTAATTTGAAATGAATCATAAATCCAAGCATATAAGTTAAAATTTTGCAACTTCTAGAAGAAAACAATGGAGAATATCTTTAGAACCTAAGGATAAAGACTTCTTAGAGAAAACATAAAAAGCACTAATCATAAGAGGAAAAAATCTCAGTTGGGCTTCATCAGCATTACAAACTTCTCATCAAAGAACACTTTTAAAAATATAAAAGCAGCAGGCCAACAACTTTGAAAAAATACCTGTAATAGCTACATGAAAGAGGGCTTGCATCCATAATATATAAAGAAGTCCTATAACTTCATGACAAAAAGACAATACTTTTTTTTAATGGACAAAAGACTTGAACGGACACTTGACAAAGCAAAATATATGAAGTACATGGAAAGTTCAACACTTTAATCATCAAGGAAATGCAAATTAGTACCTCAATGAGAGATCACTGCATATTCACTATACTGGAAAGGCTGACCATACTAACTGCTGGCAAGGATGAGGATTCGTCATAGAATTCTCATACATTACTGGTTAGGATGCAATATCTTATGACCACTTTGTGAAACTGCTTGGCAATTTTTTACAAAGCTAAACATAAATAGGACTCAACAATTATAGTCCTGGGTATTTATCCAAGAAAAATGAACACATACATCTTCAAAAATGACTTGTACTGGGGTTTTTCATAGCAGCTTTATTCATAGCAGCTTTATTCATTTGGGCTTTACCCAAATGCCCATCCAGCAGTGAATGGATAAACATATCGTGGGACATATAGCTTTGAAATTAAACTGTGTATATACATATATATGTATATATATATACACACACACATATATAAAACAAAATATATGAAAATGTTTCAATCAAAAACATTATCTTGATTGAAAAATACAGATACTATGGTTTTATTATATAAATTTCAGAGCAGGCAAAGTAAACTATGCTGATTGAAATCAGATCAGTGGTTTGGGGGAAAAAGAGGTGGAAAGGCTGCAAAGAGGCATAAGAGAAATTTACTGAGTGATGGAAATGTTCTATATCTTGACTGGGGTGGTGGTTTCATAGGTGTATGTATACATTGACCAGAAATTATTGAAGAGTAAACATATATGCATTTTATTGCTTGTGTGAGGGCAGGGTATATATGGAAAAGCTCTGTACTTTCCTCTTCATTTTGTTGTAAACCTAAAACTACTCTAAAACAATGAAGTCTTTTTAAAAATACTATGAGTAAACATATATAAACAAATCTGAAAAATAGAAATGGCAAAAATTCTTTCTAGAAGAAGTAGGAAAACTCATAGCATGAAATTTAAATGGTAGTCAAAAACCCCCTCCATTAGAAAATATACCAGGCCCTGTCAATTTTCCTCTTAAAAATGCATGTAAATTTTACATTCTGCTCCCTAATATAAACAGTTGATTAAACTGTTTGACAAGCGATAAGATGATGTTTTAAATTGTTTAATTCTACATATAATTACTCATGCTTTAGGAAGATGTGTTGTACTTATTCTGGAGTCTTGCATAATCTCAAATAAACCACCATATAGCCTCCATGGACACACAGCTCCAGCATGGTCAGGATGAAGTATAGGTGATATTGGGGAATTTCATCCAGTTCAGCCTTGCAAGGTCCTTGCCAAGTTCCCCGGACAGGCCTCCTGGTCCACAAAATACTTATGCTGGGCATGTGAATCCACCAACACAGGACATGACTGACAGATGGAATTAGGCCCTTATTTGTGCTGAAAGGTGGGTCCAAGAAATGGATGGAAGTCTGTGCTAGCAGAGCAATTTTTTAATGGGATAACTCCCCAGCATTCCAGAGGAAATTGTGCCTCTCGGCTCTGGTTAGGCATTTTAGGTTTTCATCTCACCAGCAGGCTGGACCAGGGGTTGGGAAAGGTGTTTGATCCACGCAGTGTATGGCATTTTGAACGTGGTTGTGTACAAACATGTGATTTTGTTTGCCGTCTATCGTGAAGGAATGTGTGTACATCCATGTATAGTTGTGTATGTGGACATGAACGTTTCACGTATGTGTGTCCATGTGTGCATGTGATGCAGGAGTGTACGTTTCTGTGTGTGTGTGTGTGTGTGTGTGTGTGTGTGTGTGTAATGGATACTCAGGATTCACGGAAGTAATTGCCTGCCTCTTCTAGAACGATGCTGAGTGATTCCACCCCTGACAGAGAGCCTGCATTTTCTCCCATCCCCCTCTATCTCCCAAAGATCTCTCGGGTGCTGTGGCCTTCCCTTCATCCTGAGGCTGACAGATCAGTCCCCTGAGAGCATTTTTTACAGCCTCCAGAAAAGCAGTGGACGAATCTGCACGAAACTGCCGGAAAAATGGACTACTTTCAACATGTCGGTGGTTTCCACAAGCTGATAAGCTGACACTCGGGGGTGCTGACTTAAAAATCAGCAAATTTTTATATTTCACGATGTATTTGGGCTTTATCAATGTCTCCTTGCCCCTATGTTCTTGATGTTTCATTACGCTCGCGATCAGTTCTGACAGGCTAAACAGAACTTGATCCGGACAGTTTATTTTTTAAATGAATGAGTCTCACATCTTCTGACATCCCCTTCCATCCTCCCTGAAATGTGCTCTTCAGCGTCTGGCAGGCCCAGTTGTAGCTGCCAGAACTTTCTTAATTCAATAATCAAAACAGGTGCCAAAGAAGTAAATCGATGACTGTTAATTTTTCAAGTCCCACTCTTCCTTTCCACCTACCTAAATTGTTTGGAAGTGAATGTCAGCTCTCTGCTTGGCTGACTAAAAGTTATGGGCTCCCTGCATCAGAAAAAAGAAGTGAAGAAGGAAAAACAATCCAGAACTTGATAGTCAGAAGTAATATTTTCAAACCTCTTCTTGAAGTGAAGCTTGGCTTTATTTTATTCTTTGTTTAGAATGAGTGAAGGTTAGGCGGGCCTCAGAAGGAGCAAAAGAAACAAAATCAAACCGAGGTCACTTACAAAAGGCAATTCAATTTAGTCTCCCTTTCTCTCCCCCTTTGAGAAATGTAAAACAGCCAAGTGAGTTGCTTTAAAATTAGAATTGGGGGCTGTAAAACTTTATTCAGTAAAGACAATAAATCCTGAAAAATAAATTCCAGTTTTATTTTATGTCCAGTTAGGGAGTGAGTGAAAAGGAATGGAAGGGAAATAGTGAAGAAGGAAAGAAAAAAGAGAGAGAGAGAAAGAACACAGAGGAATCAGCTTTTTTGAGTAATTTCTATATGACAGGCAATGTTCTAAACATTTCACATGAGTTATCATGTTTTATCCAAGGAAGAAAGAGAATGATAAGATAAACAAAGGAGACAAAGAGAGAAGGGGAGAAATAGACATAGAAAGAGAGCCTGTGATAGATATAGAGAGAAACACAGAAAGACAGAGAAACAGAAATACAGACAGAGTCAGAGAATACTATACAGTGATACCCAGAGAGACACAGGGAGAAACCAAGTCACAGAGACCCAGAAAGAATGACAGTACAGAGAAATATTGTTGTTTTTCTCCAGCTGCCATAATGAAGTACCACAGGCTGGGCAGCTTAAACAACAAAAATGTGTTTCCTCACGGTCCTGGAGGCTGGGAGTCCAAGATTAAGATGTCAGCAGGGTTGGTTTCTTCTTCTCTCCTTGGCTTGTAAATGTCCATCTTCTCCCAATGTCTTCATGTTGTCTTCCCTCTGATGTCCAGATTTTCTCTACTTATAAGGACACCCATCATCTTGGATAAGACCCACCCTAAGGACCTCTTGTTAACTTAATTACATCTATAGGACTCTATCTTCAAACACAGTCACATTCTGAGGTACTGGGGCTGGGAACTTCAACATATGAATTCAGAGGGGACACAGTTCAGCCCATAACAAATACTAAGAGCTGGAGGAGAGGACAGAGTAAACTAAGGCATACAGATAGGACGACCCAGAAAGAGAAAGATGGAAAGGGAGGCAGACTAAGAGGAGAATTCTTGAATAACTTTTGAAGCCACTTTTAGTTGGGGTCCCACTCTTTTGTCTGCTTAGGCAACATAGTTCAGAGTTTTACTTAAGATTCATAAAACTGTGTTCTGCTCACTAATCATTTGTTATTCACAGATTTCCATCAACTCTTATATTTGATTCCTTGGCCCCATCAAGCCCTAACCATTTGCAATTCTATTATTGCAATTCATTATTCTATTATCCCAATTTATGCTTCTCAATTTAACATATCAAAGGAAAAACTTTGTTTATCTGATCATCAAATTATATATAAAAAGGACATCCCTGACTCCTAGTGGCAACTCACTTGAATTACAAGTATAGCATTTTAAGTAAATCATCTAATCTTATAAACCCCCAAATTTAATATCCAATTGATTTAGCAATTTTGCTTCATGATAATCCTAAAGAACTCTCTACTCTTGTGTAGTTATTTCCAAGGTGTAATATTTTCAGTGATTTATAGGAGATACCCTACAGCACAATATACTATAAATATTTAGAATATTCTTGACCCTACTGTGTAATAAGGCCATTGACATCATATGATTAATAATCCTCCAGAGTAGAGAAAAAGAAAAACTGTCCTGTTTCCCATTTCCTTGGCTGGAGGAAGATTAACAGTAACCAAGAACCTAAGGAACTTTGCCAGTTCCCATATGCCTAAGCACAGGGTTATGTGGATGATATCTTAAAAGATAAGAAATTGTAGTGCAGTAATTCTCAAATGTTTGTGTGTACAAGAATCTCCTGGGGAATTTACTAATGATGCAGATTCCTGGTAGAGATTCTTAATCAGTAAATGTAAGGTGGGGTGCGATAATCTTCATTTTTACTAGAAATCCAGGGGATTTGGCACAAATGGTCATCACATCAATGTTAAGAAACTCAAAAATGCTGGGAAGGTTGCCAGCTTTGGGGTCAGTCAAATCTGGACTCTGATGTTTACGTCGTATGGCTCAATGCGTCCTGATCAATTCCTCATCTGAATAGTGGGGTACGGATACAGCTTGAAGGCTTGTTGCAAGGATTATATAAAATGATGTAAAATGAAGTGCTTAACACACAGACACACAATAAATACCAGGCACTCCAGAGTTCTAATATATAAATGCAGGTGCCCACTCCAGCCCCCATTCAATTAGGCATTTTATTGATTTAAAATGTATAACAAAATCTTAGGGCCTTCAAGCTTGACAGAAACGAAAACTCATGGAGGAAAAAAAAAAATCTTATGGAGGAAATTTTCCAGGACTAGGATCCACTGTTCCAGTCTTTAAGTGAGAGGCTCCGAGCCACTCCTCTCGCCACACGCAGAACTGCTTGCTTCACTCAGACAGGCTGGATGCCCTCTGTGGCTCATTTATCAGTGTCCTCCATGATTTATTTTCTTTATATTCTCAGGAAGTCAACAGGCAGCCTTTGGGGTCTCCCACTGATCTCCGTGTTAGACTATAAAGTAATATATTCATTTTTGTTTGAAACTCACTGCAATTATGCTTTTCTTCTGTTAAAGCAGTGCTGCACAAGAGGAATGATATCCAACTGTCCTTTTCCAAATCACAGTTTTCAGAATGATGGGTAAAGATTTTCAAAGAAATCTCACGACCCTGGGGGTCTGAGTTCAGGTGTTTAAGAGAAAATGGGTCTTTAGAAAAACTACAGTAGATTAGTGGTATCTCAATTAAGTCACCAATTGTCCAGAACATTCACCTATGACATCCTGCTACTCTATTACCTTGAATAGCTCTTGATACTTCCAGTTTTATTACCACTCCTACTCCTATTGCTGTACTATAGTAATATATAACTATTAATATTAATAATAATCATCATATCAAAAATAATAGCTAACATTAATATGTGTTACCTATATGTCAGGCACTATGTTAATTGCCTTGTCTATATTCTCTCATTTAATTCCAAAAATAAAACTAGGAACTACTTAACATTTATCCCCATTTCACCGATAAAAAAATGGAGGCTTAAAAGGGATGGACCACAGAGGCTTGACCCCAGACCACAGAGCCCATGCAGGGCAGAGCTGGATATCCAGTCCAGGTTTGCCTGACTTCAAGTGCAGTGCCCTGGCAGTCCTGACTTTGAGTAGAGCATTAAAACTTGAGCAGACCCTCATGTAGTAGGAGCTGCATTTTCAGTGTCTGTTGATTGAGAAAATGCATCGTCGCAGAAAGCTACAATGAGTTCTGCAAATGTTTAAATGACTTTGCATTTTGCTAATCACAGCAGCATCTGCATACAGATACCCATGTGGCATATTTTGCTGGAGTTAAACCAACATTGAAATCGCAATGCGTGATGGCAGATAAATTCTGGGAAATGTTTCAGTTACCCCAATGCCTCTCTTAGGCCCACTGCCCTCAGTTTGAAATGGGCTAAAGGATATGGCAGCCAGAGATGGACTTTAGAATTTAGCTAATCCAGTGCCAAAGTTGCCAGTGGAGATAACTGGACCCAGAGGGGTTAAAAGACCTATTTAAGGTCCCATAGTAAGTTAATGGCCAAGCAGTGGAAGCTAGTCTCCTAATTCCTAATTCAAACATTGTGGTTTATCACAGTTTATCAGATCATTAGCTCATGTTTTAGACTCTTCACTATTTAGTTTCCTCATCCCTCCCTGTCGCATGGAGTTGTTATATTATTTAGGGCAAAGGTCAGCAAACTATAGCCCACAGTCCGAAGTCGGCCCACCACCTGTTCTGTAAATAAAGTTTTATTGGAACACAGCCACCCCCATTCATCTGCAAATTGACCATGGCTGCTTTTCCATGTCCATATGAGAGAGTTGAGTCTTTAGAACAGAGACTACAGGACCTGCAAAGCTGAAAATATTTTATATCTGGCCCTTTACAGAAAGTTTGCTAACCAATGATTTAAATTACTGTAGGAAATTTGCCTTTGCATCACCTGTTCTCCCAGCAAACTCAGGAACATTCTGGAGGTTTATTGCATTAGATACTTGGAACAGACATGTATCCAGACCTTCCAGAAAAGTTAGGTGGGAGGAGACAGAAAGAATGCACAAAGGGGATTTTCCCCTGCAGGGAAGACTGAGGGTCTTGGGAAGCCATCAGCCCCTCTGGAAGAAAGCTGTGATCTCCTTCTCTACATCCCCATCTCCATGAGCTTCATAACTTGTACCAGTAAAGAAACATTGTATGTTCTAACTATCAGCCTCACCACCTAAAATGACAAACACTGAAGTTTAAATAATGAAAGATGGAATAAATATTATAGCACCCTATAATCCTGCAATATGAAGATTAGGCCGGAGATCGTTGAAAAGATAACATAGGAGAATAGCCCTTGACTTAAAGACTCAGTGTAGAATCATGAGCAAACCCATCACTTATCTGTGTGACCTTGGGAGAGCCATTCAACCTCTCTGAGATTTCCCATTGATGTCTCTGTCTGGAACACTCTTGCTGGAACAATCCAACTCTTCCTAGCTTCCCATGGCCAACTAATCCTCTTCGCCTTTCAAATATCAGTTCAAATGTCACCTCCCTGGCTTCACTCCCTCCCACCCCCAATCACCCACTCCTCCACTCACTGGCTATCATCTCATACCATCCATTTCATTTACTCATTTGCTTATGTTTTAATCATCTACCTTCCCTCCCTGCTAGATTTCTAGCTCCACAAAGACCTGAACCTTTTCTGTTATATGCACCCCAATCCCAGAACTGAAAAACATGCCTGTCAGGTAGTAAGAGCTCAAAGAATATTCATTGAATGAGTTAGTGAATGAATGCCTGTATTAATGAATTTCTACATCACGGGGAGGTCAAGAGCATCTTACAAGATAATGCTTTGTGAGCTGTTGTACGGATGTAACCAACAAATTATGATTTTATCCCATTGCCCATCTGAGAATTGAAAATGCCTACCCAAGCACAAAATAACAACTAGAATCTTCTGAACCAAATTATTCACTAGTTCTTAAATATGACAATACAAATACTGTTCATCTGCTATATTTGTCCCTTTCCAATGCTGCAGAGAAGTCTGAAAGTACAAGTCAGGAATATATATTCATAGATTTGTTGACACACACACACACACACACACACACACCACACACACACACACACACACACACACACACACACACACACACACACGTCCTTTGGCTTTAGCCAATGCAATTACTAAATTACCTGCCTGTTCTCCCTAAGCACAGAAGACGTAATTGATGGCAGAGGGTCTCCCCCAGCTTGAACACAGAGGTTTCTGTCCTTCCATCTAACCTGATTTGTAGAACAGGAGGAGGTGCATGTAGGCAGAAAAGCAAGCTATACGTTCCTGTGTTTATGCTCAGAGTTCTTAGAATGGACCTTTCTATTCCTGCCCCCACCCCCACAGGGATCTGCATGTGCCCCCTCTGCTCTGATCACCTCCCCGCAGCCCTGCCCTGCTTCAGCTCTCACTCCTCACTGCATTTCAGCTAAAGCCTTATCTGATCTCCAGCCCTAGTTTGGGTCAGAGCCCTTACTGTATATAATTCACCTGCCTACCATGCTTCAAAATAATCATGAATTTAATAATTGACATAATCCAAACTGGGGCTGGTGTCTCCCTGCTCCCCTTCCCAGGGATTTGTTTCAATGCAGATGGGTCCCCAGTACCATGAGCTATGATAACCCCTTGATGTCTGAGAGTTCTAGAGACCACTTCCTCATGTTTCTCTCTGCTTCTGCACAGACCCACCACCTGTTCTGTTCTGCATCTGTCCTGCACAAATCACAGCCCCTCCTCTGGTGACACACTCCCAGCATCCCATGCTAGCTATTGGTGGCAGTTAAGGAAGACATGGGGATGCCCAAGGGAGATCTGTGTACCACCACTTGTGCTACTGGTAATAAGCAAACCCATCTCACCATCCCCACTCTCTCCTCCCCCTCCTCTTTTTTTTTTTTTTTTTTTTTTGCGGTACACGGGCCTCTCACTGTTGTGGCCTGTCCCGTTGCAGAGCACAGGCTCCAGACGCGCAGGCTCAGCAGCCATGGCTCACGGGCCCAGCCGCTCTGCGGCATGTGGGATCTTCCCGGACTGGGGCACGAACCCGTGTCCCCTGCATCAGCAGGCAGACTCTCAACCACTGCACCACCAGGGAAGCCCGTCCTCCCCCTCCTCTTGCCTTGGCGCAAAGAGAAATTCTTCCCTTGGCAGAAGGACAGGTCATCCCACTCTCAGGTCCTTTCTGCTCCAAAGAAGAGTCATCAAGGAAATTTTCTGAGTAAAAATAGAGCTCACTAAAAAAAAAAAAAAATAGAGCTCACTAATTTGTTTTAAGTCAAAAAATCTCCTTTTTAGAGTTTGCTTTGCCCTGGGGTGATGGGTTGCCAAAAAGCGCTGGTTAAAGGTGTTGTTCCTATTCGTGAAAGAAGCAGTTAGCTCTCTAGGGTGGATGGTAAGAGGCATACTAAAGGCCCTCTTTGCCTTCCTAAACCCAGTGTTAATACTAAGGTGCCTAAAGTTACCCTGGCTTTGTCAATGCCTCAAATGTACACGGGGTAAGTTAACGAACCTCTCTTAGCCTTGAAGATTCTGACTCTGATTTCACTTCTGATCACCAACTAAGATTCTGGAACCAACTACAGTGTATATTGTGGGGCGGGCGGGTGGCGTTGGGGGGATTCCTCCACACCAGCAAGCAATTCTCCGACACCAGCTGAGCATCCTACAATTCAGCTCTGCTCTGAAACTGTCTACACGGAGACAGAATCACATCCCGCAGGTTAAGGGCTCAGTCCTATAAGACTGCCCCCCACCACCTTCAGATGCCAATCACAAGTCCTGTGCTTCTGACCACCTGGCTATACATCCGAGGTTCCAATGACCCCCTCCTTGGGTTTGATTAGTTTGCTTGAGTGACGCACAGCACTCAGAGAAACATTTTACCAACTAGATTACCAGTTTATTACAAAAGGATATAATTCAGGAACAGCCTGATGGAAGGGCCGCGTAGAGCAAGGTGTGGGGGAAAGGTGCCAAGCTTCCATGCCCTCTCTACCCAAGTCTCTGTGTTTTCCAACCCAGAAGCTCTCCAAACCCCATCCTTCTGGATTTTATGGAGGCTTTGTTACCTAGGCATAATTGATTAAAACACTGGCCGTTGGCAACTGATTCAACCTCCAGCCCAGAGGTCAGGGAGGGTGGGTCTGAAAGTTCCAACCCTCTAATCACAGGGTTGGTTCCCCTGGCAACCAGCTCCCATCCTCGGGTGAGGTCCCAAAGTCACCGTATTAACATAACAAGAGTCACCTTTAATGCTCTCCATCACTAGGAAATTCCAAGAGTTTTAGGAGCTCTGTGCCAGAAATGGGAAGAAGCCCAAATACACATCTTACTATAAATCACAAAATCACAGCCTCAGTTTCCTCATTTGTCAAACGGGGATGGTAATGCCGACCCTTAAGATCCGTTACCTTTTCCCAGAGAGCTCATTCTGTTCTTCTCCACAAAAGGACAGATGCTGAGTGCGTGAAGCTGGAATTGGTCCCCTAGTGCCCTGAAAGGTCCTGTGCCAATTTGGATTTGATGGGTTTTTTCTTGCAAACACCCTGACTCCGCGGGATGGGGTGCACCAACCCAGAGCCCAGGAGGCTGGGCAGGACATATGAACAGACAACGATCCTAGGGGTGCTATCCCTTAGGAGAAAAAGAGATCACTGCACAGGATATATGAACAGACAACGATCCTAGGGGTGCTATCCCTTAGGAGAAAAAGAGATCACTGCACAGAACAAAATGCCCTGCCCCTCATTTCCTCCCTGGCATTTGATTTGAGCAGCCGTGCAGGCTGCTGTCTTCTCTATTAGAATCCATTCACCCATCGCTGTGTCTGTAAAGGATGTCTTTAACCTTCAGCCTTAGGTAGCAGCTTGGTCCTTTCTCCTTGCTCACAGAATACAACTTTCTTCTGCTTTTTAAGAACTGAATGGTGACCACGCTAACCATGATTATTGCTCCTCCAACCCACCTAGAGACGGAAGAAAGACTGAGTTTCCTGCTCATGCCCCAGCCCCCTTCCAAACCACCAGCATCAATGGGATTTGAGCCCTGTTACTGTCCCTCTGGAAACAGTCTTTCAGCCTCAAGCATGATTTGTTCATTTCACTGCTTTGGCGGGGTCGTTTATCAAAATTCCCTCAACAGTTCAATTAGGAATAACCTGTCTCCCAAATTGGGGTTGGTTTTCTCATCTCCTCTAGCCAGCTTGCAGTCTGCATTGCTGCCCTGACCACCCTGGGTTTGGGGAGTACCAGATGAAATAAATCACATCTCCCTCTTATTGACTACATAATTTTCGCAGCACAAAAGCACCGCCGAGGAGTTGGGGCAGATAAATGTTTTCCCTTTTCCTCGGCACCTAATTGTCGCTCCTACAGAACCAGAACCGAAGGATGGGACTTCAATCTTCTGCCCACAGCCACCTAGCAGCCCTGTTTCTCAAATCCACATCCACCTTGGGAAACCAGAGGTGTGGGAAGAGCCTTCCTTCAAATCCTCATCGTCTCTCTTGCTGGTTTCTAGTGACTATGCCTCCCACCTTCATCTCTCCCCCACATACCCCATTTCCATACTGCAGCCAGAGGAATGATTCGAAAATGCAAATATGATGTCACTGCTCTCCTGCTTAAACCATCAGTGGCTCCCCATTGCCCCATGAGAAAACCCAAACTCCTAAGCATGGCAGTCAACTCCCTTTGGATTCTAAGCTCCGCGATATCTCCGGTTCCTAGACCAGTTCACGCCCCGAAGGACCTGCAGACTGAATAAAACCAGCCTTGTGGGCTTCCCTGGTGGCGCAGTGGTTGAGAGTCCGCCTGCCGATGCAGGGGACACGGGTTCGTGCCCTGGTCCGGGAAGATCCCATATGCCGCGGAGCGGCTGGGCCTGTGAGCCGTGACCGCTGAGCCTGCGCGTCTGGAGCCTGTGCTCCGCAACGGGAGAGGCCACAACAGTGAGAGTACCGCAAAAAAAAAAAAAAAAAAAAAAAAAACCAGCCTTGTTCTCTTCCCAGCCTCACCTCCTCCTCTCTATCATTTTATTCTCAGCAACATCAGCTGTTTAGAATTCCTCCCACAAGCCATACTGATTCTCACCCACTCCCCCCTTTTCATAAATGTAGTCTCCCTGCCTGACGTGTCCTTACCCTCCTCTTCAGCTGGCGCTTGCTCACCCCTGAATTCCCAGTCCTCACCTCCTTTCGGAAGCTTCCCTTAATATCCCTCCCCAGGTACCCACCACCATATTGAACTAGAGAGCCCCTCCTTCCACAACACTGAGAGCAGCCCGACAATGTGGGACCACAATCAGCTGGAGAGCAGGGGCCATTCGTGCCTCATCCACTTCTGTTTCCCCAGCACCTGATATACAGTCCCTCTGTGTGCGCCATCTCTGTTCCCACCACTGGCCTCCAGACCCACCCGGTGCCCCTGCAATCCTGCTCCACGGTCCTTAGTTGCTGTTTCAATGCTCTGCTTCTGAAGAAATGGTCACAGAGAAGAGTTTCCTCTCAAATTATTTCTATTTATATTCTCCCCCAAAGGGCGCCCCCCCTGGGTCCTTCTATGTCATAGTTTTCTTTCTCGGAAGAGACAGGAAGTGCTTTCCCCAGAAAGCTAAAACTCTTTAAAATGTCCTGCTGCCTCTCCGCTGACCACAAACGATGCCAGATTGGTGTCACAATTCACCTACCTCACAGTGAAATGCTCATCCCTGGGAGTTCTGTGGTCTCTGGTTCTCCCTCTAAGAGTGTTATTAATTAGCTCTCTAGGAAAGCTGGATGTCAGCTCCAGAGTTCCCTGCACCCCTTTCCCAGGAAACTTAGTGAGAGACTTAACATAAACAGACCCCTGGATGATTTGTCCAGATATTCCTGCCATGCAGACTAAGCCCCCATTGTGACCATCATTATAATATTATAATAACAGTACTTAACACTCCATGCTATTGCATTTTTAGTTCATTCATTCTTTCAATAACTGCTTATCGAATGCTCCCTAAGCAAGGCATTGGCATTGACAATGGAGAGTCAGCAATTAAAACAAACCAACCAAAAAAGCAGGTGTGGACTCATGGGCTGCCTAGCTATTACGAACTTGTTTAAGGTTCTTGGTCTGGAAGCATCTCTTAACTAGCCTCATCCTGACCCCTTCAATCTGTGGGCTAATTCAGATTCTTTGACCTGAACTGCAGCTGTGTAGACAACATTCCTGTTCTTGAACTCTAGTTGCATCCACTCTGGTTAATTTCCCCCTCTCCATCTAGACTGGTCCCTAGCCTTACTTTATCATTGGCAGTGCCATTGCCAGTGAGGGGACCAAATCTCCAAGGAATGACTACACAGATTTACCGTAATTAAGTAATGAGTCGTGCAATTCATTTTTGAATCCCTGTGTTCTCTGCTGGAGGGCAGAGGCCAGTCGGGTCTGTCTTCTCCACCCTCAGAGCCTAGCATTGCACAGTCCAGTCTTCAGTAAAGATGGACTGAATGAATAAATAAGCAAAGGAATGAATCCCTATGTTCTGGGGCCCTCAGCCCCAGCCTGACTCTGACACATCTCATCTCAGTTGGAGTTTATTCCATTTTTATCCTGACAGCAAAAATCCCCAGAACTTTATTCATTGCAGAGCAAGCAACAGTGCTGGTGCAAACAGCAACGGCGCGTGTGTTGGCAATGCCACTGCACATTGATGGACTTCCATAGTAATTCAACATTATTATGTGTCAAATATAATTTATGGTTTAATACAATGCCAGTTTTATAACTGCATTATTGCTATATATTTACATCTGGAAAAAAATAAATCACAGTGAAATTTTCCACTTTGACGGACTTCATCTGGGATTAAGAGCCAAGTCAACCAAGGCTGTGTTTTCTCAAGCTGAAATTGGGGGCAGCTCCAGGCCCGGAGAACAACCAAAACCATTTAATTGCTTTCCGATTATATCCATCGGAAAGACAGGCGGTCTCTCAACCACTGCGCCACCAGGGAAGCCCACTACAAGGTTTTAATCAGGTTTTTCTCTGGGACAATTTGTGTGTGCGTGTGTGATCCATAATCAATTGAATTATCACCTCCTGTCCTTCTTCCCCTTTTCCCTTGTTCTCTTCCTCTCACCAGAGGTGTCTTTGAGAACTAGTTGTCTGATGTCTTGAAATGAGGCAGCCACTCTCAAAAGAGGGGAGAACCAGAAGCTTCTCTGCCAAGGAAGGGCTCCCATGGAAGCCCTGGGCTACAGAGGGTCCCTCAGATTGTATTTCCTAGAACTGTTCGTGTGGGTGGGGGAGCCCTAGACTCCTCCCAGGTCTTGTGCGCATGGCAGTGAGGGCAGCCTCCGGGGTGGGTAACAGCAGCTGGACTTCAACACATCTTTCCCCTCCTACCGCGCCCTCCCGTGTCCAATCCATTATCAAGTGCCCTCCACATAATCTTAAGATTGCTCAAATCCAACCTCATCACTTCAACTTCACGGCTACCTCCCCAGCCAAGCTGCCATTATCCCTCACCTGGATGTCTTTGATGGGCTCTTAATTGCCCTCCCTGTTTCCCTGCTCCCAACTCCAATTAGTTTCTCAAAATAAAATCAGAATAAACTTGAGAATAGATGGGAAGAGAAGGGAAGGAAGAGTGAAGGGGGTAGAGGGGAGGGGAGGGGGTAGAGGGAAGGGAAGAGAAAAAACAACAGGATAGGCAAAAGAATTAAAAGGTAGCTTCTGGGCTTCCCTGGTGGTGCAGTGGTCGAGAGTCCGCCTGCTGATGCAGGGGACATGGGTTCGTGCCCCGGTCCGGGAAGATCCCACGTGCTACGGAGTGGCTGGGCCCATGAGCCATGGCCGCTGAGCCTGCATGTCCGGGGCCTCTGCTCCGCAATGGGAGAGGCCACAACAGTGAGAGACCCGCGTACCAAAAAAAAAAAAAAAAAAAAAAAAAAGGTAGCTTTCTTTCTCTCCATTTAGCCTATTTAACCTAATGCATATTTTCCGTGAAGAGACATGCCATAGTGTTGGGCAGTTTACTTTCCTGCTTGCCTTTCAATAAATCAGGAGTATAACCTAGTGTAACAATTTTAGATATTTTTACTTACTACAAATGTCCAACTTTAGAATTGCTTTGATCGTGCTTTTCAGAATAGAGGTGTTCCCAGGAAGTGATCTGCAGATGAATCCATTTTTCCATTGACTTCCATTATGAAATTGAACAGGAATTCAAATGCGGAGAGGGGTGAAGAAATCTTCAAAAGACTAAGTTGAAAACTTTTATAAAGAATGAGTTTATAATAAGAGACAAACTTGTGGTACAGAGCTTCCTTTACTCCAGGATGGTTCCAAGCTGTACATGGGCTCTTTGCTTTCCTCTGTGACCTAATGTCAGGAGCGGTGGTTGGGTTCCAGGCAACCAGGGCTGGCCTAGTTATTCCAGGGATTCAAGACATGAAAAGAACTAGGTTTCGTAAATAGTGGAAATGTAAGATCTGGATTCCAGGAGGGACAACTCTGGAGAAGATGGAAGCTGGGAATAGATACTAAAGTCACAGCGTCAAGTTCTTGGAGAAAATAAAAGCAAGTAGGGATCCAGCAAGATCTGGTTCTCAAATGCAGCTCATCTGATATTATGAGCTGGTTTAGTGGTCCTTGGGCTGGGCTGCATCACTGAAAAGTTTCCACATTCTATTCTGTGGTCAATCTTCTTCCTTCCATTTAGAAAGAAATGCACCTTGCTAATCAGTTCAGGCTGTTATAACAAAAATACCACCGCAGACTGGGTGACTTAACAGAGATTTATTTCTTCACAAGCTGCCTGAAGCTTCGATGTCTGTAAGAACTCACTTCCTGGTTTGCAGATGGCTATCTTCTTGCTGTGACCTCGCCTGATGGAAAGCAGAGAGCAAGCAAACTCTCAGGTCTCTTCTGATAAGGGCACTAATCCCATTCAGGAGAGCTCCACCCTCATGACCTAATCACCTCCCAAAGGCCCCACCTCCTAATACCACACACTGAGGGTTAGGATTTCCTCATATGAATTCTAAGGGGATACAGACATGCAGTCCATAATATGCACTTAGCCAAATATTGATACATAATAAAAAAAATCTTCTAGCTTCCCTTCAATAATTTCAACTAGCAAAACCCACACCACATCTTTGGGAAGGTATGCAATGGCGTATCCTCCTTACAATTAAGGAGGATAAGACGGCCTTTCTTCTCTATCCCAAATTTCCCAAGCTATGATTTAAACCTGTTTTACTATTTATTATATCCAGAAACTAGATGCGGCTTAACTGTGTCACCTTATTTTGGAACAATATAGAAAATAATCTTCCATTGGGAGAAATGCAGGGTTTGACCATTTTCATAATGTCTTGTTTTCAATGTCACAAATGAATTTTACTTAGAATCCTGGAATTGGGGAGTTAGAAAAGACTTGAGAAATCATCTGATGCAGCATCATACTTTCTCCAACAAGGATCAGAGAGGGAGAAGGGCAGGTTTAGGGACACACAGCTCAGCACACCAGAGAGTCTAATCCAAGTCCCCCTAAGAGCACAGCCCTGATTCTCCTTCTTTGTCTCATCTCTGTGATAGACATAGAATTGCCATAACTAATTGGAAAAGGCATCAGCCTCATTTTATGATGAAAAAGGACAGAAAGGAAACTCACTGCCACTGAACAATTTATGAGGTCATTGTTAGATTCATTACTTGAAGATCAGTGGGTGTAATTAGAGACCCAAATCCAAGCAGATAAAACAGTTTGGCCCTTGTTTAAAATCTTGTCTTCAAATTGAGTAATATCCCCTCCTCTAGACATAGTGCCTTTGAGGGTCATATTTAATGATCATACATCCCAGTGTGAAGTGACCCAGCAAGACAAGAGAGGACTTTATAAATTGCACTCTAACTAATTTTCCCTTCAGTTGGCATTTCCTCACACCTTGCACATTATTTTATAAGCTGTTAGTAATGATTCCTATATTTATTCAATATTCTACACTATCCAAAATTCTTTTCAATATACAACATATGCCTGGGACTTAGCTCTCAATCAATAAATGTTTATTGAAACTATTTGAGTAAAATCTTGATCAATCTTAACAGCAACTCTGAATGGCAGTAAATAGAACAAATGTTAAATTCCCTGTTTTGCATGGAAACACGGACTGAAGAATCCTTGACTCTTCAAACCTTGATTCTCAGATTTTAGTTCTGGCTTCTAGTCTTTTTTCCTCATTTTCTCCTGGGTAGTGTGGTTGAGTTCAGGCTATTGAATTTCAGAAGAAACCATGTGAAACAATACTTTCTCTGAAGAAAGAACTTATTGCCCTTGCATTTAATGTCCTTCTGCATGATACACATATTTGGAAAACTTTTCAAAATAATTTTGAGGGTCAAGCCATCAGTAAGGGAAGTGCCTGACATGATCTCTCCTCAAAACAATCTATAAGCTAGACTGAAAGCAGATTTCTTAGAGATAATGAGAAGACCCTGGGGGCAGTCACAGATTCATAACATTTCAGAACTGGGAGAGAATCGAGGATCTAGAAGGACCTCCAGTCTCCCCAGGCGATCGGTGAGAACCCTGAGGTCCAGAGAAGTTCAATGACTTAGAAAAGTCACACAGTGAGTTAGTATCAGAGTTGCACTAGAATTCAGTGTTGGGACCTTCTTTCTTTAATGCAACATTTCCTCTTTCTCAGATGTATGTCTAGATCAGGGTTTCTCAATCTTGACATTATTGACATTTGAGGCCAGACAATTTCATCTTGAGAGAGGCTGTCCTTTAATTGCAGGATGTTCAGTAGCATCCCTGGCCTCTATCAACTAGAAGCCAGTGGCACTCCTCCCCACCAGCTGTGACAACAAAAAAAGGTCTCCAGACACTATCAAGTGTCTTTTGGTGGGAATAGGGGGAACAAAATTGCTCCTAGTTGGAAACCATTGTGACGGATCTAGATAGAGAACTCCCTAGGTTATGTGCCTTCACTCTGACCACTACCATTTCTTAAGTCCATTCTTCTAAGATGTTCCCAACAGTGGTCCTTCCTTGAGTGATATAATCATTGTTTCAGAGTTGCAAAGTAAAACTTACTGTCAGTTCCTTGGAATATCATAGAAATAATGGAGCTAGGTTACAATGGAGAAACAGCCTGACTAGTCACCTAAATAAGGGCCTGATATTCTTAAGTACAACAGTTCATCCGTGGGGGTACCCAAAGATGCCCAGTACCCCCATGACAGATCCTTAAGGGTTCCATGTAAAAACCAGATGTCAGTGGATTCTTGTATAAGAAATAAGAACTGTATAGCACAGGGGACTCTACTCAATACTCTGTAATGACCTATATGGGAAAAGAATCTAAAAATGAGTGGATATATGTATATGTATAACTGATCACTTTGCTATACACCTGAAACTAGTACAACATTGTAAATCAACTATACTCCAATAAAAATTAATTTAAAAAAAGAAGAAATAGGGCTTCCCTGGTGGTGCAGTAGTTGCGAGTCCGCCTGCCGATGCAGGGGACACGGGTTCGTGCCCCGGTCCGGGAAGATCCCACATGCCGTGGAGTGACTGGGCCCGTGAGCCATGGCCGCTGAGCCTGCACGTCCGGAGCCTGTGCTCCGCAACGGGAGAGGCCACGGCAGTGAGAGGCCCGTGTACCGCAAAAAAAAAAAAGAAGAAATAAGACTTTCCACACCTCATCACTGAATGCTAATTAACAAGTAAAATTAAAAATTAGAAAAGTATTCAATAAACATGGCATCCAGGAGGGACTGATTTTTTTTTGGGGGGGGGGGAGAGGGACTACTTTTTTTAAGTCATCTTAATTGCTTGTGCTACTGAACTATGACAGCTTGATATCACCATCTCCTGTCTAAAGATCTACCAGTTCATGGCCCCAACATTCATTCTTTCATTTACTACAGATGTGTTGAACTCTTATGGGATGCCGTAAAGGAATATGGTAATCAACAAGACATCATGATGTCAATCAACTTCAGTGCATTTCGCCAGCAAAATCTCTCTATTCCTCCCATCTTCCCCACCCGCACTATCTTTATCCTTTACCAGTATCATCTCTCACCTGTAATTGATGCCTCTCTGGTCTCCTCTCCTCTTCCGCTCCAGTCTCTCCCGCAGCCCATGCCAGTCCCTAAATAACCAACACAATGATGTTCCTTCCGTGTGAAGTCTGATCATGGAACACTACTGTTTTAAACTATCCAATGGCTTCCCACTGCCTCTCTAAAGACCAGGCTCCCAAACTTTTGTACACATTGCTCCATCTTCCTCCAACACCCTTCGCTGATCTCCATGACTTACAGACTTCTTGTCTTCGAATCTGATTCAGTATCCTTTGTTCCTCCAGGGGTTTTCCTACCTCCTCAGGCTGGCTTATGTGTCCCTATTCTGCCTTTCTAAACACAGCACCTTGGGCTTATCTCTAGTATAACGTGTATCACACTGACATGTATTCCCCAAACCCAACCCAATGAGTGGCTCTTTCCAAGAAAGCAGATCTACACAGAATCTTTGGTAAAGAGCCATAAAACTTTAAGTTTTATTTCCCTTAAAATAAAACCTGGGGAATATCTTAGAAATGTCCACACGCACCTACTTCTTTATCGGGCCCAAGGTTTCTCTCTTTGTTAGAAGACTCTACTACCAGTGAGGCTCTTTCCAGAAGTTGATGTGGCAGAACCAGTAAGAAGGTTTAGCGCGTATGACCACCACTGCTTTCATCAGGACTTCACTATACCTTTGGTGCAGGTCATCACCTGCAAGCTCAGGGCCCATCCAGGGAAACCAGAGAGCCTAAAACTAGGAAAACAGAAACCAGCTCAAGTTCATGAGTGAGAACAAACACTTAAATCAGAATCTTCTGGGCTCCAATTTAGAGCAGCAGAGTCGAGAGTGTTCCAATTACCTAGTTGGGGAAAACAAGAAGGGGGGTGTGTAGAGTGGAGGAATTAGTCTCCTTATACTTAACTTTGTAGCTCTAGCTTACATATTATTTTAAGTATGTTGTGCTAAATTGCTGCTGGATGCCCAGTACCCTCTGACCTCCCAGAGGGTGGAGCTCACCGTCCATTCCCTGCCCTGGTATCCATCCCAGTGATGTATACACAGTAGGTACCCAGGGCCTGATGTGTATTGAGATTTGGGAATATATTCATTAGGGATGCTGTGTTCACCCATGTCTGGTCAACTGGAATTGGGTCTGGGTTTGCCTGCAGGGACCTCGTATTTATTGTAGTTATTATTTTGTTTCTGTCTGGGAAGCATCAGCCTGGAATTCCTCTTGCGAGTTCTTCTTCACACAGTGATAGTCTCCATAAGGGGTCACACCGTATGGGATTATTCTTCCCAGGAACTCTCTTAAATGATCTGTGCCTCCTAGCCCTCCCCTGAATGCAGTCGTCTGACAGGTAGTAAATAATGAGGGTCCTCACAGGGTGCCCTCCTTGAGAGTCACACCCATTTGGGGACACTGGGAACAGGCTGCTCGGGAGAGGGGAGGAGGAAGGAGGCTACAGAGCACGGCAGTTCTTGAGTCTGGCTTGATTCCACATCTGCCACTTGCTGGCTATAAGCTATGAAACAAATGAACTTCTGAGCCTCGGTTTTCTCATCTGTAATTTGAGGTTAACCATAGTACTGAGCACACAGGAAGTGCCCAAATCGTAGCCTCATTTTCCATTAGAAGAGAGGATGCACACTGGGATTTAATACACTGCGTCTCCTCTTTTAGCATTTTCTGAAATGAAGGATTTTCATGTTTCCCAATTCTGACTTAGAGCATGAAGAGGAGGGAAGGAAAGCACCAGAAAGAAATGGCTAATGAGGCCACATCTCTGTATGGAAGAAGGATTAAAGTCAGCACAACACCCTACCCCTCCAAAATAAGTAGATGAAGATTGTGAATCCTAGCTACTCTATTTACGAATTACGTGGCCTTAGGAAGGATACTGAACCTCTCTTATCTCCAGTTTTTTCACTTTTAAATGGAGAATAAAAATATCTGCCTCACAGGGATGAGAAGAGGATTCAACAAGGGTACAGAATGCAGGCACAGAATAAAGTGTCAAGTAAAGAGTAGAGTCTCAACTAATACTACCCCTCTCTTCTGTGTCATACGGTGCAAGTTACTCAGTTCCCTGAGCCTCAGTTCCTGTAAAAGAGAAGCATATCTACCTGACAAGTATATAGACTGAGAGAGAAAGAGAGATGATAGATAGATAGATAGATAGAAGATAGATGAGAGATAGATAGATGTTACATAGATGAGAGATGATAGATACATAGATGATAGATAGATAGGAGATAGATGAGAGATAGATGATACATGGATGAGAGATTAGATAGATAGATAGATAGATGAAGATGACAGAAGATAGACGATGATAGATAGATAGAAGATAGATGAGAGATAGATAGATGTTACATAGATGAGAGATGATAGATACATAGATGATAGATAGGAGATAGATGAGAGGTAGATGATACATGGATAAGAGATTAGATAGATAGATAGATGAAGATGACAGATAGAAGATAGACGATAGATAGATAGAAGATAGATGAGAGGTAGATAGATGTTACATAGATGAGAGATGATAGATACATAGATGATAGATAGATAGGAGATAGATAGGAGATAGATGATACATGGATGAGAGACGATATATAGATAGATAGATGAAGATGACAGATAGATGATAGACGATGATAGATAGATAGATTATCTGTATCTGCATAACAAAGTATCCCAAAACTTAGTGGCTTTAAACAATACTCATTTGTTTTCTTCATCCCTGTCGGTCAGGAATCTGAGTGCAGCTCAGCTGGACACCTCTGCCCCGAGACCCCTCACAAGGCTTTGATCAATGTCTTGGTCTAAGCTGCAATCTCATCTTGAGGGAGGATTCACTTCCAAACTCTCTAACAGGGTTGTTGCCAGGACTCAGTCCCTGGACTGTTGGACTGAGGCCCTCAGCTCCTCCTTGGTTGTCAGCCAGAGCTCACCCCCAGTTCCTAGCCACATGGCCTCCCAGGGCAGCTCACATCCTGGCAGGTGGACACGTGAGCCTATAAAGTGTGCTTAAGACAGAAGCCACCATCTCTGTGCAACCTGTTGTCAGAAGTAACATCCCATCATTTCTGCCCCGTTCTACTGGCTAGAAGCGAGTCCCTAGGTCAAGTCCACACTTGAGGAGAAGAGATTACCCAGGGGCTTGAATACCGGGAGGTGGAAATCACTGGGGGCAACTTAAAATCTGCTGACCACAATACCAGGGACTATGAAAAAGCTTTCATGACTCTATCAAATTCATTGGACTAACATGTTAACAGGCAGCGCTCATTCTTTTATATTTTCCCATTTCAATTGCATATTTGATTTTTTTTCCCCACCCATGCTTGTTTCCTGTGACTTTGGGGTGGGGTAGGTGAGATGGGATTGAGAGAGTGAGCACAGCAGGAAATGAAGGAGGGCAGTGGGTTTTGGGTGATTAACAAGGCAAAGGTAAGCCCTGGGTTACCTTATGGTGCTGAGGTATTATAAGCTGTACTTAGGATGCCTCAGCATCTCCCACTGCGTATTTCCTGCAAGCCTAGCTGCAAGATGGAGTCACCCCTTTGGAAAATTAAATTTCATAGAAAGTTGGTCATGGTTCCACTTCCCTCTCCCCATGGAAGCGAAAGATGGAAAGATCTCTGACTTGTCACAACTGTTGAATCATTTTCAGACAAGATTTTGGAGGAGCCTGAGTTCTTTCTCTAGAGAGGTTCCCAAATGCGAAGGCTTAAAAGCAGCCCAAACGCGGTGAAAAGCTTGTAAGAGCAAAGTGATAAGATATCCATGTGATTCAGATAAAGCAGAAATAAAGACACAGGCAAAGAGACACAAGCAAACAGGTAGAAATGAGGTGCTTCCCAGAAATCAGGGTTGGGGTGGGGGGATAATTTGCAGAGGGAACTCTTTCCTGGTGAAGAGGATTTAGTGCCTGAGCCTGCCATGAGCCCTCTTCGATGGATTCTTCCATCCCTTTATTGAAATGCTCATAAAATAAAGGTTAGTCCCATCCTAAGGATATGTTCCACCTTTTCCGAACTGTACTATTAAGTTGTATTAGCTCCTTGGGGTTAGACCACCACAACACAGAGAATGTGTGCTTATGTGGTTCACCTGGAGTTATGCTCATTTAAAAACCTAGGATACCATGGAGAAATTTCCCCAGGGCTAAGATAAGTTTAACGAATCTAAATCTTGGCAATGAACTCATCTACAAAGTTTCCGAAATAATTAGCCCTGGGGAGGGCATCCGTTTGTTCATTCGACACGTTGAGTCCAATCCCCACCCTCATCTCAGTAATTTGTATGCTTAAGAATTGAAAGACAGAATGAAAAATGTGTATTCACTTTCGCAGTTTTGTCTGATTGAAAGGTTAAGTCTCCATAGGCACTCGGAGGTGTTTGTGTAACCATTTTGCCCAATGAACAGGGTTGAAGAGCTTTATCTCTCAGCTTTGTGTGTAGCCAGTGTTCTTATCAGCCCAACATCACTTCCCCCTTTTGGTAACAGCGCCTGCCTCTTCTTTCAGGGGCCACACTTTGGATACTCCACGTTGTCCCGGGGAACCATTAATCGTGGTATCCTTCACTGTCCTTCCTTCCGCTAGACAGTGATCATGTGACAGAGGCTGACCAATCAGAGGACTTCTTCCTGCAGATAGTTTAGATCCAGAAAGGACATAACTCAGGCTAATTAGAGTTTTCTTTAAAAAATTTTTTTAATTATAGTTGATTTACAATATTGTGTTAGTTTCAGGTGTACAAAAAAGTGATTTGGAGATATATATATATATTCTTTTTTCTGATTCTTTTCCAGTATAGTTTATTGCAAGATATTGAATACAGTTTCCTGTGCTGTACAGTAAATACTTGTTGTTTATCTGTTTTATATATGGTAGTGTGCATCTGTTAATCACATACTCCCAACTTATCCCTCCCCCCAACCCTTCCCCTTTGGTAACCATCAGTTGGTTTTGTATGTCTGTGAGTCTATATTTCAGTTTTGTAAATAAGTTCATTAGTACTATTTTTTCAATTCCACATATAAGTGATATCATATATTTGTCTTTGTCTGACTTACTTCACTTAGTATGATCATCTCTAGGTCCATAAGCTTTGATATATGGATACTGTGTTGGAAACGTTCTCCTTTCCTTTTGGTTCTTGAGCCATGAGTATGTAAGATTATAAGCCGCCAGTGGCCCTTTTTATCACCACATGAGGAGAGGCTGCCTCAGGATACAGCCGCAGAGCACAGAAATGAGAAAAACAGAGACCCAGGAATATTGCTCACACCCCTGTATCTAGCCCCAGACTTCCCAGTTAGTGGTCAAGTTCTCTTGGTTTCTTAAGCTACCTTGTCGTCGATTTCTGTCACTGGCAATCGAAAGCATCCTGCCCAGGACTATGATAAATATTGGAGCCGTTATTAAGTGCTAAGCACTTGGTATACCAAGACAAAGGCCCCCATAGAACTCTCAGTCGAGAATTTGTGGCTAGTGGTTTCAGACACGAACATTGGAGTTAAAAAGACCTGAATCTGAATTCCAGATTCACCATTTCCTACTTGTGTGTCTGTGGTAGGCAGAATTCTAAGACGGCCTGAAGATTTACCCCATACTCACGGGGTCCATGATCTGGATTATTCCCTCCTCTTGAGTGTGGACAGGACCTGCGAATATAACGGGGTGTCATTCCCACGATTAGGTTACATTATATGGCAAAGGTGAAGGGGTTTTTCAAGATATAATTAAGATCAAAACTCAGTTGGTTTTGAGTTCATCAAAAGGGATATTATTGTGATGAGCCTGACCTAAGCAGGTGGAAGTCGTTCAAAGAAGGACTGAGTCCTTTCTGGAGAGAGAGGTGCTCTCTTGCTGACCTGGAAAAATCAAAGAGCCATGTTACGAACTGCTTACAGGGAAGGGCTTCCTCTGAGAGCTGAGGGCTTCAGTCCTACAACTGCAATGAACTAGGTTCCCCCAATCTCTTGGGAGAGCTTGGAAGAGGACCCTGATCACAGATGAAAATGCAGCCTGGAGGACTTCCCTGGTGGCGCAGTGGTTAAGAATCCACCTGCCAATGCAGGGGACATGGGTTCGATCCCTGGTCCGGGAAGATCGCACACGCTGCGGAGCATCTAAGCCCGTGTGCCACAACCACTGAACCTGCCCTCCACAACTACTGAAGCCTGTGGGCCTAGTGCCTGTGCTCTGCAACAACGGAAGCCACCGCAATGAGAAGCCCGCGCACCGCAACGAAGAGTAGCCCCCACTCGCAGAAAGTAGAGAAAGCCCATGCACAGCAATGAAGACCCAACGCAGCCAAAAATAAATAAATAAAATAAAATAAATTTTTAAAAAAATGCAGCCCTGAGTGACACCTTGATCACAGACTTCTAAAACCCTGAGCAGAGGACCCATGCCTAGACTCCTAACCCACAGAAACTGTGAGATCACAAGTGGATGTTGTTTTAAGCCACTAAATTTATGGTAATGTGTTTTGCAGCAATAGAAAATGAAGTCCCTGATTAAAATTAAGCTTTCTGAGCCTGAATTTCCCGGTGTAGTAAATGGTGAGAGAACCACCTACTTTTATGGGTTGTTGTGAAGATTCATTGGTAACGCCTGTGTGATAAATGCCTGACCTGTAGCTTAACACCTATTCATTGCTAGTTGAACTCTTCACGTGTTGCGTGTGCACACACATGCCTGTGTGCCCATGTGGGGTAACAGATATTTGTTACATCCACCAACCAAACACCCAAGCGTCAAAGAAGGGACTCTGCATCTCATCTTGTCCAACTTCTTTCTTTTATAACAAGGGAAAACAAGGTCCAGAAAGGAAAGTGACTTGCCCCAGGCCACAGAACTTGTTCGTAGCCGCAGTAAGGACATCCAACTCCCTGCCCCCGATTCTACCTCAGTCTCCTCCCTCCAGACAAGAGGGTCCTTCTTGCCAGACTTGTTATGGACATCCATACAAGGATAAATTGTTGAAGGTGCCAATGCGTTTGGTCTCTTGTATTCCTTATCTGCTACTATGTAACAAGTTTTCCCAAAACTTAGAACTGAAGACAACAAACATTGATTATCTCATAGTTTCTGAGGGCCAGGAATCTGGATGAAGCTTATCTGGCTGCCTCTGGCTGGAAATCTCTCATGTGGTTACTCTTAAGCTGCTGACTGGAACTACTGCCATCTGAAAACTTGACTGAGGCTGGGGTCCAGGTCCAAGCTCCCTCACCCGCCTGTGGGCTATAGGCTCCCGTTTCTCTCTCCATAGAGCCACTCACGAGCCAGAAGTCAGTTCTTCCCCAAGTGATTGATCCAAGAGAAAGAGCATGACCAAAATAGAAGCTGTGATATCTTCTATAACCTAATCCCAGAAGTAACAGATCATCACCTCTGCCAAATGCAGTTGGTCAGAGATCAATCCCAGTATAGTGTGAGAGGACGCACCACAAGTGTGTAAATAGCAGGAGGTGTGATCCTTGGGGGCCGTCTCAAAGGCTGGCTTCGCATCTCTCCTTATTGCCTAAATAGTCGCAGTGCTGACAGTGTGAAATTCAGGCTTGCCTACAAGAAGCTAGGATGACTTTGTCCCAGCCCTTGTGCTTAATAGAAATAGGAAGACCGTGACTGTAGTATCCCTGCCAAATAGCAAATGAAAATGGCATTCGAACACTGCAATTAGTACTCCTTTCAGCGAGAAGGTCTGTTCTGCTTAATGATCTACATATCAGCGCATTCCAAGCAGAGATATTAAATGCCTTAGAATATGCAGACACTCTGCAGCACGGTAGCATCTTCGAAAGACATCAGCAAAATGATCATTACTTGAATTGGCTGTAAGCAAAGCTTTAGAAGGTCTAGGTGGCCTTGAAATGCAGAGCCTCACGGTGGCAAGAGGGAAGGGCTATGTTCTCTACAAGTCTAGTCCCTTATAATGAACAAGCTCGGCCCTATCTGACTCCAGCCCAGCTCTCCAGCCTCAGCACCCACCCTTCCCCATCGGAACCCTGTGCCCAGCACAACAGAAACACTGTTTCCCAAGACCAGAAGCAGCACCAGGGATGTGCATTCACAGTGAGTGGGCAGCCTTGCCTCATTGCAGTGACCTCAGACATAGACACTTTAATCCCAGATTTCAAGAGTGAGATTGGCAAAAAGGAGAAGTGAGAGTTTGTGTTATAACAAAATTGAACACATACTGCAGGAGCCTTCATCTTGGAGTTATTACTGTCCCCTGTCTGTTCTCCAAACTGTGGCCAGATAAATTGTTCTGAAACCTAATTCTACTCGTGCCATTCTCCCACTTTAAAACACTTTGGAGACTTCCCATTGCTTCTAAGGGGAAGGTATAAAATATTTAGCTAGAAGCTCCAAACTCTGGATCTGACACTTCTCTTCCTCCTTCTCGGGGCAACAGTTGTACTGAGTCTCTTGAAAAGCCGAATTCCTTCCCCCTCAGAACCTCCCTTATTCCTCCTCCTACATCATGGCCCGTCCCCTGCTTGCCCTCCTTTTCGCCAGCACTTCTCTAAACCCCCATGTCTCCTGTTACTCACTTTCAACCCGGCTTGCTCTTCTCCTTCAGAGCACCTGCACCAATAATGATTAGACGTTTCACTGTATGATTATTGATCATCTGCTCCCCACTATCTAATGGTAGGCTCCAGGAGGGCAGGGACTGTCTTGCCCCACTGCTGTATCCCCAATGCCTAAGGTGGTGTCTGGGGATGCTGGTGCACGTGGAGATGCTCAATAAATATTTGTTGAATGAATAAAGATGGATAAAGATGGGATGGTCACAAACTATGGCCCATGAACCAAACCCAGTCTACCGCCTGGAGTCTGATTGCAACACAGCCATACCCACTTCTGGTAGCCCAGTTGTCTGTGGCTACTTTCGTGCTACGATGGCAAAGTTGAGAAATTGCCACACAGACCATCTGGCTGATAAAGCCTCAAATATTTAGCCCTTTGCAGAAGGAGTCTGCTGGCCTCTGGACTAGATTTCAGTGCTTCTCAATGGATAACCTGAAAACAAGAAAGTCTTATGAACAATAAATGCATTTTCTTCCCATCCTATGACCAGCAGGATGATGTGGATGGGAAAGGAGGCTGTGTTTTGGAAACTTCAGGAACTTGGCACCATTGACCAAGCTGCAGTGAGCATTGAATATAATGACCCAATACACTAGTTGAGGCGTAAGTGCCTAGGTATGCAAACATGTGATGACTAGCAGTGACAGCATTCAAGGTCAAAGTCAGAGGCTAGCCTCTGGCCACATCACAGGTGCCGTAGATGAGGCCAGGCCTTGGCTTCTTGGCATTCTTGGCCTTAATCGGCTGTAATGGATCTGTCACCTTCCAAGGCCAGGTGGCCCCACGGTGTGCTGTGATTGATCGTCTGTGTCATCTCAGGGTTCTTCAGAAACATTCAGAAACATCAGCTCATTTGTCTTGCCCTAAATGGACAAGGGCTCATTGACAACCAGGAATGAATTCATCAACGTTCAGAGCAAAGTGTCAACCCAACGGGGCCCGATAGACCGAGAGGCAGCCAGATTGGAGAGCTCAGCAAAGAAGCTGGGGTCTGTGAGTGACACTGAGTGTCCAGCCTGGGCTAGAAAGAGCTGGCCGGGCACTGCAATGCACACAGGCAAACAGAACTCAGAACATCAAAGACAGAGAAAGCTGGGCTGGTGAACACTTGGTCTCTGTACTTAGGGCCAAGCCTCTAACACTAAGGTCTATGGATCTCCAGCATTGGGTTCAGAGAGCTTATAAAAAACTTAGACTTCTGGGGCCAGCTCATATGCCCTGAACCAGAATCTCTTGGGGGAACCTGGAAATCTGTATTTTTAACAAAGACCCCAGGTGATTCTGTTGCCCCTGAGACTTCGAAATCTACTCAACCACGTCCACACTATTTTTCTCTGCTTCAGTTTCTACTACCTAGACCCACAGGTCATAGTTGAGGGGGAGAAAGATGTAGGTAAACACTTCTTTTCAGAACAAGGGGGGAAATGTTGGGATCAATGTCACACTAGAGAAGACAGGTTCTCCTGTGGACTCCCCTTGAAAGACCATGGTGTGTTTGAATGAGCTGGTCTGGCTGTGTGCTGGGTCCACTCAAAAGCATTCCCTTACTTCATTATGGCACCAGACTTGAGTCAGTGAAGTCTTTACTGAGAGAAAATTGAGGCTCAGGTTAGGGAAGCAGCATGACCAAGGTTAAAGAGCTGCAAAGTGGCAGAACTGGAATTGGAAAGCAGGGCTGCTGGTGGCAAATCAAGGATTCTTCCCATTGCCCCACAGCTGTCTTCCTGTGAAGAAAGTATTTACCCCTTCTGTCCTGCCTTCTTTTCTCCCTTTCTTCCCCCCGCCCCCCGCCCCGCTCCTCTCCCTCCTTTTTTCCTTCCTTCAAAATGATGGGTCAATAGAGTGTCTTCGGTCAGGTCACTCAGAAGCAGACTCTAAACCAAAGATTCAAGTGCACATGATTCATTAAGGAAAGGGTCCGATAAGGGAGTGGAGACATTACAACAGGGAAGGGGAAAAAGCTTTCAAGGAGCAGTTGTGGGTGAAGTTCCAAATTCAGCCCTAACCCATATCCCTCTCTGGACCAAAAATCATCCCCAAGCCTCGAGGCAAAGGCACCAGACTTCGTATTTTCTCACTAGTCACTGGCAGCGGCCATTGAGGTGAGGGGTGAAACTCCCAGACATTTCCGGCTTTCAGATTGGAATCTTGGGAAACTCTAGCATCCAAGGGCATTGCTCCCAAAGTCAAAAACTTTGGAGATATTCCACAATTCCCAGTCTGATGCTCTTGTTGGTGTCCAGGGTCCCCAGAAGGTTGACATATATCCTAGGACTTATGATTGTAATAAAATAGAGAAAAATGTATGTACCAACAAGGGCGTCTTTTATTACCCCACATCCTTTCTCTTCTCATTGCCAAGGATATGATGCTTTTGCCTTAAAGCAGAAAGGTTTGAATGCTGATCCATTTGCATGCAAATTTTCCTTTTGTTCCTTCCTCTATCTAGCTGTAGCTCAATTTTTTAAGGACTTCCCTGCTGATTCCCCATAACCTTCTTGCTTCTAGTCTCTTACGGCCTTGATGGGGACCTGAATTTCCCTCTGGTTTGGAAAAAAATTATTCAACTTGGGTTGTCAAAGACAAAATGTTCCAGACAATTAAGGAGACAATTTCATTCAGGCTGTTGCAATAGGGAGAATGTTCATTAATGAGAATGTCTCCTTGGAAAGGAAGGGGGTCTCAGGTCTCAGAGGCAAAGAAGTAATTCACAAGTCTTACAGAATCATGAGAGGATGGGGAACAGTCATATCTGAGTCACTGAGGGAAGTCGGGGTGCGGCTTATCTTGGGATATGCAACAGCAAAGTAGTCCTTTGTGGTTATTCATTTCCCTGGGAAACTAAAGGCTGAGAGTATTTCTTAAGCATCACTGTTTTCTAGGGAGTACAGGGCTCACAGAAAGTTCAACACTGTCGGAATCTTCATAAATATGACACAGGAATTAGCCCCAGAACATTGAAAATGATTACCAAAAAACCTTGAGGGAATTTTGCCATGGATACTCAGTTAAGAAAATATTAACATCTAAACATCCAAAGCACTGCTGTTCATCGAAATGAACGGATTCCTGAGCCTAACCTCTGTGCTTGGGAGCTGGAATCATCGCTTGACTTTTTTCCCTGGAGACTCTTGTCTTTGTAAGGATGACCTCCCCAAAGTTTCAATGACTTTGGGTTTGGCTTTTTTTTTTTATTGGTCTGCCTGGGAGCTAGAGAAGGTCATGGCTAAAGGGAAAGAAGCCCAGGGCAGCAAGAGGGAGGCCATGTGTGGAAGGCCAAGAGTGGACATTATGCAAAGCAACCCCTGAAGTTAGGCTGCCACGAGCAGAGACCTTGACCTCTTATTTACGGCAGGTCAGTAACCTTTTATAACTATTCAGCAATCTAGACAAGGAAGGCAGTGTCTGAGCTTTTGCTAGAGTAAAATCTGAGGAAAGAAACTACACCTAAATCTAACTCGGCGTAACAGGTATAAGCCACCCCTCTACTCACCGGAAGGTAGGAGCAGTCAACATGCATCCCAGGCTGGCCTTCATCTTCCTCTTGTTTGTCCCTCCATCTAATCGCAGGCTTTTTCTTGCCCCTTCAGCACAACAAACAGCGCCATTATCACAGCTGCATATATTTGCATTGTATTCTGGAGTTTCCCCAGCATTTCAACACACTTGATCCTCACAGCAAGGGGAAGAGTGTCTATTCCAGTATACTTGACTTTAACAAAGAAGCCAGGTATGGGAAGCGACCTGCCCAGTGTCTCACAGCTGGAAAGTAGCACAGCTTGAGAAACCCAGGTCTCCTGGGTGACGTTCCTGACATCCTTTCTTACTGTTGCCATGTTTCTCGCTTGAGTTATTTGCATGAATAAGCGGGGCTTGGAGACAGAAACAATCTCCTCCCTGATCGTGGACCTCAGCTGCCCCACGAGGAGTGTATTCTATGCCCCCCCCCGCCCAATTACTTCACCTCTGGGGACAGAGAAGGCTCCGTTGGGTTTTTCTAGCCTTGCCCTTAATCTGCAAAGGATGCTGCCCGTAGAGAAATCTTTCCATTTTCCCCAAAGGTAAAAGAGAAAGAAAAACCACTTTAATTCTGTTTTCATTTAAATAGCCATGAGAATTGGGAACTCAAGATAACCAATCAGGGCTTCCATGGTGGCACAGCGATTAAGAATCCACCTGTCAATGCAGGGGACATGGTTTTGAGCCCTGGTTTTGGAAGATCCAACATGCTGTGGAGCAACTAAGCCCATGCACCACAACTACTGAGACTGCGCTCTAGAGCCCACGAGCCACAACTACTGAGCCTGCGCACCTAGAGCTCATGCTCCGCAACAAGAGAAGCCACCGCAATGAGAAGCCCGCGCACTGCAACGAAGACCTAATGCAGCCAAAAATAAATAAATTAAATAAAATAAATATATATATTAAAAAAAAGATAACCAATCAGTTATTGCTAGTGGAATTTTCCTGGTAAGGAGAAAGCACTTAGACCCAAAATGTATACATTTCTTCCAAAATGTCATTCAACATTTATCTCTTTCCCAGATAGTGACAAACACTCCATGTTCCTGTCAAAATGCCAGCTGTCAGCACCAGCCTTAATAATAAAAGCCTGATCCAAAATCCAACAGAGAAATTGCAACTTTGCCCGTTTATCATCCCATTTTATCTTAGGGTCCCAGGCTTCCTTTTTAAAAAATGTCTGTACTGTTTTCTCTTAATTAAAATAAAAATCATCAGTTTGTCCTTTCAGCTGAATTCTGTTCATGAGAACCTTTCACTAATACACATTTTTTTTTTCTTTTCTAAAATATGATTGTTGGGATGTTTCAAAAATGATTTGATAAAAAGAATACAACACACATCACTTGTGATTCCAATTTGGCTAAAGCTGTTAGCAACTGTGTGGCACTAAATAATAAACAGTATATATAATAGAGAATTGCAATTATTTAGTTTTTACTTGAGATAGAGGATCCATTTTTCCCTGATTTTTCTTTCACCTCCTTCACCACCCCACAACTTCCACCGGCAGGGGCGCCGGTGAAGCGGCAGGGGAAACTTATAGCCCAAAATATACTCAGGTTATGCTCTGAGCAGTTACCAATATTAGCAAGATAAAGATTTATCCATCTTGTATTGGCATCTCTCTGAAGAAACTCTGAGGATCCCAGCAGTGAGACTCACTGGCCTGAATCCAAGGTGGGTTATCGGCATAAAGGGAAGACCCTGGAGAGGTGGGGGTACAAAAGACAGAAGATGAGAGGTTACGGGGAAAGGGACTTCCGTAGAGGGTTTCTTGGGGGATTCCTATGTAAGATGCACTGTCGTAAGTGCTTTATACAAATTATCCCATTTTAACCTCACAAAAACACCACGAAGTGGGTATTACCTCCTTTCTTACAGATGGGAAATCTGAGGCTGATTGAGAGTAAGTGACTTGCCAAAGTCACCCAGTTATAAGTGACAGGGCCAGGAACCCAACCTGGATAATCAGCCTTCAGAGCACAGACTCTGAAGACTCCAGAATGCTCTGGAACATTCTGTGCCATATTGCATTCTCACTCCAAGACTTTTGCTCTCCCTGCCATCCTGGGGCAGCCCTCCTAGTCCCGTGGGGTTCTGGAAATCTACATTTTTCTGGAGAGAGGACTGAGCTCTGGTAGGGGGTATCCCAGCCTTCCTCCTTCCCCCATCAGAAGCCAGTGGACAACTGTCTCTGGGAATGTCCAGACAAGGGTTCTTCCTGTGGTTCTTCCTGGTCACAGGGGCCTGCTGTCCTGTTTCTTGGCAATTCTGCATCTTTGTGGCATCCAAGTGTTAATTACTTAACACCAGAAATCCTGCAACTGTTTTCATGGCACCTTCTTGGCCTCTTCCCAAGACCCCACAGCAATCTCAGTCTATGGAAATCACCCACCTGGGTCAGTCTGTGGTTCCTCTGGCCCAGTCTCAAACTCACTCTTCAGCCTCAGTTCCTACCAAACACGATCCTACCTAGTGTCAAAACATGCCTCTCATGCTTGTGATGCCCGGGCCAGGAACCACATTCTGCAGTTCAGAAGCACTGTCTCATTCCATGCCCCAACCACACCTGGATGTGAGAACTATCATTATCTCCCTTTATAGATGGGGAAGCAGACCAGAGGGTAAATGACAGAGCCAGAATCTGACTCCAGGGGTGTCCGACGGCCGAGTCCATGCTCTTACCGTGCAAAATGGTCACAGGGGTGTTAGTAACAATAACAGGAACAAAATAACCTTTTGGTACTCCTTTGGAAAAGAGAAAAAATACTTCACAAAGTAAATTCAACTCCCTGCAAGCAGGTGAGCTCCAAGAGGACAGGGAGGGGACTTGTCTCAGATGCCTAGAACAGGATTCAACACATGGTAGATGCTCAATAAAAACCATAAAGAATGAATGAATGAATGGTTTGTAGACTCACTAGATTCATTTATTCTTTCAGCAAACATATCCTATGTGTCAGGCCCCGGGAAAGGAGCTGTAGTTACAAAGATGATCCCACAAAGAGTTCAGGGTCCAATGAAGGAGACCTGCATATCCAATACAGGTTTCTAAGCTAGAAGGAATCCCAGAGAGGCATCCATATTAAATATGTATCACCACGCCGGACAACTTGCATTCACAATAGGACAGGTCTCTAGTTCAAGCTTTGACTAGCAAAGGTTGTAATTCCCCTGAGGAAGTTTACCCTTCCTTTCATCGTGGACGGAGGGCCAAAGAGTGACTCCAGGAATACGGAATGTGTAGGGTCCCTCATCCCGGGCTGTTGTACCAGGTTCATCTGTACGGTGAATGGCTGTACACATCAGATTTAATGAATCTGGTAGATTGCTGTTTACAGACAGCCAAGAATTATTCAATGGCTGCAGCAGACAGCAGCTGATAAACAGCCCTGGCTCCCCAGACTGAGATAGTACGGCAGGACTTCGCCACCTTACAAATTACCTAAGAATGGGCAAATTAGCATAGATGAGGAATAGATACACACAGACCCTGGATCTTTCTTTTTGTTTAAGTACCAGCTCAGAAAGAATAGGCAACAGGCCATGCACTCTTGGAATATGAAGAAAGATGGCTGGGGGAGGGAAACTTCAGTTTATAAATTACAGGAGTGAGGAGATGCTACCTGGTGGGGGGGCCAGGGTGGGGGTGGGTGCAGGGAAGGGGGACGTACTCGATGGTGTGGTGGGTCCTGGCATAGCCCTTCTGATTAGCCTCGGATTCAGACCTCCTTTTATTCAGCTGTCCATTCACTCACCTGTTCAACGCACACTTTTATTTTCTGAGCACCTCCCAGGTCCCACGCACTGTTCTCTCCGCCTGGGATGCAGCAGTAAATGCCCTTCGGGATTTATTTTCTGTTGAGGGAGACAGATAATAAAAGGAAAAATAAGCATACAGCAATAGCAACACCAGCAGGAAGGGACCTGCACCAGTAGGTGATTAAATAGGATGATGTGATGGAAGACACAGGAGAGCGGGGCAGCATTCTGGTCAGGGGGTTCAGGGCAGGCTCTCTGAGGGGTGACTTCTGAGCCTAGAGGCCCAGACCTGCACTGTCTGGCCACATGCGGCCACTGAGCGCTTGACCTATGGCCAGTCCTAATTGAGGTGGCCGTCAGTGTGGAATCCACACCGGATCTTGAAGACCGAGTACGAAGGAAAGAATGTAAAATATCTCATTAATAATTTTTGATACTGATCAGATATTGAGACGATACTATTTTGGATAACTGGGGTGAAATAAAAGATAGGTCTAAAATGAATTTCCTGTTTCTTTTTCTTAACGTGGCGACTACAAAATGTAAAAATTGCCTCCATGGCACACATTCGTGAGACACATTCTATTTCCAAGGGGCGGTGCAGCTCCAGACAGAGAGAAAAACAAGCACAAAGGGTGAGGGCAACAGAAGGAGCCCTTGTCCTGGGTCCGCCGCTTTTTGGCTGTGTGGACTTGGGAGGTTCGGAGCATCCTTTGCGGCGAAAAGGATGTTAATTTCCCCGAGGGGGCGTTGAAAGAAATGCATGAGACGGTGTATTTACATTAAGTAGTCTGTCTCACCTGCCATGTACTAATGAAATACAGTGGGTGTCCTGGTGGTCTTTGCGGTCATGGATGCCTTCCTCCCTCTTCCTCCCTTCTGGAGAGTCAGAGCGTGTCTTCCATAATCTATTGATCCCTCTGGGCTGTCAGCCCCTCACCTCTCAGCCCACGGGAGTGTGTGCACCCCCTCCATCCTCCGCAGCACCCAGCCCAGGCTCCTGCCAGGAACAGACCTGTGCTAACCTGCTAACCGCAGGCCTTGCCTCTGACATCAGCGCCCTTTTTCCTTTCTAGGCATGAGCTCACTGAAAAAGACAAAAGCGAATTTTCCTCGTAGAAGCTTGGGAGATTCTACTTTGTATTGATGTCTGGCTGGGAACAGAATGAGTTTGTCCAACCTCGCTTGAAATGGGCCGTTCTGAACCTGCTGATGGGAGGAAGAAAAGGACATTTTGATGGAGACTTCTAATCTCTCTCCACAGGGGCAGAGACGGGGGTGGGGCCATCAGCCTTCCGTAGACCCTTTTGGACTCAGAATCAACTCTACTAGTTCTCCCCTACGTTTCTTGCTTGAGAGCTTTTTGGTGTTGGCGGTAGTTGGCAAAATGAGGGTAGTAATAACAACTGATGCACTCGTTGTGAGTTTGGAATGAGAAAATTGAAGGAGTTTAATGAACAATAGGTCCTTAACGCGTTGTATTTTTATTTGATTTTATCATCGTCCTCTTCATTTGCTCTGGCTTGGGAGGAAGGGATGCCCATCTCCAACAGCTCTGACACTGTCCCGAGAGAATCAATGGAATTCTTCTCTGGTACATCCAGGGCTCTTGGGGCTGAAGACAACTCGAAGGGCTCCGCCCCAAGCTCCTCTCCTCACTTGGAAAATATCAGTGACCACCAGTCTCTCAAGGCCTTCTCTAGGGAGAACACACCACCCTGTGCTTTATAGACATTATCTATGTACTTCTCCATTTGACAGAAGGGGCACTGAATCTCAGAGATCATGAGACTTGACAAGCTCCCGTGAACAGTGATCTGGCAGAAACAGGACTCCAACGCCAGCATCCTAAACATTCCACCCCTACCTCCCAGGATTGTCCCAGGATGGCAGGTCGTCCTCTGCTTAAAACCTCCAGTAAAGGCAACCTCACCACCTCATGAGACGCGTATTAATTAGCATTTACTGAGTATGACGGGATGCCGCGCTCTCTTCCAAGGGCTCTGCACGTTAAATCAATCCTGACTCCACTCGTGCGAGGCAGGTACTATTATTATCCTACTTCCCAGATGAGCTATCAGATGCTTGGTCCACCAAAGTGTCCACAAGCTGATAAATGACAGAGAAGAACCCAGTATAACCGATGCCAAAGCCCAGACTCAGAGCCACTGCACCCCCTACCTCTTTTGGTCCAGGGGGTACACTTGTCCTTGTACCCAGTGGCCAGGGTGATTGAGCATCTCCATAAGTCTCCATCAGTAGAGGCCACTCCAGTGCCTGAAGTGGGCACTCTTCCTGTGACTGTCACCCTGAAGATGCCTCTGGCCCTCTGTAGATAAGAAACCCCAGCCTAGAACAAAAGCTGTGTGCGAACGATCCATCAGCATCCCTTAAGGAGACCACGCTGCTCCCTTCATGATCACCTCCTACCGTACTTGATAAGCTGTGACGTATGGCGTTCGTTTACTTCTGCGTCTCCGCAGAAATATGGTGGGCTCCATCAATTTCCCTGTTTGTTCTCTGACCCACTGTTCCTGGGTTAAGCAGCCTTCTTTGTCTACATTTGTCAGTTGATACAAGCTTCTCCCTGCCATCGGCACCACTATTGATGAACGTAGTCAGAATATGGAGCCTTGAATAATGTATAAAGGACTCAACATGCGAAGTCTCCCTCGGAAGGGGAACAGTAGGTGGGGGTGGGGAGAGGGAGTGTTATATGTTTTCTCTGTTGGAGCGCCTTAATTTACAAAGCATATTTGTCAAGTCTTTTGCTAAGAGTAATGCCGGCGAGCAGCCTGCCATCATTCTTGTTAATGGGACTGTCTGTGTGTTACAGTAAACAGCTATAACTCTTCTGTTGGAGCCATTGTGCGGCAGGGGGAGTTTTTTCAGCATCCAATTAAGGGTGTCTCCAATTTTCCAGCCAGGATCATGAGAGCTGTGACTCAGCATCAGGCAACCCCGGCACTGTAGAGACTTCTCCGAGCTGAGCTGCCCTTCCTCCACTCGGACAAGGGGTCTGGAGCCTGACTCTCGTCCTGGGCATTCTCTGCTGCTCTTTAAAGGCCACCACATCCCCGCAGCTAAGTGTTCAGAGATGTTAGTCTTGTGTTCAAGGCTTTTCTCAGGCTCTCATAGAGGTGGGAGAATGTATGTGCTCAACTACTGGTCCACATGCATTGCAATCTCAGCACAGCCATGTACTCACTGTGTGACCTTGGACGAGTTACTTAACTTCTCTGAGCCTTGGTCTCTAATATGGAAGGGGACAACCCCTAGCACTTGCTTTATAGGGTTGTTTTGAGAATCTGATGAGACTGTGTGATGTGTAGCAAGCCACCACCACTGTCATCACATCATCATCACATTATCATCATCATCATCATTTCCTAGCCTTAGACGTGTCTCATTCCTCACCTATCTGTGCTTAGTTGATCAGTATCCTTTTTTCATATTTCATGACTGTAGTCAACAGGGACTCTTCTCTCCATGAGTAATCACAATGGGAAGAGAGGCTACTATGTACCAGGTCCATGCATCATTCTCATAACTACCCTATGGGGTGGATTCCATCCCCCCCCCCCATTTTACAGATGAGAATGTTGAGGCTTGGAGAGTTCCAGCAGCTTGGTGAAGGGTTCATGGTTCTCAGTTGACAAGGTGAGGACTAGATGCCAAGCCTGCCTAGATCCAGAACCCTCTGCTCCCCACTTTTCTCAGATCCAGGCAGCCACTGTCCCAGGATCAGGCCTGCCCCTCTGGCACTAATTACAACCTTTATGATTGTCCTCTCCCATCTCTTAGTCCCAAGGAGGATTATGAGTCCTTAGATCCACAGAATATCTTGTTTTCATTCTATCATTTACTTCTTTTTTAAAATATTGAGATACTAAGACCCCAAGGTATCAGTCAACCCATCCTCCTGGGTTTTATGGACTGGGAAGCTAACGCCTTGTCTCAGGGGCTCACACAAAGCCATTCACATAGTCTAGGGCAAAAGCAGGACTAGAACCTGTATCCCCTGATTTTCAACCCACCCCAAACATGCAGAGAGGTAATCTTTACAAAGATGCTTACTTATTTGTCAATGTTGGTTTCTGTGGATTTTGGGGAGAGAGAATTGGGAGGTCTCGAATAACTTCCTCTTTTCCAGTTTGCATTTCTTCCGCGCAGCCCCGCTTCCACTTCCTCGCTGCTTTTTACAGGAAGATGGAGATTGGCTGGCACCTTCCCGCAAAAAGAAAACTTTCTTGTTCACTCACTCCGTCCTTAGCAAACTGGACATCAAATTTGTGGCCTGTCTTATGCTGGGAGCTGGGGAGCAAGTGATGGACAAAATATGTGCGTTATTTGTAGGGTTCCCATAGAGCATTAAGGAAGAAAGAACAGTAACCAGATATGTGCAATTCAGAGGGATGCGGGCTGCAACCACTTCTGACGTCATGCATCGCATGCGCCATTTCTAAGTGTATTTCTAAGTGTTACAAATGCATCAACCCATTTACTCCTCACAACCAGAGACAAGCGGTTTATCATTCCTTTCATCAGAGGAGAAAACTAATGCACAGAAAGGCTTTAAAAATGTTCTTTAGTTAATGGAAGTCTGTGCCAAGGGCAATAGGACCATAAAACAAAGAGTGTCCAAATTTGGGAGGGATTTCCAGGAAAAAAAAAAAAGAAAGAAAAAAAACCCTGCTCATGTTGGAGATGATTCAATGATTCTCTTTTAAAAAGGAAATGGTTTGCCAGGAAAATAGTTGAGCAGTGGGAATGGAGGCCTAGATGAAGGTAGGCAGGTGGCAGATGAGAAAAAGCTGTAAAACACTGAGACACAAAAGAATGTGGCTTTTGGGGGGACTACAAGAATCTTTATGTTGCTAATGCTCTAGGGAGAGGGTGGCAAGGTAGGAACAAGCTGAGGGCATCTCTCAGACTCCCCTTCTTCAAGGCCGTTTGCGCCTTCAACAATTTTTTTTGAAATGTGGTTGCTTTACAGTGTTGTATTAGTTTCCGGTATACAGAAAAGTGATTCAGATATATATATATCCCTTTTCAGATTCTTTTCCATTATAGGTTATTACAAGATATTGAATATAGTTCCCTGTGCTATACAGTAGGTCCTTGTTGTTTATTTTATATATAGTAGTTTGTATCTGTTAATCCCAAACTCCTGATTTATCCCTCCCGCCCCCTTTCCCCTCTGGTAACCATAAGTCTGTTTTCTATATCTGTGAGTCTATTTCTGTTTCGTAAATAAGCTCATTTGTATCATTTTTTAAATTCCACATATAAGTGGTATCATATGATATTTGTCTTTCTCTGTCTAAGTTACTTCCCTTAGTATAGTAACCTCTAGGTCTATCCATGTTGCTGCAAATGACATTATTTCATTCTTTTTTATGACTGAGTAACATTCCACTGTATATATGTACCACATCTTCTTTACCCATTCATCTGTCGATGGACATTTAGGTTGCTTCCGTGTCTTGGCTATTGTAAGTAGTGCTGCTGTGAACATTGGGGTGCATGTATCTTCTCGAATTAGAGCTTTTGTCTTTTCCTGATATATGCCCAGGATTGGGATTGCTGGATCATACAGTAACTCTATTTTTAGTTTTTTAAGGAACCTCCATACTGTTCACCATAGTGGCTGCACCAATGTGCATTTCTGCCAACAGTGTAGAGCCCCTTCAGCAATTTTACTGAGCACTTACTGTTTGCCAGGTTCTGAGGTGTCAGAGGTGAATAGGACCCAGCCTCTACTCACAGAGAGTTCCCAGTCTAGTTGGACAAGCAGGTTATCATAAGGATGACATTGCAAAGGCAGTGCTTGGCATATGCTTGGGGCGCTATGGGACTGCAGGTATAAAGCAACAAAACTAGGACGACCCAGAGAGTGTGGTACCTGGGCTGCATCTTAAACTCTGACCAGAAATGAGCCAGGTGTTACCTGTGTTTGAGGTCAAGGGGCAGCAGAAGAAGATGCGAAAGAAAAGCAGAAGCAGGAGGAAAGGCGTGTAAGTGAAAAAAAGC
Source organism: Delphinus delphis (assembly GCF_949987515.2). NCBI lineage: Eukaryota > Metazoa > Chordata > Mammalia > Artiodactyla > Delphinidae > Delphinus > Delphinus delphis. The sequence continues at coordinate 55,891,861 of NC_082697.1, forward strand.
TGCCTTGTGCAGCAACCTGTGCTGGTCCGATAGCCATCCTCCCCTCAGCTCTTGTTCAGGTGTCAGCCAATGACGTACTCAGGGAAGACAGTCCCAGCCCTAGGACGTGAATTGTGATTTGTCTGGACCAATCAAGGTTATATGGTCTGTCATGCAATGATGGGTTTAGGCATGCGGTCCAGTGGTAACTAATGGAGGAGCTTTGCGGGGGGGGGAGGGCGGGGAATATTCTGCCCATAAAAAGAAATAGACATGGAAAAAGATCCCCTTCCTTCCTGTGGATAGAGCTGTGGAAGACGGGATCCCTGAAGCTGTCCAGTTTCTTATAATGATAAGGAGACATGTTGGGAGGGAAAAGACCTAGACTCTAAGAAGGGCAGAACAGAGATGGGAAAAACCTGTATCCTTATTGAGGTCCTAGTGCCTCCGAATCAACCAGCCCTAGAACTGTGCACCTCTGGACATTTTTACTGTGTGAGATATTAAAGACCTGTGTATTTTAAGCCTCTGTTCGTTTGAATCGTCTCTTCCTTGCAGCCCAAAGTGTCATCATGCCTGTAAGAAACTACAAGCAGTCAGGTGTGGCTGAAGCATAAGACAATCGTGGCTGGTGGGAATGGGAAGGCAGGCCCGGTACAAGGCAAGTTTACGTGTTAAAGAAAAGTTTTACCACAAGGTCAGCAGAGAGAATGGGGGGTGGGTGGGAAGAGTGGGCCTACAGGAAATGGAGGTTTAATGTTTGTGTAAATTGAACGAAGGAATCTACTAGGAAATGAGAAAAAGCAAGATTAAAATGGAAAACACAGCCCCAGAGCTGTTAATACCCAACAGATCCAAATTGAAAAATAAAAGCGATGGGTGAAGCATATAGTTCTCAAAATGAATTCGTGTCATAAACCATTAACATCAGCCCTACCTTATTACCTGTAATTCCAGAGAGAGGGTCTGCAAGCAGTGCGGGGCAGGCGTCTGAGTGGAGATAGGCTAGAGCTCTGCTCCCAGGGCAGCCCACTTCCCTCCTCCCGTGACCACCCTGCTCTGAGCATACCCCTCTCATCCTTTTCTGAGAAACACCAGGAGAAACCCCAAGCCACCCTTGTCCTAGGGAAGATCTCAAGCACCAGCAAATTCTATTGCTGAGAGATTCCGAAATCAAGGAGAACTCTTGGTCAAACCATCATTTCCTTCCTCCTTTAGGTATCCCTCCCAAAAGAGACCCCCGGAATTGTCCTGTCCGTATTAATGCACATTGGTGTTGATGAGAAATGTGTCAGCTCTGACCCACCATTGGGTCTCAGTCAGTAAATGTTTCTTAAACCTGAGCCACATGCAAGGGAGACAGGGGACTGGTAAAGGCTGTGTAATGATCCCCGGGCCTCCCAACCACCAGCACCCACTCACATCACCACTTCAGAACGCTTAACCTCTGGCATATCCCAGTACAGTGTGGTAATAACTACCTGTGCTCTGAACACAGATGCAGAGGCAAATCTTAGCTCTGCCACTTACCTGCCCTCTGACCTTAGGCAAGGTCTTAGAATTACCAAGCTTCAGCTTCCCGGTCTGCAAAATCAGGGCAGGTATGCCAAAGTCTCCTGAGAGTGTGAGGATTGAATCAGGAATTGTATGTGAGTGTCTAGACCAGTGTGTAGCATGTAATAGGAGTTCAATAAATATTGGGTTTTCCCCTACTGGTCTCCCAAACCATCGTGGCCTCTTCTGAGCTTGTTCTTCTTACTCTAGAAAAGGTTTGGGGTCTGCAAGGCACCAAAGAAGAGATAGGACATTTGCATGTGGCCAGTTTCCATCACTGAAAGTTTAGGTCCTTTGTAGGCTGGGAGGATCCCTTGTAGAGAAGCATCTCCTGCGATATGGGAGACCACGTGTTGTCTGCACAGGAGACTCAAGGTGGACCCACAATACATCCCATGACTCAGTCCATCCATCAAAGGATGACCCTTCTTCAGTGCCCATGTTCACCACTTTATTCACCAGTGAATAACTCCAGAGTACTCTTCAGGTGGGAAGGATCTCTCATAAGTAGCGTGTCTTCAAAATTTATCTAAAACCCCTTCACTGCAACTACTCTAATCCAAGCCCCTCTTTCCCCCATGTGGAATACTAAATAGCTCTTTGGTCTCTCTGCTTCCACTCTTTCCCTGCTCTATTTCATTACCATGCAACAGCCAGGGCCATACTTGGTCAACCCACTGCTCAAGACTGGTCAACATTTTCCCATTGCGTTTAACAGGAAGTCCAACATCCTCCATCAGCCCTAAAGCTCTTGTATCATCTCACCCATCTTATCTTTCACTACTCTCTTTGAGTGCATGTCTTAGCCTAAGTGACAGTTTCCTCACCTGTAAAATAAAGATGATATTGGGTAAGGATGACGGAAGATGAAACAGGATAAAAAACCAGAGGGCATATGGCACCCGGCTAGATTTCTCCCGTAGGCTATGGGATTTTTGAAAAGCAGCTCCTTACCCAACAGTTGGGCTTGGTTTTCCATAGCTAAGTACCCTCTGCTCTCCTCAAATGGGGCTCTCTTGCCACCCCATTTGTCTTTGTCTCTGCCAACCAGGCTACTCAACACACACACACACACACACACACACACACACACACACACACACACACACACACACACACACACACACACACACACACACACAGGACAGCCAGAAATGCTAGAGTAGCTCCAGGAGAATGAAGAGGCGCTAAGCACCATGCCATTAGCAGCAGCCGAGTGTTCCTTGCGCAGAGCTGAAGAGCATATTAAGAGGCTGCCACAACCCCCAAAGTTTTCATGTCTCTCCTAGAAGCGCTTCTACCCTGAGGACCACTGCCTTCCTCCACAAACCCATCCCCAGCAGCCAGCTTTAGGCCATGCTCCACTCACCAGCGGCCCCGTCTTATCCTCCAGGATACAAAATCATGGTCATCTGGGCTCCCTGGGGTGACCACCAAGAAGGTCCATGCACCTCCCTGCCCTCATCCTGAGGTTTAGTGCCTGAGTTTTTGGTCCTTTCTACAACCTCCCCAAACAAATGTGAATCCCATTTATTCTTGCAGGGGAACTCTTCACATTCCATGTATCCACCCCAGCTTTAGGGCCTTCTTTCCATTAGGCAAGAAGTCTTCATAATCACCTAAAATATATTTCTCACTGGGGCAACAAAACAAACCTAAGGCTGAGACGGACTGCCTCTCGATTCAGTGTCTCTATATCGCTTGGTACATACCTCTTTCATTTGGGTCCTTCAAGTCATCTCATATTACACTACTTGGTTTATGTTATCATGTTTATTTCTTCTAGCAAACTTTGAGCTCCTTGAGGGTAGAGGCCATGTCTTCTTAATCTATTGTTCCATTGAATAATTTTTTTTAAAAAAAAAGCAAAACAAACCAACACAGACTGTAGAGCCTCAAAGATATGAGTTTGAATTCTAGGTCTTCTACACATCAGCTATGCAACCCTGAGAAGAGACTTGATTTCTTTGTCTCCTTCTCTTGTCTATAAAATAGAGACGATAATCTCTACTATATAATGTTGCCGTGTTGAATAAAGTGAATAAAGATATCCATCAATTTCTGAGTATCTACTAATCTACTATTATTCCTGACACAGAGCAGATGCTCTATCAAAGTTCATTCCTTCCCATCTTTGCTCCAACACTCACTCTGCCCTGCATGTGGGAGGGACTCAGTCCCCCATTCATTCAACTCCAGTCATCGTGCTCTTATCAAATGTCATGCTTCACACTGGGTGCTGGGGATGTAAGGATGAAGAGGGGTCACTCCCCATCCTCCAGGGTTTTTCAGTGTAGAGTAGGATAAAGCAACGGAAGTAGGTGAATTGTAATGAGGCATTAGAGATGAATATAGCATGCTGTGGAAGGACAGAGGTGGGACCCCATCACACTGGGCATTCAGAGAAAACTTCTCAGAGGAGATAACAGCAAAGTGATAACTGGAGCTTGAACTTGGCTTTGTCAGATCAAGAAAAAGACTGAGGTCTGTTCAGGGGACTGCACGTGGTAGAGGATATGAGAATGCAGAGATTAGCCGAAATCTAATCATGCCCAGCCTTATTAGCCATGATTATTGGCCAGGAGTATTTAGGTTGCAAATGACAAAAACTTAAACTCAAACTAGGTTAATCAAAAAAAAGGGGAGAAATTTGTTTACTTAGCCTGAAAAAATACTGGGATAACTGCAAAACTAGGAGAAACAGCTTCGGGAAGCAGGGCCTCAAAGACTGGAAGGGTGGCTCAAAGCACCAGCGCGTTTTCCCCTCATCCATCTTTCATCTTTGCTTAACTTTGTTCTTCAGAAGAGCTGTGTCCAAATCCTAGGGGAGATTACTTCCAGATCCCCAAATTTTTATTCTCTCAGTTTATCAATTCCAGCAGAAAAAAAATAATTTTCAATGTCAATATATTTTGTCTGGGGCAGGATTCTACTGGCTCTGTTTGAGTGACACGCCCTCATTCGCTCGCTTATTGTGGCCTGGGGATGGGGTACTCTGATCGGCCAATTCTGGGTCATAGCTCAGTGCAATGCAGGTAAAATTGGAATAAATCATGGAGCTACCAAACCATGGTAAGGAGTTTGATAAGCACTTGGTGACTGAATAAAAACGTTTAAAATCTCTGACAGCTCAAGAAATCATGATTGAACAATATTCTCCTAAGAGGGAAGGAGAATTGGGCAGCTCAGGGTCTTTCTAGAGTCTAGAGTCTAAAATATGCCCAGAATGTAACTTTTCATTTTCTCTTCTGAAGACCTTTTCCCTGGGGGATCCAGGGCTGGCTCTCTGACCTTGAAAAGTACAACTTTCTGGAGGTTTCCGCTGATATGGGGGGATTGGGGGGAGAACACACTCTTCTCCAGACCCCAGAAATTAGGAAACTGAGTCTCGAATCAAATGACTATCAAAGTTGAGGAAGAGTTAGTCGGTCACCTTTCCCTGTGTTCTACCTTGAGTAGAACACAAGCTTTTCTTCTCTCTCTTTGTCAAGAGAAGAAAAGGCATTTATGCTCTACCCTGCCACATGGCCAAATTCCAAGGGCTGCTTGTGACTTTCATAAATTTTCCTTTTTCTTTTTTCCTTCAGGCCATCTGGGGCTCTGAAAAGGAGTCTCACTTTGTTTCAAGTGTTTTTCCTTAAGCAGAGAATGAGTACCCTGGGAAAGAGACTTGCCTGACTTCTCAAGGTCATGGGCTATTGGGATTCTAGATTCCTGTGGCCTCATTAGTCGAGGTGTAGTGAATCGTGTCTGGTGCCTGCTCTCGTGTTTGTGTGAATATGGGCAGAGAGCTGCATATACCCCAGAATCCCATCCCCTAAGCCCTTGACAGCACTCCCAATGTCCTCCCCTTACTCTCTTCTGAGCCAGATCATTTTGGACTAAAAGTCCAGACATGTAAATTGCAGCTGTAGAGCTGAGCAGTATTAATCCCTTCTGTCACCTTAGATGAGTCACTTGACCTCTTTGAATCTATTCCAACATCTGTAAAATGAAGGAGGAATTACACCATGCAGATATGATCTTCCTACCTTTTTATCTTATTATTTTCTTATCTCTATTAGCAAACACCGCACATAAGCTTCACTCATTTCACATTTACCGGACATCTATTTTGTGGCAGAAATGGTGGATGGCAATGACAGCCAACAAGTATTGAGTTTTATCACATTTGGGAAATATGGTTCTCAGTGATTTACACAGCTGCACGGGATGAACGCTCGTCAACAACCGAGTGGTGATCATACCTCATTGTCCTCATCATGCAGATAAGGAAACTGAAGCACAGAGTGACAAAGCAAGGAGCCCACAATGACACAACTCGTAAGTGGCAGAGTGAAGATTTGAACACAGATTGTCTGGTTCCAGAGCCCATAATGATCCACCATTATAAATACCAAAATGCCTCTCGACGGGGCTTAAGGAGGAATAAAACCCAGCTTCTGCCCCTGAGTTGCTCTCCATCTAGGAATCAGGAAGGCTTGCCAACCATCCCTGTTATTTTTTTTCCATCTGTAAAGGCAGATTGCAAAGGACATTTTAGAGGTGAAGCTCCAAGCCTAGGGATCAACAAATATTCATTGTGAGAAAAAAATCAGAATAAATACTTTAATTTTTAATCATGAGAGAAAATCCAAAAGGCATATATTATTTTAAAGTTGTGAAATTTGCAAGTCTTTAAACAAACAAAAAAGAAATTCTACCTGTAACAGATGGTAAAAACAAAAGACAAACAACCCAAATGATAAAGGACTACTTCTGTTAGCATCAATATATAAACAGTACTTACAAATCAATAAGAAAAGGCTATGACTACGTGATTCACAGTAAAGGAAATGCAAATGGATTTTAATCCTAGAAAATTCTAAATCCAGGGAAATCCTCATTAAAACTAAGAGTAACTCAACTACCTATTCTTGGTCCTTGTGATAAACAGAATAACGTCCCCCAAACATTTCCAAATCCTAATCCCCAGAACCTGTGGATATGTTACCTTACATGGCAGAGGGGATTTCGCAGATGTGATTAAGTTAAGGGTCTTGAGATGGGGACATTATCCTGGATTATTCAGTGTAATCACAGGGGTCCTTATAAATCAAAGAGGGAGACAGGAGAATCAGAGAGATGTGAAGATGCTACCCTGCTGCGATTGTTTTATTAGCAGCTTTATTGTAGTATAATTGATATACAAAAATTGCACATATTTAATGCATACACTTTGCTGAGTTTGAACATAGGTGTATACCATGAAAACATCAAAGAAGGACGGGAGGGAGACATAAGAAAACTCGTGGTGATGTCTATTACACTCCTGGCTTTGTCTATTACACTCCTGGCTTTGAAGATAAAGGGTCCATGAGCCAAAGGATGCAGGCAGTGTCTAGTACCTGGAAAAAGCAGAAAAATAGAAGGCAGCCCTGCCAACATCTTTATTTTAGCCCAGGAAGGCCATTTTGGACTTCTGACCTCCACAACTGTAAGATAATAAATTTATATTGTTTAAGCCATTGAGTTGGTGGTCAGTTGTTACAGCAGTGATAGGAAACTAATATAGCCCTGTTTCCAAATTCCATCTAAATGTCATTCTAAACCTTTCCCCAAAACTCAGCCAGCCCGTCTTATGTGTTGGTTTCCTTCTCTCTTTTGATTCATCCCCAGAATTGCCAAAGCTCAATCCCAGTGTTGTCGTAATAATAATCACAACACGTTATGCCCGATACTGCGTTGTATATGAATTATGTACTTTAATCTTGACAACTACACCCCAGTGTGGTCATCATCACCCCATCTCACAGATGGGGAAATTGTGGCATCAAGTCCCAAAGTTGATAAGTTGATAGATCTTTGGTCTTTCGACTCCAAGTCTTGTCGATTAACCCCTAGGCTGGATACTCTGTGCTGTGTCCCTGCCTCCCCTTGCTCCTCCCCGTCTCCCACGGCTGATCACCCTCTCAACTCAGCAGATCTGAATCTACATCTGTTACTTGGAGACCTGAGTGCTTTTTCATCCTGGTTCAGATTTCACAGATGGCGGGATGACAGGGGAGATTACTTACCAGTGCCTCAGCTCGGAATGGGGAAACCATAGAAACAGGCGAGAACTGCATGATTTGTTCTGTTTTGATTATTTGAGTTTGGATGACTGGATATAAATCAGTGCTTCACGTATGACATCAACCACAACTATTTGGAACAACCACTGGAGATTTAGAGGGACTTGTCTAAGGCCACCAACCTGGGTAGAGGCTGACCAGGGATTCGAACTCAGGTATTCCTGGCTGCAAGGGTTCCCTGCTTCATGCGTTTTATATAATAGGCTGTAACTGACATAGCACTTTCACTTATATCAGTAGCTCTCAAACTGGCAGTTCACAAACCAGCTGCATCAGAATCACATGAGAAGCTTTTAAAAGTACAGATTCTTTTAACCCGTCTCTGAGACTTTGATTCTGTTTATCTGGATCAGTGCCTGGGAAGATGAAGGGGGTTATTGGTTTTTGTTTTTGTTTTAAGCTTCTCAGGTGATTACAAAGATCAGCCAGGTGCAGGAAACACGGGCATAGGCTGCAACATGTATATTCTTACAAAAGTGGAACATAGGGATGGCTTCTCTCCACCTTCATGTCAAATAAGACTGGCAAGTCAGACTGGGCAGGGAGCTCATCCCTGACGCAGATGATGCCAGTAAGTCACGTGGAGGTGTAATGGAATCGGACATGGCCATGGTGGGGAGATGCTCTGGACACACTGTTCTTCCAGAAAGCTCTCTAGAAACAGGTGGAAAGACCTTACCCGGGGCAGCCTTTGTAAAACCCTCAGTCATCCCTTAAAATCATAGGTCTCAAAACTTAAAGGTTTGACAATATCAAGTGTCGGTGAGTTGGAGGAAATGGATATTCTCAGACACTACTGGGAGGAGATGGGTTAGGATTGGTAATGCCATTCGGGAGGAGATTTCAGATTATATAGAAAAAATTTAATACAAACATACCTGTAACCCAGCCAATTAGCTCCACTTTTTAATTAGTTTTTTATCTTTTTTAAATGTTTTTAAATTAATTTATTTTATTTATATATTTTTGGCTGTGTTGGGTCTTCCTTGCTGTGCGTGGGCGTTCTCTAGTTGCGGCGAGCGGGGGCTACTCTTTATTTTCAGTGCACGGGGCTTCTCACTACGGTGTCTTCTCTTGTTGCAGAGCACGGGTTATAGGCACGCAGGCTTCAATAGTTGTGGTGTGTGGGCTCAGTAGTTGTGGCTGCAGGCTCTAGAGCGCAGGCTCAGGAGTTGTGTCCCACGGGCTTAGTTGCTGCACGGTGTGTGTGATCTTCCCAGACCAGGGCTCGAACCCATGTCCCCTGCATTGGCCGGTGGATTCTTAACCACTGCACCACCAGGGAAGCCCCAATTAGCTTCTGTAGTCCACCTTGGAGAGAAACTCACATAAATGCAAAAAAGGAGCACATTCATTTCTAAAAATTGGAGACAACCTGGTTGTCCATCAAGAGAGGTTGCTTAAATAAAGTCAGTCTTTCCAATACTAGGCAGCCATGCAACAGAATGGGAAAGGTCTGGATGAATTGACATGAAAAGGTGCCTCCAACATATCATTGGGGGGGAAAGTAAGTTCCAAACTAATATATGTAGTGTGCTTTTGACTATACATACACAGTTAGTCCCCTACATACGAACGAGTTCCGTTCCAAGAGCGCATTCGTAAGTCCAGTTTGTTCGTAAGTCCAACAAAGTTAGCCTAGGTACCCAACTAACACAATTGGCTATATAGTACTGCATTGTAATAGGTTTACAATACTTTTCAGCCAAATAATACATAAAAAGCAAACAAATACAAAAAATAAAGAAAACATTTTTAATCTTACAGTACAGCACCTTGAAAGGTACAGTAGTACAGTACAACAGCTGGCATCCAGGGGCTGGCATCATCGAGTGAACAGGCAAGAAGAGTTACTGACTGGAGGAGAGAGAGGAGGTGGGAGATGGTAGAGCTGAAGGATCGTCGGCAATAGGAGACAGAGTGCAAGCTGCAGTTCCACTCACACCTGACGTTGATGTAACGCATGTTCGCATCTTTGAAAGTTCGCAACTTGAAGGTTCTTACGTAGGGGACTTACGTAGACGAAGCTGTATACACACAAAAATATATACTTCTATATGTGCATCTTCGTATTTAAATGGAAAGACAAATTCTTTTTTTTTAGAGGGGGGACAAGGGCACGTGTGCTTTATTGTTTATGCTATGTATTCAAATGAATACAATTAAACCCTTTTAAAAAAGTAAGGCATGTGAGCAGCCTTCTATGCAAGTTCCATATTAAAATTCCTATTGGCTAATAAAATATTTCCACTGTAGAACTGGAGCTATCTAGAAAAGCACACGATGAGCTTTTTGCATGCAGAGTACCTGAAACATTATTATATCTTACCTCACAGCACAATTAAACAGTGTCAAATCAGATGTTTGTATCTGAGTAATATATAACTATTGTTGCAGCTGCAAAACTTTAACCAGCTTATCCATATATGTACAGTTGGGTCCCCAAATATGAAAACTTTAACTAGTTTATCCACATATGTTCAGTTGGGTCCCCAACATCTAAAGGAAGAACAGTATCTAATTACTTCAGTGTTCATTTCGCTAAAGGTAAGAGATTTGGCATTTTCAGTCTTTTTTTCCATAAGTCACGTTGGTACTTGCAATAAGCCAGTGTTACACAATGCTGAAGACCATGCAAAGATACTGTTCATAGGACACCTGAATCCAGCCATCCTGATCTGTATCATAGCGTCTGAATATATCTGGAAAGACAAATTCTTAAATGGTACTTTTGAAACTGATCATGATCTCTATCTCTGGGAGCAGGCTGGACCTGCAGACAAGGACGGTCAAGAGGAACTTTGTCTATAGGGCATGAATTTGTTAATACAACAATGTAGTCATGTTCATAGTTGCAAGTTGTCGCCTGGCTATTGTTGGAGTCATTCCTCTCTTGGAAGAATCAGAAACCTTGAGTTTATTTTGTCACTAGTCACAGCCTCTGTTCACGGAAAAAAATTTTTCATTGACTCAAGTCTACAAAGGTTGACTGAGGACATCTCAGATACCAGGTACCATAGTAGGTACCAAGAGAAATGAGGGCTAGACCTCATGAGACGTGGGGGTCTGCAGTGGAGCTGAGAGAGTGAGGATTTACACCATAATTACATCTCTTAACCCTTCTTTCTCCTCCTTCCCTACCTCTCCACCATCCTTATTTGGAACTTGATGCGAGAAGCATGGTGTGACGAATTGGGTTCAATCATCTAGCCATGGACCAGTTGTCTTAGGATCCCCTGGAGGAGTGATTTCAAAATCCAGGTATCCTGCTTTAATAGGTCTGGTGTGGAGCCCAGGAGTTTGTCTGTTCGACAGCACCCTGTTTTCTGTTGCAACAGAGCTTGGACATTTGGTGGCTTCACTGTTTGTCAGCATTATGATCTTACTTGAGTCTCATAAGCTCTCTGAAAACTCAGTCTTCTCAACATCAAAAATGAGAATTACTCTAAATCTCTGCCCTTGCTCACTCACCAGATCTTTGTGAAAACTAGGGTAATAATGGATGTGGAGTAGGTGCCTGGGATTGTGATCATAGCTTCCTTGTTCTCTATCCTAGGGGACTCTGTATAGTCATCACTTTGTCCATAGGACAGGGTTATGGTTTTTGTGGGCATCACGCTCTCCATCTCCATCTCCAACCCATCCAGTGAACGCCACCCACCCATCCAGCACCCTCAGGAGTCGATGATAGCCAGCATGACACATCTAGAGTTAGAAAGACCTGACTTAGACTTCCAGATGGGACATAAACTCTGAAACCTGTTCACATAATTCTCTGAGCCTCTTTGTGCTGCAAAGATAAAAGTAAACATGAAACCATTTATCCGTTGTCATCATTCTAGGGATTTGATGAGACGTGTGTGCAGGTAACATCGTTTTGTCTTTTTTTAAATCTCAGACTTCATCATGACCGCTCATATGGTTGCAATAATTCAAGTATTTCAGGAACCTAAAAATTAAGCCCCCATCCATAATCTGACTTCCAGCACATGGCACTAGTCCAGAGACTTTCCCAACGCCTGGCATTTTTCCTACATTCCCACTTCCCAGAAAGTCAAGCTAGATGCATTTTAGAAGCAAGCATCCCTCAGCCAGCAGCACACAGACCAGCTCTTTCTGTGGGCCACTTGCCAGCCTGGCTCCCAGCAACCTCCCCCAGCTGTCAGAACAACTCTCACTGTCAAAACTTTCCGAGAAGAGTCATTAATTTCCGAGAGCGGGGAAGGCAGGATGTTTTGCCTGGGGCATCTCTTTGAAAAGGTCTAACTTTCTAAAATGGTAAGTAAGCTAGGCTTCTTTTCTGGGGATGCACGGAGGCAGAAGGAATCTCCGTCAGGGTATGACCTCTGGGAACCAGCTGGTGTTTGAGACATGATTCCTACCCAAAGTTTTATCCCTTCCTCCACTGAGCTTCTGCTATTCAGCCTGGGAAGCGAGGTCCGACAGCAGCCTGCACAGCTCTGATTACACGGGCCGGCACTGCACTGAGGATTTTATTAGGTGGAAAGAGAAGGAAAAAAAAAAAAGAAAAGAAAAAGCCAGAACACTAGCTGAGGGGAGAAAAGCCCTTCTGCCTTTAGATAAAGGTGAAAATTATTTTATAAGCGTCTGGAGCAGCAAAGCTTGTGAAAGGTGAATATGGCATTCATCTCCACGCCTAATCTTCAGCTTGCAGCGCCTACGTTTCTGAGTCAGCTCGTGCAGCCTCCAGTGTGATCAGGGGAAGTAAGATTAGGCCTAACAAGATATGACTGAAAATCTTAGGTCGGCTGTGACAGCCTCGAAGTTCAGATTCCCTGCCTCTGCTCTGAGGTCTAAATTTTAGGGTCTAGTTACTTCTTGTTTAATCCCACGAACTCCTGTTCCCTGGCATTCATCTTTTATCCTCCCGTTCTCCTAGAATAAAATGCTCTGGAGCCCAGCAACTTCACCCTTAGCGGCTTAAGATGAACTACCAGAAAGTAATAGTCTCTCATTTTAAGAAAGGGAAGCTGGGAGAGGGGAAAGAAAGGAATAAGTGAAGAGGGGCATGGGCTTTGCTGGAATTGTAAAAACTAGAAAAAGAGCATTGCCTGCCAATTCAGACCTAGCAGGCAGATAACGTATCTCAATCCCCCATTTACATCGGGGTGGGTGCAGGGAGCCTCCCCAAGCTGATTACACGTGATGACAATTAAATGGAATCAGTTCTGCACCCTCATTTCAACCATGCTCTGCACCCAATCACTGTGCTCAATTCACCTGCCGTTATCATCTCTCTCAGATCCACTCTTTACTCTGCCCCCATTGCCAGTGTCCCAGTAGACCCCCTTGTCACCTCTCATTGCGAAAGTTGTAACCATTTCCCACCGTTTCCCTGTACCTGTCCCCACCTCCTGCAACATACCTCAAGTCCATTTCCTCAGAGCTGCTGCGGTTGCATCTTCTGCCTTCCTCAAATATTTATTGAGCCCCTACTCTCTGCCAGGCATTACGCTTGGCACTGGGAAAAGAAATTGCCCAAAAAAGGGACAGACACCATCTGTTAAGGGCTGAATTGTGTCCCCCCCCCACAAAAAAAAATTAATACGTTGAACTCCTGAAGCCAGTACCTCAGAACATGACTGTATTTGGAGATGGTGTCTTTAAAGATGTAATTAAGTTAAAATAGGTCATTAGGGTTAGTCCTAACTCAATGAGAGTGGTGCCTTTATAAGAAGAGGAAATTTAGATATAGACGCACACAGAGGGAAGACGTTGTGAAGACACAGGGAGAAGATGACTGTCTACAAGCCAAGGAGAGAGGCCGCCAAAGAAACCAACCCTGCTGACACCTTGATCTCTGACTTCCGGCCTCCCAAACTGTGAGAAAATAAATTTCTGTTCTTTAAGCCTCCCAGTCTGTGGTGCTTTGTGGTGGCAGCCCTGGAAAACTAATACAGTCTTACAGAGCTTATGATTTAGTGTGAGAGACAGTACAGTCAGTCCCCTGTATCCGTGGATTCAACATCCACAATTCAACCAACTGCAGATTGAAAAATATTAGGGAAAAAAATTCCAGAAAGTTCCAGAAAGCAAAACTTGAATTTGCTGCACACCAGCAACTATTAACATAGCGTTTACATTGTATGAGGTATTATAAGTAATGTAGAGATTATTTAAAGGGTACAGGAGGATGTGCCTAGGTTATATGCAAATACTGTGCCACTTTATATAAGGGACTTGAGCATCCATGGATTTTGGTATCCATGGGTGCTCCTGGAACCAGTCCTCTGTGGAAACCAAGGGGTGATTGTAATGGGTCCCTCATTAGTCCCACTGTTAGTCTTACATGATTATAAACCTGAATGTATAAGTACAAGTGCTAAGTGTTATGGAGGACAGTATATGGTGAGTTATGGGTATGGATACAGATATAGTGGCATAGATTTGGAGTTAGGAATATAGATATGATATGGATATGAATACAGATGTCATATGGGTATAACTATAGATAGCAATATAAATAAGTATCTCAGGAAAAACTGCTCTGGTCTGGGAGTGAGGTCAGGGATGGAGTCCCTGGAAAAGCAATATTAGAGTCAAAAACTAAGAAAGGATATGGGTCAATTAAAAATGTATATATGTGGAGGAGGAAACTTCAGGTAGAGAAAAGCATGTGAAAAGTACCTAGGGCTGGAAGAAACGTGATCATTCACACAAGCCTATCTGAGGCTGGAGTGGAAAGAGCGGGGGATGGGACAGAGCAGTGCAAACAGGAGTCTTGAGGAGTAGGCAAGGGCCAAATTCTCTGGTGGTGCCCGTCGCCTCTAGGATAACGTTCAAGGTCTTTGACACAGCTTAGAAGGCCCTTTGGGATCTGGCTTCGGGCCATTTCATCTTTCATCTCTTCCCGCTGACATCCTGTGGAGACAAAGCAAGCTACAGGAAAGTCCTCAAATGCTTCGTGCTCTCTCTTGCAGCCCAGCCTTTGAAAAGGATGTTCCCTGGGCGGAGCCCCTGCTCACTCTTGTCTTCTATTTTTTTCATCTTTTAAGATTCAGTTCAGAACTCAACTCTTAGGGGAAGACTCCTCTGAGTCCTGCAGGTAAAATGCATTCTTTGTTTATTCAGCAAAAGTTTATAGAGTTTCGATCATGTCCAGAGATCTGTGCTGTCTTGGGATGAGGGCTATAATGATATCAAAAATGCAGTCCCCTCCCTTGAAGCTCCCACTCTGGGGTCTCCGTCCTTCCTTGCCCTCATGATTTCCTGTGCCCATGTCAATAATGACATTGGCACATTGTTGCAGATTTGCTGACACATTGGTCTCTCCCACAGGACGGTCATCTTTGTTCCACCAGCTCCTCTGTGTGTCTCCTCTCTTCTGTCTGTATCTTCACCTTTTCTTATAAGGACACATGTTATTGGATTTAGGACCCACCCAGAGAAACTAGAATGATCTCACCTTGAGATCCTTGACTTAATTACGTCTGCAAAGATGCTTTTTCCAAATAAGGTCATATTCACAGGTACTGAGTGGATATATCTTTGGGGGGATCACCATTCGATGCACTACAATGTTTATATGTACCTTAAAAGTCAATGTAAGGATTTAATTGGTTAATTGGTTTTAGCACAGTATCTGGCACATTGCAAGCAGTTAATAGCACTAGGTATCATGAGTAAAGTCATGCATTGAGCATCTACTATGCACCAGCCAGCTCTGGGCATTTTGTATGCATTCTCTTGTGTGTCCTCACAGTAAGCACATGGACAGGAGTACTGTAAGCTCCATCCCATAAATAGCAACTCTCCGAGCAGTTCTGCTGCATCATCCTTCGCCCAGGTGTCCTTGACCGTCTCTTCTTTCACTCAAGCATTGTTCTTCCTTGAAAGTAGTCACCAGGCTTCTGCGGCGGGAGTTCTTTTCAGCTCCAGGACATCTTGTTGACCAAGTGGGGGTGAGTTAAAACTCTACTCATCTCACTTTAAAACTCCCTCATTTGCATTGTTTCCTGCATGCGGCTAGCGAGGGCAAGAGAAGACTTTTAAACTTTTAAAAGGTTTAATTGCATGAATATGCCATTGCTGCAAGCACTCGTAAGCCAATTTCTGTCATGCATTTTTCATGCAGCCTCAGGAGAGGGAGCACAGAAAACTTTCCCCTCTATGTGAAAGTCAATGAGCCTCGCAGAGCCCTGCCCACAGCAGCCCCTTCACAAAAGAATATTAATTTAATTAAGCTTATAATGGCAGATTTTACAACAGAGCTCTGTGGGACCTCGAGGTGTCTCTTCTGAATCTCGGCACCCAATATGGAAAAGGTAAAAAGATTCACCCCCTGTGAATTCTAGTGGATTATTAAAGACAGAGGATTGAGAGTGGAGGTCCCATTGGGGCAGGTGGGAGACTTATTCTAAAACCCTACATAGGAAAAAAATAAAGCACAGAAGACCCAGGTTTAAACTCTAACTATGCTTTTTGCTAGCTCTGTGTTTTTAGCCAGTTGCTTAGCTTCTCTGAGCCTCAGTTATCCCATCTGTGAAATGGGAATAACATCACCAACCTCGTTGACATGTTGTGAGGGTTAAATGGGATGGCGGATAAGAAAATAACCTGGAATACACATATGTAATAATTTGTGTATGTCTCTCATATGTTTCATTTCCCTCAGTCTTTTCCTATTTTCTCATCTAAAGAACAAGGGAGTTGGACTCTGCACTACCTCTGAGTATCATTCCAGATTTTACTAGTCTGAAAAATATAAGAACAACCTTGTCTGTTAACTCACTATTTGCCCAGGAATGGAAGCCCCAAGGAATGAATGCAGTAAAACTCACCCTGCCTTCTCCTGTCTCACTCTGTCTTCCAGAGGCTCCAGAGCTCTCTGTTTCCTACTCTCCACCCAAATCAAGCAAAGAGATTTCTCTTAGTCAAGCAGACATTTTCCAAGGAACTTCTCCATGTCCATCTCAAAACAAAGATTATCTCAGACCATCATATATAAAGGAATTAGAAAGAAAAATGAATCAAATAATACAGCACAGTTAACTCTAAATGCAGAACATCTTGGAGTGGGGAAATCAACAAGTACTGAAACAATCCTGGAAGGCTTCCTAGAGGAAGAAAACCTGGGATTATGTAGAAAAGGCAACTGATTAATTAAGCAATCATTTGTTTATACGTACAGTGTACGAGGAACTGCTCTAGACATAAAGGATGTGGTGATGAAGGCACCAAAGTCCCTGATCTCATGGAGCTTACATTCTGGTGGAAAAGAGAAAAAAAAAAAAAAAAACGTACACAAAAATGGAATAAGAAATCATTTCACATAGAGGTGATAAGATCACAAAATAGGATGGTGCACCAACTGAGAGCAGCAGATTAGGGTGAGGGGAATGACATTAGATTGGGAAGGATGTTTTTCATGAGATTTAATGACCAGAAGGACCATCCATGCAAAAGCTTGAGGAAGTGTATCCCAGAAGAGAAAACAGCATGTTCAAAGGTCCTGAGGCAGGAAGTTAACAAGGCATGTTCAAAACACTGAAAGTGTGGCAGGGAGGAGGGGGTAAAAAAATAAGGGAGATGTACAAGGAAACACAGAAGTCTGGGATTCAGTGAAGAAAGAGACATTAGAAGATGCTTGACTTCTGAGCTCCCTGCTGCTGATAACTCCCCAGTCCCTTTCGAAGTTCCTCTTAATGATCCTCACCAAAGGGTTAAATCAGTACACTGGACCAGGAGCACAAAGGTCAAAAAGTGGTGCCTGCCTTACATAATCTTACAACCCAGATGGGAAGCCAGCTTTTAAGAAAGAGGAGGAAATGTAGCAACAGAAGATAGCATATACTATAACCCCGTCTAGTGTGTAACATGTTTTTAAAGACTCAAAAATGCCTGCCCGTCCATTAACTCATTTAAACCTAACAACCATACTGGGAGGTGGGTAGTGACTGTTCACCATTTTTGCAGTTAGAGAAAGAGAGGAGGTGATCTGATTGGTCCAAAGTCAGGTGTCAGGATGTGAACTGAGATCTCTTTACTGCCCCATGTTAAGCATTGAGCAAGTGAGACCAATGGCACATAGGTTTAGTGGACAAAGAAATCAACCTGAAACAGAACAGGTGGAAGGTGGCTTTTAACCTGAGATTCAGCTGGACATGTACTGAGCACCTGCTGTTTGCCAGGTACCCCACTGAGGGCCTTCAGCTCTAGGTCAATGAATTTAATCCTCCCAACAGTTCTGGTTGCAGGCATCAGTCTTCCCATCTTAGAGTGAGAAAATCCTCACCTAGGATGTGAGAAGTGGAGTCTAGACTTAACCCGTAAATCTAACGTCCTTCCCACTGTCTCTCTCTGCTTTTATGAGAATAAAAGATGGGCTTTCTCTCAGAACCCATGAATGGTTTCCCTGGGCTGATAAATGTGGGGAAATAATCACTTCCTTCTGGCTCTAGAAAAAGATACACAAGGAATGACCCCGATCATGACGTCTCAGGTCCCCTGAAAGGACAAGCCGCTCAAAGGCAGCCCCTGCCCCCTCCCTGCTTCCTCTGCCAAAGGGGAAAAACAGGAGCCTCTCTTCTTTCAAGCCTCAGCCAGAAACACGTCTCCAAAAACACAATTCAGACTCATCAAAGGCAAAGACAGAAGACAGGCTGCATCCAGCACCTCCTTCCGTTTCTTGGTTTGCTGTAAAGTAAAACAGCTGCTAGAGAATGACAGGGCTTATTGAAATAAATTCCAACATTTATAATCAATTACATGGCCCTGTCTGAAACCACTGGTTGATTTAAGAACAATTTCAACAGCAGCTGAAGAGACAGGTTTTCATCTTCCTTGAATTCCTTCCTACCAGAACTTTCTCCCATCTTTCCCCGTCTCTCAGTAAAAACAAAAACGATCCCTCAGGAAGGGTATGATCTGTTTCTCCCTTCTTCTTCTTTTTTAAATGTTTCCCCAAATCCAGCAGATCACGTTGCTGCTGTTTGACCTTCAGGAATGCGGTCAAGTGGTTACATTTGCTCCAAGGGTCTTTCCTGACAGAAGGTCTTAAAATAAAGCCTTTAGGTTTTTCTTGGTACAAGCTTCTTGTCATCTCTGCCGAGAGGCTTAGCAGACGGTGTAAGGACAGGCGTCTGAACGAGAAGCAGCCCCTGGCGGGCTCCGTGGCACTTGCCCTCCAGTCCTTGCACGGCAGACTTGAAATGCTCATTCCCTCTATTATTTTATTTTATTTTATTTTGGAAAGAACACTTCACATGAGATCTACCATCTTAAGACATTTTTTAAGTGCATAATACAGGACTGTTGACTGTACGTACAATGCTGTACAGCAGGTCTCCAGAGCTTACCCTCTTGCTTGATTGAAACTTTATGCCCATTGACTAGTGAACCCCCCATTTCCTCCTCCCCCAGCCCCCGGCAACCACCCTTCCGCTCTTCGATTCTCTGAATTTGACTATTTTAGATGCCTCACGTAAGTGGAATCATGCAGTATTTGTCTTTCTGCGTCTGGCTTATTTCACCTAATATAACATCCTCAAAGTTCATCCATGTTGTCACAAATGTCAAGATTTCCTTCCTTTTCTGAGGCTGGATAGTATTTCATTATGTGTACAGACCGCATTTACCTTACCCATCCATCCATCAATGGACATTCAAGTGGTTTCCAGACACGCATCTCAGCACCATACCTGGCGGGTTCTGGGGGGTCACTACTCCCAGGATGGACCCAAGGTATTCCCAGTGAAAATTCTTCCAGGATCCTATAAGCATAAACTCTGTGGATAGAGGGGGACATTTTTAAGAAAAATCTTAATTGGTTTCCTTTAAATAATCTAAAAGAAATCAAAGTCAATGGGACAAGGTAGGGAATAACCATAATGATCATAAAAATGAACATTGATTGGGTGCCTATTAAGTCCCAAGCACTGTAACATGCAGATTACATAGATTATCTCATGACACCATCTTGTCTCTGCCACCTTCCCCACCCTCGTCACCAGTGTTACTCCCCTCAACTCGAGTCACTAAATCCTGCCCCTGTGGGATATTTTTCTTTCCATTCCCTGGACTCTCCAAGCTTATTCCCACCTCAGACTCCTTACCCACCGAGTTCCCTCTTTCTGGAACTTTCCATCCCACCACCACGGAAATCTTTACCAGTATCCCATCTCTTGCTCTTTCACATCCCTTTGGTTTCAACATAAATTCTCCGAGTGGAGTTTCAGGAGTACTTTCTCTGGCAAATCCCCACCTACTAGTACTCCCTGTTTTCATTAGGGTTCATCTCTCTTTGTTTATTTACAATACACTACAATTTTGCAGTGTTTGTTGTTGTTGTGGCGTGTGGGTGTGTGTATTTTTTCGTTTGCCTGCTTTTTGGTCCACGTGTGTTTGTTGTCAGCCTCTCCCACTACATGGATAAGTAATTCCAGAGCAGGGATTTTATTTGCCTTCTTCAGACTTCCTGGGTTCAAATCCTGTCTCTTTCATATCTTAAATGCATGACGTTGGGCCCCAGTTTCCTCTTCTGGAAAAAAGGCAATAATAATAGAACCCACCTCATGGGACTTTGTAAAGATTAAATGAATTCTCAGGCAAAACATTGGTGCACAGGTAGTGCTTGTTTCTGCCTTTATGGCTTTTTCTCCTTAGCCCCAGCTCCTCGCCCAGTATCTGGGATATAGTAGTCATTCAATAAATGTCCATTGGATGAATTCTGTGCTTTGTACATTTTATCTGTACTGGAAATTGCAGCAAAGTGAAATTTTCTTAATTGGCATTAGTGGAGGTAGTAGAAAATGACCAATGCAAACTAATATAAACACAGAATAATTGCCTCTTAGGCAGTCAGCTTCAATGAATAGATAAGAATGACCCGTAATTCCCTGGCTTTTCTCCTTTAGTATGGGAAAGAATGAATCCCAGGTGCTTCAGAATAATTTGTTCTCTTAAATAGTGTAAACATCTCGGGGACCATCTGTGTGCATTATTGATTTTCCCATTTAGTCCATTCTTTTTAGGCGGTGCACAGGAGCCTCGAGCTGAAAATCCCCAACTCCCAAAGTAAAGGCATCTAAGGGAACACTGCCTTCTTACACCCCTTCTGGGCCTGCCTTAACTAGCCACGCTGGCCACCTTTACAAGCTGGCTTTGTGGTCCACTAAAAGAAAGGTGCTTTCTTACCTGGGCATCAAAACTGTCAAGGAGATGACTGTCCCTCACTAATGATGGTTCTGTCATCTCAAACCTGGCCATAAATCTAGTATTCCCTATTTACTAGCTGTATAATCTTGGAAAAATTACTGAATCCCTGTGTGCCTCAGGTTTCTCATCTATAAAATGGAGATAATCGTGGTTTCTACATTATAGGATGGGTATAAGCTAATATGTGGAAAGTACCAAGCACAATGTCTTTCTTATACTAAGCATTCAATCTATGTCAGCAGTTATTATTTCTAAAACAAATAAATATATTAGTAATACGTGACCCAGTGGATAAAAATAGAAGGCATTGAAAAATGTCCAACTTCAGCTCTGACACATACTTACCAGATATGTGTCTCTGAGCAAGTTATGTAACATTGATCATTCATTTGATTTGATATTATTCATTTGATCATTCATTCGATGATAGGAGAATTAAATAAAATGGCACAGTAGAAGCGCTGGCTAAGACACACGAAATGGGAGCTCTCCCTAGTAGCAACATGTGACGTTATGCGAAGTTCACAGACTGCTTTAAGGCAGATATTGTAGTCATTTTACAAAAGAACCCCCCAAATAAGTGGTACAAACATTCAAGGACAGAGTACACATGGGACAGGATTTGGTGAACGTCCACAGATAGCAGAGCAGACGCCTAAATGCATGAGAAAGCTTTTATCCCTGCTTTTGCCCTGTAGGTGGGTTAGGAGGAAGCCGGCCTTTTGGAGATTGGTGGGGAGTGGCTGGAATGGCACAGAGGTTGGAAAGCGTGAGGAATCCTTGGGGAAAAGCAAATAATACTGTTTAGCTGGAGCGCCGTAGCCAGGATGGGTGGGAGAAAAAAGACTGCCAAGGAAGGTCAAGGGTAGTGTTTATGAGAACCTGCTGGGGAAGCCACCACGATGCTTATGAAAAACAACAAATTTTATCCTCATTTTTCAGGTGAGGAGACTGAGGTACAGACAGGCTAAGGACCCCCCATGGCCACCCACATAGCATGAGCCTGAATCCACACCAATTTGCTTTGGCTCTGGAGCTGCAGCGGAACTGCCTTTCTTTCTGTCCCTAACTCCTACCACAGGGCCTTTGCATGTGCTGTCTCCACCCCTTAGAGACTCTCCCTCATCTCTCCCCACACCCTTCACTTAGCTAAATAAACCCTTCCAATTCTGGCACCACCTCCTCAAGGATCTGAGCCCCCAGCCAAGCCAAATCCCCCTCTTACTCATCCTGAAAGCCACAGTCCCTGTACTAGAATTCTTCTCACCATTGCAATTTTATATTTATCTGTATGATTATCTGATGAATGTGTCTCCCCCACCAGGCAGTAAGCTCTTGAAGGCTGGGATACTGCTAGTTCTCAGCACAGTGCCTGGCCCATAAAATGCATTCAATAAATGTGTGTGAAATGAGCAGACAAATGAACAGAGGAATACAAGAATGAAGGAAGGATTGCAATACCTGTGTACATGATTAAGAGAAAGATATCAGAAGTCAGGACACTGAACCCACCATCGAGATCTTTGCCAGCGCTCAACATATGTAATGGGGTGCTTGGGGCTATTTCCTGGCACTCTGGGGGTTCTTGCTGGGCCACGCTGGGGGCAGGAAGGAAATGTGTCTGACAACTTCCTCCTCTGGGAACAGAGGGCCAGTGGGGCGGAGGGTAGGGGGAGAGGGGAGTCACAAACTATTTCTGCTTTAATTAGAGCTCCGTCGGCTTCAGTTAGCCTGGGTGTTTGTTCCCTTGTGTGTGTCAGGGAATTTGGAATGACCCCAAGCTTGTGAAATAATTAGTACAATAGTGCCGATCTAGCCATTTTTGAAAAGAGTAATTTACCCCCAGCGTAGCCTCCCAGCAGAGCCACTCATTAATCAAACCAGGCTGCGTACATCAAAGCGGGTCCCCCTTTACACCACGGCATTCATCATGCAGCCGTTAGGAGCCACAGAAGCCTGAACCAATACACTGCCTTTGCTGTGCTAAGCCCACCTCCTGTTGTCACCGACTGCCAGGAGTGGGGAGAGCACAACAGCCAATACTGGGGTGGGAGGGCAGGGCCCCTGCCCCTCTGGGTTTATGGAAACCTCACCTGTTTGGGGTACAGCCCAAAGATGTTTTTTAGTATTTATCACCTCCTTAGTGAGAAGTCCTCCCTGACCATCAGAAACAAAGACCCCACCTAGCTCTACTGAAAACTCTTTATCACGTTCCCTCCTCTACCTGTGTCTACACAAGTGACCTTGTTCATTTGTTTATTTACTCTTTATTTTCTGTCTCTGTCCCTAGAGGGTATAAACATCAAGATAAAAAGAACTTTGTCATCATCATTTTAGCCCCGAACCTTAACACAGTGCTTGGAGCACAGAAAACATTTAATAAATGGTTTCTGAATAAAAGAATGAGTGCCTTTGCAGATTTCTCAGCACTCTTAGCTAAAGGTGACTTTGCATCCCTACAGGGATTGCATTCCCTGAAATTCTGTTGGCCCTCCTAACATCCTCCCATGTAGTAGATATATTTGTTTGCATTTATCAGTTTATTGAATTGTTAGTTACTTGGATTAGTCATCAGCTGCTGTGTAACAAGTTAGTCCTAAACCAAGGGGCTTTAAACCATAGACATTTACTATCTCAATGTGAGTCAGGCATCTGAGTGTTGCTTAACTGGGTACTTTGACTGACAGTCTCTCATAAGGCTGCAATCAGCGTGTTGCCCAGGGCTGGGGTCTCATCCGAAGGCTCTACTGGGAAAAGATCTGCCTTCCAAATTCAGTCGGTAGTTATTGTTCCTCAAGAGCTATTGGTGTGAGGGCCTCAGTTCCTTGCTGTTGGACCATCTTCAGTGGCATCATGCTTCAACAAAGCATGCAAACTGAGAAGGCAATAGAAAGGGTCTTCCAGCGAGAGAGAAGTCAAAATCTCCTGCAATCTAATAACAGAAATGACATCCCCTCCACATGGCCACATTCTATTGGTTAAAAGCAAGTTACTCAAGGGGAGGGCATTATACAAGGTCATGACTACCAGACTACCAGGAGGTGAGGATCATGGGGGGTCATCGTAGAGTTTGCCTCTCATAAATTAAGAAAGATACAGGCACGTGAATAGTCACCGCTTTCTGTTTATAATAGTCCCAGATTGGAAATTATCCAGATGCCTCTCAATAAAGGAATAGTTGAAAGTCAATTATGGAACTTCCATTATAAGAGAATGTTGTTCACTGAAGTGAAAAGTAGGTAGTAAGTGGAAAGTGCACGCTAATCCAAATTATGTAAGCATCTAAACATACAAAAAATAAAAAATAAATTAATGGTGAGGTGTTTCCAATCCAGGCAAAACATTACCAAAAAAACCCCCAAAAATCTCTTGGAACGTTTATCAAAATGCTAGAAAGGACCTTCACACTGGTGGGGTTTCCCCCAGAAGAGGTTCAAGCCCCTTGCCTGGTTTGGAAAGATTCAATACCTCACCATGAAGTTTATTTGATGTCTCCACTTTTGATCCTATTCTCAGCCCAGCTGGGATTTAAAACGCATTCAGCATTGTCTGTTTTTGTTGTTTAACCAGGAAAAATAAAAAGGGAGATTCATAAATTATATAGACTCACTTTCATGGTGAGATCATTCTATTTGGTTCCTGAATGGATGGATTTTTTTCCCCCTTGTTGGATTCTAGCTTATCCCAAGAATCAATTTAACTTTGTCCTCCTGTGTCCTCTCCTTTGGCTTCCACTGTCCTTTCATAGCTGGGTGTCTGATGACCATAATCATGACTTATTTCTTCCTCTTATCTCCCTGCAGTCTAGTTTAGAATTTGGCACAGTGCGATGAGATAAATTGGAACCTGCCCGATTTCAGTCCTGTTGTAACTTCACCCTGTGAGTTTTTAACTCCATTTTCCATAACCAAGTTAGAACTAATGTTTACAATGTTACCTGATTCAAATATATAGTGCAGGGGGGCACCATGTATTTTTAATTTTTTTTTAATTAAATGAGGATATTATAGAATCTGTCCCAAAGGGGAAAGGGAGGAAGATACCAAAATTATTAATCGCCTCTTATATATTGTGCCTTGTATGATGTATTTATACACTTTTTTCACTTAATCCTCACAGAGTCCCAGTGATAGAAGTATTAAAATACCCCACCTTACAGATAAGGTGAAATTCAGAGTGATTAAGCACCCTGCCCGAGGACACTCAGCTGGTCCGGGCAGATCAAGAGCTTTTCTTCAGACTCCAAGGCCGAAGTCATTACGGTGGCACCATTCTGTATTTTAGTGGTAAGAGAAATCATTCCAGTTTATGAAAATAAACCCCTCTGCTAGGCCTGAGATGCCTTGTTCAATATTAAGTTTACCTTCAGTGAGTTTAAACCAGGGTTTCCCACCCTTGGCACTATTGACTTTTGGGGGCTGGATAACTCTTTGTTGCGTGGGGCTGTTCTGTGCATTGTAGGCCTGCAGCACCTCAGGCCTCCACCCACCACACGCCAGTAACATGTCCATCCCAAGTGGTGACAACAAAAATGTCTCCAGACATTGACGATGGACGTGCAAAATCACCCCTAGTTGATAACTACTGGTTTAAGAAGAAAAAAAAAAATGCTTTCTGTAAAATTGGGCATGAACTTAAAAAAAAAAAAAATGACTACATCAGAATGTTTATATATAGTTACATTCATTGTTCTATAGAATATTAACAATACTTAGTCTACTTTAGCTAATTCAAGGAGAATTCTAATTTTGACCAAAATTGTCTGGTGTTCAGGATTATTCCTAATCACCCAAGACAGAAATGAAGACAAGACAGCATAGGCATTAAAGGCAGGTTTGAACTTTAGCCCAGACGCTCTGGTGTGATTTGACCTTGAACGAATCACATCAACTCTCTAAGCCTGAGCTTCCTCATCTAAAATAGAAATAATGGTGCCTGTCATTGACTGTGGTGTTGTGCAAATTCAAAAGGATCATGTGGGGAAAGTGATTCACTTAGTGAGCGCTCAATAACTGGGTTATCTTTCCCACCCTCCTTGGACTGCGCAGTTGTTTCTTAACTGCCACTTGGTAGCAGCGTACTTATACTCAATGAACACTTACCAAACGGGATAACCTAACTGCTGACGGCCACAGCATGGCAGCCGGTAACCCTCAGTGGGTTGACCAATTTGCTAAGAGTTTCAAGCTTGTCTGTCAGTCGGTTTGATGGTACGTTATGGAGTCAGTTTGGTTTTAAAAGGATGAATCCCAATGTAGAAATATAAGACCATCCAAATGAGAACAAGCAAAGACTATTTATCCAGAGCTTGCTCTAGCAAAGGAGTCAGCCACCATCATTTATGTTTGGCAGAGGCTCCAAGGCAGGCAAGGGGGTGGGAAAGCTTTACAGTGGGAAAAAGAAAAAAAAAGAAGGTTTTGGGTATGGACGCTGTTGGCATGGGGAAGCTGGAAGCAGGCTAACTAGAAGCGGGGCATCCTATGTGATCGCTTAGGGGCAAATATTTGGCTCTCTCCAGTTTGTGCTAATTAGGAAGTGGGGACAAAAATTAGGGAAGCTGTCGGTTATTGGTTACGTACTGGCCATTTGGGGCCAATTGCTACAGTAACTGGCTTCCTAGGCTGGTTGCTGCAGGTTGTGGGTGAGTTCTGTTTTTACATATGGCCTGGCCATTGTCTCTTTTTATATTCGATGTCTCATCCAAGAGATGTCTGCAGGCCTTGCAATTAGTTCTGTTCTTTTCCTTGTAAATTTCCCAAGCCCCGTGGGGTTACTTTCTATTGGAAGGAAGTTTGATATTCTGGACAAAAACCCTGGCTGAGAATCAGAAGACTCTGGTTAGTATTTGGAAATCTTCCATTGATTTGTGGGGTGACTTTGGGCAAGTTTCTTTACCTGGATGGGTTTCAGTTGTAATTTGGGGGTCCCATCTGTAAATCGGGGTATGTAGTCTGCTTCAGTTATCTCAAAGGGCCAATATTAGCAGACATTGCGTACTCCAACTGGGGAAGGTTTAACAAATGGATAGTTACAAAAGAAGGGGCAGGATTTATGGAAACCAGTAAAGCACAGTCCAGTAGCTTGGGGATAGTTACAGAAGGAGATGTTACTAACCTTAAGCCCACAGTTGCAAGTGAGGGAGCATATGAAAGGATTGCCTGATAGGAGCTGTGCCTTCAGTAGGGGGACGGGTCCAACCTAACGTGTCCCGGCAGGAAGAGAATTGGAGAATACATACCCAGAGCTTACTCTCCTCCAAACCTCAGCTCTCCTGCCATTTCCTCCCATCAGGCAAACCCAGTTAGAAACTAGAGAGCAAGAGAGCCAGTTCATATAATCCCTAGAGGTCAGCCTCCCAGGTCCCAGAGTAGAATGGAGAGAAGAAATGCAAACACGGAGAGGGGGTATGGAATATAGCCATTCACCAGCTCAGGGGCCCATCCTGTATTAAAATTATTTGAAACACTTTGTTCGGAAAGATCCAGCTTCCAAAGTGCTCTCACTATCACTTTCTCATTCTTAAAACAGTATATCAGGAGACAATAAACATTATGCCCCATTTTACAGATAACAAAACTGAGGTCAGAGCCGTTAAACGCACTGCCCAGTGTTACAGGGAGGCAGTAGCAGAATCTGCATTCGGTGCATTTTTAACTCTTTGTACACCAGTGACCTCAACCAAGCAAAAGATCCATCCGGGTTTCCTACACAAGAACTCTCCCCAGGAGAGGCCATGTGACGCAGGAGACTGAAAATACAGGAACTTGACGTGGATTCACCAACTTGCGCAATGACATGAGCAAGATCATTTAACTTCTTAAGACTTTTGAGTTTCCCCGATATTCAATGAGCTTATAATCATGGGTACTTAAGGTCAGAAAGCTGTCATGAGGCCCAAACACAGGAAAGCGAGACATTACCTGGTTTTAGATGGTCGGAGAGTCTCTCTTACTCAGAGCAAACCTTCGTTAGATGCTATGACACAGCCACCTCCTCCTACCGTGTGGATGAATTTTGGGGTCTGCTGCATCCCTTGCTAATATTTCGTGTGTAAGTGTGACCTCCCCACACAGAAGTGGTTCTCCCTTGTGTCGAGATCTGCACAAAGGGATGTGACACTTCAGAAATTAAACCACTCTCAGAAGGCAAATCCTAGTTAGAGTGGTGGAGGTAATTCTCTAGCCTTCCCCTGGGATTGCTATCCTTCTAGATGTCCAGATAACCAGAATTTGAGCTCTTGGTGGTGGGGGGTAACTGCAGCTAAGCCTCAGTCCCCTCACCTGTGAAACGAATATATAGCACTTAACTGATACTGCCAAGAAAGTTAAATGAGATAGAGTACAAAGTTGTCAACTAAGTGTGTAGTAAGCACTCAGTAAATGACTAAACCATCATTATCAACACCATCATTATCCCGTCATCCCCATCATCGTCATCATCATCATCATTTCTGTCACATCTAGGAGCTGGGTCATCCAGGAGCTAAGATTTTTAAAAAGCAACCATAGTTTAAACCATAGCTGGAAAGCCAGATTTGCAGGAGTCATTATTATTATTATTATTAATTTCTGTCTTGGCATTGCTGAGTCTTAGTAAGACTTCACTGGACATTCTGACCTGGCCCCAGGCATACTAGGAGTCATAAAAGAAAAATGTCCTTTCTTCACTGCAGAGTCACTATTAAAAGAGGATAATTGAGTCACTACTGCCTTTCCCAAACCCAACACTGATAGTAGCAGGAGTAAGCACAAAACTGAACATTTATTGTTGACATTGTAATAAGCACTTTGCGTACATGCTTTCATTCAACCATCACAATAAGCCAGTGAGGGAGGTATGATTGCTATTCCCATTTTACAGATTAGGAAAGTGAGGCTTAGGGAGGTTGAAGAACTCACTCGAGATCATAACATCCAGGCAAGGATGATGCCTGGCACTCAGAAATACTGATGGAGCAGGGCAGAAAATTGAACCCAGGTGTTTCAACTCCAGCATCCAAGCTCATAATCATTTTGCTATAGTGCCCCCTGCTTAGTGAGAAGTCCCCCAAGGGAGATGTTCTATTGTCATCCTGTGAGCGTCTAGGTATTATTTTTATTAAAGCAACTATTTCTTTACGGCTCCAGAAGTCTTCTCTCGTGGTGCCCCTGGCCCTGTGTCTTCATCACCTTTGGACACTGATGGTCATCGCCTCCTCCATGACAAATCCTTCAAGTTTACCCAGGATGTATTGACAATACAGTCCAGGCGCTCTCTGAGTTTTATTGTCTCGCCTCCTTCCTCCTCACCTCCCACACTGCACAATCTAAAACAAGCTCATCTTTCTCAAGAGCACTATCAGAGACGCTGTCAATCAGCAAGAAACACAATAGATTCTGAAAGATGGTAGAAAAGACTTCCGATGATGCTTACAGTCAAGGACCGCATCATCCGGGGTCGAAGGGGGAAACGCACCTGTGCGGTCTCTCTGCTTCCTCTCCTTTGGAATTCCTTTCTATTTCTAAGCTGGCCAACTAACATCTGCATGGTACCAGGTAAATAAAACTCTGAGGAGAGCAGAGCTACCCAATTAAGGGCTCCAGGTGAAAAGAAGGTGATAAAACGCTTCATTTCAGTAGGAATGTCTTTACAGAAACGCCAGAATTTATTCACCGGTTGCATGTAAATGAGATGTGCGGGCACTGTAATTACATCACCTGGCCGTCTTGCTGCAGCACAGAAGCTGGGTCTCTGGTCTGTGGAAACCTTGAGGAAGGGGCCCCCTTTAGTCCCCAAAACCAAGAGGGTATGATCTCAACAGGGTAAACTTAGCTCAGCCTCTGAGCTTGCAAACCGTTCATTATAATCCCCAAACTGTCACATCGCTCCCCTAATGAGGGTGTACATCTTTGGCAGCCTCGGGACAGTAGTAACTTATTTCATGACAAATTCTGGGAGTTTTATGTGCCTGCTCCATAAAAAAAGAAATGCACCGTTTCCATGGCGATGGAATGCGGGGTCTTTCGGGCAGCCCCGTTGTGACAGCGAAAGCCCCCGCATTCTTCTGGGAACTGTTCTTTTCGTTTTTCCTGGAAGCTCTTAAATTGTCCCCCAAGCAGTCCCGTCTGCCCCCATTTTGGAGAGGACCAAATGGCACAATCCCAGGTTTGCCAACCTGATGATTCAGCTTAGAAATCCTCAGAAGCACTCAGAGCATCCATGACAGACCCTGGCAAATCTGAAGATGAGGCTTATCTCTCCTCTTGGATTAGAATAGAGACAAAGCATTGCAGGGAATAGCACTTTTAAATGGCTGGCGATATCTGATCATGTTAATCTATGGTTTATGGAGCTGTGATGGAAATGGGCTGGGAGCCAGAAAAGCCCAGTTCTTGCGCCAGTTCTGCCGCCAACTCTAGGCAAACAGTAAACGCTCCAGAGCCTTGCTTTGGTCATCACGCTGACTTGGGTTTGACAGGACCCGCTCACCTCACTGGGTTATTGAAATGATTAGATGGGACAATATATGTAAAGAATGGTACCAGGCACTTTATAAGCAACCCATAAATGTTAGCTAGTGTTTTCCCATCACCTTGACAGTCAGGTCCAACACGGCCATCCTCCTTCCAACCATCGTTCAGCACTAGTAACTTTCCACTTGATCAATGGGTTTGCATGTAGATAGAGATAAATGCTGGCCCAGCCATGAGCAGGTACAGGGTGGATCTGAAGGCTGTCTGTAACCCGAGAGGCACATGGCTTTATTTACTTCACTCCATTAATCTATGTGCTATGGCAGCCCCAGCCCAATCCTGGGCTACCGATGAATGTAACAGGGACCTGGTTATGTTCTCTATGGCGGCCCAAGCAGTAATACTCCCGTCATTTCCTGGATGTGAAAAGTGCACCGAAATGTGAAACTGTCCACTGAGCACGCACTCAGACTGGAACTAGTGCACCAGACTCGAGGGGAAGAGACCTTCATCGAGTCCAATTCAGACTATGGGGTGAGAGCTGTTTAAATCCCCTCTGCCCTTGTTTGCCCATCGATAAAATGGGACGGTTTTTCCTTGCCTTATATTTACTGCCTACCCTCCCTGCCTTAAGTCCAGACTCTGACCATCTTACCTGGAGCATTTTGACAATTATGGGGTCCCTTCCTCCTTCCTACCCACCCTTCCATCCTAGACAGTCCTCCAGAATGTTCTAACGTGCAAATCTGGTTGTGTTGCTCCCCAGCTAAAACTCTCCCAATGTTTTTCCCCCATGAAATTCTGGAAAAGACTCCAGAGGCCTTACCCCCCAGCATCTGGCCCTGACCATCTCTCAACCTCACCTCTCCCTCTCCATCCTCCTCTCCCATGGCTTATCCTGCTGCAGCATCCTTGCAGCTCCCTGGGTTCCCCTTCACCCTGGACACTTAACCGTGTGCTCCTCACTGCATCTGCACATTAGAAGCACCTAGGAAGCTTCTAGAGGTCGCAGAACCCAACCCCACTTCCTGGAGAGCCTGATGGCATTGGTCTGGGAATCCCAGGTGAAGGTAATTAACAGCCAGGGTTGATGATTGACCCACCACCAGATTGTGATTGCCCTTAAATATGTTGGCGACCTAGACCAATGGGTCTTTGTTTACTGTTTGCTGTGTTGTTTGACTTTGGGTGCAGAAGTTTGAGTTATTCTGACTCAGTTCACGACAAGAAGCCATCACTGTGCTCGGGCAGATCTCTCTTTTGCTTTCTCCATTTATTCCCTTTATTCCCAGTCCCAATGTCACTCCCCCTCCTTTGGTGATCATGCGCCTGTGTTCACTCTGTATCCTGTCCTTTTTTTGTGGCCCTGTCAGTTGCATTTTTAGGGTTTGCTCACCATTTCAATTGCATATGTGGTCAAGGGCTATGGATGTCATTCTGTGCCTTTCTTCTTTGCATCCAGCACTGTTTTTTGGGGGGAGTTTGGGGGGATTTTGGTTTTGGGTTTTTGGTTTTTTTCAGTACTCTGCAAATTACACTTTATTAAGACCAAGTACTATGCTGAGTAAAATTGGGAAGATCTTGATTTCGTTTGACCATAAAAAAATTGAAATTCCTTTTAACTTTACTTCTTAATGAATTCCACCCTCCCCCCCCCCAGAAAAACCCCATACATATGCATACACACACACGTACACGTACACTTCAAAAACAACATCTAAGTGACCTCTTTGGAAAAGGTTATTGGGGCAGTTTTAGTGATTTTCCTTAAATCATTCACTCCCCTAGAGTATTGTAACTACATCAGTAGAGTCTGCTACGAAAGATGTCCCAGAGCTATGTTTTTAAGAACACTATGCTGGTACCAAAATTCATGATCATCATTCTAAAGCTTCACAGAAGGACTTCCCTGGTGGTGCAGTGGTTAAGAATCCGCCTGCCAATGCAGGGGACACGGATTCAGTGCCAGGGAGTAACTAAGCCTGTGTACCACAACTACTGAGCCTGTGCTCTAGAGCCCGCGAGCCACAACTACGGAAGCCTGCACACCTAGAGCCCTTGCTCCGCAACAAGGGAAGCCACCGCAATGAGAAGCCCGCACGCCGCAACAAAGAGTAGCCCCCGCTCACTGCAACTAGAGAAAAGCCCACATGCATCAACGAAGACCCAACACAGCCAAAAAAAAAGATTCACCAAATGCACAATGTGCATCCCCCAGGGACCAGGTCCACTTGGCCTCCAACCCCCATCTCACAATGTCAGAGTAAATATCTCTGCACATAACCCTTAGGAGCCCAGTTGAGAATCTCTTGAAGATACATACCCAGAAATGCATTTGTCAGGAAGTGGGGCATGTATGTTTCCATGTTAGCTGACCAAGTGTTCCCAAACAGTTCTTCAGAATGGCTGCACCAATCCACACTCCCAGGCCAGTGTTTCATTTGTCTATTTCAATATTGGGGGGCTGAGGATCTGTCTGAGAATCTGATGAGACACTTGGAAACTTTTCTCCAGAAAAAGTAAATATTATTATAATAATCATTAAGACAATATTTATGTATTAAAATAACAATATTAATATTTATGCAGATACATGTATTAGTTTATTAAATTTTTTCAACAACTTATAAAGGTTCGCATTACTATTTTTTAATTGTGATAACATGCAATTAACCATTTTAAAGTGTACAATTCAGTGGCACTGAGTGCATTCACAATGTTGTATAACCACCACCTCTCTCTAGTTTCAAAACTTTTTAAATTTAATTTAATTTTTTCAGATTTACTGAGATATAATTGATACATAAAACTGTGTAAGTTGAAGGTGTACAATGTGTTGATTTGATACATTTGTAAATTGCAAAATGATTACTATGATACTACTAGCTACCAACTCCATCTCATCACCCCAGATGAACACTCCATCTTCTTTAAATAATCACTCCCGTTCCCCTTCCTTCACCCCCCAGGGACAACCAGGAGTACACTTTCTGTCTCTATGGATTTGACAATTCTGGACATTTTATACAAAAGCAGTAGTACAATTTGTGACCTTTTGTGTCTGGCCTCTTTTACTTAGCATAACATTTTCAAGGTTCATCCATGTTGTAGCATGTAACAATATTTCATTTCTTTTTATGGCTGAATAATATTTCATTTTATGTATACACCATAAAATGAAATAAACATTTAGAGATTTCTGTGTGGACGTATGTTTTCATTTCCCTAGGAGTGAAATTGTTGCGTCATAGGGTAATTCTATGTTTAACTCTTTGAGGAACCCCCAAACAGTTTTCCACAGTGGCTGTACCATTTTTACATCCCCACCAACAATGTCCAAGAGTTGTTTCTTCATATTCTTACCAACACTTGTTATTTTCTGTTTTTATATTGTTGTTATAGCCATCCTAGTGAGTGTGAAGTAGTAGCTCATTGTGGTTTTGATTTGCATTTTCTTTTTGTTTTAATTGAAGTACAGTTGACTTACAATATTGTGTTAGTTTCAGGTGTACAGCAAAGTGATTCGATTTTATATATACACATATCCTTTCTTTTGATTCTTTTCCATTATTGTTTATTACAAGATATTGAATGTAGTTCCCTGTGCTACCCAGTAAATCCTTGTTGCTTATCTATTTTATATATGGTAATGTGTATCTGTTAATCCTATACTCTTTATTTATCCCTCCCCACCCAATCTGCATTTCCTTACATGACCAGTGACATGGAACATCTTTTCATATGCTTTTTGGCCATTTGTACATCTTCTTTGGAAAAGTACCTATTCAGGTCCAGGGGTAGATATTACTATTAGCTTCATTTTCTAAATTAAGGAATTGAGGCCAAACTGGTTCGGAAACCGAGGTGACCAGATAGCAGAGCCAGTGAATAAGAGTGCCCCACTTTGCATTAGACTTGTGGAAATGGAGTTACTGAACACCCTCCACCAAGATTCCATAGACTTCACATTCAGAATTCTGCCTGGGACGGTGAGTCTAGTATAAGATGAGGTGTGTGATTCTCAGTATAAGCTCGGACAAATGAATGAAGCAACTACAAGTCCCTTCAGAGCTTCCTTCGCCTCAAAAGAAACAACTTTATCACACAAGAATTCATAATTCAGCCTCCGATTCTGTGTGCACCCCAGGACCGCTCCAGAGCATGCCCCACCCTCTGCGAGCTGAGGCCGCCTGCCTCGTGCCTTAAGGGCCGCCAGTGGAAGCCTGGCTGTCTAGTCAGTGTTGTTATTACATCTGGATCAATTCTTAATCTTTCAGTTTAGCTTTGAGCTGCTTGGTGACCTCTGACAGATCAGGTATAAATCATTCCACCCTGCCCAGGTAAGAGGCATCTCTCCAGCTGTGGCCCTGTGATATCTGAGATTTTCTTGGAGGCCAGACCTCTTCTAAAGGCGGCGCGTGGTTCTCAGCCATGACCAGTTCAAAGGCAGGCAGATTCCTTGGCTTTAGCGAAAGGTGAAATCAACAACAGCGTGTCAACTCTGTCTTTGCTCTAGGTAGAAAGAGGCCATGCATTGCCTCCATTGACAAAGTATCTGAGTGCTGGGAGTCACTTTCTGGGATGCCATGAGGCTAATCTACATTATTGATCTAGTTCAGAATTTGTACTTTTAGAATTCAGAGAAGCAGACGGTGAAAAGTGAAAAGAGGACGAAGCGACGCGGAGGAGACAGTAGTGACTTGAGAGCGCGGCCACCACTGCCGCCAGCATGAGCCTCCCCAACAAGCCCAAGGGTGAGGTGACCCCGGCGGAGCCGTAGAAGCGGGAGGAGGAGACGTTTAACACGCAGCCACTCTCCGTGCTCACCCAGTGGGTCAAGAACAACACCCAAATGCTCAACTGCCGCAACAAGAAGCTCCTGGGCCACGTGAAGGCCTTCGACAGGCACTGCAACATGGTGCTGGAGAATGTGAAAGAGTTGTGGACCGAAGTCCCCAAGAATGGTAAGGGCAAGAAGAAGTCCAAGCCAGTCAACAAGGACCACTACGTCTCAAAGATGTGCCTGCGTGGGGCCTCGGTCATTGTGGTCCTGCGGAACCCACTCATCGCATGCAAGTAGGAGCCTCCTGCCGGCCGTCAGAACTTGCCCCCTCATTCTGCGAAGACCTGCCCTTTGTGCTGGGAATAATAAAGTCATGTGTTTTTTCTAAAAAAAAAAAAAAAAGAAAGAAAAAGAAATATTTAGTGATCGCCTCCTACGGGTTAAGAGTGGAATCAACACCATCACGTAATAAACCATTTAATCTCTCCAGTCATCCCATGAATTGATTATTATTGTCACCATTATCTTACAGAGAGCAATTTTATTTTTTTTTAACTTTTTATTTTATATTGGTGTATGGCTGGTTAACAATGTTGTGAGAGTTTCAGGTGCACAGTAAAGCAACTCAGTTATACATGTATCCATTTTCCCCCAAACTCCCCTCTACAGGGAGGAATTTTAGTTCTGAGAGTTAAATGGCCTTACTGAGGTCATAGGGCGAGTAAGGGCTGAGGCTAAAATCCAAATCTATCAGACTTTTATTCCTAGGCTCTTTCTCATCTCAAAATCTCAATAAGTCTTTATTTTCTGCCTCACCCTTCCCAGGAGTTCCTCTCTCCAAATCCACGTGGAAGAATAGAAAAGTCTTTGTAGCTGCAGAGACCCAAGTTCAAGTATGGACTGGGCTGATACCTAGGTGCAACCCACTTCACTTCACTTCATCAGTTTTCTCATTTGCAAAATGGGGTTGTTGTGAGGATAGACTGAGTTAAGAGAAATGAGTGCAGCTTGAGAACTGCGTCTTCTAGAAAATTTCTTTGTTGAGTTACACACATTTTCAAGAAGGTTCTTAAAGATGACACAACTTTAAGACCCAAAAGGATGCGTATTTAGTGGTGAAATTTTAGAAACCAGGGCAGTTCCTTAAGTAGGTCATAAGAAAGCACCTTAAATTACATCTCATGGGTAACCTCACATAATACACGGGCAGACATGTGCTAAGGTTGGCAGGGTCCTAATCACTGAAGAGAAAAGATTCATACTTCTGTCTTGTAGGTGATCTAGTATCCCTGGAAAGAAAGCAGTTGAAATCTCAGCATTCTATCTGCCAGGACTTGTTACCAATGGAAAAGATAGTCGGATTTCTGATTTGTTTATTTTGAAAGCTATTTGATCATTCTGGCTCCCAGGCAAAGAGAAAGCTCTTTTTGGCCAACTAGGGCTAAAAGAACCTGATGAATGGTAAATCTATCTGCCTGCAAAGTCCCATCAGATCCACAGTTCACATTAAGCAAGATGGAGAGAAGTCAACAGAGCTTTATTTTTCTGATGAGAAACTATGACCCAACCTTCATTTTCTCTTCTGTTCATAGACCCTTTCTTTTCTCTTGTACCACTTTCTCTTGATTTGTCATGTTTGAGTCAATCAGTCCATCAGCAAACCAGTCAGCCTGCAGGGAAGTGGTGCTGTATACTAATAGCAGGAACGGTGGTATTAACGGCGGTGATGGTGGCAGGAATCGTAGTAGTAGTAGCAAAATAATAACTTCACTTGAGTGCTTACTGTGTGCCAGGCACCATGCTAATCCTCTAACATTTCAATCTATTTTATTATCCCAGAGGAGCTCATTACTTTTTGCACTGCCACACAGCTGGATAGTGGTGGAGTTGGGTTTGAAGCCAGGTCTGAGTCTAGACCCCTTACTCTTGCCCACCCACTGTGCCTTGCAATCTAAGATGAGTGGATTTGAAGTCAGACTAATGCAAGATCAAATTCTACCATTTCCCAGCAGTGTGGCCCCTCTGAGTGTCCTCATCTGCAAACTGGCATTAATAAAACCTACTTGCACAGGTTGCCGTTAGCATCAGAGTGTGCATATATTGCGCACCTAGTACCAAGCACTTACCTCATGTGAGGGCCTGCCCCTCCTGTTAGGCTTAATGGGTAAGGGAATAGACTCTGAGGTCAGTATTTGAGGTTCAAATGCCGGAACCACCACGTCTAGGTGCTTAGTGTCTCTGTGCCTCTATTTTCTCGTCTGAAAATGGAGCCATTGTGTAAGTGGGATTACGGGGGGCACGCAACGCAATAACATCTATAAAGCATTTACCAGAGTGTCTGATGAGTAAGAAGAGCTCAAGCAACATGGACTGTTATCAGTATTATCATTTGATCCTCCACATCCTGAAGAGCACCTGGCTTGATGTATTTGGATGAATGCATTGGAATGAACGCTAGGCTGAGCAAGGGTAGCCCGTAACGCACTCCTTTCCAATTCAGGATTAGTATATGCCTTCTGCCCATCTCACTGGATGCCTCCCTGGTGTTACATTCACCTGGTTACTCTGTTCCTCACCTCCGTAGGAAGGTGTCTCTGTGTAGTGCCCCCATGAAGAGGACGCTGTTGTGATGGATGGTTCTGTTGGAACTGCAGGGCATTGACAAACGCCAGCTTCATACATCACAGAGCCATCAGGACTGGCACTTAGATAATGTATTATGTGAATACATCATCAGAACGCTGTCACCCTGGTGATGGATTCGGCAACAGATGGGGCTGTCATAAGAAGGAAGGAGAAGAGAGTGTAGGAGGAAGGGAAAACCTCTAGTTGATGAAGAGGAGGTCTTAACAATGAGCTACAAAGTGCCCCAAGCTGTCTGGCTGATAAATGCTAAGAGGGTCCTGGGGACGGGAAAGGTGGCAGGGTACCACCGTGGATGGGTGATTAGCCTGAACACCTGGGGCCTTGGGGTCTAGTCGTGACTCATCTCACGACTCCTGCTAAGCCCTCGTGACCTTCTCTCATCCACAAAGTGAGTATGCTATGGAGTACTGCTGAAAAGTGAGGTACAGTACTAAAGGGCTTTACATCACCGATCTTATTTAATCCACAAAATTACCACATGCTATAGGCATTACTAAAATTATCCTCAATATTCATATAGGAAGCTGAAGCTTAAAGAGTTTAAATAACCTACCCAAGAACAAGTATAGGGAACAGATTCAAACA
Organism: Delphinus delphis; assembly: GCF_949987515.2. Taxonomy (NCBI): domain Eukaryota; kingdom Metazoa; phylum Chordata; class Mammalia; order Artiodactyla; family Delphinidae; genus Delphinus; species Delphinus delphis. The sequence continues at coordinate 55,930,149 of NC_082697.1, forward strand.
CCAGCTGTCAGACTTCCAAGCCTATAGGATAAACCACTATGTTATTATGACCCAGCCCTTATGTAAATTAAGGGACTCTACAAAGGCTTGATCTCATTATGACCAGTATACAAGTCCACCCTGAGTACTAACTATTGAACTACAAAGTCCATTGTCCGTGCCTCAGCTTTTTAAAGATGGGCAGACTCTTGAAAACCCTGAATTCTTGAACATTTTTCTCTCCAAATATGAGGAATTCCTGTGTCAACATGCTAGAATGGTATTATTACAATGTCTTAGAGTATCATCTTCAGCAGATTCTCCATAGCTTTCATGTCTGGCATTGAATAGCAGTGGCCATGAGGGCAGGACATATAGTATTTGAGGGAAGTATATTTACGGTGTTCAGACTCCTCACCTCCCCTGGGACTTACACAGCCAACCACTTTGAGCCGACATGGAACAAGGTCTTGTTTGTCCAACTGCAATAGTTAACCAGACAATAAATAAATTAGAGCAGCCCTCATGGTGTAGCTACTTACACATGAAGGATAGGAGTGGCAGAAGGCTGTGTGACCTTCAGGAAAACCATGGAACTTGGAGTCAGAACACTTGGCTTATTGACTCACTAACCTCCTAACTGTAGGCAAAACATTTTTGTTTCTCATCAGTCTCCTAACCTTTAAAAAGGAAACCTCTAAGCTGAACTGTCACTGAGGTTTCCTCCAATTCTGCATCCTATGATTCTCTGAGCGTTAAGCTCTGCACTCACCTCGTGTGCAAACTTCCAGACTAGAGCAAAGGCTACCAAAACACTAGTGGAACGAAGTGCCTAACCCGTCAAGTCGCAGCTACTAGCATATGCACAAAGTGAAAGTGCTAACTTCACAGATTTGGATATTCACCCTGTAATGGTGAGGTTTAACTTCAGCAGAGAGGTTCCATATCACATAATGGTGTATCATTGCACTATGTTTTACTTCCCTTAGCAAATAAAGTATGCAGGAAAAAAAAAATGAAAGGAACATACATTGTTTTATTGTCTTGTGAAATTGCTGGGTTTCAAGCCAATAGAATGCCTTGATGCTCAAGTTCTCCAGGGTGATACAAAGTGCAGTGCATCTCTGTTTGGGAAGCTAAATTTAATAAACAGAGTAATCCCCTGGCAGGCCCTGGGATTTTTCTAATATCCTGATGGTGTCAAGGGAGAAGGGCTTGAAATGTGAAAAATAGCATAAGACCTTACAACCAAGACTTACTAGAAAGAGTCGCCCTTTAATTGAGGCATCTGCTTTTTGCATGTTGTGGTGCTGAACTGGAAGTCACATTAATTGTGTGTGCGTTGTCCGTGAGCCTTGGGGTGGGTGCTGTGCACAAGTCGTCGTGCTGAACCAGAAGCCTCTGAATCCAGTGTTGCACTGACCAGTCTTAGGACACAGAGATCCCTGTCTTTTCTCAGCTATCAAGACGTCCTCATCCTATACCCCTTCAGGGTATTTTAAATACACACTGATAAAATTTCTGCTAAAACATCTTATCAGATTACAACAGCAACAGTAATGATCATCATCGTCATCTTGCATTGTATATTTTTTATTATATGTTAGTCCTATAATAATGCCTCTGTAGGAAATGTCTCTGGAACTGTCTGTACTAAGTCAGGTTCCCTAGGAGCACAGCCTGAGTTGGAGGATGGTTCTTATGCAAGTGATTTATTAATGCAGTACTCACAAGGGGAAGAGAGGTAGGGCAGGGAAAAAACCCAGACAAGGGTGGGGAGGCCACATTCAGTGTGATCCCATGGGAAGCCTTGATGCACAGTGGCACCACCGAGTTGGTTCCACCTTGAGACAAGGGACCATCCTTTTAGTACCACTATGTCAGTCAGCTGCCGGCTGTGGTCTTCCCAGAGGAAAGGATACCTCTGGGAAAAGAAAGGTGACTCCCTTCAGACCCCAAGCAATTCTCCAAAAGAGGGCAGCCACTGCCACTGCCAGGATCTGGGAGATGGGCATACCAGCACGGTAAAGAGAATCCTAACCTGACCCCAAAAGCATCTATGACACTGTAAGTGCTTCACCCAGATTCTGGGATTCCTTCTACCATTTTCTTATACCCTGTTCCAGTTACTGCTGCAAAAAAAGTCGCCCCCAAACCTTAGTGGCTTAAGACAAGAACCATCATCTATTTTGCTCCTGATTCTGCAGCTCGGGCAGGGCACAGCATGGGAGGCTCATCCTGGCTCCATGCAGCGTCAGGCGGGTGCCTCAACCAGGAGATCCACTTCCAGGAAGTCTCACTCACATGGTTGGCAAACTAGGGCTGGCTGTCAGTAGGAGCTTCACCAGGGCTGAGGGCTGGAATTCTTGATTCCCCTCTACATGTCTCCACGTGGCCTGAGCTGCTTTAAAGCATTGTGGCTGGTTCTAAGGGCAAGTGTTCCGAGAGAGAGCTCTCTAACTTTGTATGTCCTAGCCTCATAAGTCACATTGCATTGCTTCTGCTGTTGTCTATTCATCATGGCAGTCACTATTGCCTCAAGTTAATAGACTATCTGTAGCTCTTCAAGGGGAGTAGTAAAATCCTTGAAGAGTTTAAGGGATGGGAAATACTGCTGTGGCCATTCTGGGGAAATACGATTTTGGAACATAATCCCCTCACCAACTTCTGTGTACTTTCTCTTTTTTTTAATATTTATTTTTGGCTGTGTTGGGTCTTCATTTCTGTGCGAGGACTTTTTCTAGTTGCGGCAAGCGGGGGCCCCTCTTCATCGTGGTGCGCAGGCCTCTCACTATCGTGGCCTCTCTCGTTGCGGAGCACAGGCTCCAGACGCGCAGGCTCAGTAGTTGTGGCTCACGGGCCTAGTTGCTCTGCGGCATGTGGGATCCTCCCAGACCAGGGCTCGAACCCGTGTCCCCTGCATTGGCAGGCAGATTCTCAACCACTGCTCCACCAGGGAAGTCCTGTGTGCTTTCTTTTTTAGTGGCTGACACTTGTGACTCTTTGGAGAACTGCAAAGAGATCCAGGAGTGTCCAGGAATGTAGCCTTCCTAGGTCTGGGCAGGAGTATGAAAGCTCCTTGTTGCAATGAGAGGCAAACTCAGAGATGCGATATACATTCCAGAGCTTCTGTGCAGGGATTAGGCCCAGGCTGCGGCTTCACTGAAGTCACACCCTTAGTTGGCGTCCTCCCCGCCTTGCCCTGCTGCCCCCACTCCTTCTGCCAGGACCATTTCTGTATCATCTGCAGATAAATCCTCATCTCAGAATCTGCTTCTGAGGACCCTCACCTAAGACAGCCTCTCTCTTAGGAAGTCATAATACTTACTCACAAGGTCATTTATCTATTATTTAGACAAGTATCACTTTGTAATCTCCTGTTTCATCATCATTTATCTTGATGCTTGATTTCCCAAGCACTGGATGGTACTGTGTGTATCTTATTTATTTCCATTTCCTCCCAGTTCTGAAAAATCAGGTGGGAATGCATCCTGTTCAACACTTCCGCTGGTGCCAGCCACTCTTAACCCCTTTGTGGTCATTGTCCCGCCTAATTCTGAAAACAGCCCTTACGAAGAAGCTATTATTGGATCATCCTCATTTTATAAATGAGGACTGTGATGTTCAGAGACAGGGAAATTGTGCTACACCAACTCCAGGAGGAGCCATGGACAGGATATTCTCAGTGAAAGCGCTCCCAGGAATTCAGAGAGAGCGGTGCCCCCTAGAGTTGGGCGATATATTAGTTCTTCTCAGAGGGATCAAGAAGCTTCCCTGAGGTTACTCAGCTGGGGAGTAGCGGAGTGTGGATCTGACTCTCTGCTTCGTTCCAGAGTCCTCACCTTTATACGAAGCCAGGATGCCTTCTGGCAGTTAAGATTGGCGAATCATTTTTATTCTCTTCCTTTTGCCCCAAGTCAATTTTTTAAGATGGTGTGATGAGGGAAATATTTTTAATAATAGCAAAATAAATTCTTGGTCACGTGAAAATAGCCTGCTCTATTCTGTAGTCAAAGTCTATGGCAGGAGAAACCACTGGGGGCGGGGAGGTGATTCCGCATAAGATCCAATGACCTAAGAAGAGGCTATCTTCCAATGAGAGTGGAGTGGAAAGTTACCAGGAAAGGGATCTGGCCCTGGTGAACCAAAGAAAATACAAATTGTCTGCCAAGTGAAGCCACGTTTTTCTTTTCTGATTTTCTAGCTGGCTGCCTCCCTCGCTGCTTTTTCTGCAACAAGCACCTCTACAACTGTGATGGTTACGGGGTGGGAGGGGGGGTGATATGCTCTAGCCTGATGCCTCATCTCAAGCGTCAGCCTCCCTATCTGAAAAACGGAGGTGTCAGTTCCAGAAACTGCTGTCTTCAGAAGTGACATTGTTGGACCATTGTGCTCTTGACAGAGAACAGAACCCCATATGAATCTCCCAGTGTAACTGACGGGCCATTCCAAGCTATGAAGAACCTGGGTATTGGAGACAAGACAGACCCGAGTTTGATTCCCGGTTCCAACAACCTACCCACCGTGTCCCTTTAACCTTGGAAGCCTCAGCTTCCTCTTCTGTAAGATTGGGATTTGTGATGTAAAGGTAAATGGGACAATGGATACTAATCAACTGAGTGTTTGGAGCATATCGAGCTATTGTTATTGTTTTTGCTAGTCATCATTGTTATTAGTCATGAGGCCATTCTAGATTCAAAATCATCAGCTGCACTTCTACTTAAATGAAAAGTCCAAATTAATTTGATTTTCCCTTAAACCCTTTTGGCTATAATTTTTCTTATCCCTAATAACCTCTCATCTTACAACTCTCCTTCCCCCCAATAAACACACACACACACATATGCCAACTTGTGGGCATCATTAAATGATATTATCCAAGCCAGTTGTTGGAGTCCACAATTTCTTCTAGGTAAGTATTACAGCAGCCAGTTAGTGACAGGGCTGCAGTTAAAACTGCAAGGAAACGATCACCTGAAAGGCAGCACATGATTATTTTTTTTGAAATGATTGCAGTGCCTTACATCTCTGTGGTACATTATCACTTATCGTATTCCTTTGGCATTCATCATATCACATGACCCTCTCAACATCCTACGTGGTAGGTACAATTACTAGGCAAAATGACTTGCCCAAGGTCACACAGCCAGCCACAAAGCGGGAGAGCTCAGGCTCAGACCTAATTGCATCTGCTTCCAAACCTGGTGCCCTTTCCACTCTACCTTTTTGCCTGCTAGCATTGTCTGAGCAGTTAACAGCAGACACTCCTCCCATGGCTGGCTGATTCTAGGGCAGATCAGTAATAACCCAGCAGGTCCCATCAGGCATTGCTCAGTTTAAGATGTTGAAGCAGAAAGAGTTTGGGGGAGAGAAGCAAGTCCCCTCCCCACCGCCACTCCAGGAGCCTGACACACATCCCTGTGCTCAAAGATGTCACCATTAATGTCCTTTCCCCCAGAAGATTCAGGCAGGGGAGCTGGGTAAATCCATCATGGCCCTGAACATAATGTTGATGAATGATCTCATTAACCTGGCAGCGTGTCCCACGTCAACAGCAGCCCTGATCCTTTGCACGAAGCCTGGCTTAGCATCCTCATCTTCCTCCCCCATCCCTAATGATAGTCCCATCCCCACGGCTGAGTCCCCCAGCCCGACCATGCACTGGGCTGTGGTGCCTCACATAATCACTGCCCTCCCTACACACAAGCCTGAGAGCTGGTTAATATCAACTTCAATCATATAGAGACACTGAGAAACAGAGGAATTAGATGATTTTTCCAAGTTCCAAGGGACTTCAGTTCACATCCGGCTGACCCCAAAGCCCTGTTCTTATCTCAACCCAGTACCAACTTTTCTAGACTCTTCAGCAGTTTGCAAAGCCCTTTTTATCCATTATCTCATTCAGTCACCCAACCAACCCCATGGGGCAGACTTTCTCACAACACGACTTGGTAAGAAACTTGACAAACTGGTTTAAAATGTGTATATAAGGATGAAACTTGAAAAATAGCTAAGGACATTTGGGAGGTTACAAAAGAGAGGGGAGAGAGGGTGACTCACCCAACCTGTTATTACGACATCTTACAAAAACCATAGTAATATAAACAAGATGGTACTGACACAAAAACAAAGAGGCCACTGGGACAGAATATATAGTACATGACAGAGAGCTAGAGGAAGAGAGAGAGAGAGAGTAATTTGATATATGATAAAAGTAGAATGACAAATCTGTGGAGGAGAATAATGGATTACTTTATAAACATTTAGGCTATTCGGCAATTATTATACATATAATAAATTTATTTATAGAGAAGGGTGAATCATGACCACATACCATGCACAAAAACAAGCTCCAAATACATTCAAGGTATGCCTTTCCTATTTAAACAAAAGTAAAATGGAAATAGTTTTGTGACCTCAGGAGATAGAGTGATTTCTTAGGTGGAGCCTCAAAAGCACAAATTGTGGGCGGGATATTACTGAATGTTTTAACTCCATGACAAATTTAAGACCTGTTTTCAAGGAAGGACATCAATGACAGCTGGCAACTGGGGGAAGATATTGTCAATATCAGAGAAGGAGAAAAGAAATTGACGAGAATGCGTATGCTAGGAGGCCACAACTCCCAGTATTTAGGGAAATAAAAGTGAAAGCAACAATGAGATGGCATTTTATATCCTTCAGATGGGCAAAAATTCTCTCTGGGGAGGATATTCTGTATGGGGAAATGGCAGCTCTCGCTGTATCACCAATGACAGTATAAATTCCTACAGTTCCCCTACAGTATTAGAGTAACGAGGCTTTATTGCCTATGATCCGGCAAACCAACTCTTGTATACATATCCTGGAGAAATCCTTACAGAGGTCCATAAGGAAACACATAGGAGGACAGTCAATTCAGCTTTGCTTGTGGTAGCGTGGTCGGAAGAAACCTAGATGTCCATCTCTAGGGAAACAGATAAATCTGGTATAAGGGATTGTGAAATACCATGAAGGATTCGGAAGTGTGATGTAGATGTACACATGGGAACAAGGATGGATCTCAAATACAACACTGAGCCAATCAGAAAAGGAGAATTGAAACACAACGCCATGTATGCAAATTTTCAAAAACACCCACCCAAAGCCAAATCCAATGATGCACACGTATCTAACTAAATATCGGAACACTAGAGTGGCAAGTCATACAATTAGACAATATAGAGAGTGCCTGTGAATGGGGAGAACAAGAGGAGGGTGGGGATGATAAAGGGATAAATAATAAAATAAAATCGGATCAGTGCAAAATCTGATTCTAACAGTATGTCATAGGTTGAAAGGGATCAAGTTCACTGTGTGCACATGAAGTACAGGGATCAGGTGATAAAAAGAAGTGGAGGATGGCAGGGGAGACAAAGAAACAGGAAATATTAGATCCTCACCACCCACCTAAACAAGAAAAGAGAGTAAAAACCGGAGGCTCAAGGGTTTCAATAAAGGAAGAACTGAGGCAAGGAAGGAGAACTACTTTCGGGGCAGTTTTAGAAGAGCGTCAGAGAGAATCATACCGGAGGCTTGGCAGTCTATCGCTCAAGCTGTACATGACAGGAAAGAGAATGCAGTGAGTGTGGGCCAGGTCAGCACACAGGGACCTGCCAGTGTCTGGCTAGAATTATCCCTAGCAAAGCCACTGAGAGAAAAACCAGTGTCCTGGGAAGAAGATTAAAGAAAGCCTCTGGGGCCCATGGAGGCTTCTCCTTCATTTAAGTCAGGTGCGTCCCTACCCTGAAGCTAAGTCACCTCAAGTTTCTCATATAAGATGGACTTGGAACGCAAATGACCTTGGTTTGCCTCCCTACTCCATCAACTCCCGGTCTTGTAATCTCGGACCAATTCTTAGCCTCTCTGAGCAGAATGGAGATAATCACAGTTGCTACTCCCAAGAGCCATGATGCTTAATTGATATGATCCATGCAAACGTTAACATAGTGCTTGACATGTAGAAAATGTTTGTTCAGAAATGGAGGTTGGGGCGATGGGGTTGGGGGAAGGCTGCAATCTGCAACTGTTATATTTTTATTATAATCACAGCCCAGTCGTTCGATGTTCCTGGAAACCCCCTGCATTAGGTAGGAGGGGTCCTGGATCCGAACCCCCAGCTTTCCCACCAATTTTCTGGGAGGTCTTGAACAATCCCCCTTAAACACATGGGCCTCAGCCTCCTCCGTGGCCAGTGGACTGGCTCATTCTCTCCTGCAGCCTTGCTGGGCAGCCCTCAGAGTCCTGGCCTGGCGGTCAGAAGGAAGACTATGGAGCAGCCATCCTTTCAGAGTCAAGAGCTTTACATTAATATTTCTGCCACTAAGTCGGGTGAAATCATGATAAAAATGCCATTTGCAGGGCTTCCCTGGTGGCGCAGTGGTTGAGAGTCCGCCTGCCGATGCAGGGGACACGGGTTCGTGCCCCGGTCCGGGAAGATCCCACATGCCGCGGAGCGGCTGGGCCCGTGAGCCATGGCCGCTGAGCCTGCGCGTCCGGAGCCTGTGCTCCGCAGCGGGAGAGGCCACGGCAGTGAGAGGCCCGCGTACCGCAAAAAAAAAAAAAAAAAAAGCCATTTGCAGGTGAAGATCATTTCACACTTCAGACAACCCGAGGACACATAGGCATTGTTATTATTCATTATTTTTATTAGGATTATTCCATTTTACAGAAGAAAAACTAAGGATCAAGATTGTTGATGGGGACTTGTCCAGAGTCACAGGGGGGCAATATAAGAGCTGAGATTGAAACGTTTGAAGCTCTGTTCCTGCCTGCTGAACGATGTTCCTGGTGAAAGATAAGAAAGGGGCTGGAAGCTGAGTCTGGAGATGCAGGAGAGCAGAGGCAGGTGTCTGAAAGGCTGGGACTGGAAGGCACGCAGGGCAGGTGCTCTAAGCGCTGACCCCAGGCACTGACTGTAGTGTCTCTCCCTGTGTAAACAGGGTGGGTGAGGGCTGGGACTGACAGAGCTGGTGACACTCCGAGGTGTTCTGTATTGCTCTTAAAGAGGCAGAATGACAGCGCAGGAACAAGATCTGTAACAGAGCACACCTCCCAGAAACCCATCCGTGGGAGCGAGGGGAGGTCAGCCCGGTGCTAAGAGAGGGGTGTGAAGGGTCAGGAGAGATGACCCCACACGTCTAGCAACCAAGTCACTGACGACTGGAAAAAAATGCACAATGTGAGAGTTGTGAGTTAAGTTTTATTTGGGGCAAAATGAGGACTATAGCCCAGGAGGCAGCATCTCAGATAGCCCTGAGAAACTGCTCCAAAGAGCTAGGGGAGGAAGGTCAGTATATATGCAGTTTTGGTGAAGGGGGAGCGCATGCAGTCAAGCCCATAGTTTTTGCAGAAGGTTGCTGCTGGTCTCAGGAAGGTTACTGCTGGTCACGAGGAGCAGACATCACCGTGAAGGATTTTAGTGCTTTTCTAGATGCAAGAATTGGCTCATAAAATCTTCTCCTGAAAATATCTAACTATCTGAAGACCTGTTGTCCCAGTTTTTCCCAGAGCACAGAGTGCCTCATTCCTGATCTCCACCCTGAACTCCTTTCAGGGGGTGTTGAAGGTCAGCAGCTGCAGCAGCTCATGATTGAATCCTTGTAGAGGCAGGTGGCAAGTGACTTGCCATCACCACTGTGTGTCCCCTTTGACCCTCTGCCTCTTGCCCATCAGTCCCTTCAGCTCCAGTCCCATCAGCATTTATGGCTCCAGGTAACCCACTTTGTCACATACGAACGTCATACCAAGAAGAGGCAGTTTACCTCGTCTTTGAACCATTGTCCTCCCAACAGTATTACCAGACACGTCCACCTCCCAGCGTGGCTCTGAGGACTCACTGAGCATTCATTTAGCACGATCCCTAGAACATAGTCAGCACTTAATAAAGGGAGGCAGCTCTTACTATTACTGGTGAAGAAAAGCAAGTAGGTTGAATCATGAAAGACACCCCACCCCTCCACCCAGAGGCTCAGGTTGCCTTACAATGCGATGATCAGTGTTCCCTGTCCCAGCAGGAGGAGCCCAGCAGGATTGATACACGACACTTGTTAAAGAACTGCGGGCAGACTTCATTCATGGACTCTATCGTGATAGGTGAAGGGACCATGAGATGGGGTTTTGCAGAGATTGGGCTCAACTACAAATGCAACAAGGGAAAAATAGGAATTGATAGCCAAGGAGCAGTGTGGGGATCACTGAATGGAAAATTACGAAGAGGAAATACCAGGGTGGGGAGAATTCTGGCGAAACCGACCTAACAGGATTCTTGCTGAAAGCAGGCCAGGGTGATCAGACATCACCTGGGGGATGGTGGGGTGTGAGGAATTTGATTGGATATCGAGAGTGATCAGTTATTGAGGATGGGGGATTCTGGCTAAACTGACTCATCAGGATTCCTGTTAAAACTGGACAGTACAGAGATGAACACAGAGGCCCCAAAGTCAGGACTAGTTGAGAAGAGAATTCGGAGGAGCCTGACTAGTTTGGTCAAGGAGAGAGTCTTTGTCACTGCTCCCCACTCCCCACACCCTCATACATCCAAAACGTTTCCCCCAGAATCCCAAACTCAGCTTCACCCAAGGCATTTGGTACAAATACATACTAAGTGCGCTTGCCAAAAATTCCTCGCAGGGCTTGCCTATATGTCCAGATCTTCTGGCACCAACTTGTGCTTTGTTTGACCCCAAGCCTTAAAAATGAGAGTTCCTCAAATTTCTCCAAGCCGTAATTTGTTGCTGCAGAGACTCACTTCAACCTCCCTGCTGGGACACCGCCATGTTTGGCTCCCAGGGACCCACTGCCCAGAGACTGATCTAAATGGAAAACATAAGGCCTTCGCTTGTCAGATCCACAAACCCAGGCCTGTTGCAGGGCTTGGAGTTTTCATGGAAACCTGCTTTCAAGTGCTGGACATCACTTAATAATATCAGGGGCTGGTGGAGGGAGGGTTAAATTAGGAGTTTGGAATTAACAGATACATACTACTATATACAAAATAGATAAACAACAAGGACCTACTGTATAGCACAGAGAACTATGTTCAATATCTTGTCATGATCTATAATGGAAAAGAATCTGAAAATGAATATATATATGTATATATGTGTGTATATATGTATGTATATATGTATACATAAATATAATTAAATCACTTTGCTGTACACCTGAAACTAACACAACATTGTAAATCAACTATACTTCAATAATAATAATATCAGGGCTAACTTTCATCCACCTCTTATTACACACCTAGAGCTGATTTAAGGGCTTTACATTATCCTACTCACTTGATCTTCAATCCTAAGAGGTAGATACTTTCGGTGTCTCCATTTCACAGATCAGAAAACTGAGGTTTGGAAAGGGGTAGCTTTAAAGAGGCAGCCTTTGAAGGGTGGTGATCCCAGCTGGCTGAACCTGGGGCTTTTACCCAATATGCCGTACTGAACAGTCAAGATAGCCAGTAAAGGATGTGCAGCGTACCCAAAACGGCCATCAGGAATACCTCTGAGTTACAAAGAGTGTCCAGAAGAGAGAAGAAAATAATTTAGAGGAGCCAGGAGAGCAATTCTTTCACAGTGAAATTTTTACTGGGGTTAAGGTTCTGTGCAAGGGTCCTTCTGGAAAGAGGTGTGATGGTGTGTATTGGGCGTGGTGAGGGTGTGGAGAAAGTGTGTGAGGGGTCTGTAGGTGTGGGAAGAGTGGGTGGGAGAGTGAGGGGAGAGGGAAACATGAAGGAGAGACAAAGATGGGGTGAGAAATCATTGAGAGAAGTGAGTACGTAATGTGAGTGAATGGTGAATGTGTGTTTGTAGTGGGTTGTGTGAGTGTGTAAACAGAGCAGTGTTAAGCTTGTGATGAGTGTGTCGGGGGGTAGAAGAGGAGGCTGGGGAGTGTGTGAATGATGTAGGTGTGTGATGAGAAGGTGATGTTTGTGATGGAGTTGGGTGTGAGGATGTTGGCATAGGCAGAGCATGAGTGTCTACAGTTGAATGGGGGGTGTGTGTGTGTGTGTGTGTGTGTGTGTGTGTGTGTGTGTACTTGTGCAAAGCAGCCCGCCTCCTAGCCTCCTTGGCCAACCTTGTGACACCACTGATTCTGAGAACAACTAAAGATTCACCAGAGACCTGCCCCAAGTTCACACTATGTTTCATGTCTCAGCTGGGTACCACTGAAGACTGGATGCTGCAGCTTTAAGTAGCTATGGTAGAAAAGCCTGGAACAAGGCTGTCAACAGTCCCTAGGTGTGGGGAAACATTCATGGTTTAAAAAGAAGCTTTGTTTGACCACCAATTACTCCTGCTTTTGAAAATGCTTTTGCTTGCATTTGATTAAGTTTTAAAAGGGCAGCTTCATACCTTCTGCCTTGCCTGGAACTGCAATTTCCCTCTCTCTCCAAAGGGTCTCTGTGAATTCAAGCATCATCCCTCTCTCTACACTCAGACCTTGGGGATTGGGCTGGGATTCCAAGTGACAAAGCCCACCCTCTACAGGGTGGTTCTTGTTAATGAGAACCCTCTTCCCTCCATCTTCCAGAAAGTTGGGCTCACTGAGGGTCAGTCACAGGCTAGAAGCAAAGTGTATATTATCACCTACTGCAGAGATTTCAAACCTTTTCTGGGTCATGAACTCCTTGGGGAATCTGATGAAAGCCACTGACTTTCTCCCAGACATAGACACACGTGTGAGAATGCATGAGAGACTTTGCATGCAACTCCTAGGGTTGATGTCTGTGATTGGACTCCCTAAAAGCAGAATCTGAGGTGGGGAGTCCTTGTGTAAGTGACTTATATGGATGGAAAGCCCTTGGGACAAACTTGAAAGGAAATGAAGGTAGCAGGATGGGTCAGGGAAAGAATCTAAGCAAAGAAATGGGTTCAACTGAAGTTCAGCCTGATCCCACGAGGGGCTCTGGAGTGTGTTTATGACCAGTGAATGGTCCCACTGTGAAGCAAAGAGGGAGATCATCTGTATCCCCCTATATTCAGTCATTGGCTATATGTCTTTTTTCTTTCATGGCATTTGTAGAAAAGGCAGCATCCATTGGCCAAGGGCAATTCTGCACAGAAGGATAAATTCTCCAGTGATGTGCTGGAAGCAGCTCTCACTCACAGAACTCAGTTAGGTGCACCTCATTCCAGTGCTGCATTGGGTGGCATCATCTTAGCAGTTTGGAATCAGCTACAGTGGGAGTATTTACACCACAGAAATAGGCCAAAGCTACACATCAGGGGATTTCTTTCTTCTCTTGGAAACCTGGTTGTTACCAGTTACTGGCACAGCACTGTGTGTATCTTTTAATAGTTTCACCCAACACTCGTTTTGGGTGGATGCACTGCCCCAGTAAAGCACATCTGAATGGGTCCCCAACACGTCAACTACGATATCATGGACCCCCTTGAAATCAGTTAGTGGGCTCCAGTTTAAAAGTCCCTTCTAGAGAGAAATAGAGTCTGACATCCCTGCCCTGACATTCAAGGCCTTTCACAATCTAGTCTCAGCCCTCTTCATCCTGATGTAGCGTCTCCTAACTGATTTCCACACATTCAGACATTTCCCTTTCAACCCGCCTTAAGCAATAATGCCAGAGCAATCGCTCTCAAACACAGATCTAACTCTGTCGCTTTCCTGCTTAAAAACTTTGCATAATTCCCTGCTGCCCAAAGGCAATAACCATTGGCAAAGCATCAATGCCGTTCAAAATCCAACCTTAATAAGCATTTGAGGCACAGCTCCTATTTCGAATTCTACTCCGCACATCCTTGCTCCAGATGCATCTTTTGACTGGTTGCTCCCTCACACATCTTTAAGGCCATATCTCTGCCTCTGCCTGTGTCTACAACACTCCTTCTCCATCTCTGCCTCGGGAATCCCTCCCCCAAAGCTCAGTGTCACCTGAACCATGTAACTTCCCTGACCATCCAGGACAAAGGCAATCGCTCCGTCCTCCTCCACATTTCCAGAACACTGTATCACACCTCATCCCTAGCCTGTTCATTTGTAATTGACGGAAGTCTCTCTCTATCATTAGCCCATGCTCTCTGCCAATGCACAATGTCGTGTTCACTTCTGCATCTTCAAAACTTAGCCGAGGGCCTGGCACACAGGAGATCCTCCAAATGCTGATTTTAGATGCAAAACACTGTTACTGGTGCTTTGAAGTCTAGGCTCCTAATCCTGAAACAAAGAGTCAGGCCATTATCCTGGGATATGTCATATGAAAGGGTGGTAGAAAGAGGAACAGCAATGTGGTAGGGGAGGACAGAGAAATTCTGAGGGTTTTTTCTCCCCAAATCCCCTGTTCTAGTGGCAGAGAGCTCCCAAAGCCATCTGATCAGCAACACAGCTGACCTAATACTGCAAGATGACTCCCCTTTGAGGAGGAAGAATGACATTTATTTCCTCTTCTGAAGGCCTACTTGTAAGGTAGACAGTTTATAGAAACTCTCCCCTGCCTGCCCAGGGTATTTGGAGATATATTAAATAATAGAGGAGGTGAGTTTTAACGACCCACGCAGCTGTCAGCCTGTGTGTTTCCTCCCCTCTGCTGGGCGGATATCTTTATGAATATAACATGTTACTTGAGATGGACTCTTTATAGGTTCTAGGTCATGGCCAAAACCTAAGTAACGTGCTTTGAGATTATTTCAATTGCTTGTAAGGAGAAATGCTTTGATATTTCCAGCTTGCTTCAAAAGGGGGATTTTTGCTGGTACGGCTTGAAGGCTATTACCTTCTGGGAAAAAAGAAAATATTCTGGGGGATCTGCTGGAGCAGAAGAGTGAGGCGATGTGCTGGACCCTTGTTCACCCTGTCCTCCGCACTGGGAGGCTGCCCAAAATGGACCACATCAGTGCGATCCCTGGCTTCTGGATGGGTCAGCCAATGGCCTTCCACCCTGGCGCTCTCCATGGAAAATCACATTCGACTAACTCTGTCCTTGGACTGAAAATCACTATTCCTCTCAAAACAGCCTCCACTGCGTGACGTTTTCTACCCCTTGCCCTCCAGATTTAGGAGTGGTAACCGTTCTACTATTCCTAGCTCTGGGCTACAGCACCATCCCTATGGTTCCCTAAACTTCACTCTCACTTACGGAAGTGGACCCTTAACTAAGTCTCCTAGGATGTCCCCAACTTTTGCGTGTCACCTGTTTTGTCTTAGGGCCCTGACAGATGCAGTGTGAATGCAAATGCCAGATGAACCTTTGAATCCTGGCTCTCCCACTGCCATACGATTGGGAGCAAGGCATTTCATGCCTGACACCTCCATGTCCGCAACTGTAAAACAAGAAAAAAATAATACCACCATGAAGGGCTATCTGAGTATCAGATGAGTCAGTGTAAGGAAAGTACCCAGACAGGTCCTGGTCCTATGAAAGGGACTCGAGAAATCCAAGTTGTCTCCCTTTCACCCCATTCTCCCTGCTCCGACATTTTCCCTTGTCTCATAACAATGGGAGGCTTTGGATGAATTAAATGCTCTTGTCCATTGCATGAGTCAGAAACAAGTAACAAAACGGAGTGATAAATTTACCTGCACCACAGACAGCAGCCTTTTTGTGCTTGTCAATAAAATGTTTAAAATAGGACTTGATTTTCTTTCACTTTAAAGAAGGTTATTAACTGGCTTAGATCTACCCAAGCAATAGAGATGTGTGTTGTCCACATTACTCACCAGGTTTTTAATCAGCACGCAGGGCTCAGCCAGCCGCCGTGGTGGGGACTGAAATGGCTCAGGGAGCTAGCTGTCTGGGTGACGAGGGGAGACAAGGGCTTCTTGCCGAAGACGTTGATAAATGGGAGAACTCAACTCCAGCCCCAGATCATCCACAGATGGTTTGCTCATTTTAATTGCTACCCGCCTCTAATCCTCCTTGCATTCCAACATTTCCAGCAGGCAAATGGAAAAGAACTCAGGACAACCAGCAGTGCCAGTGCAGCAACGGCTGCAAAGAACTATCCTTTGCCCTTAAAAGCACCAAAAATGCATTTGGTTATGCCAAGCTTGGAGAGCTAACCACTTAGGTCCTTTCCTCTTATATGTATTTCCCCGCAACTTTTTTTTTTTTACATCTTTATTGGAGTATAGTTGCTTTACAATGGTGTGTTAGTTTCTGCTTTATAACAGAGTGAATCAGCTATACATATACATATATCCCCATATCTCCTCCCTCTTGCATCCGCCTCCCATCCTCCCTATCCCACCCCTCTAGGTGGTCACAAAACACCGAGCTGATCTCCCTGTGCTATGCGGCTGCTTCCCACTAGCTCTCTGTTTTACATTTGGTCGTGTATATATGTCCATGCCACTCTCTCACTTCATCCCAGCTTACCCTTCCCCCTCCCCGTGTACACAAATCCATTCTCTACGTCTGCGTCTTTATTCCTGTCCTGCCCCTAGGTTCTTCGGAACCCTTTTTTTTTTTTTTTTTTAGATTCCATATATATGTGTTAGCATACGGTACTTGTTTTTCTCTTTCTGACTTACTTCACTCTGTATGACAGACTCTAGGTCCATCCACCTCTCTACAAATAACTCAATTTCATTTCTTTTTATGGCTGAGTAATATTCCATTGTATATATGTGCCACATATATACAATGAGTTTATTTTTGTGTATGGTGTTAGGGAGTGTTCTAATTTCATTCTTTTACATGTAGCTGTCCAGTTTTCCCAGCACCACTTATTGAAGAGGCTGTCTTTTCTCCATTGTATATTCTTGCCTCCTTTATCAAAAATAAAGTGACCATATGTGCATGGGTTTATCTCTGGGCTTTCTATCATGTTCCATTGATCTATATTTCTGTTTTTGTGCAAGTACCATACTGTCTTGATTACTGTAGCTTTGTAGTATAGTCTGAAGTCCAGGAGCCTGATTCCTCCAGCTCCGTTTTTCTTTCTCAAGATTGCTTTGACTATTCAGGGCTTTTGTGTTTCCATAAAAATTGTGAAATTCTTTGCTCTGGTTCTGTGAAAAATGCCATTGGTAGTTTGATAGGGATTTCATTGAATCTGTAGATTGCTTTGGGTAGTATAGTCATTTTCACAATGTTAATTCTTCCAATCCAAGAACATGGTATATCTCTCCATCTGTTTGTATCATCTTTAATTTCTTTCATCAGTGTCTTATAGTTTTCTTCATACAGGTCTTTTGCCTCCTTAAGTAGGTTTATTCTTAGGTACTTTATTCTTTTTGTTGCAATGGTACATGGAAATGTTTCCTTAATTTCTCTTTCATATTTTTCATCATTAGTGTATAGGAATGCAAGAGATTTCTGTGCATTAATTTTGTATCCTGCTACTTTACCATTTACTTTATCATTGATTAGCTCCAGTAGTTTTCTGGTAGCATCTTTAGGATACTCTATTTATAGTATCATGTCATCTGCAAACAGTGACACTTTTACTTCTTCTTTTCCAATTTGTATTCCTTTTATTTCTTTTTCTTCTCTGATTGCTGTGGCTAAAACTTCCAAAACTATGTTGAATAATAGTGGTGAGAGTAGACAACCTTGTCTTATTCCTGATCTTAGAGGAAATGTCTTCAGTTCTTCACCATTGAGAATGATATTGGCTGTGGGTTTGTCATATATGGCCTTTATTATGCTGAGGTAAATTCCCTCTATGCCTACTTTCTGGAGGGCTTTTATCATAAATGGGTATTGAATTTTGTCCACAGCTTTTTCTGTATCTACTGAGATGATCATATGGTTTTTATTCTTCAATTTGTTAATATGGTGTATCACATTGATAGATTTGCATATATTGAAGAATCCTTGCATTCCTGGGATAAACCCCACTTGATCATGGTGTGTGATCCTTTTAATGTGCTGTTGGATTCTGTTTGCTAGTATTTTGTTGAGGATTTTTGCATCTATGTTCATCAGTGATATTGACCTGTAGTTTTCTTTCTTTGTGACATCCTGGTCTGGTTTTGGCATCAGGGTGATGGTGGCCTCGTAGAATGAGTTTGGGAGTGTTCCTCCCTCTGCTATATTTTGCAAGAGTTTGAAAAGGATAGGTGCTAGTGCTTCTCTAAATGTTTGATAGAATTCACCTGTGAAGCCATCGGGTCCTGGGCTTTTGTTTGTTGGAAGGTTTTTAATAACAGTTTCAATTTCAGTGCTTGTGATTGGTCTGTTTATATTTTCTATTTCTTCCTGGTTCAGTCTTGGAAGGTTGTTCTTTTCTAAGAATTTGTCCATTTCGTCCAGGTTGTCCATTTTATTGGCATGTACTTGCTTGTAGTAATCTCTTATGATCCTTTATATTTCTGCAGTGTCAGTTGTTACTTCTCCTTTTTCATTTCTAATTCTATTGATTTGAGTCTTCTCCCTTTTTTTCTTGATGAGTCTGGCTAATGTTTTTTTGATTTTGTTTATCTTCTCAAAGAACCAGCTTTTAGTTTTTTTGATCTTTGTTATTGTTTCCTTCATTTCTTTTTCATTTATTTCTGATCTGATCTTTATGATTTCTTTCCTTCTGCTAACTTTGGGGTTTTTTGTTCTTCTTTCTCTAATTCCAGTAACTTTTCTGAAATGAAAACACAGACAGACCTTAGAGATATTGAGGTGGTTCAGTTCCAGACCACCCCAATAAAGTAGATATTGCAAGAAAGTGAGTCACGTGAATTTTTGGTTTCCCAGTACATATAAAAGTTATGTTTACACTATACTGTAGTCCATTATGTGTGCAATAGCCTTATGTCTAAAAATAATGATGTACACACCTTAATTTAAAATACTTGTTTGCTAAAAATGCTAACCATCATCTGAGACTTCGAGTCATAATCTTTTTGCAATAGTAACTTCAGAGATCCCTGATCACCATAACAGATATACTAATAATGAGAAAGTTTGAAATATTGCATGAATTGCCAAAATGTGGCAGAGAGACATAAAGTGAACAAATGGTTGGAAAAATGGTGCCAAAAGACTTGCTTGATGCAGGGTTACCACAAACCTTCAACTTGTAAGAAACACAGTATCAGCAAATCGCAATAAAGCTGAGTGCAATAAAATGAGGTCTGCTTGTACCATGATCTTCTTCCCCCAATGTTTATATAAACAATAAAAGGGGAAAGAAAATATTAGAGTTAGTTCTTTTCAGAGCAAGAAGAGAGACAAAGCTGGGATGCCTTTGCAAAGATTGGTCGAGGACTCTGCAGTGTCCTCTCAAACACATCCTTTGCCCAGCCCTACCCAACTGATCCTGAAAAACGGCCAGTTATGCCCTAGCTCTTCAGAACCATTTTCATGGAGGTGTTCCTTGCACCCTCAGGAAGTTCCGAGTTTAAGACATATTTGGATTAAATAAGAGAATAATGACACTTTCATTTATTCATCCATTCTATTAAGTGACATTCCCCCTATGCTGTGGATAACCACCACCCTGGTCTTCATGAAATTCATAGTGGGAAAGCTAACAGAGCAATGACATTTCTTTATAAATTGTCTCATTAAGGGAGGGTGTGATGAAAAGTCTCAAGCAAAATATCACAAGGCAACTTTTCGCACATGTGCGTACAGCTCTTCCGCCAGCCCCTTATACCTGAATTCTCCATAATCTTGATTATGTCCAGGTCGAGAAAAGGCCTGGACATATTCCCGAACATTCCAGAAGGCTCGTACAATGAACCTCGTGACAATAAGCAACTTATTTAGCCTCTTAAAATATCAGCTTCCGGGCTTCCCTGGTGGCACAGTGGTTGAGAGTCCGCCTGCCGGTGCAGGGGACACAGGTTCGTGCCCCGGCCCGGGAAGATCCCACATGCTGCGGAGTGGCTGGGCCCGTGAGCCATGGCCGCTGAGCCTGCGCGTCCGGAGCCTGTGCTCCGCAACGGGAGAGGCCACAACAGTGAGAGGCCCGCGTACCACAAAAAAAAAAAAATATCAGCTTCCTCATCTACACAATGAAGACAGTCTGACTGACCTCATGGACTTGCTGTGAATGTTCATGAGTTACACTCAAAGCCCTTCTCTTGGTGCCTGGAACACAGCAAGCAGACGACAAAGGCAAGTCCTTGCCATTTATCAGTCGTCATCGTCGCTATTGTCATAATCTTTACCATTTCTATTTTTGTGGCTTCTTCACAACTTATACAGAACCAACACATTAATATGAAAAAAAAACTCCACAAATGCTCACAACACCTGATGAGTGTGCAGAGAGACCAACCTGCATAAATGCTGAGAATACTACTGAACTCCCCCTAAGGACACCCAAGAAAAGGCCAAGATATTAGAGAAATGAGCTCAACATCTCACTGGGCAAATCAATGACCACAAGACGCTGAAGAAGAACAAAGGAAGAAGACAAACCCAAGCAGGTGTGAGGACCCACCTCAAGTCCTCAGCCCCTCTAGGGAATGGAGACATTCATCTTTCTCCCCACATCTCAGACCCTCTGCTGACACCCCCAGCCGGCCCCCCTAAGAGAGGATGAGTGCTCATTTGATTGCTCTGAGCCCTGTACTTCCGCTGAGCCACCTTCACTGCCGGATGTAGTTATTGTGCCTTAAAGGTCTGCATCCTTGAGTGGATCTCCCTCTGATTTTCCACCCCCATTGTCAGCACATCTAGACAGGATATAGCAAGCAGGGGACTTCAACGAGCCCTCCTCCGGGCTTAATCCACATTCCGCGCCTAACATTTTATTGCCATGCACTAGGGGGTTTGGGGTGCTTACCCAGCTATTTAAAAGGCAGTACTTTCTTTCCCATTTAGCTGTTGCTTTTTGCACGTACTGTACTTTCCTTACTCAGGAATCCTTGGGAGAGCAAGACTGAATGTTGGGGCAGAATTGGAGCATGCCTTTGTTTGGGTTCCCCCAGAAGCAGACCCCTGAGACAGTAATCTGAGTACAAGCTGTTTTACTGAAAGTTCATGGAACGCTGGACTGAAAGTGGAGAAATAATACAGGGGAAGGAAAGCAACCAATAAAAGGTACATTAACAACCCCATTTCCACAGTGGGCAACTGAAGCTTAATCCCACAGGAAAACTTTGCAGAAAGGTGTAAAATGCATGCCTTAGTGTTGGGGAGCTGGGTTACATATACGTACCCACTCCCATCAGACATTGGGTGAGAACTGCTCCTGGGGCTGTTAATTCCCTGGCACATCCAGCCTGCCTTGCACATGAGCAGAATGTCTTTCCAGAAAGGCAGAGGACACGGAGGGAAGCAGAGGGTCCTGTTCTGGGAAGGCCCCATAGGGTCCTGCTCAGTTACACTTCCAAGGGTTGGTATGAGCTATGGTTAATATCTTGGTTAATACCAACCGCTTGGTATAAGTGGGTTAATATCTGTAATGTGTCTGACACCTAGTAAACATTAGGTAAGGGCTAAATTAAAGCAATGCATCTGGAGAGAAGCCCAGTAGGTTTGAGAACCATCATGAACCATTTATTGGGCTGGCTGATGACATTCATTACTACATAGAATCCTTTCGAGAATCCTTTGAGCTAAAGATGACTGTTATGATTGTTTATACATGGAGACTGACTCTCAAAAGCCAGATACTGTTCCTCATTCAAGCAACTGGATCCCCAGCATACCAAACATAGCACTTATGCAAATCACCAGTTTTATAAGAAACCGAGCAAATAGTACTAATACTTCCATAATCGTTCCTGTACCGTGTAACTTGAGCAATAATTTCTCAGCCAATCAGAATAATTGTATAAAGATGATTCCCAAAAAAAAAAAAAAAAAGATGATTCCCTGGATGATGAATTGGTTTGATAATAACTTCTAAAAGAGTCGTTCTGAAGCCCATTGAGGAATTGGGTCCTTCTCCAGGAACTGGTCCAGGGCAAACCCACTCTTGTGTCCCTTAAGATGCTCTGACGAAATGGGGAAAGTTCCAAGAAAAGGAATATCAGAGCTGAATAGCAGTGCCAGCACCTTGGAAATGCTTTCAAAGACGCAGGCTCGTGGTTTTAATTCTCATCACATCTACTGCAGTTCAGCTTTCCTTGGAATCTAGGCATTGAATACGAGCACATCGTCTTCCCATCCAGTTTCTGGAATCCTTTCTTACCATCCTTCCTTCCTCGGATATAGGACTGATCGTTTGCAGATCAGCTCTCTCTGTCCCCTGGGTGTTTTACCTTCATCAGAATTAAACTTGCCTTTTTAGACTTCCTGCTGACAACCGAGCCAGCCCTGGCATCCACCCTGTTTACCCTGAGTTTTTAGATATGCATGGCTTTTCACTCCCAGAGCCAAAGCACCAGTGATTAGAGCTGAGCTTAATTAGACCAGATCTCTATCAGCGTCTCCTCCCATATGCTTGGTGCTCAGGTACCTGGAGGCCCCTCACCTGCTCCAGCAGCTCTCATGGAAGATAAATTACTTTCTTTTTTTTTTTTTTTCCCCCTGCAAGACACTCGTTTCGGATGAAAGAGACTTTGTGAAGTAGTGAAAATGTTACTCAAACTGAAGTCTGGCTACTCGCCGCTCTAAAACCAATATTCGAGAGGCAAAGTTGGTGGAAAGGAAAGTTTGCTTTACTTTGGAGGCAGGAAACTGGGGGAGAGTGTGGACTCATGTCCAAAGACCAACTCCCCCTTGACAATTAGTGAGCTTTTAAAGGGAAGTTTCAAGGGTGTATAGGCAGAGGGAGGGGGCTACGTGCAGAAACAGCACAGTCAGCTCTGACAGTCGTCTTGAAATTGGTCCTGCAGTGGTCTGATCAGCGTCATCTTGCTTGCTTTAAGTACAGTTAATCTTTGGTTCCAGGGTCGCTTTGTTCCCATTTCTTTGAGGCCAGTTCTCGGAATTGTGGCAGCTTATGTCATGGCTACAGTCTGGTCATCATGTAATTAACTTCTTCACCTGGTGGAGGTTTCAGTTAACTGTAAAACAGCTCAAAGGATATGGCTCGGAATATTATCTATAGCCCTTGAGGAGGAACTAAATGTCCTTGACTTTGTTTAATGCCTAAACCATTATTATTTTGTCCTGTTTGACTGCTTTCCTTTGCTTCTTCATTTTCTCACTCTCTGATTAAACTTTATGCTTTGGCTAAAGTTTTTCTACAGACAAAAGACAGGCAGAGGACATGGGGGTGAGGGGGAAAGACCATAGGGTCCTGCTGCATTTCAAAAAGAGGCTGGGATACATGTTTAGATAAACTGAGATTGAAACCCTATAACATACAGCATCTGATCTTGGTCAAGTTGCTTGACTTCTCTGAGCTTCCAATCCCTCATCAATAAAGTGGGAAGAAAATACTAACTAGGAAGCATAAGGCCGTCTGATGAAGGTTAAGTTAAAATATGCCTGGTATCGGAGCCTGAAATGCAGTCAGGCCTCACAAATAAATTCCTATTTGTCTAATATGCAAACATACCTACTGTACTCCACGCATGCGGATTGGCTGAGATTACAGTCGTGAATATGGTCCCTGCCATCAAAGACTTTATCTCCCGGAGGGTTCCCTAAGAGTAACTGTTGAAAACTGTTGACACATCACCATGTATCCCTGGGGGGAGAAACTAATTTTAAAGATGGTCTCCAAATCTCCCAGTTTCTCAGCTGATCTGGGCACGTTCTGAAGGACCTCCTCTCTTGGGTACCACATTTCCCAAGGTGTGTTGGTACATTTCTATTGCAAAGAAAGGCTAACTTGAGCAAAATACTTCCTTACTCTCCAACTCAGCCATCCTAGGTCACATACACTTTGAAATGGGTGCACAGCCTTGGGTCTTCATAGTTGGGCGCATCTTCCCCCTCCGAAATTATTCCCTCAGCCTCAGGAACAAGGTTTCTGGCAACCAAACTTGTACTGGACATCACACTCCTCACCCCCCAGATAATGTTAATCTGGAGAAATTGGATTTTCTCTCCCAGGAATTTGGAATTTGGACTTGGACTAAGACAGGAGAACTCTGGAGGACATCCTTTGCCCAGAGATGGGCAAAGAAGCAAAAAAATAAAAATAATAATAATAATTCCCCTGTGGAGAGAGAAAAATTGATCATATCTACAGAGAGAATCATAAAAAAGAGACCAGGGAGTTTTGCTGCCTTTCCAGTCCTGGTTCCTGATTCTTGCTGAGAGACTTTGATATCTTTCAGTAATCCCCTATCCTCTCATCTTTTATTTTCTTATTCCAGTTCCAGTGGGATTGTACCAGCAACTAAGATGACTCCTCAAAAGCCCTGGGCCCTGTGAATAACTCCTTTATTCAGCCAGAAATCCTTCTTCCACTCACATCATTTTATGGTCCCTCCATAGTCGCCCATTCATTCAACAAACACTTGTCCAATGCTTTCTGTCAGCCTGGCCTTGAATTAGGCTCAAGGAATGCAGAGATGAATAACAACCATTACAAGACCAGAAGTCACCTTCATGGGGGATGTGGGGTGAGAGCAGGTTCAAGTATCTGGGGTCATGAGGCTGCACTGTAAAGTGGAAAACAATTCTCATCTCTGCAGCTATGTCATCTTTGTGCAATTCCTAACACCACAACATCCGAGCTTCGGCAAGTTACTTTTCCTGTCTAAGCCTCAGTTTCCCCATCTTTAAAATAGGCATTGAAAGTACAGATTATTGAGAGGATTCAACAGGAGAACCCAAGGAACATGCTCAGCACAGTGTCTGACACATTTAGGAAGTGTTGGCTTGGGGAGAAATAATACCTTTAAGCTCTTTGCTTCTATCTCTTGAAAGAAAGGTGCCTTGGTACCCTTGTAACAGATAAATAGGATGATTGACTTTTTTCTGACCAACATGTATCACATCTTAGACTCTGTCACCACAGGAAGAAAAGTGAGAATGACTGCAAGTTGACCAAGCACAACTGCATGGGAAACAGCGTTATGGATCCCAGGATTGAAAGCTGGTAACGGGAAGGTGGCCAAGGCTTAGTTCGAAGGATTTCATGCTGAATCTCATTCTCAAGCCTGCATTTGGTTTAGGAGGAGAAACATTGGTCCAGCCACAGCCTGGCCATAATCAAAGCATCCGTGTACCAAGGAAAAAGCAGGTAATGTAACCTAGGGAAATACCATGCGTTGCAAAGATGGCCAAAATCTCCACTGCAAAGAGATGCCAAGAAACACACCCTGAAACAAACATGGAAGGTTCTGGGCTTTATAATGAGACCTCACAGCACTGCTGGACACCCCAGGGGACAGCTGGCCTGGATGGGAAAAAAAAAAAATCCTAAATCCCACTGCTGAGGCCGAGAAGCATCCGGAGAATCTGTCAGGAGGCTAAGTCTGCGGAGGGAGAGAGAAGAGCTGGTGCATATCCCCAGCTGAGTTTCCTGCTGCCGGGAATACACAGACCAACCTGCTGGAGTTTGTTAGCGTGGTGTTTGGGGTGAAACTAAGAGAAATGAAATTCCCTCACTTGGTACCACGTTAGTGATCATTCAAGATGGGATGGTTTGTGAGCGAACCAGGTTGCCTCCTTGGGAGACTTTTGAAGCCATAGCGAATACTCTGGTTCTGCTTGCCCTGGGCATTTGTGGAGGCCACGTTATTTCCTAGGAGGCAGAGGCAAGACAACAAAGGCCTCTGACAGCCGGTGTTGCTTCTTTGCCCACGACCTGCCTCCTTGTCCCAGTTACAATACCCCAGCCAAGTGCATCCCAGGCTTCCTAACTCCCATCCTCAATGGCCTGAAAAATTATCTCCCCACAGCACAGATGATGATAACAATAGCATTAATAGTAACATTGTTATTATGGAATATTACTCAGCCATAAAAAAGAATGAAATCATGCCATTTGCAGCAACAAGGATGGACCTAGAGATGATCAGACTGAGTGAAATAAGCCAGACAGAGAAAGACAAATATCATATGATATCACCTATATGTGGAATCTTTTAAAAAAATGATACAAATGAATTTATATACAAAACAGAAATAGGCCCACAGACATAGAAAACAAACTTACGGTTACCAAAGGTGGGGGGAAGGATAAATTAGGAGTTTGGGATTAACATATACACACTACTATATATAAAATGGACAACCGACAAGGACCTACTGCATAGCACAGGGAACTATAGTCAATATTTTATAATAACACATAAGGGAAAAGAATCTGAAAAAGAATAAAGAGATATGTATAACTGAATCAGTTTGCTGTACACCTGTACACGATATTGTAAAGCAACTATACTTCATTTAAATAAATAAATTTTTTAAAATGCTCTCCTGAAACCCATTGGAGAGTTTGGGCTTTTTGAGCACTAGCTGTCTTGAACTCCTTGCTTGGTGCCCTGCAATAAACACTGCACTTTCATTCATCACAAAAATAATTAAATAAATAGCATTGTTTTTAACATCTATTGAGCGCTTACTATGTGTAAGTTATGATGTTAAGCTCTTTAACATCCAGTTCTCAACTATCATATAAGAAAGACGTTATTATTACCTTTATTATACTCATGAGGATATGGAGAGTCATATGGGGTTCTTGTTACTATTCCTGCCTAATAAACAACCCTAAATCTTAGGATGTGGTACAACAACCACTTTGTAATCCTCATAGATGCGATGAGACAGGAATTTAGATGGAGCACAACAGAGCTGGTTTGTCTCTGCTCCATCATGTTGGGGGATTCAGCCGGGAAGACTTGATGGGCTGGGAGGTGACTCATGTGTGGAAATAACTAGAGGTATCTTCACTCACATCTGACACGTGGACTGGATGAGTTGAAGGCTCAACTCCGGGGAGCTGTCGACGGCGGCAACCATGGCCTCTCCATGCGGTCCAAGCACAATATGGCGGCCTCTGAGTGAGCAGGCAGCAGCTACTTGGCTTCTTATGACCTCACCTGGAAAGTCACATGAGTCATTCCTCTGTACTTTATTATTTGAACCTACAAGATTCAAGGGAAGAGAACACAGAGCCCATGTCTCAATGGAAAGGGTGGCAAAAAATTTGCAGACTTTACTTTCACCCTCCACAAACAGACACTTAAAGAGAGCCAAGATTCAAACGCAGGCTTTGAAACTCCAGAGTTTGTCCTCTTAACTCTTCCTACGCCTGCCATGTAGGTAGGTTATTCTGTCATGATGCCTCACCTTTCGGAGCTCTTGACAACAATTCCTTAAACACACAGAAGAATCACTTTATCTGAAGCATCAGAAGGGCTCCATATTACCAGTGCCAGGCAGGGCAACAGACAGAAATAGAAGATCTGAGGTGTGACCTTGAGCAAGGCCGTTCAGCCCATCTCAGAATCACTTCACGTGTGTGAAATGAGAGTTCATATGAAGCACTCTTGTTAACTGTGATTCTACTTTGATTTACCCATGAAGATACCAAAGGAAAACATCATTATTTTCCCCACATGGGCTTTTTCTAATATGGAGCCTCAAGATCTCCACGAGGATGTATTTGACTTCAAAGCCGTCCACAAAGCAAGAAGGGGCCAAATGATCAAGAATCCTCTGAGATGAGGCAGACGACCAAGACAGGATCCTGGCTATAAGAAGCTAACATAGATCAGTTGCCAGGGGTTGGGGTGGGAGGGAGGGGGGGGAAATAGGTGGAGCACAGGGGATTTCCAGGGCAGTGAAAATGCTCTGTATGATGCTATAAGGACGGATCCATGTCATCATACACTTGTCCATACGTACAACACCAAGAGTGAATCCTCATGTAAAATACGGACTCTGGGTGATAACAATGTGTCAGTGTAGGTTCTTCAGTTGTGCCAAATGTACCATCTGACAGGGGGTTGGGGGGTGTTGATTATGCGGGAGGCTGTGCATGTGTGGGAGCAGGGGGTAGATGGAAAATCTCTGTATCTTTCCCTCAATTTTGTTGTCAACATAAAACTTCTCTTTTAAAAAAATACAGCATTGTAAAATTAAAAATATATATTTTTAAAGAAGCTAACATAAGGTACATATTATTACTGACCCCGTCTGACAGATAAGGAATTTGGGTTCAGGGAGGTTAAGTGACTAATTCAAGGTCAAACAGCATGTATCTATATTTGGAAAACCCAGTCTCCTTGCTTTCAAAATTCCCCTTCCAGTTGGGGTATTGGTTGCTTATTGGTTGCTGTTGAGCAGTTTTCTTAAGACTTTTCAGTAATAACCTCCTTCTTCTTCTCTCTCTCTTTTTTTTTTTTTTTGGTTTCTATTCTGGTTGAACAACCATATGACAAATTGCATATCTAATTAGGGCCGGTGAGATAAAGAGGTACATGGTGATCTTTGCAGGCAGCGTCTGAGGTTAGGCTTTGAGAATGTGATGAAACACCATCACTAATCAAGTTGACGAGGTCAGCCACACTCCTTCCCTTCATTCTTTTCATTCTTATTAGGATAATTTTACACTTCCTGTGCTCGGCAATTGAACAATGATTACTTTGCTAAATACTACATGAGTTTTGACAAAACAAACCCCCGAGGAATCAAAATAAGTAATTTCTATTCAGCAGAAATCACTCTCAGATTAGTCTGTGTGCCATATTATACAACCCAATTATCTCAATACACAGACATGTATAATAAGTAAAGAGCACACCACCTCCAGCATCTCACATGAGCTGGGGTTAGGCAAGCGGTGGGGTGGCAGCGTTTGGAGTTAGGACCTGTTGATTTTTAGCCTAGGACCCCCAAGAAATGGGGTGCCAGGATCACTCAGATCTCCATCCTAGCAATGCTGAAATTCTTTTGTAGGTGACTTTTCAGCTCCATACGTGTCATAGAGATGTGTTTGCTTATTTATTTAATGTTTGGATTCAGAACACATTCGTTGGCCCTTATGTTTGTGTTCATTGTGGTTCTGGGGATCTGACATGAACACAACACAATCCCTGCCTCATAGGGTTGTGTTGGATTTTACATGTGTTGGCCTGGGTGAGGCATGTAGTACCGTGCCTGGTTTGCAGTCAGTAGATGTCCTAATTAGCACCCTCTTCTCTCCCTCCTGCAGATCCTGATTGATGGTTCAACCCACCATCTTCATTCATTCATTCACTGCACAGTCTTTCTTTGTTTGCTTGCTTTTTGGCTGCACCGTGCAGCATGCGGGATCTTAGTTCCCCAACCAGGGATTGAACCCATGCCCACTGCAGTGGAAGTGCAGAGTCTTAACCACTGGACTGCCACGGAAGTCCCTGCACAGTCTTTACTGAGCCCTTCTTATGTGCCCATCCCAGAGGCAAGCGCTAGGGATACAGTGGGGAACAGAAGCCACTCCGGTGCCTGCCCTCTTGGAGGCTCCAGGCTGCTGGGAAAGACAGGCATTAAATAATTGTATGAGCAAATGTCCAACTGCCATTGTGACAGGTATCAAGAAGAAGGGTATTCAGTACGGTGGGAACTGGTAAGAAGCCGATATGCCCCAGCCAGAAAGATCAAGGAAGACTTCCCATGAAACAGCATCTCCTACACCAAGAGTTCAAGAGAGCAGATAGAGGTTACCAGATCACTGAGGGCGAGCAGAGAAGGTGCACATCTCAGTTAACTTCACAACACTGTAAGGGAGACGCAGAAATTGAAACTTAGAGACTTAAGATTAATTTGTCCAAGATCGCACAGCACATAACAGTGAGGCTAAGATCTGAACTCAGGGCTGGAGGCAGCAAGGGGGCCCGTTTCAGATTGTGGCCTCTTTCTGAGGGATATCGCTCACTCTTTCGGGTCCCTTTGACAGTTGTCATCTGACGTGCAAAGTAGAAAAAACAGAAAAATGAAAGTAATCAAGACTTCACAGATGGTCCCTTAGACTTAACCCAACCCTGCACATTGCCGGCATTACCTTTTGAGTTCACACCCAGGAGTAGAAATAATGAGCCGCTGAGTAAACCCTACCTC
This sequence comes from Delphinus delphis, assembly GCF_949987515.2. NCBI lineage: Eukaryota > Metazoa > Chordata > Mammalia > Artiodactyla > Delphinidae > Delphinus > Delphinus delphis. The sequence goes on from NC_082697.1 coordinate 55,959,943, forward strand.
GGGGGGATTTATCCACTGCTGTCTGTGCCTACCTAGGAGCAAGCAGAGCGCTCAGTGAAAAAATAAATTGTCCAATAACTTGGGGGGGGGGGCGGGGGACAGGGCTGGGGGGACGGAGCAGTATTCAACCTTCCCAGAGTGCCTGAGAGATGCCTGACCTTCCAAAGGCCTTGGCTTTGAATATGCTTCAGAGCTTCGCCAGTTCCATTTTCTAAATAAAGGCTAAGGCCAAGTTTGAGCCCCTGGGTTATTTATTAGGCAAAGCGAGGCATTCAAGGTTCCAGTCAGTGAACAAAAAGACTGCAGTGAGGAGCTGTTCCCGATTAGATGTGCTCAAAGGAAGCCTTGTAAAACAGGAGCTTGGCGCTGTAATTGAACAAGTGGCTCCAAGCAGAGCCAACACATTAGCAGTGAAGGAGAAAGGGCATTAGCACGGGCAACATTATCTTTGCAGAAAAAGGCCCCTGAGATCCCACCCGCATTTATTGCATTTATTTATTTATTTAGCCCCATCCCAGCCCCACAAAGATCTGAGTCACTTAGAGAAATAAAATAAAATAAATACAATTGTTAAAGATCAGAGTAAACATAATAGAAGGAATAGGAAAGAAAGATACAGTCAGGGACAGAGTTATACACAAAATGCATGGCCGAAGTTCTGTGCACTTGCTCGAAGTGGGGCTTTCATTTGACTTTGAGCCTCCTGGCAGCCAAAGCAAAGAGGGAAACAGCTTCCAGAAAATTAAAATGTAGCTGCTTGGGTAAGGTGCACATTTCCCTGATACTGAAGCCTGAGAGAAGTTTATCTCTCAGTTTTGATGGGAACACTGTTTTATGACCTCAACCACATCCCACAATAAATACATTAACTGGTTTTAAGTCTAGGTTTCATATCTTACAGTGAAATGTCCGTCAAAGAGAAATTCAGTACAAATAATGAGGAGGGGGCCAAAGAAAGATGCCAAGTACAAAGCTCCCTGGTCTCCCTTTCGTTAGAATTTAGACTTTACAATATAGAAAACAAGCTTCTAAAACTGGGTCATGTAAAACACTATTATCCCAAGTGGATCCATCCAGGTGAAAATTGGTTTGGCAATTGATTTTGGATATTCATGCTAAAGACTCTGAGTAGTCCCCTAGTAAAGAAACCTGCTTATTTTGCACACACATATATGAGCACTGGACCTTTCTTATTTACATCCCATGCTACATGCTCTAGGGATGACTAGCTCAACAAGAAAATGCTTATTAAGTGTCTAGTGTCTACCGTTAGTGACTCCCCTATAAGTGGCTATTATATGTATCATCATTTCATTTCATCCTTAAGGGTCCCTGTAAGATGAATGGCATGCCACGCCTTCCACATTTGGAGAAACTAAAAACCAGAAAAGTTAAGATCATTGCCCAGTCATACCACCAGGAAGCAGCAGAGCCCTAATTTCTCCACTTCCTGTGGTCCTGGCAGAACTGCCAATCACACTCCCTCCGTGTTTAACACAGGCCAGCCAAACCTTAATCCCTCCCACAGCTACTGTGATTGGCTCAGGTTTGGGCACATGATCCCAGGCAAAGCCAATCATTATCTTTGTCAGGGATTATGAGGGAAGGGCACTTTCTACTCCATGGCTGCCGGCAGCCATCTTGCTTACCATGGAGTGATTTCGCCTGTGAAGAATGATGTCAGGCTGACACAAGCAGATTTGTGAAATACAGAGTCAGAGAGAGAAAGTGCCAATAACGTGTTTGGGTTTCAGGATCAGACAGTCTGATTCCCCCGTGGACTTCTCACTTGCACAAATCCATACATTTCCTTTAGCCAGTTTGATTTGGGCTTCTGTCACTTAAAACTGAAACCGTCTTCAGTGAATACAGCATCCGTGTTTGTTTGTTTTTTAATGAGTGTGTGTGTGTGAAACAAATTTGCACCTGAGCCACACAAAAGAGTGGTGACAAAGTCCATTTTTCTAAATATCAGAACCTATAATGGAACTAGATTCAGAACCAAGGAGAATAGTAATAAGGGTGGAAAAAAAGATATTTAAAGCAGAGTCTGAAATCCCCAAAGAGCTCAGTTTAGCCTGGAAATGCTGACATAAGCTGAACCACAAAAGCACAAACAGCCCCACTATAATTAGTTTACCTTTCAGTTGTATCCGAATTCAACTCCTGAGGACTTTGAGCCTTCCGAGAGGAGCAAAGTCTCGGCCACCGGTGTCACCACCAGAAGTCCCTGCAGACGTCCTATTGACTTTGCTCAGTTCATTCTGAGTAACCTCAGAGCGGCCTAGAAGATTGCTAACCGCTGCCTGGAATTCCTTATGGGGCCCAGACTCTGGATCGCCGTCTTGGGGAGACCAGTCAGCAGGCTCTGAAACATTCCAGGCGCAAGGATGTTTAATGAATACAGAGCACAGAGCTAGAGGGGCATTTGTAAATGGAGCCAGGGAGAAGATCTGGGTACAAAGCAAGGCTGAACACAGTATACTGCTGCTGTTTAATTATATCCAGCTCCTGAGTCCTTTGCTGGTGCAAAGGCACCCGCACATACACACACAAACACACACGCACACACCCCACAAAGAAAAAAGAAAATCCATGCCAAGCATTCACAATGCAGCTCTGATTGATTAGCTAGCAACCTCCAAAGTCAGTGATGCCAGCAACCCTACTTTCAGCAAGCTCTCAGCTTCTCTTTCAGGAAAAAGAAAAAAAGAAAAGACAGAGGAGTGCTAGCTCTCCTCTGTCTTTGAAATGGTTATGAAATAAAATTATAGGAAGATAAGAAAACATCCTAGTCACATATGACAGCATAGGAGAACTGAAGAAAAGACAGTATGTCACCAATCATTAATGCAAATGGCACCCAGTGGAGTTGTGCAGGGCACAACAGTTCACTATGTGTGGCGGGTCTGGATGAGAGAAGAGTCAAGGTATTCTCATGCCCGTTTCCCTATTGCTCCCAATGTTATTCCTGTAAAAAAAAAATTGTGTTTGTAAAAAAAAAATCCCTGTCTCGGGCTTCCCTGGTGGCGCAGAGGTTGAGAGTCCGCCTGCCGATGCAGGGGACACGGGTTCGTGCCCCGGTCCGGGAAGATCCCACATGCCGCGGAGCGGCTGGGCCCGTGAGCCACGGCCGCTGAGCCTGCGCATCCGGAGCCTGTGCTCCGCAACGGGAGAGGCCACAACAGTGAGAGGCCTGCGTACGGCAGAAAAAAAAAAAAAAAAAAATCCCTGTCTCATGGCCCCACGTCTTTATCTGTAACATAGGGTGTTGGACCAGAAGCTCTCAAAGGAATTGTCTAACTCCAAGAATTACCAATTATATCTTTGAGATGGGAAAGATCTATATCAAGGTTATCTGGTCCACTACCATGTATTTCAAACTCTTAAGATTAATGTAGTTTATTGGTTAAGGATGTAGACTTTGGTGTCAGAACTGAGATAGAGTCCCATTGCTTCCAATTCCTAGATGTAAGTAATTAAATGAATCATCCCCACCTATTTCCTTGTCTGTCAAATTGGGTGATAATAGAATCCCAGATCATAGAGCTATTTATTCCATGAAATACAGCACATAAAGCTATGAGCTCATGGCGGGCCCATGGTTAGCAGTTTGTTTTGTTTTGGTTTGGTTTTCTTTTTTGCGGTACGCGGGCCTCTCACTGTTGTGGCCTCTCCCGTTGCGGAGCAACAGGCTCCGGACGCACAGGCTCGGTGGCCATGGCTCACGGGCGCAGCCGCTCCGCGGCATGTGGGATCTTCCCGGACCGGGGCCCGAACCCGTGTCCACTGCATCGGCAGGCGGACTCTCAACCACTGCGCCACCAGGGAAGCCCGGTTAGTTTCTAAATGTGGCTCTTGTGACCATCAATATTATGATTATGCTCATTTTTCATATGAAGTGATGTGGGTCCCCCAGCTGGTAAGGAAATAGAAAGGGGAGAATGTCCCCCACTTTAGTATTTCTTACACTCATCATTGTCACAGTGCAACGGCAACAAGGAGGGGAAATAAAATGTCTTCAATGGAAGAGGTGCCTTCATCTCCATCCTCAGCCCGGCAGCTCCACAGTGCTGTACATGGAATCTAAAAGAATAAATTCAGAATATAGAGCTGAATTTTCAGGGCTCTGAGAAGTCCCTGAATCCTCAAAAACGTTTCCCATCGAAAGGAAAGCTCTGAAATGTCACCATGAAGCATTTCACCATTTAGGTAAAGACTCTGATCTCCATTAAAAGCCAAATATCCATGGGAGAGAGTTGAGTTACTAGGAATGAAAACAACCAAAGGACAGTTTTTGACTGAAGGAGGAAAGCTGAAATTTTAGAGACAGGAAATAAGTAATGCATCACCAAAAGGTGAGAATAAGAGGCAGGAACTCCAACTTTACCCAGTTTCCCCCTTGCCAAGGGCTGGTATGAGGCAGTAGAGAATACATACTGACGTTCACGTCTTTGGGTCTTGGGTTGAAATTTAGTAAAATTTCCGAGAATTTAGAGAAACCTAATCCTATCCCCCGAGAAAACCAAGTCATTGAAAGGGTAAAAGAACTGTCCGAGGTCACATAGCAAGTTGGGTAGAAGAGCTTACCCCTCCAAATGCCCAATGGTTCTTTGCATTAAATCATGCCACCTCCTCACACCATCCTTCTCATAAAGGAGAAGCAAAGGGACAAGCTAGATTAATTCAAGTCTTCTGGTGCCGCAGAGAGTTAGGACTTCAGAGCTATTCCCAAGAAACCCCAACCCTGAAAAGGCAGTTCCAAGGACAAAGGCAGTGCTTCCATTGATTGATGCTGCCACGTGGAGGTGGAGGTTGCAGATTCAAGTCCTGATGGATATGTGACCTTAGCCTGGTTATGAAACCTCAATTCCCTCCACTGAGGAACAGCAGTAATGGTCCTCCTTATTTCATAGAATTGCTGGAAGATTCATGAGATGCAACAAGAGAAATATTCTGTCAGCCTCTGATGCGTTGGATCAATGTCTCTCCTTCTTGTTTTTCCAAAATCCCTTTAGATCTGATTCTTGACCTTATACTTAGGGTAAGCCCACCTTCAACACCCCCCGCCATTACCTTTTCTCAATTTTCCCCGATATCCAGTGCTCCAAAGTTCTGATTAAATGCAGAGACCCACACCTAAGTGTATTTGACAAATGTGTCTTATTTATTTTCATTTCTATTCTGCACGATGCATACCAGTCTGCAGCTATCTTCACAATCATATCTTGTGAAGAATACCTGAAGGTACCTTTCTGACTGACTTCGTCAATCTATATGCAGATTTGTGCTAAGCCAATAAATAATTTGTAACAATTTGCATTGAGTGTATGGTTTCTCTAATCCAACCCTGATCATTTGTAAATTGGTTCTGTTCATGTGCAGATCAACTGTAATAAGATTGCTAATAAAAGAGTGGTTAATAAAATTTATAATGGGAAGACAAAGAATAATTTAGAGGCAGGTATTTTTGACATAAGGGCTTTTCCAGGCTGTAGGCGAAAATAGATTAATAAAATTCTATTTGTTTTTATTTTACATTCTAAAGAATACTTCATGGTGAAATGTGGTCTTGAATCTTATTTCTTGAGGTTATGAAAGCCTTGACTGTTGGTCTTGAGTGATCGGGTTTTCTCATGTCTTGAAAAACTTTTCCAGGAAGGGCTCAGCCTCTCAGCAACTTCGTTTTAGTGGTTAGAGAGATGAGTGGTTTGCACGCATTCACCTATTCATCTATTCAGGAAACATTATTTGAGTATCCACCGTGTTGCAGATACCATGACAGGTCATGAAATACCAGCGTGAGTGAACCAGGGCTGTCCCATCAATGAACTGACAAACTGCTGACAATAAGACTTTATATGTATTGTTTACCATTAAGTCCCTGGTGCCTAGGAAGATACCCAATACCTAGTTATGGGACCAATAAATGTTTGTGGAATGAATAGATCTACTAGAAAAGTTAGGCAATAAACCAGGCTAAAGCTATCAAACCTCATCCCATTCACCCATTACTCTGGGATTTTAGGAAGGAAGGCAAAGTCCATTTGTCTGAAAGAATCATAAAATATTTTATAGTCACATGACATGTGTCAGAACATGGGAATCAGGTAAAACCCATAGCAAATCTGACTCCACAAGAGAGGTTTTCTTCAGGATTTCTGAATTCTCCTAACTACTATAGCGTCCCTGCAAGACTGGGGCTATTGTTTTATTTTGCAAGTGAGAAAACCATGGTTCATAGGCTTGAGCAACCATCTAAGGTCACAGCTAGAAAGTGGCACATCTGTCAAACCAGAGCTCGTGTTTGTGAAGAGCCGTATTTCTTTAGGTGTGTTGAAGGGGATAGAGAGAGAGAGAGGAGAAAGTCCAGGCATGTTATACTAACAGAGATTCTTCCACATGGATGGAAACATTATGAGGATGGAAGATGCCCCCCTCCCCCACAAAAGTCTCTTCTGCTGTACTTTGAACCTGTTTCTTCTTATTTGATCTTTTGTTACCGGGCCCAAAACTTAATACCCCATCCTCCACCCCAGGAAAGACAGCCCTTCCTGTGTCTGTACCTGTCATCCTAGACTTCTTCTTTTACAAAACCAGCTTAGTTCTTCCTTTTAAATTATCCTCCATCAGTTCCCCAAAAGGAAGGGTGGAATCCCCATGGAGGAGAAGTCAAAGGGTATATTCTCGGAATAGAAAAGCCATTGCCATCGTGGGCCAGACACATCAAGTACTTCATGGGACTACAGCACGACCAAAGGCTGTGGCGTGGTCCCCAGTGGCAGCTGCCAAAGGCGTGTTGTAAGAAGGTGACCTCAATCTCCCCTTCTGTCAGTCAGGCCATCTTCCCAGGCCCTGTGTCTAATTCTGTGCACTTCAAATTCACCCCGTTTCGACCCTGGAGCTCAGGGACTCGAGCCCATGGCTTCCGTAGCTGTCTTTCTCTCTCAATGCTTTTCTAGAATAAGGAGTGATTGAGAGTGGGAATTGCAGATCAAAAGGAGACAGTGAAATGTCATCGGCATTACATAATTTGTACTATCACTTGTCAACATTGATCCCCTTAATACTATCCCTTTGACAGATGAACGAGGCAGGATTGTAGAATACTAAGAAGTGAAAGAGGGGGATAAAAAGACAACCATGTTTGATTACCCTCTGCAGTCCAAAGGATTTGAAAGTCATGACACTGATTATTACTACGATCTTTGGAGAGATGAACAGAAACTTAATCTATCTAATAAAATTGCCTCGAGAGATAAATTTAATCTAAGCTTCCTTTCAGCTATCTCTCAGTATAATCTAATGGATTTTTCTTGGTCTCCATTGCAACACAAGACAGCTGGGTAGAAGATAGACCCACCACGTTAATTAATCCACTTCACTCTTGTCAAATGGACATGGTGTGTGGAACAGAGGTTGGTGCTTCTGAATGTATTGGGGTCTCATATTTAATAGAACTCAACTGATGGGACAATCACAGCCTTTCAGACCAGGGAGACTGCCAGGGTGCTGGTGAATGTAGCTTGCAAAACTTTTGAAGGAGGACGATAGGGAAGTGCCGGGGGGAGGGGAGATGGGGAGTCAGGGACAGCCAAATGCATCCTTTTAGGAATTCCTGAGCTGTCACTATAGAGAAGTGCTTGGGGGTTGGGAGAACTGGCTGGTCACCATATGCCAGGGGTAGTACTGGACCCTGGGGAAACAATGGTGTACATAACAGACGGCCTGTCCTCACAGAGGTTATAGTCTGGCACAGAGACAGTTGATTTAAAAGCACATTTCCTGGTGCAGACTGTATGCTGGTTGACACCTGGCTGGAAGAACAGGTTGGGAAAAGATCTTGCATTGGGTCAGGCACCTGTGTCCCTGCTCAAGAGGAAAACAGACCTTTCCCAGGAAAAGCTCGGTCATGCTAACTTCTCCAAGCCCTGTGAGATACTTTCTTCCCTTGCTTAGGTAATCAGGCCAGAAATCAAAATCAACCAGCATATACTTGGACCAAGAGTGTGTAACTAGAGGACTAACCAGTCTCAAAATTTAGGTAGCAGGGTCCAGTGTGGGCAATTTCCATCAGCCTTTCTTCCCCAGATCCATTTCCTCCCCTGAAGGCTGAAGAGAGGTGCTTGGAATGGAACCAAATCTTATTTTAAAGCCTGTAGCCCCCACTGATAGAAATCATGCAGGACTGAGTGACAACCGTTCATGTGCAAAGCAAGTAATTTCCTTCTCCATCCCTGGAGAAGGGGGTCCCCACTGCTTTCTGATGCCTTCTCTAATCTCTGTTTTTAATTTTTTTCCCTTCTACTGCATGCCTTCATATATGGGTTAAGGGAATTGATATTTATGCATACTTAATATGAGCCAGACCCTGGCTCAGTGATTTGGGTAATTATGAAGACATTGTCTTTTTTTTTAGCAGAGGGGATGGAGAGAGAGTCACCGTTATTGACATAATTTGATAAGCCTGCTATAGGTTAGATACAAGTGTCTACGGCCTGGCACCAGGTCTAATAAGAGAGAGAGAAGATGCCGTGTTTGATTGGTTTGGCGGGGGGGGGGGGGGGGGGGGGGATTTAACGCTCCAGAAGCAGGTGGAAAGCAGAGCACAGAACGAATCACTCTGTAGGGAAGGACTGAAGAAGAACATCTCTCCTGATGACCTCACTGAAGAGGGACTTTGGGACGAAGGGAAATATCAAATAGGGAATAAATTGTGTTTTGTGATGTGTGCAATGTCAGCACCCCCTCTGGCTCCCGTATAAAACATTCAGAAAAGGCAGCATTACTCTCTGACACATCATAAAGTAGATTCATTGGGAGAAGTACAATGGGAAGTTGAGGAGTTCATCCAGGTTTTGCCAGCCCCATTTTACAGATAAGACTAAGTGAGGGGAAGCAATTTGCTCAAGTTGCTGATTTTTTCACCCAGGTCTGTCAAATTCCTTGTATCACACTATGCCATCTTCTTGAAAATGCACGTTTTTTTTTTTTTAAGTTGTCTACTGCTGACTAATAAATGGCCCCCAACATAGTGGCTCTAAACAACATTTATTATCGCACAGCTCCTGTAGGTCAGGAATCCCGGTGTGGATTTGCTGGGGCCTCTGCTTCAGGGTCCCTCACAGGCTGTAATCATGATGTGTCAGCTGGGGCTGCAGTCATCTGAAGGCTCGACTGGAGAAAGGTCCACTTCCAAGCCCACTCCAGTGGTTGTTGGCATAGTTGAGCTCCTCACTGACTGGAGGCTGAAGGCCACCCTTAGTTCCCTGCCAAGTGGGTCTGTCCTACACGGCAGCTCACTTCATCAGCGTGCACACTGAGAAGGCAATAGGAGAGAATAGGAGCAAGAAGGAAGTCTCAGTCTTTTGTAACCTAATCATAGAAATGACAGCCCATTACTTTTTCTGTGTTCTACTCATTAGAAGAAAGTAATCAAGTCCAGCCCACACACAAGGGGAGAGGACTACACAGTATGAATACCAGGTGGTGGGAATTATTGAGGCCACATTTGAAAGCTACCTGTCATATACACATAAAGTGACTCATCCTGTTCTCTGTGTTGTTTTGTTTCACTATTGAAGTATAGTTGGTTGACAAGTGTTAGCTTCAGGTGTACAGCAAAGTGATTCAGTTATACACACACACACACACACACACACACACACACACACACACACACACACACACACACACACACACACACACATATATATTCTTTTTCAGATTGTTTTCCATTATAGTTTATTACAAGATATTGAATATAGTTCCCTGTGCTACCCAGTAGGTCCTTGTTGTTTATCTATTTTATACATAGTAGTGTGTATCTGTTAATTCCAAACTCTTAATTTATCCCTCCCCATCCCCTGCTTTCTCCTTTGGTAACCATAAGTTTGTTTTCTATGTCTGTGGGTCTATTTATATTTTGTAAATAAGTTCATTTGTATCATTTGTTTAGATTCCACATGTGTGGCATATGATGTTTGTCTTTCTCTGTCTGACTTACTTCACTTAGTATAATAATCCTTAGTCCCTAAGTCCATTCATGTTGCCGTAAATGGCATTATTTCATTCTTTTTTTGGCTGAGTAATATTCCTTTGTGCATATATACCACGTCTTCTTTATCCATTCATCTGTTCGTGGACATTCAGGTTGCTTCCATGTCTTGGCTATTGTAAATTGTGCTGCAGTGAACATTGGGGTGCATGTACCTGCTCTCTGTTTTGATTGAAGTTATGTACAGTCTTGAATCTGGATTATTCCTCTATAAACTGGAGATGAAATGGAATAATGTTCATCTTATTATGGACCAATAATATTCATCTTGGTTCATAATAAGAACTCAAGACGTAATAGCTAACCTGCAAGTGGGTTGAACTCATCCTGTTTCACCTTTATGACCCTGTGGCTTTTCCTTTCTGACAGATGCTTACCTTACAAACTCCTTTCTTAGACCACTGGCAAGTGATTTTTCCAGATCCCTTGGGTAGCACTTCCTCTGCCCCTTTCCAAAAGTTGTGCCTTTCCTACTGAGATAAACTCATGAGGTGACAAAGGAATGTTTATCTTTAAAGAAAACCTTCTAAGCAGATGAAGGCAAATCCATTAGACCAACGTTCCTGCTCATAGATCTCTTGAATCACCTCAGCACCCTGAGTCAACATATGATGATTGCCCTTTCCTAGTTGCACCAAGCAAATGGCAAGTTGTTTTTTTTTTTAATTTATTTTATTGAAGTATACTTGATTTACAATGCTGTGTTAATATCTGCTGTACAACAAAGTGATTGTTATATATATATTCTTTTTCATTTTCTTTTCCATTCTGGTTTATCACAGGATATTGAGTATAGTTCCCTGTGCTATACAGTAGGAACCTGTTGTTGATCCATCCTATATATAATAGTTTGCATCCGCTAATCCCAAACTCCCAATCCATCCCTTCCCCACCCACCTCCCCCTTGGCAAGTTGGTTTTTATCGAACCCTTTCAAAATCTCCAATTTCACCCTCCAGTCTGTTAGCTCCCTTTCAAATACCCACTTCCTGATGTTTTTCTACCTCAACATCCATAAGTGAACATGCTCTGGAGCTTTTGAAGATTAAAAAAAAACAAAACATTAAAGACAAATATCAAAGCTCACTTTTTCCTTGGAAAACAGGTAGCTGGCTGGGCAGCTGAATTCACTGGGCTCCCAAGATGTGGTTTTCTTGAAGGTTTGGCAGAGAAATCCACTTGGCAATAGGGAAGAAGTGGTTGCTGGGCATGAGGACAATTTGGGGTACATGTGCAGAGGACCACAGGGCAGGAAACTCATGAAGGAGGGGAAGAGGGTCATGCCAATGGAAAATGACCGCTCAGAACAGCCATTCTAGACAAACAGACCCACGAGTACAGGGCTTGCTGATTCATTTATTTATTCAATTGTGCATTTTCCCCTTAAAAAATAGTTCTCATCAGTGTTACAGCATGGCCTCAAAAGGACTTTCCTATTATCACTTATAAACAAAACCTTTATCACAGATAGCTCGCCTGCTGAATTAAGACAGTGCGTTAAACAGTATATTGCTTCTGTCTGGCAGATCAGCTGTTTGTAGGAAGATAATAATACCAAAAGCAACCACAACCATCAGCTACTGTAAATTAACTTAACTGTATGAAATAATGCCTCCCCTTTCAGATTAGCTTTCTGAACGACTTTATCCTTAAATTAAAGCTTGCTAGGGGTGAAGAGTAAATCATTTAAATGGTGCCGGGTTTTTCAGGTAATGTCTTCATACATTACTGTAATTTCAATCCACCGAAGCATGCAGATGGCTTTGGTCTCTAGCTGCTTGTCTCCAGGAGCCCTCTCCTGCACCGCCATTTTGTAATTACAGTGTGGCTCGGCGCCTGCCGCTGCTAGATTTCCCAGGGTGCACCAGCAGCCAAGGCAATGTATCTTAAAATTATTATTCTTATGTGGCCCTCGTAACATAAATGTAAATCTTTTATGCTAACGCTGTCAGAGGGTTAGCTCTGGGACTCCAAGGTGCGCGGATGTAGAAATCACCCGCCATCCATCAACTGTGGACCACTCGGGATCTGGCAAATAACCCACTTTTGGAGGAGGGGAGAGAATTGTAAACTGAATATTACTTTGGAGTCCGAGTGGTACCAAACAAGTCGCTGCCTTGTTTATTTATTTTTTTTTTTTGGAAAGGGAGGGTATCCTAAAAAGCCATCTGTATGGGGGTCCTCTCCTGGGAGGGTGGGAAAGTTTACCACCGATATAGGTTACTGTAATATTGCAGTGATGCCTTCTCCAGATTACATTTTGGAGAGAAGATGGTGAGGTAGCGTCTTCAGAAAGCTGCCTGGAAATTAACCTTCTTTTTGTGCTCCTGCCTTGGGGAAGAAAGTGTTGGGGAGAAGCACTTCTCTGCTCCAAAGAAAGAGAGCTCATTGGTATTTGATCTTCTTGTCTGAGTGTGTCCTCCCTTCTTCTATCCCCTCTAGAAGAGTCCAGAGCTCGGTTCAAGAAACTCAGGTGAGGGAGGGATGGTTCTGCCAGTCGACATGGGAACAGGGAGAAATCAGGTGACAAGGAGACCACAGAGGCAACCAGGAGATCGGAGCTCAAATGCTCATGAGACAGAGTGAGCCCTAAATCCAGAGGATCTAAAGAGGCAATCAAGAAGATGCACCTGGGAGACGAAATGTGTCAAACAGCAGGGGAAAGAGAGGGGAAAAGCAGGTCATGAGACCTCAGTAGATAATAATATTAATAATAATGTAATAGTAATCATAATAACAATAGTAATGTAAAAATAGCAAAAATAATAGTAATAGTAATAACGATAGTAGTAATAATAAGAGCAATTGTAATAATAACAATTATAGTAACAATAGCCATACTTACATAGCGATTATTACATGCAAGGCACTGTTGTAAGGGATTTATATACAATATACCCTATCTTTACCAACCAGTCTTTGAGGCTTTTCTTTACAAACTAATAGGAATGATAGGTAACTCAATCTGGATTAAAGACAGGGCTCATTGCTTGGTAGGCATTTCAGTTGGACATTGGGGGGCTTCCCTGGTGGCGCAGTGGTTGAGAGTCCGCCTGCCGATGCAGGGGACACAGGTTCGGGCCCCGGTCCGGGAGGATCCCACATGCCGCGGAGCGGCTGGGCCCGCGAGCCATGACTGCTGGGCCTGCGCGTCCGGAGCCTGTGCTCCGCAACGGGAGAGGCCACAACAGTGAGAGGCCCGCGTACAGCAAAAAAAAAAAAAAATTGTTGGAGGTTTATTGGCCGATGGCAGAGACGAATTTTCTGTTATGTGGACCAGAGAGGAGTTTAAAAAAAGATTTTTAGAGCAGCGCCCATATTTCTTAAGAGAGGCGAAGAACGGAGCTCACCTAATTTTGCGAAACGGACTTCTAGCATCGTTCTTTTCTCTAGGCCAATCTGAAATTAGAAGGCTGGAACTAAAATCCTGCAGTCTTCCCACAGGGACCATTTCAATTTTCCTCTGAGTGACGGCCCCAGAAGGATCGTCTTCACAGCTTTAAGGTCAAGGTTGGAAGTGGCTGAGTGTGGAAAAGATTGAACACCATGCCACAGGCTTTCAGAGATGTACAAGGCATGCTCTCTGCAGCCAGAGGAGGGAGGAGTAATTCCAGCAGGCTTCTGAATTTAAAAGCTCTGCTGCAAAGATGTGGAATGGAGCTGCAGGATGTATGGCAGAAAGTACTGACAACAGGTGGCTATCAATTTCCAAAGTGTACGCAGCTCAGGGTCAGAGTATCTGAATTTGAATACTGGCTCTGTGACCTTGAGCAAGTTACTTAACCTCTCTGGGCCTCTGGTTCCTTGTCTATAAAATATAGACACCTATAGTACCTACCCCACAGAGTAAACGTGTAGGTAAATAAGACAATATATGCCAAACTTAGAAACCATGCTGGCATAGAATAAGTACTCAAAATGCATAGTAGTACTACTACTATATTTACCCATTGGAAAGCCCACTAAAACTTACTTGAGCCTGGCGGGCTCTGAACTGATATATCAGAAGTAGCCTCAGTGGAATTAGGAAGCAAGGGACTTGGTTCAACTGGGTAAATGGTTATGGAGCCCATGACGTACTGGGATCTGAGCTAGGCCCTGGGCATCCACATATGAAGAAAACATAACTCCAGTATTGGAAAAATCTATAGTCCCAAAGAGGAGACGGACACAAAAAGAGCAGTACACAGACCCAACTGCCCTACTTGAAATTATGTTCAAAGCACAGAAGTAGCCCAGGGAGTAATTAAGCCTGCTCGGGAGTGGTCTGCAAAGACATCCTAGAAGGGTGATACTGGAAAAGGATTTTGAAAGATGAATAGGAGGTTGACAAGGTGAACAAGATGGGGAGAAATGGCGGGCAAGGTGATAGCAAGTGAAAAGGCATGTCTGGGGACTTCCCAGGCGGTCCAGTGGTTAGGACTCCGTGCTTTCACCGCAGGGGGCCTGGGTTGGATCCTTGGTCGGGGAACTAAGATCCCACATGCCCCGTGGTGCAAGCAGAAAAAAAAAAGAAAACAAAAACAAAAACCACGGCTGTCTGAAAGAATATAACTCGTGCAGCTGCAAAACTTCAAGCTTCCAGCATGAGTGTGGAATCGTGGCAAGAAATTGTAGGCAGAGCAGTAATCAGGGGCGAGAACACGAAAGACCCTGAAGGTCATGATGAGGAGTTTGGACAGCCTGCAAACCACAGGAAAATAAGGCTACATGTTACCTCCAGATTCCTCCACTTAGTTCTGTTCCTTGACTTGTCACATTTGCCAATTCTTCCTTGCTGCACCAGGTCACACTTCCATTCATCACACTTTAATTGAACATTTTCTGCATGTCAGGGGGAGCGCCATTCACTGGGAAGGCTTCAAAAATAAGTAAGCGGGCACCTCTGTCCTGGAAAAACTCCAACTTGAGTAGGAAAGACACAATCACAGTGCAACCTGAGAGATCTCATGATACGGATAAGTGTGGGATATTGCAAGAACAGAGAGGAGAAAGCCTGGGCATGTTAAAAAAAAAGGGGGGGGCTAGAGAGAAGTGACATTTTCATGGGATCTTGAAGTATGGGCTCTCCATCAGCTGGAGAACATCAGAGGCAACATTCAAGGTCTGGGGAAGAAAGTATTTAACTGTACAGAGACATGAAAAGGTTCAGGATACCTGAAATTATTGAGTGTGAGTATGGGTACTGCTCTCTGTTTATTGGAGTGGAACATCTCTCCCAGAATCCCCAGCTTCCTTTAAGATCCCAGTGGCCAGAATTGAGTCACATGTTCATCCCTAAACCAATAATTGGCAGAGGATAATAAGATTACCGTGATTGGCTTAGATTCCATCATGGACCATCCGCTAGGGATGGAAGCCCACTTTCTCTGAACCTATGCCTGCCCAGACTTAAACCAAATGGAATTTTGTTAACAGAGAGGAAGGGGGGATGAGTATCAGGTAGGTGGCCAGTAGTCTCTACCACAGGGAATAGAAGACATCTCATCTAGGGGGAGCCCAGATAGAGTTGAGAAGAAGACCCAGGACTGCTGCCTGAAGATCACCAATATTTTGAAGTTAGAGAGGGGAAACCTCAGCAAAGAAACATGAGAATGAATAGCCAATGAGGTAGGGGAAAAAAATGAACTGGTTGTGGCATCATGGAGATCCAAAGGAGAGGCAGTGTTTAGAAGAATGGATGTAAGAATGTAAATCACAACAGGGCATGACGTTTTGGGCATTTCTGTCTTTCAAGAGGAGTAGGCAGAGGAAACTATAACAGTTGAAGACCTCAGGAGTCATTTCTGACTGGTAGAATTCCAAATACCGAGGCATCTGGCTGAGAACCCTTCCAATCACAACACGGCACAGCAGTGCCCTCCCTGTAAGCCTGGCTCCGGCTGGAGCTGAGTCCAAGGGATTTCTATCCCAGAAGGGCTGGCAGTGATCAGCTTCAGGGAAAATGCTTCTCTGGGAGGGGGAGAGTTCTTTATCTTTCCAGAGCAGAAAGAAGACAATCTCTTCTGGCAGTGAGGTGACAGGGTTGTGATGGATTCCCCTCTCCCAGATCAGAATGAAACTAAAGGCTGTCAGCCAACCTGCTGAACACTCAATCTTCCATCTTTATGGGTCTTGCCGTGACATTACTGCAGGAGTCTTTCAGCAAGTGAAAGGGAGGTCAGCCTGGAAGAATATATGCACAGAGTCTTCTGAGTTCTGAGGGCTCAGAACGTGCATCTGGGCTTGGGAGGTACCATCTTGGACAGACAGACGAACAAAGGAATGGACAGAACTCACCATCAGTCCTAGCCAAGACTAGTGCCAACTGCATCCTTAGATCCCTTCCTTGCAAGAGCCAATACATTTTCTTTTGTGGTTGTGTTAGCTGGAGTGGTTTTCTGTACCCCGTTTCAAAATGGTCTGGTCTACTACACTCACTGGCTTACTCTTTCTGAGCCTTGGTTATTTTCATTCACAGAATGGAAACAAATAGCATCACTCGTGCCCAGCTTGTAAGGTGGACGTGAAATTGTTTTTGCAAAATGTCAAGTGTTGTAAGGATATGAGTTATTCCTGGATACATGGCCCTCCTTACATGGAGGGCTGCAGAGCTCCTGACCCAGCAAAGTCTGCTCTTCCCTCAATGGTCCTTATTTCTGTAGATGACAGCACCTAGTTGCTCTGGCTAAAAATCACGGAGTCATTTTCGATGCCTCCCATTGTCCCAAACTCCACATACCATCCCTCAAACAAATTTTTTTTTTTTTTTTTTTGCGGTACGCGGACCTCTCACTGCTGTGGCCTCTTCCGTTGCGGAGCACAGGCTCCGGACGCGCAGGCTCAGCGGCCATGGCTCACGGGCCCAGCTGCTCCGCGGCATGTGGGATCTTCCCGGACCGGGGCACGAACCCGTGTCCCCTGCATCGGCAGGCGGACTCCCAACCACTGCGCCACCAGGGAAGCCTCCTCAGCAAATTATTTTTATTCTAACTTCAGAATATGTCTCCAAATGTACTTCTCACCTCCTCCACAATGATCCTCATCATTGGGCAATTACAGAAACAACACTGACCTTTCTGTTTCCACCTTTGCCTCCTAAAATCTCCTCCCCACAGAGCAGCCAAGGCAGGTGGTCCTTCTGAAATGAGAATCAGATCATGGCCCTTCCCTGCTCTCAATCCTCCAATCACTTCCCACTGACCTTCATCAAATGGGGCTCCTTCGCCTGACCTGCTCCCTGGCACCGTTCATGAGCTCACCTCCCACATCTCCCCTTCAGCTCAGCCTGCCCCAGGGACACAGGTCTCTCTGCTTTTCCCAGAACATGCCAAGTAACTTCCTATTCCAGGACCTTTGCACGTTTTCTTTTCTCTGATTAGAGCAATTCTCCCCCAAATAGCAGCATGGTTCAGTCCTTCTTTGGGAAGAGAATCCCTTTCTACAACCACGAAGGGGGAGTAGGATGGATGGCAATCTCCAGTTTCTTGCTGGGCAGCTACTTCCCCAACTGCCTAACGAGGCACCCTCACCTCATATCCCACAGGCACCCCAGATTCACTCTGCCCTGAATGAACTCACCATCTTACTTCCCAGCCTCTCCTCTTGGGTTGTCCATCCTCAGTGAATGTCATTACCAGGCACCAAAGCATTAAGGGAACAAAACTGGATGTCCCCTAGACTCTGCCCTCTCCCCCTCTTTCTAAGGCACTGTCTCTCCGGAATGGCTAGAGGCTAAGTCTCCACATCTCTGTTAATTCTGCTACCTTTGGGTCCCATCCCTACTGGAGGATTGTATATTCTTGTCCTGTTGCACCCAAGAGTAACAAGAGCTGCTTTGGCAAATGGATTATCAGTGGGAGCATTGTGTGTCCCTCAGGCAAAACCTTTAAGAGCCAGTGTGATTCACAATGTCCATTTTTCCGTCTGCTGCAATAGCTGGAATGTTCCAGGAAGCCTTTCTCTCAGCTTGCATCCTGGAATGAGGGTGGGATGGAGAAGAAACCCAGATAGCCTATGATGGGGGTGCATTTTTAATGAGAAACGAGTCTTGAAAGCCACGGAGACTTGAGGGCTTGCTTGTTACCACAGCACAACCTAGCTTATCCTGACTGATACATTTCCTTCATAAATATCTTACTTGGATACCAATAGTTTCCACCTCAACTTCTAAACTTCCAGGTCATCTTCCAAACCTGGGAGATGTGATAGTGATTTCTGTAGTGTGATCACGTCATTCTCTATTTTCTAACTCAGGCATCCACAAACTTTTTCCATCAAGGGCCATATAGTAAATATTTTAGGTTTTGCCAGCCATATGGTCTCTGCCACAACAATTCGACTCTGCTGCTGTAGTGAAAGCAGCCACAGACAATAAATATTTCAGATTATATAGAAAAAATTTAATACAAACATACCTGTAACCCAGCCAATTAGCTTTTTTTAATTATTTTTTTATCTTTTTAAATTTTTTTAAAATTTATTTATTTTATTTATTTATTTTTGGCTGTGTTGGGTCTTCATTGCTGCACATGGTCTTTCTCTACTTGTGGCGAGTGGGGGCTACCCTTTGTTGAGGTGCACGGGCTTCTCCTTGCAGTGGCTTTTGTTGTTGCAGAGCACAGGCTCTAGGCACATGGGCTTCAGTAGTTGTGGCTCATGGGCTCAGCAGTTGTGGCTCTTGAGCTCTAGAGTGCAGGCTCAGTAGTTGTGGTGCATGGGCTTATTTGCTCCACGGCATGTGGGATCTTCCTGGACTAGGGCTCGAACCTGTGTCCCCTGCATTGGTAGGCAGATTCTTAACCACTGTGCCCCCAGGGAAGCCCTCTTTTATATATAGTAGTGTGTATCTGTTAATCCCAAACTCCCAATTTAACCCTCCTCCCCCTTTCCCCTTTGGTAACCATGAGTTTGTTTTCTCTGTCTGTAATACCACATTCTTCATAAAAACTTTCCCCATGCCAGAGGCCAGTTTAGTTGCTCTCATTCTGTGTTCCTATATGTGCCTTTGCATGTGCCTTTATGGGAGGACTCATTAACTAAGATTCTGAAGTAGGACTTCTCAACCTTAGCACTACTGGCATTTGGGGCCAAATGACTTTTTGTTCTGAGAACTGTCCTGTATACTGTAGGATGTTTAGAAGCAGCCTGGGCCTCTACCCACTAGATAACACACTCTCCCCAGTTGTATCAGCCAAAAATGTCTCCAGATATTGACAAATTCCCTTTGCCCACCCCCGCCCAATGAGAACTGCTGCCCTAAATATTTACTCGGGCATTTCAACTCGTAGCCCTTTGAGGACAGGGCTCAATATTCTTCTTTATTCTCATAAGCACCGAGCATCCAGGCTGGCATATGGCAGACCTTTAGTAAATATTTGATGCATAGAAAAATGAATAAGACATTGAAAATCATTGCCTCCATTAGCATCAATCTGAATAATCTTTTAAAAGATGTAATTCTAGTCATTCTGCTGTTATTTTTTTCTTACCTTTGCAGGAAAGCCAGTTCTGTACAATCTGAGCATCATAAAAGGATTTTCTAGTACATGTATTGTTTTATTTATGCTGCTCTCACAAGTGCAATTAACACTGCATCTGTTGTACTAACAGTTCCCTTTGTTTTATGTAGTGCTTTATATTTTTCTGAATGTGCACAGGCCTGGGCTTTCCACAATCTGCAAGTGGGAAAAAATCACTGCATGTGGATGGGGGGGAGGAAGACAACCAAAAATCTTCTAGAGCCATTTCCCTATTCACTGGCATATCCCAGGCTAAATGTGCTAATTTGTTTACACATCCCATCCCACTTCCTGTAGATCAGAGAAGAGATAAGAGGAAATGATGCTTTTCAGTGAGAGCATTGTATTTGGGGGCTTGTGGAGTCTTCCCTTTAATTGATGTTTGGATGGGTCCCACTGGAGTATCTTTCCTTTTCACAGTCAAACGTGCTCAAGTAACATCCACATTAAACCCAGTTGTAAAGATGCATCCAGTGCTCATGGGCTCTAAGGCCCATTTGATCGAAGGAGATCAAGCCTGAAGACGTAAATGTGTTCCTATCCAATGTCCTAGATTGGTCAAGTTGATGCCAGAACAGATCCCATTTTCCTGGTTTAGATATTAAAGACGAGAGGTGAGTAGTTGAACTAATAATGCAAGTTTTCCCTTTAGGAGAATTAGGATAATGACACTTTAGAGGGACAGAGCAAAGATGAGCAGCGTGGACTGTTGAGCCAGGTCACCTGGGCTGCTACCCTGACCCTGCCCATGCCGGTTGGGGGACTTTGGACGTACTTCTTTTGTTGTTGTTGTTGTTTTTTAATTTATTTTATTGCACTATAGTTGATTCACAATGTTGTGTTCATTTCTGCTGTACAGCAAAGTGATTCAGTTATACATATATAATATATATTCTTTTCCATTATAGTTTATCACAGGATATTGAATGTAGTTCCCTGTGCTATACCGTAGGACCTTGTTGTTTATCCATCCTGATTATAATAGTTTGCATCTGCTAATCCCAAACTCCCAATTCATCCATCCCCCTCCCCCTCCCCCCCTTGGCAACCGCAAGTCTGTTCTCTATTGGACGTGTTTCCTAACCTCTCTGTAGATGGTTTCCTCTTTGGCAAAAAGGGATACGAGTAGTACTCACATCCTAGGATTGTTATGAAGATTAAAAGATGAACACATAAAAAGCACTTAGCAAAGTGCATGGTAACACAATGCCATCTACTATTCATAAGATCCCCTGGAGCCTGGCACCATGAAAGCAGTCAGTTAATGTTAGCTATTATTATACTGGAGTTAAAATTGTTCTCTGGAGATCATTTGGTTCACATCTTTCCTTTAAGAGATAAGGGCCCTTCATTCCTACACCAAGAAAAAAAAATTTTTTTGAATGGTCAGAGGTGCTGTGACAACTATCTAACAGATGAAGATAAACTTGAACTTCCATGTTTTGAGCACCTACTATGTGCCAGGCTTTCTGCTTTAGATGTATATTTTCCACCAGAGAATGTAAACTCCTTAAAGGCAGGGACATTGCCTGATCCGTACACTAGAATGTGATAACACAATGACAGAGGAAATCACAGGATATTGGGGGAGAATAAATATCAAGGTCCCAGGGATGAAGCACTCACAGAGATGGCAACTGAGTCGAGTCTTAAAGAAAAAGTGGGCAAGAGAGAAAACGATTGTGTGTATGTGCTGCCCTTTTTTCTTCTTTTTTTTCCAAGCCTGAATCACCAAACCCTCCCTCTACCCATACCCTGGGGTGATACACGTTCAAGACACAAACATTAGCATTGGAGACCATTTTTTATTAGTATGTCTTTACCTCTGCACTGAGGGGGAAATATATCAATTCCAAGCTTTAACGAAAGCTTGATTCCAAGCCTTGATGAAACGTTGCTCATTCCTCCATGAGTAACCTGTGTTGCTAATCCTCCCCTAGAGATCAAACCATGTCTGAGTACAGTGATTGCCATATCCTAAATTTAACTGACCGCATGGATGAATTACTCGCAAGCAAGAAGGAACAGCTCCCTTCCTGACCTGGAGAAATGGGATGTTTATGACCTGTTTAAAAAGTCTGCATAAAATACGGCTTCAGAGTCTTGTCTGTGAGTATGCTACCTGAAGTCAAGTGTGTCTTTTAAAATATGATGCATCACTTGCAAGAATGGTTTCTTGGTCTCTTCCCCCCACCACCCTTTGGCCCCCTCAAATCAATTGCTCTCCCATAAATAACAATGTGAGGTGATGGCTTGACCACTACTTTCATCGTGCCCCCACCTGTACGGGATGTCTTCCCTGGTGGATTTTTGTTAAGAAACAAAATACAACTTTTATTGAGATCAATAAAAGATTAAGGTGACAAAGTGATTTATTGACTACAGAGGAGGCTCATTTTCCCCTCACAACTGCAATAGCTGCTGGCAAGGATGTTTTTTTTACCCTGGGTCTTTAGAAAAGTTGGGAGAAGCCAAGGCTCATTTATCAAATCAAAAGAGAAGGATTAAAAACCATAAGGAAACAGACAAAGAACACACATGAGCAAAAGTTGGCCTTTCTTGGGTTACTTTGCTGAAATACCAGGTCATAGAGTATGAAGGGAAAGAGGAAATACATGGGGTGTTATGTAGAACGAAGCTCAGTGGCATATGGGGAGCAATGGGTCAGAACTGCTCAGGCTGAGGTTGGAGCAAAGAAAAAACTGCACATTGGGAGATAAGACACCAGACTGAGAGCATGGAATCCATCATCAATCATGGTTGGGGGCAACCTGGAGATCTGGGAACAGCATGACATCAGGATGGGAGGGTTACCCCCATGCTTCATTTGGACCAGATTCTTCAGGTTTGCAAATGCCCCAGTGTCCTGCCTCCTCCATCCCTTTTCCCATACTGTCCCTTCTGCCTTGAAAGTCCAAGCACCCGACTCCCTTCCCTTCCTGAAAACTCATGTTCTCATCCTTTAAGGCAAATTCACATACCTGCCCCTCTGCTCCAAGCCCCCCAAATAGAATGCGTCTCTCTCTACACTCTGATGAGGATAAATGCCAGAAACACCCACGCGCTAGAGCCTCTAATATACACCAGGCATAACGCAGAGCACTACACGTGCTGATAACGTCCAGGGAGTCAAGGGGTTGTGTGAATTGCCTTTCAGGTCTACATTCCCTGAGCCTCACGCATGGTTGGTATTTAATGAATATATTTGAGCAAATGACTACGTGAGCTAATTAAATCCTCAGAACAGTCCAGGAAGGGTAGATATTATGATCCCCATTTTACAGAAAGGGAAACTGTAACATCCAGGGCTTCACTCAAAGCTTAAACATGGCTGACTTGCTGCGAGAAGTAGCCCTGCTAACCACACCCCACCCTAGCCCCCTCATCTAACAGCACAAGGGGAGTGAAAATAAGCTCTGAGACCGTAGACAAAGTCAACATGAGGGGTGTTTATAGTATAGAAGATAACCCCGACTTCAGGGCTGCTTTTAAAGAAAATTAGGTTTAATGCTCCTGTTAACGGAAAATCATCCTATGAAACTCTCTGCCATGTGTGGCCTCTGAGACTCCTGGCGCCTTCTCAAGGTGGAGAGTGGGGTAAGGGGTTAGGGACGGGCTTCCAGCTCAGCAGTCATCATGAGTTCTCCATTAACTATATAATGAGTTGATTTTTAACATTTATTTTATTGCACTACAGTTGACTTACAATGTTGTGTTCACTTCTGCTGTACAGCAAAGTGATTCAGTTATACAGGTATATACATATTCTTTTCATATTCTTTTCCATTATGGTTTATTACAGGATATTGAATATAGTTCCCTGTGCTATGCAGTAGGACGTTGTTGTTTATCCATCTTATACATAATAGTTTGCATCTACTAATCCCAAACTCCCATTCCATTCCGCCCTTACTCCCCCTCCCCCTTGGCAACCACAAGTCTGTTCTCTATGTCTGTGAGTCTGTTTCTGTTTCACAGATACGTTCATTTGTGTCATATTTTAGATTCCACATATAAGTGATATCATATGGTATCTGTCTTTCTCTGACTTACCTCACTTAGTATGATCCTCTCTAGGTCCATCCATGTTGCTGCAAATGGCATTATTTCTATAATGAGTCCACTTTAAATTCTGACGTTATGAAACCCAGTAGCGCCACTACCCTCTGGATCAGCATTGCCATGAACACCCCTCTTGAGAAAACTGAGCTTGCCAAGCATTGACTTTTTTTTTAAATAAGCCAACACAATTTCATTTCTAGGAATCCATCCCACAGATATAGTCACATTTGTGAGAAATTATGTAAGCACTGTGTTATTCATTGTAGTCATGTCTGCAAGAGCAAAATATTGGGAACTACCCAAAAGTCCGTCAGTAGGGGACTGTAAAAGAATATATGCGTGGGCTTCCCTGGTGGCACAGTGGTTAAGGATCTGCCTGCCAATGCAGGGGACACAGGTTCGAGCCCTGGTCCGGGAAGATCCCACATGCCACCGAGCAACTAAGCCTGCGAGCCACAACTACTGAGCCCACGTGCCACAACTACTGAAGCCCCCTCGCCTAGAGCCTGTACTCCGCAAAAAGAGAAGCCACCGCAATGAGAAGCCTGCGCACCGCAACGAAGAGTAGCCCCCACTCGCCACAACTAGAGAAAGCCCACACGCAGCAATGAAGATCCAACGCAGCCTAAAATAAAGAAATTTTTAAAAAAAGGAATATATGCGTGCTCAGACAATTACATAATAGGCAGACATTAAAAAGATCAAAGCGATTCTTCCCATCCTGATGCAAAAGGATTGCCAAGATATTAAGAAAGAAGAATGAAAACAGTCTATATATGATGCTGTGACAGATACAGATACATAGGTAGAGGTCAAAGTAGCGACGATAGAGCCAGGGATAGAGATAAGGATAAGGATGGAGAGAGAGACAGAGCTAAAGACACACAGACACACAGATGCTTCTCTGTATAGAATATCTCTGGAAGGATTCAGGATACAGGATGATCAGTCAGAGCAGTTGCTTTCAGGGAGTGAAAAGACATGTCTAAAGGACAGTAGTAGGAAAGAAAAATGTTCTTCCCCTACCCTTTTGATTTTGTGTTACATGCATGTGTTGCCACATATATGTCATTCAGCCAATCTAAACTAAGTACCTATTATGTGCAAGTACATGGAAGTAATCAACAGACAACAATCCTTAAGCCCTGCTGGCACGGAGATAGAAAATAAACAAGATAGATAAATTAAATATGTCATCACATATGCCAGTCATACATGTAAGGAGAAAAAAATAAAACAACGTTGTGGGCCATGCATTGGTGAAGAGGGGTTGAAACTGGATGGCCAGTTACTGTTGAGTAAAGAAAGTGAGGAGACAGAGTCGGGTGGGTGTAGGGGGAGGCAGTCCGTGCAGGAAGAGCTGGGACCACAGCACGATGGATCGTGTTCCAGGCGTGTCTGAGGATGAGTGAGGTCCACGTGGCTCCGGAGCGGGGCGGGGGGCGGGCGTGGCTAATGAGGTCAGAAAGGTGCCGTGGGTCAGATCATTTGGGTCCTGCAGGAGGGAGTTTGGCTTTTACTCTGGGTGAAATGGGAGCCACGGAGGGCTTGGAGGAGCGAAGTGATGTGACCAGACTTAATGCTTTAGCATCAGTGTTCACTCTGGCTTCTGTGTGGAGAATGGAGAATAGGGGGAACGGCAGGACGAAGATGACCAGTTCGGAGGCTATTACCAGAAGAGAGATGATGATGGTGTCCAGCAAGGTGGTGGCCGTGGGGTGGAGAGGAGTTGTTGGATTCTGGATGTATCTTGAAGGTAGAGCTGGCAGGATTCGATACTGTACCAGATGGGAGATATCAGAAAAAGAGGCGTCAGAGGTGACACTGAAGTTCTGGACTTGGACCTCGGGAGGGGGTGGGGGAGAGAGAAAGAGGAAGAGGGAGAATGAATGGGTAAACTGACAGCCAATCTGCAAGAACACGGAGGCATCTGGGAAGAAAGTGCTTTGCAGGACCAACAGCCCAAGCACTACCCAAAGCTATGAGACAATACTCGGTGATACAGGTCCCAAGAAAGTCAAGGGAGAAGACCAGCTACAACCCAGGAGCTCAGCCAGATCGCAATCTGTCTACTCCCAAGAGGTTAAGAACATGGGCTCTGTACCTAACATGTCTGGGTTCTTTTCCTAGATCTACCATTTGCTAGCTGTGTGACCTCAGACAAATTACTTAACCTCTCTTGGTATCCTTTTTCCTGTCTGTCAAATGGAGAAAATAACAGTAACTGCTTCCTGGGGTTGTGGTCCATGGGAAGTAGTTTAACTCATGTAAAGGGCTGAGCATCACATCTGACTCACCCCGTCAATACCAGTTTTGCTTCTGGGAAAATGGAAATTCTTTTACTTGGGTCATGGGTTCACCTTGGGGATTATAGGAGGTAATGGGTGGTAAACGCTAGACCTTCGTACTCTATACAGTGTCACTTATACCTAAGTGGAGATTGATGATGGTGGTGATGATGATGGTGGTGATTATGGTGATGATGATGACATCACCATCCTCTTGACCCTTGATAACATAATAGGATGGGAAGATGAAACCCTCCAAGGGGGCTCAAAGGGGAAAACCAGAGTAACAGCAGAGGGAAAGCTGGTTAACAAAGAGACAGGAACTTGGGCAGCTGAAGGAATAGTGCTGTTTTTCCTGGAAACAAGGAGATTTCAGGGCAGGGAGCCACCCGGAGCTGGCAGAAGAATGGATTGTTTCAACCGCCTCCAAACCCCTTCCCTTGTGGGGACTAGTGTAGGTGTTTGCAAAGGCACCTGTGTGTGGGCCTTGTTAGCAGCAGAGAGAAAAGAGGCATTGATTTCAAAACAGGTAATTTTGCCCCATTAGTGTGTTTTCGGCACACGGCTGAACAGAGCGGAGGGTTGGAGCTGTCCTGAGCGACCCTGCAGACGAAGCCTCAGACACATCACAAGGATGGCTGCCTGACGCCATAATGGTCCAAGCCCATCATTCTCCTCAAGCTTGAAAACGAATGGTCTGCTTCCATCCACGGACAAACAGGGATGATGCAAAAAGAGAAAGGATTCAAGTGACATGGATACACACACGCAAAACCCGTACGCCAAGAGAGACCCCCAGAGACAGCTTATCACAGTTACAAACAGATATGCAGGCACAGAGAGACACAAAGACATGCAGTGAGACATCCAGACACCAAAACACCACGCAAAACACATCCACAGAGAAACCCATACACACATGCAGGAGATGATGGAGGACACAAATATACAAAAGCACAAATACAGTGAGACGCAGTGAGAAATACAAGGTGCAGACATGCATAGACCCACGCGCACACACACAAGTGTGCGTCACACAGTGCAGTGATTAAAAACTAAACTTCAACTAGAAATCAGGATGAAAAGAGTAAGAGAGGACGATGGTGAGAATTCTACGAGTTCCCGTGTTCAAAGAGGGCGGATAGTCTGCCCTCTCCCTAACGCGGATCCTCTGTGGATCTCCGTCTGCTACAGTTTGCTCTGCACGTAAGCAGTTCTGATTTAGATGATAGATAGAAACTATTTATATAGTTAAACACGGTAGGGGTCTAAACTCTGTTCCCCGCAGAACACCAGATGTGAATAGATGAACATTTGACCGTCCTCATGCCTGTTTGTGACAAGCTAACAGATAAGAAACCATCCCACTGAATTCCCAGAAAACTGGAGACCACGAATACAGATAGCAACATGCGGGAAGAGCCAGGATTTATTAAGGCAGATTTCTAAATATTAAAGAGAAGGCAGCTGGCCATGCTTTCCGCAGCAGACTTTGTAGGCGGGATATCAGTTGAAAACCAAGATAAATGAGCAGGGCATATACTGGGGAGTTTTCAGAGCATCGGAACGACCTCGTGCAGGCAGTAAACAGGCATCATGTGCACGTCTGGACGTAGGGGTATTTGGAAGTGGGGAGGTCTCACTGTCTCAAATTGTCTCTTCCTTATAGCTGCCTGAAATTCCAGTAGGAAGTTTTCCAAATTCTTTGTTAAAATATAAATGCAAATAGGTTCAATATCACTAGTCATTAGGGAAATGCAAACCCGAACCACAAGGATATGGAGAAATTTGAACCCTTGTGCTTGGCTGGTGGGAATGTAAAATGATGCAGCTGCTGTGGAAAATGGCATGGTGGTTCCTCAAAAAAATTAAACATAGAATTACCATATAATCCAGCAATTCTACTCCTGGAATATACCCAAAAGAAGTGAAAGCAGCGACTCAAATATTTGTATGCCCATGAAGATAGCAGCGTTATGCACAGGAGCCAAAAGGTGGAGGTAACCCAAGTGTCCATCGACAGGTGAATGGATAAGTAAAACGTGGTCTATACATGCAATGGAGTATCATTCAGGTTAAAAAGGAAGGACATTTTGACACATGCTACAACATGGATGAACCTTGAGGACATTAAGCTAAGTGAAAGAAGACAACCACAAAAGGACAACTATTGTATGATTCCACTTATATGAATGAGACACCTTAGAGTGGTCTAAGTCACAGAGACAGAAAGTAGAAGTGTGGTTGCCAGGAGCTGGGAGTGGGGGATGGGAGTTACTGTTTAACGGGTACAGAGTTTCAGTTTGAGACGATGAAAAGAGTTCTGGAGATGGATGGCAGTGATGTTTGCATGACAACATGAACACACTTAAAGCCACAGAACTGTACATTTTTAAATGGTTAATATAGTAAATTTTATGTTGTATTTTACTACAATAATACATCTCTACCGCATTATGAGCCAATGCATGAAAATACTCCCTATCAATGGGATCATAAAGATTAGTTTGCATCCAACCCAAAGCAAGATCTCCTAGAAAGAAAGGAGGGAATTCTTAGAAATGCAATCCCAGAAAAATACTCGCAGCAATAGAGCGTATCTGGATATCTCAGTGACTTGCCCCAAACACGCCTCCTCTCCTAATCAAAGCTGGCCTGCCCTGTGTCCCAGTACCTGCCCATCATCGTCACCTGAGCAAGGTAGCTGAGCCCCCAATTAAGACTCTTCTGTTCCCATTGTTTTATCCCAATGAGATCCTAAATTGAGAGGGAATGAAGGAAGAAAACAGCCAACCGAAGATAGCCCAAATGTCTAAATATTCTAAAGGCATTCTAAGGAGTAACTAACACATTGTGCATCTTTTTTTTTTTTTTTTTGCACATGACCCCTGTACTGGGGGTTTTACATATCTTATGTATACTCACAGCAGCAGCTAGAGGACTTATCATCTCCATTTTGCAGATGAGACCGAAACAGAGGCCATTTTTTTAATTTGCCCCCAGTCACACAGCCTGTAAGCAGTAGAACCAGGATTCAAAACTAGAAAGTTCACGTCCAAAACTCCAAAACCCATGTCGTTATCCAGCTACTGAATCCCAACAAGAGGGGGCATTGCATGAGACACATGTAGCATTTGTAAAAACCTAAACATCTCTATATTGGTCCGGGTAAAACAACTCAAGCCCCCTAAAACAAATCTGTATCGTTTACTTTGTGCTAGAATTATATCAGGGCATCTCCAGTGGGGGAGATTTTGCTCTCCTCCCCAAGGAACAATTGGCAGTATCTGGAGAGGGTTGTGGAGTGTGTGCTAATGGTACCAGGTGGGTAGAGGCCAGAGATGCTGCTAAACGTTCCAATCCACCGCCCAACAAAGAATTATCTGGCCTCAAATGTCAATGGAGCCGAGGCTGAGAAACCCTGAATTTTATCAAATGTGTGTGAGAAGGTTGGTTGTGCCTCTCCCTCCATCTCTGTCTTCACCTTTGCTCCTCATCTGCTTCCTAATTCATCTGCTCAGTCACTTACCCAAAAGGAGAAACACCTACCCCTGCTAATTCCCTGATCATTTATTTAGGAGTTGCAATGTTCTAAGTGCTCGTGAGAGCTTCTGATCAAACACGTGCAGAGTGGGCAGGCAGAGAATGATTGCCAACGAGAAGACTATTCCAAAAACATGGATTGCGAGACAATTTTCCAGACCACATAAACTATGTAGAAATTGTAATGATAATTGCTCTGCTTTAAAGGTGCCGAGTAGCTTCCCTAAACTCAGGGAATCTTATCAGATTGGCTTGGACACCTAGAACTGACATCTCATTCATCTCATTCATTAGTATATAAACTCAGAAGTAGACCTGGCCAAGAAAAATATTTCATTTCTTCTTGGACAGTATTCTAAACAGGACCACTGCTTACTTATATGTTCAAAGCACCCCATAAATATGCCTCCCTCCCTCCGTCTCTTCCTTCTTTCTTTCTCTCCCAGCAGCTCAGGTGAAATATACTCAACTTGATCAGCCCATGGGGGTGGGTCAGGGAGGCAAGGTGGACAGACTCCAAGGAGAACCCCATGATTCCTACCTTCTTGTATCCACACTCTTGCATAATCCCCTCTCCCTGAGTATGGGCAAGACTGTGACTTGCTTCTAACCAATAGAACATGGCAGAGGTGATGGGCCATCCCTTCCGTAATGATGTTACATCGTGCAAGACTGCATCTTGCAAAGCAACTCACTAGGGACTCTTCTTTCTGGCTTGATGACGTAAGTGACCATGTTGGAGAAGTTGGTGTGGCAAGGAACTTTGGGTTAAGAGCTGAGGGTGGATGGCCTCTGAACAGCAGCCAGCAAAGAGCAAAACAGAACAAAACCAAAAAACGTAAGCTGCAATATCAACGAACTGAATGCTGCCAACTACACCACCGATGGGGAAATGACCCCTTCCCCAGCTGAGCCTCCAGATGGGAACTCAACCCTGGTTGGGTTGCAGCCTCATGAGTTCATAAGCAAAGGCCCCGTCGCAGTTGTGCCTGGACCCCTGATCCACAGAAGTCATGGGATAATAAATGTGAGTTGCTTTAGGAGGGCTGCCTTAGTAAAGCACTTCTTCCTGCCCTCCATTCCCTCCCACTAAGGCAGAGCCTTCCAGAAACAAGGACATTTTCCTCAGCCCTGAGTGCAGTCAGATGAGAAGTTACAGAACCACCATTCTGTCCGAGCGGCCATAGATTTAGGAATGGCTTGCACTTCCATTAGGCTGCGGGAAGGGGCCGGGGTGTCTCTGCTTGTGTTTAGAAGTCCATTTGTTTCCATTCCTTGTCAGCAGTTTGCATAAGTGAGTGGTTTTATTTCTTCTGCGAGAGGAGGGAAAACGCATGAGTTACCATAGCAGTGGAAGATTTGTCAAATAAAGCTTTTAATAATGGGACAGTTGGACAGTTTTATAGTTCTTCAGCTTCCTGGCCATTTGAAGGTGGTAGGTTTTCAATAAAAATTAAGTCTTTTTCCAAGAGAAACTCAGTCCCCTGTTATTTTAAAACAGCTAGTCCAGGGTGCACTGAAGCACCTTACTTCCACTGCCGAAAGTAAATCTCCCTCCTTTTCCGTATTAATAACTCGAGCAATCCATCAGCCTGAGACGGACTCTGAGCTCTTTGCACTAGTATATCCAGGTGTCCTGATGGAGCACATCTGTAACTAGACTTGCTGGGTGATCATTAGGCTAGTCCTGAAAATAAATGGCCTGGCCTCCTCCACAGCTTACCTAAGTACACCTGGGAGGGGCCAGTGACCTGGACTCCGTTCTTTAATTTCCTTGGATTCTTCTAAAGTTCTTCTGGATCAAAGGAAGTGGTTCACAATTTAGACTCTGATGAGGGAAGTAGCCTGTTGGAAAGGCCCCCAGATGTTCACCTGACTCCTCAGACTTTTTTTCCATTTGTCAGTGGAGGAGTGGTGAAAGAAGGATGAAAATGGGCTTAGAGGTCAGGATTCTGGGGCTCAAATCCTGACTCCATAATCTACCAGAGCGAACGGGGGAATATATCCAATCCCTCTGGGCCTGAACTCCCACCTGTGAAAAATATGATACTAATTTCTGGCAGTTCTTAGAGGCTCAAAAAGTCAAGAAAAATGTTAAGCCCAGAGATCAGAAATTCATAGTAATTATAGGGCTCTGTCCTTTGCCAAGTCCTGTTCTTTCTGCCCCCATCAGAGAGAACAGCCTGTGTCCAGTAGCTCCCGTGTTGGGTCCAGTGTCTCCATAAAATAAGTGCCATAGCAACTGGCATCTCTGAACATCAAGCAATGCTCCGGACCCAGGACCAACAGCCAAAAGGATGGTTGGCTCCAAGGATAAAGACTCAGCAATGGAAAGGGTTGGAGGAAGGATCATTGTCATCCGTTATGAGCCTCGTGTATAATTTGGATTGTTTCGCAATGTGCATCTACTGCTTTGATTAGAGATGTGCTTTTTATTATAAATGCAAAACAAATGAGATAAAGGGTATGCACTTGAAGGCGCTAGAGGGCTGCTACCTGTTACTTGGGTTGACCCCAGGCCTGGACATTCAAGGGCATCTTTCACCAGGCCTGAGTTTCTCCTTATCTTCTAGGGCTGCCATTGATGACCACACAGCAGTTCCCCAGACCCAGTTTCTAGGAAGCAGATATGTTCAAGTCCTGTCCTCTCCAAAGCCCCAAAGGCACCACTCACCATAGGCTCTGTTGCCTCCTGACTTCCAGTCTTCGTATTGGAAACCCCAAGACCCATCCTTACTCATCCTTACTTGGTACCACAGGTCTCTGCCCAGACTCCATCAGTGCTGACGTTCCAACCCCGTGAAGCCTTCCAGGGGCCAAGATACGCTCCCCAGTAATGGTCTCCTACCTACAGCCTGTTGTCCTGAGAGCCTCTTTCTTCCCACGGCATGAACACAGAGCGCCTTGTGTCCTACAGCATCCAGACCCCCCAGCTAAATCCCCACCCATTGCCAAGTGCACTATCACAGGTGTAAGTTATTGTCATCATTTGCTTCATCATCTCCATCATCACCCTCACTATCAGTTACTCTCCTTAATAAGTCAGAAATCCCAGGAATTCTCTGGCAGTCCAGTGGTTAAGACTCTGCGCTCTCACTGCCAAGGGGCCAGGTTCAATCCCTGGCTGGGGAACGAAGATCCCACAAGCTATATGGTGCGGCCAAAAAAAAGGCGGAAATCCACCCCCACCCATAGATCCCTGTGTCCTTGCTCAGAAATCCCTTATTTTCTTCCTTCAAGTTTAAATAGTTCAGAGTCCTCCATTCCTAGCCCTTGTCTTTCCAGGCTGAACATGCAGCATCTCCACAGTCTAAATTATATTAAAATCATTTTTTACACTTAAGTTTCTGAATCTCATGCCTTTTGTGAAACATGGTGACCCTTTGCCGGTGTCGTTCCGACTCCAGTCACTCCCTCCTCTGAGTGGCCACGGTCCCTGCTGGCTGGTCTCCTTCCTGGCCACTTGCCCTCCATCCCCCACGGTCTGCAGATGAGTTAGCTCTGCCCAGGGTCTCCGCTCTGGCAGGGGAACCTGCTTGGAACAATATGGCTCCATTACGATCACTCTCTGTCATTCCTTCCTGGAATTTAATTGGATTTTTCTCTTCCCTTTGTTAGTCGAAATCACATAATAAAAATCTCCCCGAGTGCAATCACTTTCCAGTGGCACCATTCCAAGGCGTGTCATGATGAGCCTTAATAGAAAAGAGGCTCTACTAGTCCACAGAGGAAATAAATATTTGACTTGCAACCAAGCTTTATTTATGGGATGGATTAACTCACCTGACTCCCTAGAGAGGAAGGGAAGAGGGGGTCTCCAACTCCCTACTTAACAGTGAAGGTCAAGTCATCAGCTGCTTTCACAAAGGAATCCTGCACATGAAATTGTTTGGGGATTCCAGCAGGGCAGAGTTTCATAAAGTGTGGTCCACAAACTAGCTGAATCAGAATTTTCCGGGGTGCCTGATAAAAATTCAGATTCCTACGCCCAGCCTCAGGCCTACAGAGCCCAAATCTGTGCGTGATGGAAACTGAGCGTCTCTAATTTTAACAGTAAGGCAGTTGTTCTCAAGTTTTCTCATTCGTTGATCAGTTAAGATGCTAGGGGGTGAGGAAGGAGGAGACCCCAAAGTAGATATTTCTGGATGAGATCAAAGAAGAGGAAATATTTGGTATCCCATCAGACAGTTAGGTTACAGCACTAGAAGCAGGCGTGAAGACATTTCTTTCCTCCCACATGGAGAACCTGTTCATTTAATTTACCCTTATTGCTTCCAAGTCTTCATTACACTCCATATCCTATGCCTTGAGGGTGAATTTGGAAAGAACTTTTCCACTTTGTGGAAGCTTGGTTGGCCTTCTCAAGAGTTGGGCACCACGGGCTTCCCTGGTGGCGCAGTGGTTGAGAGTCTGCCTGCCCATGCAGGGGACACGGGTTCGTGCCCTGGTCCGGGAAGATCCCACATGCCGTGGAGCGGCTGGGCCCGTGAGCCATGGCCGCTGAGCCTGCACGTCCGGAGCCTGTGCTCCGCAGCGGAAGAGGCCACGACAGTGAAAGGGCCGCGTACAGCAAAAAAAAAAAAAAAAAAAAAAAAAAAAGAGTTGGGCACCAGACTCAGAGGAAGGACTTAATAATTTGTATTTTTAATACATATTTATAGTATATATATGTACGTACACACACCTATATATAAATAAAGACATTGGTTCTGAAATATTTAAGCAATCAATATTGCAGATTGATATTGATGTGCAGAGTAGTTAACTATGCATCATTTCAGTTATTATTCATGTGGATCTAAGGCCAAAATGTACCCTACATTTTCAAAGCTAAGGACCTATTTCAGGAGCAGTCAGATCTAGTGAAGGAAACCACAAGATAGAAAGTTGATGAAAACTCCTCAGGATGAGGCAGAGAGTCCTGAAAGTTTTAAGAGGAACAAGTTCGTCTTTTTCCATCACTTTGCTATCCTTCAGTGTCACCTCCAGACCTGTGCAGATGTATTCACGGTATAATTTGAGTCCTAGAGTATGTTCCCCATCCACAGTACTCCCCACCCTGTTGGCTCTGAAATGCTTGACAATATCAGAGTCAACTTGGCTTTCATAATTAACACAATTTGGCTAGAGAATATATTATTTAGAATATCAAAATCATGCTATAATGCATATCAACCATGTAGCTTTTTCTTCCATTATTTCCTTAATGATAAATGTCAGGTGTAGGCCGTACTTGGGTACATAACTGAGGGGTAAAAAGTTAGAACTATTTTTATGACTTTTGATGCATACTCTCCTTTACCTTTCCAAAAAGTGTCATACCACTTGTAGTAATTTTCTATCGCTGTTGTGACAAATTACCACAAACTTAGCGGTTTACAACAACATAAATGTATTACCTTACATTCCTATAGGTTAGAAGTCCAGCATGGGTCTCGATGCACCAAAATCAAGGTGTTGGCAGGGCCATATTCCCTCTGGAAGCTCTAAGAGAGAAATCTGTTGTCTTGCTTTTTTCCCAGCTTCTCAAAGCTACCCTCATCCCTTGGCTCATGGCCACCTCCTGGCCAAAGCCAGCATGGTAGCATCTCTCTGACCCTGTTTCTATCCTCCTCTTCTACCCTCTGACACTCCTCTTCTACCTCTCTCTTCCGACTTTAAGGACATTTGTGATGACATTGGGCCCACCCAGATAACCCGGTATCATCTCTCCGTTTTATGTTCGGTTGGTTTGCAAACCTTAATTTCTCCTCCAACCTCAATTCCCCTTTGCCATGGAAGGTAACGGATTGAAAGGATCATGAATATGCCTACCACACCACTTATGGTTTCCATCTGCAGTGGGATGCATTCACCGAGAGCTCAGCATCTTTCTTAGCAG
Organism: Delphinus delphis; assembly: GCF_949987515.2. Taxonomy (NCBI): domain Eukaryota; kingdom Metazoa; phylum Chordata; class Mammalia; order Artiodactyla; family Delphinidae; genus Delphinus; species Delphinus delphis. The sequence continues at coordinate 55,995,273 of NC_082697.1, forward strand.
CACTTTCAGAAACTAGGTACCAAGTAGAACCTTGTCACAGGTAGGGTCCTGAGCAGCAGAGTCTAGGGTGGGGATCAGTGGGAAGTACACGTATCAGGGGGTGCTCTAGGGAGCAACACCTGCTGAAAGGTGGGGAAGGAAGCAGGACCTGGACAGAGGGAAACTCGAAGCTGTGATGCGGGCCCAACAAAGGCCCAGGCAATTCCACTCTGGACCTGGGATGCCCGTCAGGTGTGTCCCAAGCTAGGGGAGGGCAGCGGGCCTTAATATCTGTGCCTGGATGAGGGAGTCCCAGGGAGAGGGCGTCACCTTGGGTGAGGCAGGTTTTTTCAGCTGAGATGATCCTCAGAGAGGGCTGACAGCTGAGGGTCACCCAAGGCAGAACCCCCAGCCGCCAGGAGAACAAGGCTTCATGCCAGAGGGGGCGTCTGCGCCAAGCATCTGAGCATCCCTCAAAAAGACAGGACGCGTCTTCATTAACACTGAATGCAAAACGTTGTACCAAATCTCTTCTTGATGAGACCTCGGCCCCTCTCATCAGCCTTTCCATTTCAGCTTCTGGCCCCTGACATCACCTTGGTTCTGTTTGGCGGCTCTCAAGTTACCAAGTGCCACAAACATTTTTCTTTATCAGCTTCCAGCTCGTTTTCCAGAACCTCTTCCACATCCCAGGTTTCCTTCTTTCTGGACGGTTTTCCCTTCTCTGACTAGCCTTCCTCTGCCTTTTGTAATAAAGGCCTATTATTCCATTTGGTTCCTTTTTTTTATTTTATTTTATTTTTTCAAACTGACACTGAAAGCATAGCCTGCCTTTTCCAAAGCAAGGCAGATGATTTCGAACTACAACCGACGTAGGTTAAGCTCTGCTAAACTCTATGACACGGGGATTATAAATTAAAGGTCAGCCTGTTCCTTCACATGGTTGCTATTGAAAAAAACCCTCGAAATGGACTAAATTCAGATGAATTGGCATCTTCTGTCAAGGCTACAGAAGAAACGCCAGGGTTGGAATAAAGTTCTGTTTCCAAGAGCGTATGTAGACAGAGCAGGAGTGATTCCGACCCAGAGTCCCCTCAATCAGACATTTGTTCACCCTTCCTGCCTGCAGCCATGGATGGCCATCAGAGGGCCTCACCCCCAGCTAGCTGCTCAGTCCTGTGGCAGGCAGGGTCTGTTTGACTCAGGGAATTTTGCAAAGCTTCACCAAGAAGTGAGTTTCCATCTCCCCAGGGCGGCAGCTCTCAGAGTGACAAAGGACTGACCCCCAGGTCAACAGCCAAGAATGAGTGCAGCCCTGTCAGCCCCAGAAAACACTAACGAGGGACCTGGCTCTGCTAAAGCAAGGGACATTCTGCCACCCTGGGTTAAGCCACTTGACTGACACGCTGCAAAGACCCAGCCAGGAATGCATGACTCACAGTTACTCCTATTTGCATTGGACACAGCACCAGCAGGTGTGTTATCTCATTTGGGTTAATCCACAGCCCTGTCAGATGCGTAGAGCAGGGATCATTATTTGTACAACAATTTTATCTGTTTCTTTGTGCGAGACAGCAGGTACCCCAGGCCACCATGCTGCACCAGGCTGTCCGGAAGTGAGTATAGACCCAGGCAGACCGAAAGAACCAGCTCTGACCCTCAGACCATTACAATTACTCTCAGAACCCAGAGGGTGGTGCAAAATAGGCCTTTCCTTCTCCCATCAAGTCCGCTTCAGTCTTAAGCATCCACCTGTAACGGAACTGCTGTCATCCTCCTCCCCTTCCTCCCGGACGAGGCTCTCATGTCCCCCAGTCTGGGCTTTTATCCCACCTGTGCTGTGGCGTGGAAATTGGTTTTGTTCCTGGAAGCCAAAGCAAGCAAAACTCACTTTCCCTGGATCTTCAGTGATCCTAGAAATGTCATAGACAGACCTACAGATTCCCAGCGTCCTCCTCCAGAGACTGATTTATGTGATCCAGAATCTCCGTAGATCCCGAACTCCCCTCCCCCACCCCACCCCCCCCGGAATTCGGATGCAGGTGGTGCGGGTGAAACTAATGGGATCCATATACATCCCACTGGTGTCACGGCGTGAAACTACAAAATTCAATAATACCTCGTCTTTCTCCTTTTATTTTAAATGTGCGTGTTATTTGAATAGATCTCCAATTACAAAATATATTAACAAATACAAGTACATAGAATAAAATTTAAAAGTTCCCTCACCTGGGCTTCCCTGGTGGCGCAGTGGTTGAGAGTCTGCCTGCCGATGCAGGGGACGTGGGTTCGTGGCCCGGTCCGGGAAGATCCCACATGCCGCGGAGCGGCTGGGCCCGTGAGCCATGGCCGCTGAGCCTGCGCGTCCGGAGCCTGTGCTCCGCAGCGGGAGAGGCCGCAACAGTGAGAGACCCCCAACGGGAAGTGGTTAAAGGGAGAGCAAAGTATAACTTGACTGTGTAAATCGGGACAGGAGGTCAGATTACCAAGAGCTTTGTAGGTTGTGATAAGGAGTTTGGATTTGGTTCTAAATGTGATGAAAGCTTGAGAGAATTTCATTGAGGGGGTATTGTGATCTTCCAAACATTTTTAAAGATCGTATTAGCTGTTTTGGAGAACGGATTCAGAAAAGAGATCCATAAGAGTGAGGCAAAGGACCAGTAAGAAGGCTCTTGAAGTAGCTAACTGGTGACCTGTTTAACTGTACACAAGCCAAATTCCACTTTTACAATCTATGACATCAGCGAAGTTGGGTGTGCCACCTGCCCTTGAATTTGACTCAAAGTGCTTTGTTGCACAAAGTTCTCAGATTTTTTTTAACCATGCTATACATTAGATCCCCAGAACTTATACAAAGTTCTCAATTTTTTAAATTGAATCTATTAGTGTTTTTCTTGTAATTTCTTCTATGAGTTTCATGCTTGGAAAAATCATATCTCAAAATGAGATTAATATTTATCTGCATTTGATTCTAATTTTTTTCAGTTTTTACAAGGTTTTTTTTTCACATTTACCTCTTTCATTCATTTGGAATATATTTGGGAGCATAATATAATTGTGAAGATCTAACTTGCTTCTTTTTCCCTAAACAACTGTTTCTCCTAACAGGAGAAAGTACTTGTTTCCCATTGGCTTATGACGCTTTCTTTGTTGTATTTTTATGTGATACGTATGCTCAGGTTTTAGTCGGTGTCGGTAGTATTTCTTTTATTCCATTGATTGTTCCTTGTACTAATACCACCATGTTTCAATTATTACAGTTTTATAAAACATGTTAAGACCTGGTCAGGCAAGTACCTTTGATTTCAAAATGTCATTGGATTTTCATTTTTCTTCTTTCAAAATGTCTTTAGATAATCTCACCCATTAATTCTTCCAGATGGACTTTAGAATGATTTTTGAAAGATCTTTGAAAGTCCCTATAGGATTTTGATTGGGATATTGAGAACCTATATATAAATTTTCAAATAATTGACACCTTAATAAAATTTAATCTTCTTATTTAAAAAAAAAAGATACATTCTTTCAAATATGCCCCTCAGTCAAGTTGGGTCTATCATAGTATTTATTTGACTTCATTATGTGATGCATTACATTTAAGTTAGTTAAAAACATACTTTAACATTTTTGGGGGGGCTGCACTGCATGACTTGTGGGATCTTAGTTCCCTGACCAGGGATCAAACCCGGGCCCTGGCAGTGAAAATGCCGAGTCCTAACCACTGGACCGCCAGGGAATTCCCAACATATATTTCTTAAAGAAGATTTTTCTTGTGAAATATTTAGCATAGTACCTAGAACACAATAAGGATCTAATAATTTTTATTTGTAAATTGCTATTATTAATATTATTTATCAAAGACTAGAATGAAATGGTATTTGTTGACGTCCTCTGTGTAGGAAAACTATTAGCATGCATTTCTTTCCCATCATGCTTCTTTTTATTTTCTCCAATACATCGCTTGTCTTTCAAAAAGTGTGTCAACATTTATAATCAATTTTATTGCCAGTTCTTTGATACCAAAATATTCTCAGTCTTGCATTTTCTGCTTTAATTACTCTCCCAGTTGGCTAGAGTGTATCTTGAAGTATTGTTTTAAAGAAACAGACAGGGCTTCCTCGTGGCACAGTGATTAAGAATCCGCCTGCCAATGCAGGGGACACAGGTTTGAGCCCTGGTCCGGGAAATCCCACATGCCACGGAGCAACTAAGCCCGAGCACCACAACTACTGAGCCTGTGCTCTAGAGCCCACGAGCCACAGCTACTGAGCCCACATGCCACAATTTCTGAAGCCCGCGCGCCCCAGAACCCGTGCTCTGCAACAAGAGAAACCACTGCAATGAGAAGCCTGCACACCACAACAACAAAGAGTAGCCCCCGCTCACCACAGCTAGAGAAAGCCCGCGTGCAGCAACGAAGACCCAATGCAGCCAGAAATAAATAAATAAAATAAATTTATCAAAAAAAAGAAATAGATTTTTTTTCTAAGCCATTGCATAACCAAAAATAACCAGTTACTTTAACATAAAATATAAAAGATTTTAAAAAAGAAAACTTTTTCAACAATGTTCTGTCATGACAATCAGCATTCACAAAGCAGAGATCAGACATTGTCATGCAGTCATTAGGCTGTGAAGTAGGAGGAAAAGATCATTTCTCCTTCACTGTGTATAGATATCAAGTTTGTCCTGTTCTAGATATCAAAATATGTGTCACCCATAATTATGTAGTTCTTAATTTGGATCCGTAAGTCTTAGCATTAGTGGAATGTTCTTGCAGGTTTTGACAACAGTTTCAGTATCAGCCTTGGTTGGTTTTTTTTTTTAATATAAATTTATTTATTTTTGGCTGCGTTGGGTCTTCATTGCTGTGCGTGGACTTTCTCTAGTTGCAGCGAGTGGGGCGTACTCTTTGTTGTGACGCACGGGCTTCCCACTGTGATGTCATCTCTTGTTGCAGAGCGTGGGTTATAGGCGCACATGCTTCAGTAGTTGTGGTGTGTGGGCTCAGTAGTTGTGGTGCACGGGCTTAGTTGCTCCATGGCATGGGGATCTTCCCAGACCAGGGCTCAAACCCATGTCCCCTGCATTGGCAGGCGGATTCTTAACCACTGCACCACCAGGGAAGCCCCAGCTTTGGTTTTCAGGGCTGTGTGGATTTCCATTTTTCTATGTCTTCTAGCAATTTTTTAATATGAAATTAGAAAGGATTGTGTCTAATACAATGTTTAACAGAAGTCCATTGATCACGTTCAGTCTGTTACCATATACTTCTCAGCAATTTAGGTATGAGCATTGAATTCAGAAAGGCCTGGGTTTGTGTGTCAGTTACACATTTTTTTGTTTCATGGAACAGAAAATCCAAACTAAAGTGTATTAAGCAATAAAGAGAATTCATAGATTCAAGTGACTAAAACATCTACAGGAGGGCTTCAGGTAAGGCTTGTGCTAGTGAGACCAGCAATATCACTAAAGACCTCGTATCTCTCAGTCTTTCTTCTCTCTCAGATGCTGTAGTACCCTGTACTGGACACTGCCTCATGGCAGCAAAATGGCCATAGAGCATCTACCCTTACACCCTCATACCACACCTTCCAGGGAAGGAAAGCAAGAATTTTATGAAGGCTTCTCCAGAAGAGAATAAAAATTTCCCCTGAAGGTTCAAAAAGTATCTCCTTGCATCTCATTGGCTTTTTGGGGATGAGGTGCCCATCCCGAAACCAATCACTGTAGCCAGGAAATGGAATGCATTTGCTTAAACCAATCACAGACAACCCCTAACATTAGAGTCAGTCCCACCCAAAGTGCACAACTGAGAACAGGCAAGATGCTAATTTACCCCAGGGAAAGTCACAACTCCGTGACAGAAAGGGAAATGGATATGGATGAAACAAACAATAAGCATCCATTTAATCCCTTCCAACTTGTCTATTTTAAGTAACAGAAACCCATTGTGTTAGTTATCTACTGCTGCATAACAAATTACCCTGAAATTTAGCAGTTCAGGACAACAAGCATTTATTACTTCACAGTTTCTATGGGTCAAAAATCAGGGTCTCTCATGAGGTTGCAATGTGGGTGTCAATGGGGGGCTACATTCATCTCAAGGCTGGAGGATACACTTCCAAGATGGCTCATGCCCATGGCTGTTGGCTGGAGGCCTCAGTTACTTAGTGTGTGGCCCTCTCCACAGAGCTGCCTGAGTGTCCTTACAACATGGCAACCTTGACCTAAAGTCAGTGGTCTAAGAAAGAGAAGAGCAAGGAGAAAGCTTCAGTGCTTTTACGACCCAGTCTCCAAAGTACACCATTACTTCCACTTTATTGTATCTGTTAGAAGTGAGTCACTAAGTCCCTTCCATAGGCAAGGAAAAAAAGAATTAAACTCTACTCTTGAATGGAGGAGTATCACTTTGTGGATATTTTTAAAACACCAAGCCCACCTCAAGCAGGCTTGAACCACAGAGGGGATTTGTTGGCTTCAGTGTGGACTGACGTACTCCATAAACCAAGTCCTGGGAAAGGAAGTGGGGACGGAACACTATACTACTCTGATTCTCTCTCCATCTGTTTCTCATCTTTGTTTGCTCTGATTATCTTTGCCTATTGGTCTCTTTTTTCCCTAAGGCAGAAAGAACATCTCCACATGCTGAGCAAAATAACCACTGGCATTCAGCTTAGCAATCCTAGAGGGAAAAGACTCCTTCTTCCTCCCAGCATCTGAACCTTAATCCCAGAAATGGATTGTCATTGGACCTACTGGGCCAGTGTACACACCAATCAGCCAAGATTGCCCAGAAGATGATGAGTGTGGCCTACATCACATGCCCAATCCTCAGGTCCAAAGGCGAGGCTCATTTCCAAAAGAAGGGGGCATGGAAACAAAGAGGTCCACTATGGCCACTCACTACCTATGTGACCTTGAGCAACATACATGAACTTTCTATGCCCAGCTTCCTCATCTTCAAAATGAATAATAATGCCTCCCTGTAAGATTGGTTTAATGTTCAGTGAGATGATGCATGTAAAGAGCCTAACTCAGTGACTGACATTCAGGAAATGCTCAAGAAATATAGCTCTTACTGTTACCAAAAGCGGGGGTCTGGCTGCTCGCCCCTCAAAAGCCAATAAAGAGGCAAGGTTGGTGGAAAAGAAGGTTAGCTTTATTTCAGAGGCTGGCAACCTGTGAGGCAGGGCAGACTCCGTCCAAAGGCTGACTCCCCCGCCCCCCACTGACAACCAGTGAACAAGAGCTTTTAAAGGGGAGTTTCGGGGTGCACAAGTGGAGGGAGGGGGCTACATGCAGAAACAGCACAGTCAGCTCTGACGGTCATCTTGAAATTGGTCCTGCAGTGGTCTGATCAGCGTCATCTTGCTTGCTTTAAGTACAGTTAATCTTTGGTTCCAGGGTCGCTTTGTTCCCATTTCTTTGAGGCCAGTTCTCGGAATTGTGGCAGCTTATGTCATGGCTACAGTCTGGTCATCATGTAGTTAACTTCTTCCACCTGGTGGGGGTTTCCGTATCTGTAAGACAGCTCACAGGATATGGCTCAGAATATTATCTATAGCCCTCGAGAGGGAACTAAAAGGTCGTTGACTTTGCTTACTGACTAAACTATTATTATTTAGTCTTGTTGGACTGTTTTCCTTTGTTTCTGCATTTTCTCACTTCTCTGATTAAACTTATTCTTTGGCTAAAGTTTATCCACAGAAACCTAAAACCTAAGGCTAAACCTTTCCACAGGCAGGTGGAGGACATAGTGTGGGGGGGGGGAGCAAGGACCATAAGGTCCTGCTCCATTTCAGTACCACTCGTTATCATTATTTCTTGGTCTTGATGCCTTTTGTGAAAACAAGCTCCTAGAAGATATAGATCAAGCCTCCACCACCACCATAATAACATGAGTCTTTATGGTTTTGCCAGAATGGGAGAGGAAAATGTGCCACCCATGGGTTCAACATGGAGTGTCAATGTGGTTCATTACAAAAGTGAGCAGGCCTAGTGGAAACCTCTGTGCACTCCTGGAGGCCAGCGGAAACCCGTGGACACGCTCTCTATAATATATTCTGCTGGTGCTGTTGGTAATAAAGTAGCAGATGTTGAACAAGGAGCCTGCCCCTGGCAATATCTGTTAATTGATGTGATGTGTGTTTTTATGGAAGCTTGATCAAGGTGTTTTATCTCTGGCTATAAGGGAAACCCTAAAATGGGAAGATTCAAAGCATTCTTCTAAAAGAACTTTCAGGAAAGTGATTATCAAAAATCTTTATCAAAATCCCTACACCAGCAAAGAAATAACTACCTTATTTAGTCTTTAAAAAGATGAAGAAGGTGGCAAAACAAATGAGTTTCTTTCTTTTTTTATTATTATTATTTTTTTAATTTTTATTTATTTTTATTTTTTATCAAAGTATAGTTGATTTATTTATAACACTGTGTTAGTTTCAGGTGTACAGCGCAGTGATTCAGTTATACATATAGGTATATATGTATAAGAATGTATGTATATATGTATGTATATTCTTATACATTTTTTTCAGATTCTTTTCCCTTATAGGTTATTACAAAATATTGAGTATAATTCCCTGTGCTATGCAGTAGGTCCTTGTTGGTTATCTATTTTATATATAGTAGTGTGTATATGTTGATCCCAAGCTCCTAATTTATCTATCCCCTAACCATGTGAGTTTCTTTTTCTTTCTTGGCCACACCACGTAGCATGCTGAATCTTAGTTCCCCAACCAGGGGTCAAACCCACACCCTCCCCGGAAGTGGAAGCACAGTCTTAATCACTGGACCGCCAGAGGAGTCCCGTGTTTCTTTAAAAAGGAGTAGAGAGGGTACTAGGTTCTCATTGTGGATAAGGGTTTTATTTTCACAAGTCTGATGTGATCACCATAGGTAAACAAAGAATCTCACACACTGAGACATATACACATGGACACAGACACACTCAAGGAATATTCACGAGTCCACCAAATGGACACAGGAGAGACAAAGAGAAAAAAGAAAAGAGACACACAGAGAGACATAAGAAGAGATACAGAGACAAACAAATTGAGAGAGACATGCACAGCTACAAGCACAGTTTTCTTACAAACCCATCCACCTGGCCCATCTGCTCTTCTTGGGAAATAGCTGATTCAGTGCAACAGGGAGCAGCTGAATAACTGACCTTGAAAGATTCCTTGGCCAGAAGGCTTAAATATATGACCACCTCCCCAGGCAAGGAGATATAAAGCCTCATGTCAGGTTCCAACTTGTGGGTCCAGTTAATCCTCAGCTTTGGAAATGGGACAGACAAAATCTACCAAACTGGTCTATCCATCAATCCTCTATGCTCCCTCCTGGCACCAAGACAGTGGGGAAGAATGATCTGTGGTGGCAAACCTGGGGTGTCTTCTTTGTGGCCTCACCTAACTTAACTCATACATGGAGTTCTAGTCCCATAACATCATAGCCTCATTTTAGAGATTCGGAAACACAATGAGAGTCAGACGAGTTAACATCGTGTGATTCACGATGTGTGAGTCAGCCACCCACAAGGTATTTCTACAAAGAAATTGCTAATTGGCCACCAGGAGGGATTAAAGTTTAGGAGCATCCAGCTGTGGGGTCAAGTTGGGTATTTAAACTTTACAGATTGGAATAAATTATGAATCAAACCTAATTAGCCTCTTAGGCCAAATCAAGTGACTTCTGGTTTAAATATGGATTGCAACGGAGTCCACGACTGCAAGGGCACCCCGAATCCCTAGTTTTAAAAAGGGACCCCCAGTTTCTTTACTAAGAATATATGCGATTATTGAGCTACTCTGCAAATCTATGGTCAGTCTTCAGTAGAGGAAGCGGCAAAGGTAGCGCTTCTGGGAATGAGTGGAGGGCATCTCAGCCTGGTCAGGAGGGTACAGAGGAATTCTAAGTCAGTGCTCTTAAGTTGCAGAGAACAGTAATCTGGCCTACCTTCATCGTGCAGATAAGAAGATGAATAAATGATAGTCTTCACACCCATCAAGCAAAGTTTTACAAAAGTTCAGTAAAGAGTCATGATGGAGGGACTTCAGTCAAATGGGAATGTATTGTATTGTAAGTGCTCAGGGTTCTGCTATAGGATCAAAGGGCAGGAGTCTAGTGAGGCCACAGGAAGAAGCTGTAAAATGAAAATCCACCAGTGAGGAGACGCCTTCAAGACGGCGGAGGAATAAGACGTGGAGATCACCTTCCTCCCCACAAATACGTCAAAACTACAACGACATGTGGAACAACTCCTACAGAACACCTACTGAATGCTGGCGGAAGACCTCAGACTTCCCAAAAGGAAAGAAACTCTGCATGTACCTGGGTAGGGCAAAAGAAAAAAGGAAAAACAGAGACAAAAGAACAGGGATGGGACATGCACGTCTGGGATGGAGCTGTGAAGGAGGAAAGGTTTCCACACACTAGGAAGCCCCTTCACTAGCGGAGACTGCGAGTGGCGGAGAGGGGGAGCTTCGGGGCCGCGGAGGAGAGCGCGGCAACAGGGGTGCAGAGGGCAAAGCGGAGAGATTCCCGCACAGAGAATCAGGGCCGACTGGCACTCACCAGCCCGAGAGGCTTGTCTGCTCACCCGCCGGGGTGGGCGGGGCTGGGAGCTGAGGCTTGGGTTTCGGGGGACAGATTCCAGGGAGAGGACTGGAGTTGGCTGCGTGACCACAGCCTGAAGGGGGCTAGTGCGCCACAGATTGTGTGAGTCATATTGGATGAGGGCCCATCTATATGACCTCATTTTATAAGGAGGCTATTTCCAAATACAATCACATTCCGAGGTACTGGGGGGTTAAAACTACAACATATGAATTTGAAGGGGTACAATTCAGCCCATCACAAAGTCTCTGAAGACAGCTCCTCTTCTGCCCGCAAGCCTGTAATCTCACCATTAGAGGGTCAATCCTCACACTAAAACTCTTTGATTTCCAGGGTGTACTTTATTAAGATGTAGGGTAAAAGGGTGTAAGACTCCTCCCATGGGCGGAGGTATGCTTTAAGCTAATGCCTCATCGGAAAAGAGCTGGCTGCTATCTTAGATTAAAAAACAAAAACACCACTCCAGAGAATGCATCTTGGTGGTTGCCTGGGTTGGAAGAAAGAAAGTGTCATGGAAACAAAATCAGAAATAAAGAAGATGGACTTCGGGCAAATTCCACCTCCTTCCAGCTGTAGCTCTAGAAGCATCTTGTGTGACGCAGTTTTGACTCCTTCCACAGCAACTTTGAAGACTTAAGGAGATGACTCAGAAGGATGACAGAGTCCTTTCACCTGCTAGGTACATGCCACATGGTGTTTAAGACCTCAGCATCTTCACAACACTCCTTTACAACTAAAGCAACCTGCATCTGACTGTGACCTTTGTCCCTCTCCAAGGAGGACATACCCAGGTCAAGATTCACCATGTTTCTCCTCAACCGAGTATCAAGAGTTTTGTCTGTTTTCCTTGGGATCCAGGAAGGTGGTTGAGTTCCAAGTTTAAGCTTCACTCTTCCAAGAAACTTCCACAGGCAAAATTTCAAACTCCTGGGTCCACAGAGAAAGGGGTGGTGGTTGGTGAAGAGCTAATTTAGTACCTTCTGCCAATGTACTCAGTAGTTAAACAGACTAAATTAATTCTCCTCAGAGCAGCAGTTTTCCACCCTGGCTGCACAATGTATTCACCTTGGGAGCTTTAAAAAAAATTACTGATGACTGAGTCCCACCCCTAGATTCTGGTTTAATTGGTCTGGGGTGCAGCCTGGGCACCAGGATATTTAAAAGTTCTCCAGGTGGTAGAAATTGCAAGCAAGCTGAAAATAGTTGCCTTAGCAACTCAACATGGTTCTCAACATGTGGTTCTCAACATGTGGTCCCAGGACCAGCAGCAGCAACCTTCCCTTGGTGCTTATTTGAAATGTACATTCTCTGTACATCTGAGACCTGGTAACTCAGAATGTCTGGAAGTGGGACCCAGCAATCTATTTTCACACTCTCTACAGATCACTGGATGATATGCTGATACGCAATAAAGATGGTCCTCAGTGGTGGACCACACTCAACTTGTTAACAGACGTTGGTCGGGTCCTGTTGTCATTCCTCAGGATCAGAACTTCTTACCTTAATCATCTGCCTCATACCCCCAATTTTCTCTAAAATTGGGGACCCTAATTGTATATACTGATGCCATCATCCCCAAAGACCAAGGCGTTCCTCTGAATTTCCTCTGAAATAACTGCTTATGTCTCTCTGCAACTACCTTCCTATAGGGACTTCCTTAAAGGAAATAAAGAATTATGTAGGTGTAGATTTATCGTCTAACTTTTGTTTCGACTTTTTTTTTTTCGGCCGCACCATGCAACTTGCAGGATGTTATTTCAGTGACCAGGGATCAAACCCAGGGCCCCCGCAGTGACAGCACTGAGTCCTAACCACTTGACCACCAAGGAATTCCCTATTGTCTGACTTTTAAAAGCAACACCTACTCATCATAGAGACTTAGAGAAATCAAAAGGACAAAGAAGAAAACAAAAACCATCTTTCATCCCCCCTCTCTGTAACAACCATGGTTAACATCTTGGTATGTTTACTTCCTTTTTTTTCTTCTTGCACCTTATGTTTGTATGTATGTTTGATATACTTTGTTCCGACAAGTATATGATACAAAGGGGCATGATACAAGACATAATGATTTTGAAATATCCTATTGATCGAATTACTGGTCTCAATGCTTCACTCCTCAGTAGTGGATTATATATACACATCCTTAACATTGTGGGTGGAATATATATCCACACACACACTCCTTGGCTTTGGAATTGGCCGTGTAACTTGCTTTGGCTAATGGGATGTTAGCAATAGATGATATAAAACAGAGGCGAAAAATCTGCTTAGTTTGTTGACTCGCCCTTTTATACTCCAGTGATCTGCCATTGCCCCTTCAGCTAGAGCCCCAAAAGGGCAAACACGGAGCAGACTCCTTCCCACACCCAAGCAAACCAGCAGACGCTCAAGCAATAAAAATTCCTTATTATTGTATTCTATTGAGTTGAGTTTGGGGTAGTTTTTTATGTCATTTTATTGTGGCAACAGTTGATTGATATATAGCCTGTCTCACGTATTCTTAGATACACGTTTTCACATGGTAACATCCTTGAAGTCAGGCTATGTCTTATAATCAATGGCATGCCATAATTTTTTGGCAAAGGTTTTGCTTTTTTAGTTTCTTAGTGGTGTGTAAAGGAATGGTGTTTATTGTACTTGATAGCATCCTAGATTTTATGAAAACTAATAGGTGAAAAATCAGTTGTAAATTAATACATATAGTGCTTGACCATTAAAATTCATTTATACGCATATATTCTTTATATATATATTACATATGTGTGCATTTTATAGATATATATTTTATGTGTGCCTGTGTGTATACAAGTATGTGTGTATATATATATTCATATATGTCACTTCAAAAACTAAATTTTGTTTGTTCTAGAGTACATAAAAATATATATTAGGGCTTCCCTGGTGGCGCAGTGGTTGGGAGTCCGCCTGCCGATGCAGGGGACACGGGTTAGTGGCCCGGTCCAGGAGGATCCCACGTGCCGCGGAGCGGCTGGGCCCATGGGCCATGGCCGCTGGGCCTGCGCGTCCAGGGCCTGTGCTCCGCGACGGGAGAGGCCACAGCAGTGAGAGGCCTGCATACCACAAAAAAAAAAAAAAAAAACTATATATATATATTAAAGAACTAATTTCTCTTTAGGATGGGAGTACAGGTGGATAGTAATTTTTGAATTTGAAATTCAAGGCTCTTTATATATGTCTAGATGAAATGAAATGACAGGAGAATTAAACCTCTGAATATACTAATAGGATTATTTAATTGAATACTAGTTGATGAAGATAGTAGTTGGGGGCTTCGCTGGTGGCGCAGTGGTTGAGAGTCCGCCTGCCGATGCAGGGGACACGGGTTCGTGCCCCGGTCCGGGAAGATCCCACATGCCGCCGAGAGGCTGGGCCCGTGAGCCATGGCTGCTGAGCCTGCGTGTCTGGAGCCTGTGCTCCGCAACGGGAGAGGACACAACAGTGAGAGGACCGCGTACCGCAAAAAAAAAAGAGAAAAAGATAGTAGTTGGGATGGTGGGAGCCTGGAACTTACAGAAGAGCATGACAGTGAGAAATTCCCAGTGGTACAGAATTGTCGATGAATTCCAAGAAGAATGATGTTTAGCATATTTTGTAATTAACCCCAGCTTATCCCAGCCCTTTTTCACACCACAGCCTTTTTGAGAAGATACACGGAGAGGGGCCAATGTGTCCTTTGGGGTGAGAGATCCCTGGAGACAGAATGGGAGAAAATAGAGTGAATTCACTAAATCCCCAGATATCTTTATAAGGCCCTGGACTGCCCCCAGATTAAGAAGTAGAGATTCAAGCTATGTTCGTTGCAAAGCAAGAGTGTTTCCAAAAATTCTGAAGATATGAAAAGTCTAGGGTAACACATACAGGGAGAAAAAAAGAAAAAAAGAAAAAGCTTAAAGGAAATGCTCCAAAACATTGGCAAGAGATGTCACTATCTCTTGATAGTGGGTCCTTTTTTTTCATACTTTTCGATACTTTCCAAGTTTCCATGATGTAGATGTATTGACTTCAGAAGCATAAAAACAAAATATGTTTCTATTAAGTATATGAGAATGAAGAAAATAGTGGGACCATAAAGTGGAAACAGGAGTGTTATTGAGACAATGTTCTGTTGTGTACCCTGCTCATTTTTCACGGATCAAGAGTATTTCCCCCATTTTGTTGCAAATTCTCCACAGTGTTGTTAGTGATGGCTATATAACAGCCTATAAATGAATGACTCATAATTGATTTAATCCTCTATCATTATATAATTGAGGAATAATTGAGTTCTCTCCATTTTTCATGCTATTAGCGGTAACTGTGCTAAACATTTTTGTATGTAAATCTCACCCATCCCCATCAGCATTTTCACATGCCTGGTCTTCCGATTACCTAAATGTCTTGCCGTTTACTCTTCTCACTTTCTGGAACACTCCATAACCAGTAGCTAAATATCCTCAGTGCCTTTCGCTTACTCACCTGCTTTCCATCCCTGTCTCCGCATAATACCGTGTTCTGATTCCTGAGCTGGAGCCCCTTCCGGTTCCAGCCCAGCATCTAGAAGGCCCAGCCTTCTGGTGCTTCAACTTGAAACAGGATTGCCACCACACTGCTCATTTCTCTTTAAACAGGGCCTCATAAAAACACTTCGAGCAGCTGTGAACTTTCATCACTGGACCAATAAATGCTGCTGCCGCCGTGATTCATGAAATGTGCAGATAATCGTGTACTCCCAAGTTCTTAATGATTCTTCAGAATTCAGCCCCAGTACCTCCCTCTGTCTCTGTGTCTCTCTCTGTCTCTCTGTCTTTTTCTCTCTCTCTTACTTTGTTTTAACATCCACGTGAATCAGGGACTTCCCTGGTGGTCCAGCGGTAAAGAATCCGCCTTCCAATGCAGGGGACGCGGGTTGGATCCCTGTCGGGGAACTAAGATTCCCACATGCCGCGGAACAACTAAGCCCGTGCACCCCAACTAGAGAGCCCACGTGGAGCAAACTACAGAGCCCACACGCCCACAGAGCCTGCGCTCATACCACAACTAGAAAACCCACATGCCACAACTAGAGAGGAGCCCATGCGCCGCAGCTAAAGATCCCGCATGCCTCAATGAAGATTCGGCGTGCCACAAGTAAGACCCGATGCAGCCAAATAATAACAATAATAATAATAATAATTTTTAAAATAGATAATGAAACAAAAAGATCCACATGAATCAGCAGCATTCCCAGTAGGTCACATGGGAGATGGACAAGATTCACTGATTTCCATTTACTTGATGGGGACTTAATGCCTTAACTAATTCTAGTTTTATGGGGACACACACACACACACACACACACACACACACACACAGAGTAAGTGAACCTTGCTCTAATAATGTTTGAAACCCCATCAGAAAATGTCTCCCAGGACTTCCCTGGTGGCACAGTGGTTAGGAATCTGCCTGCCAGTGCAGGGGACACGGGTATGAACCCTGGTCCAGGAAGATCCCACATGCTGCAGAGCAACTAAGCCCAAGAGCCACAACTACTGAGCCTGCATGCCACAACTACTGAAGCCCACGCGCCTAGAGCCCATGCTCCGCAACAAGAGAAGCCACCGCAATGAGAAGCCCGAGCACTGCAACCAACAGTAGCCCCTGCTCGCCACAACTAGGGAAAGCCTGCGCGCAGCAATGAAGACCAAACGCAGCCAAAAAAAATTTTTTTTGTTAAAAAAAAAATGCCTACCTGTGGCTCCTTAGCTCTGTCTTGGCACAGAAAGGTGCGGTGCCTGGACTGATGGCTTCTGGACTGATGTGATGGCATCTTAGACCTGATGAAGTGCTTCTGTGAGCCCCTGGGGAGGTGGATTTCCAAAGCCTTGGGCAGGCAATTTGGGAAAAGATGGGAGCTTACTAATGGCTGGTCCCTTCCCTGACATCCAATCCTCTCAAGAGAAGGTTTTCAAAGCTTAATCAGACCCCTCCTAGTCCAATGTCTCAGGCACTATTGTCCGGCCTCACCGGAATCAATTTGTTGACAGCATCCCAACCCCTACTTTCTTGGAAAGGAGCCTCTCCTCCTCATCTGGCGTCCACGTGGTTCGGTAGCTCTAACACCGCCATCTCTTGGGTGCCAATGCAGTCAGGTGATTCAAACCCAGCCAATGAGACAACTGCATTCCCTTCCACACAATGATTGATTCAAGGACAGGCACATGACTCAAACCAAGCCAATCTGAGCCCATAGCTAAAACACAAGAAAACCAAAACAAGAAATGGGGATAAATAAGACTCCTTACTATAGGATTTGAGCACCTAGATTCAGGATACTTAGACTTAAAAATGATGTTAGCCAATATACTCTTTTTTAGCTTAAGGCCGTTGAATCTAAGTTCTCTTTTATTTAAAACCAACAAGTCTGATGAGCATAAGCAGCGCTTATGTATTTATTTGTTTATTTAACAAACATATCAAGCAACTGATATAAACAGGCACCATGAGAGCTCCAGCCATTGACGTGTCACTAACTGAACCCAATGCAGGAAATCCCAAGATGCCTCTCTGTGAACAGGATTACAAAGGAATTCCAGTGAGGGTATACACAGAGAGGTTTAATGAGAAAAGCATTACACTGAGGATCAGGAAACAGATGTGCGTCCCAGTTTCTAAAAATATGATCTTGGATAAGTGACTCAGCATTTGTGAACCTTGGTTCCCTTGACTATAAAATAGGGAGGGAAAATCATTGGGTCATTGTAAGGACTAAATAAGAAAATGCCTTTGAAGTACTATTACAGTGCCTCGCGTGCAGGCACTGAGTGTGTAATTTCTCAGTATCACATCAGTCAACCAGCTAGCCCTTCTAAGCTTCCATTTTCTCATCTCTAAAGTGAGGCTTTTTCACCCCATCGGTGGTTTTCAATCCTGGCTGCAAACTAAAACCACCTGGGGAGTTTTAAAATATACAGATGCCCAGGCTCTATGCCCAGAGATACTGATTTAATTGGTCTGAGTACGGGCTCTTGGCACTGACAGCCTTTAAATGCTCCCAGGTGATTCTAATGTGAAAACAGCGTTGAGAACCACTGCAAGAGATGAGGATCACTTTACAAGTCATCAGTCTAAGGCTCTTATTAAGAAAAGAACAATTTAAGTAATCATTAAAGCTATAAATTTTCCTACAGAAATATCCCAAGATGATGCCTTTGAAAGTGGGCAATTAACCCTTCAGCAGAAAATGTTTAAAAATTTAAATTCAAATTCGGCAAAGTCAGTCTCTGTTTAAGGAGAAAATTAATTAAAAGAGGGAAATTTTTATCACTCTGAGATAGTTCAGCAAAATCTTTTATTGCCTCTGTCATGCTGTTGGCAGGACTCTTGTCCCTAAGTAGAAAAATCTCAGGGAAAGGAGATCTCAATTGTATTCTGTGAAAATACTTGGAGTTAATGAGTGTGTGTGTTTAATAGTTCCCTTGGGAAATGCTATACAGTAAATATAGTTGAAAGTGGGAGGTGGAGCTGTTTATTCATCAAGCATATATTTTAAAAATGCAATTATGAAAAGAACGCTGCAACATGTAACATGATATGGCAGCTAAAAATGCGGCATAATTTTCTAAAGTGTTTTAGAGACCTCTCAAATCATGGGGACTGGTAAAATTACCACATTGATATCTTACTTTGTCCTTGTTATTTGCATGGTCGCATACTTATAAAACAGAATGGAATATATCCTCATCTCAAAATAAAATTCTTGTAGGAAAAATAGATCGTATTCTCTAAAAATATGAGCCAAAAAAGACCATAGAGAACTCACATTGGCAGAAATTTTCAAAAACAGTGGGATGAGAACTGAAATATGACATAGTATACAGAGATTTGATTCCAAGTGCTAAAACAAATTAACTGCGTGGCCTTGGGAAATGATTTAGCCTGTAGAGGACATCTGCTTCCAGCAAAGATGAAGTAAAAGGGACCTGATTTACATTTCCCCCAAAAAACAACACAACGACAGCAACAAATACATATAACAATTTTCAGGACACTGGACATCAGGCAACAAAGGACAGTGATCCCTGGAAGATTGGAAACAAATGAGTGAGCCATAGGACCTCCCAAGAAGCCTAAGGGATGCTTCAGGCCACAACACAGGAAAGGGGAATCCAGGCGTAGCCCTCCTGAGTTGAGGAGCTAAGTTCCAGGGAGACCAAAGTGGCTAGGATTTGCACAACAGAGCCCTGGAGATTAGAGACCTGCACAGAGAGAGAACCCTGAAGGTCTGCAAAAGGTCCTCCTTGAGTATTCAGCAGGGTACTGGTTGGTACATATGTGTGAGGAAACTTACCTAGGACAAAGAAAGAGCCATTTGATAGATTAAAAGGAACAGTAGTAGGTGTTCACAAAGGCTAGGAATAATGCCCCTTCCTATAAGCCAGACTGAAAGCCTTATAATTCAGAGTACTCAGAAGGATCTTGCCTCAAAGGTGGGGAACAATTAGCCCTAGACTAAGCACTTCTCTCGTCTCACCTAACAAATCTTAAAAGCAAGACCCAAAAGAATCTAATTGTTTCCAAATAACATCTATACTCCAGATAAAAGCTCAAGGATTATTTATAGGACTACAGAAATATCCAACAGCCAACAATGTGTGACATCCTATCAAAGGTTACCAGGCATGTAAAAAAGAAAAATAATACAGCCCATGAGAAGAAAAATTAATCAAAACTGACCCAAAACAGGCACAGATGTTAGAATTAGAAGTCAAATACATTAAACTAGTTAGTATAAATGTATTTTATACATTCAAAAGATTAAGTAAAAACATACAATAAAATACCCAAACAGGGACTTCCCTGGCGGTCCAGTAGTTAAGACTTCACCTTCCAATGCAGGGGGTGTGGGTTCAATCCCTGGTTGGGGAGTTAAGATCCCACATGCCTCAGGGCCAAAAAACCAAAACATAAAACAGAAGCAATAAAGACCTTAAAAATGGTCCACATCAAAAAAAAAAAAAAAAATCTTAAAAAATAAAAAGACCCAAACAGAACTTTGAAAGCTGAGAACTACAATGTTTAAAATGAAATGTACACCAAGGTAAAAAAAATTCATGAAAAGTTCGACAAAACTGAAGTACAAAAAAGTGAAAGGAGAAGAACATAAACTACCACAAGATACATCATAACCAAATTGCTCAAAACCAGTGATGAAGAGAAAAATCTTAAAAGCAGCCAGAGCAAAATGACATGTTACATAAAGAGAAACAAAGATAAGAGTGACAAGATTTATCTTCAGAAACGATGCAACAAAAAGACAGTGAAGCAACATTTTTAAGGTAGTGAAAGAAAAAAAAAAAAAAGTGAAGTTAGGATTCTGTACCCAGCAAAAATACTTTTCAAAATGAAGGCAAATGTTTTCAGACATTTTTCTTTTAAGTTGAAAGAATTTATCTCCAGCATTGCTGCACTCCAAGAAATGTTAAAGGAAGTCCCTTCAGAAAGAAGGAAAATGGCATGAGATAGAGACATGGATCTACTCGAAGAAATGTAGACTACTGGAAGTAAATCTATAAGATTTCCTCTTGTTATTTAATATTTTTGAAAGATAATTGACTTTTAACAAACTCAAACATGTATTTTGAAATTTAGAATATATGTGTAAGTAAATTATATGATCAATATAGCATAAATGCCAGAGAACCCTATACCCTATGTGAAGTAGTATAATAGCCCTTGATGAGCAACTGTGATAAATTAAACATATACACTACAAACCCTAAAATCGCCACTAAAATAACAAAACAGTCATAGCAAATCAATCAGCAAGGGAGATGAAATTAAATCATAAAAATTCAATTATCTAAAAGAACTAAGAAAAAGAGAAAAGGGGAACAAAGAACAGATACAACAACTAGAAAACAGTAGCAAAGTGAAATACTCAAACTTAATTGTATCCAGTCACATTAAACTCAGATGGGCTGAACATCACCAATTAAAAGGCAGAGTTTATCAGATTGGATAAAAAGCAGGACCCAATTATATTCTGCTGACAAAAAAAGAAAAAAAAGGCACTTTAAATATAAAGAAAAAAATAGGTTTAAAGTAAATGGATGGAAAAGAAGATATACCATGATAATACTAGTCCAGAGAAAGCTGGAGTGGCTATATTAATATCAGACAAAGTAGATATTAGAACAAAAAACATGACCAGAGAAAAAGAAAGTCATTTCATAATGATAAAGGCATCGAATCATCTAGAAGATACAACAGTCCTAAACGTGTATGCACCTAATAGCAGAGTTTCAAAATACGTTAAGCAAAACATGATAGATTGGGAGTTTGAGATTGACGTGTACACAGTACTGTATTTAAAATAGGTAACCAACAAGGACCTACTGTATAGCACAGGGAACTCTGCTCAATATTCTGTAATAACCTAAATGGGAAAAGAATTTGAAAAAGAATGAATATATGTATATGTATAACTGAATCACTTTGCTATACACCTGAAACTAACACAACATTTTTAACCAACTATGCGCCAATATAAAGTAAAAATTTTTGAAAACAACATGTAGAACTTCAAGGATAGACAAATCCACAATTACATTCAGAGACTTAAATACCTCCTTTTCAATAATTGTTAGAACAAATCTCCCCCAAATTCTCTGTCCAGAAGTGCAGAACACACACAAATTAACCAGATGGCGAAAGAGGCCATGTGCTCTTGGGGTGATCTCTCCAAACTTCTGCTTCTAAACACCCTGTCTTGCCCAGGGCAGTGTTGCCAAAGTGCAGGTGAAAAGAGCCTATGAAGACATCTCCTCTCATCTTACTACCAGGACCTGCTTCCAGAACAGAAATTAAAGGGAGAAGCTCTAAGCTATCAGTGGGTTAAAAAAAAAAAAAAGAAAGAAAGAAAAGAAAAGAAAAATAAAGATCAAAGTAGCAGTGGTGACTGTACCCACACACACAGGTGTTTATGACTGTAAATGAAAAAAAAATGTCTACAAGGACACATCAAATTCCTAATGCTGGCTATCACTGAGAAAGGAGTCAGAACATGTTACTGCAAGCCTGTATTCCCTCTATAGTAATTATTATAGCTCCCAATTATTAAAGTATTCCTAGCTGCCAGACAGCATGCTGAATGCTTAACTCACATCACCTTAGTTCATCTTCACGTACCAATCATACCATAAGGTAGATATTTTACCAGTGAAGAAAGTAAGGCTCGGAGGTAAAATGACATTTGAAGATCTCATAGCAGACAGCAGCACAGACTTTAGGGCTGCATAATTCTGAAGCCTCATGTTCTTAACCAACACACAGCACCCTCCAATTCAAAAGAGCGAATGAGACTTAGACTCACAGTGTGCTTAGCACATGCTAGGAGTGATGTATTGAATCCTTCCAACAACCCTGTGAGTTTGGTACTAACTTGGTTCCCCTTTAACAGACAAGGAAACTAAAGGGCAGAGAGGTTAATTAACTTGCCCATAAGAGATGCATCCAGGAGGCAAACCCAGGTTGCCTGGATTCACAACTGGTGCTCTCACTGCTAATCTACACCACCTCTAAACCTAGAGGTGTGCCTCTTTTTGCGCAAGTCACTGGGCTGGGGATATAAACTGGGATATAATCTTGTCTCTTCCTTCAAGGAAATCAACATTTAGAGGAAATCTTATGCTAACAGGATAAGACAAAATCAGAATACGGCACGGCATGCCCTGTGTGTTAGCTGTGTCTGCCGTGTAAAAACATGTGCAAGAGAAGTCTATAAAGTGTTCATATACTTCCGTCCATGGACAGTAACTCCACTTCTAGCACATGATTTCCTGAAGAAATCACCAGAAATGTGATCAAAACGTATGTGTAAAAGCAACACTATTTACAGTAACCAAGACATGGAAACAACCTAAATGTCTATCGACAGATGAATGGATAAAGAAGATGTGGTATACGTACACAAGGGAATACTACTCTGCCATTAAAAAAAGAATAAAATAATGCTATTTGCAGCAACATGGATGCAACTAGAGATGATCATACTAAGTGAAGTAAGTCAGACAGAGAAAGGCAAGTACCATATGATATCGCTTATATGTGGAATTTAAAATATGACACAGGTGAACCTATCTACGAAACAGAAATAGACTCATGGACATAGGGGACAGACTTCTGTTTGCCAAGGGGGAGGCCGGTGGGGAAGGGAAGGATTGGGAGTTTGAGATTAGCAGATGCAAACTATGATAGAGAATGGATCAACAACAAGGTCCTACTGTATAGCACAGGGAACTATATTCAATATCCTGTGATAAACCATAATGGAAAAGAATATAGGACTTCCCTGGTGGCACAGTGGTTAAGAATCCGCCTGCCAATGCAGGGGACACGGGTTCGAGCCCTGGTCCGGGAAGATCTCACATGCCGCAGAGCTACTAAGCCCGTGCGCCACAACTACTGAGCTTGTGCTCTAGAGCTCATGAGCCACAACTACTGAAGCCCACGCGCCAATAGCCCGTGCTCTGCAGCAAGAGAAGCCACCGCAATGAGAAGCCCACGTGCCGCAACAAAGAGTAGCTACAGCTTGCCACAACTAGAGAAAGCCCGTGCCCAGCAACAAAGACCCAATGCGGCCAAAAATTAATTAATTAATTTTAAATATATATATATTAAAATGTATATATATATTTTTTAAATGTATATGTAAAGATGCTTCTTGCAGCAAAACGTGACAGCTAAAGTTGTCCCCCGCCATGGGGATGTTGAATTAATTGTGACACATGTATTTGAAGGGATAGTGTGCCATCACTAAAGGATTATGTTGTAATATTTAATGCTTTTTAAAAATCTTTTAAAGCTTTTAATCACAAGGAGAAATGCTCGTGATATGGTATTAAGCAAAATAAGAAAAAATAAAAGAATTGGCAGGTCTCGCACAGTCTCAGTCATGTGAAATAATAATTAATACTAATTATAACAATAATAATAATGTGAGAAAATAGGGAAGGAGTTAATAGTGATTGCTTCTAGCTAGTGACTTATGAATGACTTAATTTCCTGCCTTTTTGTTTCTATGCTTTCGAATTCTTAGAAAGTCATCATTCGTTACTTTTTTTTTTTTATAAATTTATTTATTTTTGCTGTGTTGGGTCTTCATTTCTGTGTGAGGGCTATCTCTAGTTGCGGCAAGCGGGGGCCACTCTTCATCGCGGTGCGCGGGCCTCTCACTATCGCGGCCTCTCTTATTGCCGAGCACAGGCTCCAGACGCGCAGGCTCAGTAGTTGTGGCTCACGGGCCTAGTCGCTCCGCGGCATGTGGGATCCTCCCAGACCAGGGCTCGAACCCGTGTCCCCTGCATTAGCAGGCAGACTCCCAACCACTGCGCCACCAGGGAAGCCCCATACATTACTTTTATAGTCAGGAAAAGGTGAGCCTAAAATTATGTGTGGGAGAAAAAACTAGAAGAAGATATAGAAAAATATTAGCAGTGGTTATGATGGTGGTGGGTGGGTGGTATTTTTTGTTCCTTTTTCACACTTTATGTACAGCAATTTGTCACTTTTGTAATGAAAAGATATATGAGAGTAAAAACTGGTTAATACCGGCATTATTTATAACAGTGAAAAGCTGAAAACAACATAAATATTCAGCTGAAGATTGGTCAAATAAATTACCTGCATAGATGTTACCTGTGTAAGAGAGTATTATGCAGCCACTGGAAATAATGTTTGCAATGGGATTTTAATGGTGGACAGAAATGTTTATGGCATGTGTTTAAGCCAAAATTTTGCATCAAAGACACCTCCCAATTTTGTTACTACTACTAATAATAATAAGGAAAATAATAATAAGACAAATACAAGTATTTGTATTACCAGTTGTTATCTATTGGTTATAAATGATTTTCATTTTACTTGCTGTGCATTTCCCTCTTGCCATCTTATATATAATGAACATATGTAGCTTATGGCTTTTTTAACCTTTTTTTAATGGAAGAAAAAAATCTGGACTCATTTGAGTCTTTCAAACCAATCACTGTTACCTTAGTTGGCATTACTGTGTCTTCTCTCCCAGGGACAATGGTTTTGACACTCTGATTTTAGTTTGGGACCTAAATGGCTTTGGTCCGTGGATAAGAAACTCCAGGCCTTGGCTAATAGGTAGGGGAAAAGCTTTAGGTAATAGATTAGGAGACCTCTACCAAAATTAGGCACTCAGAGAATTCATCCCGCCTGCATTCAAAGCATAGCTCTGTGTAACCCTCAGCGCTTCCCTTAACTTTTCAGAGACTTGGTCACCCACTGGCTCATTTATACAACACAAATTTATTGGGTACTGTGGTCAATTGCAACGATGGCCCCTTCCTATAGGTCCCCTCTTTGCTATGTAATTTTGCAATGTCTTCCCACTTTGCCCTTGACCCTGGGCTCAGCCATGCAACTTGCTTTGGTCAATTGGATGCAATGCAGAGGCTTGAAATGGGCGTGTGCCTCTGGCATCACCATGAGAACACACCCAGGGTAGCCTATTGGAGGAAGAGAGACACGTGGAGCAGAGTCACATTAATAAAGCCAGCCTAGGTCAGCCTATGCCCAGCGCTGATCCCCAGCAAAAATCAGCAGAGCCACCCAGCCAACTCCTAGTTGACCCCCAGATGTCTGAGAAGTAAATCCTTTTTTTGGTATAAGCTGAGTTTGGGGAGTTTTTTTTGTGCAGGATTATTGTGTCAATGCAGGTACCATGACATGCTAGCTACTTCTCCAGGCACTGATCACAAAGTTCTAAAAGGATAATAATACGTGAAAGGCCTATCATGAAAGGTTTTTTATGATTAAATAATAGAATACATGGAAAGTGCTTATCCATTAATAAGTGCAGGCTGCTACTGTGTTTAGTCACATGGCTACGGATCAAATGCATCACTTCCAGAATGGCTGATGTGTGAAGAAGATGTGCCACTTGGCTGGATCCCGACTGCTGCGGTAGAAACCTTGGCATGCATGTCCATCATAATCATTGCTATCTCCAGAAGAAGATATACCATATTTTAATGACCGCCATTCCCATTCCTCTTGAATCTGAAGATTTCAAGGCAGTTGACCTAACAGAGTCAAGGAAGACCACCCACATGTTCTAAACTTTCCATCTACCACTGTGCATCCCTTTTTTCTATCAGAGGTTTTGGTACCTCTGCTCAATAACACTAGGTAAAAGGGACTATTAGGTACTAGGTGCACTGCGGAAGAATGTGAAGGAAGTTGAGATAATAAGATCCAAGGAGCTCATGATAAAGTAGGGGACATCACAGCCAGCACCACCTCCTTCCCCACCACCCTCATCACTCCACTGAGTGCCCCGGTCGGCATTCTCAGGGGCACTCATCCACAATGGTTAAGAGCAAGAGCCTTGTAGACAGATTGCCTGGGTTCAGATTCCAGCCCTACCATTTGTTATTTAACTGATCTCCAACAAGTCTGTCTCCAGTTAGGTGGGCTGCCCATACAGGCCAAGGACTTTGTGAACATTTATATTCTTTTTCTCTGGAAAAGTCCAGAAATAACTGGCTTCAGGCACTATTGGATCCAAGGACTCAAGCAGTTTTCACAGGGATCCATCTCCCTTTCCAGAAGGTATGATGGGATGCTGTCTCTCTATGACTTAGGCAGGTGTTATTCAAATTGCAGGTATGGGGGACTTCCCTGGTGGCACAGTGGATAAGACTCTGTGCTCCCAGTGCAGGGGACCCGGGTTCAATCCCTGGTCAGGGAGCTAGATCCCACATGCACGCCACAACTAAGAGTTCTCATGCAACAACTAAGGACCTCTGGAGCTGCAACTAAGAAGCCCACCTGCCGCAACTAAGGAGCCCACGTGCTGCAACTAAGGAGCCCACAAGCCACAACTAAAGAGCCCACCTGCTGCAACTAAGACTCCGTGCAACCAAATATATAAATAAATAAATAAAATTATTTTTAATTGCAGGTATAGGGAGTGAGGCCAAGATGGCAGAATAGAAAGACCCCAAGCTCACCTCCTCTCACGAGCACAACAAAATCACAATCTGCAGAACAACCACTGATGAAAAAGACTGGAACCTACCAGAAAAGATCTTCTACAACTAAAGACATAAAAGAGGAATCAATGAGACGGGTAGGAGGGGCGGACTCAATGATATAATCAAGTCTCCAGTTGCAGATATGTTGTATCAGGCAGCCCAAGACTCATAGTAACTTCACTGGAAAGAGGTGGCCATTTGTTGACAGATCCAACAGAAATATCCCAAGAGGGACTATGATTGGCCTGATTTGGGTTATTTTCACCTCCTTATGCCAGGGAGTGTAGACTATTCCATCTGATGGAATGAGTTCTCTAAAAGACAGAGACGTTCTAGTGCCAAAAAAAGGGGAAGACATGACACGCAGGTAAAATTACAGATACCCACAATGGGAGGCAAAGATAATGAGGCAGGCACAGCTAGCTGCTCCCCTAAATCTGTTCTCCCCTTTTTCATTTCCTGGGTGAAATAGCTAGACCGTATTTTCCAACCTCTCTTGCAGATAGGATGGCGATTGGTGGCTAGGCCACGTAATGGAAGCAGAAATAATGAATGCCCTCTGAGCCCAGGCTTTTAAGAAGTGATGTGTAACTTCTCCATGCTGTCTTGCCCCTTCCATCAGCTGGATGAAGGTGATCACTAGGTCCTGAAGGACAGAGGAGCTGCGAGGTAGAAGCAGCTTCAGCCTCCACTTCTGGAAGAGCTGCCCTTCAACTTGAATACCCACCAAGGACTATTACAGAACAGGCCCAGACTTCCGTTGTGTGGTTCCATCACATGTCTGGGGCTATTCGTTGCTTCAGTCTAGCCTACCCTAACTCATCCAAATAGTAATATGTGAACTGTACATAGGGCTCAACTCATGAAAGGTTAAAAAGTCAAGCCTAGGGGAACAGAGTAAGTGCTCATTAAATGTTGGTTGAATGACTAAATGCTTATGATGCTGAGCAGATTGAACAAAATCAAAGACGAAGGCAAACTTCATTCCCTCCACGCTCCCAAAAGATGCTGAAGAGGATCTTGAGTGATGCTTCTGAATCTGTGCTTTTGCTGTATTGTCTTTGATAAGAGTCTCCCTCATGTCGGCTCGGAAGCTCATGGCCACCCCAGGGCCT
This sequence comes from Delphinus delphis, assembly GCF_949987515.2. Taxonomy (NCBI): domain Eukaryota; kingdom Metazoa; phylum Chordata; class Mammalia; order Artiodactyla; family Delphinidae; genus Delphinus; species Delphinus delphis. The sequence continues at coordinate 56,023,033 of NC_082697.1, forward strand.
GGGGATTTATTTCAGAAAAGAATCTGTGAGGACATGCCTGCTTCATTAGGCGCTCATCCATGTGGAAGATGGGCCGAAGAAAGATGTAATTCCCAATCTCTCCAGAGAAAGAACCCAACGGGTTTTGATGGATATCCCCATAGTCCGTGTCTGCAGCTTTTAAACACTTGACTTAACAACTTCCTTTAATTTCACTGAACATAGGTTATTGATCCTCATCTCTGTTGCCTGGAAGCCCCAATCCTGATTGTTAATTGAGCTATTGATTTTGGCTCACATTAACCGTTCCTGAAGGGGTGAATCCTGGGTAATGTGGGCAGGTGGGCTAGCGAGGCAGAGGAGGTGAGGGCTCTGCTGGGAAGTGATTTGAATTGTAATAATAGCTTCATACTTAGCCGACTGGTTTGTTATACGCATGGTGACATCCCTATAGATCAAGAGACAGACCAGCAGTGGTCCTTCTGTAGGAAAAGTAAATTGAGTCAGTTATCTGACTGTTGGGTGATTTCAGATTGCTGCTGAACTCAAAATGAACGCCTTGCCGTATGCATCAAATCCATAGCTCGGCCCCCAAAGCTTACTCAAGTTTGGAAGTATAATTAATCAGGTTGGCCTCTCCCTTGCTTTTCCGACATACCATTTTAATGCTCAGAAATTTCCAGCAAACAAAGAAAATGGCCATGAATAGGGGAATGTTTATATAAAGGCATTTACATCTCTGCCGTGGAATTATTATGAAGTCATTTGTTGACGCCCATTTACTGGGCAGAGCAGATTCCACAGTCTAAGTATTGTAAGTAAAAAAAGTCATGTTCTAGAAAGGAGTAGATAACATGAACACATTTTTATAAAATAAGCAATTACCAACAACCATACATGATTTATGGGCCAGGAAAAAAAAGTATGAAGGATCCACAACCGATCCTAATATTAGCTGACTTTGGGGTGGGCGTGCGGTGGGCAGGGAGAGCACACATGTATTTTTTTAAGATTTAGTACTTATTTACATAATGCTTATTATGTGCCAGGCATGATTTTAAGGGTTTTATAAATATTAACTCATAGAATCCCTGACAACTACCTGATATATGTTCTGTTATTATCCCCACTCTACAGATGGGAAAACTGAGGAACAGAGAACTAAGTAATCACTAGAGCAAGCTGACTGAGTGGTAGAGCTGAAATTTGCCCCTAGAGTCTGGGCTCACAAGCACAATGTCTGTATAAAAGGGGGTAGTGGGACTCCAGGTAATTTTTACTTTTTTCATGTACTCTTATGTATTATTCAAATATTTTATGATAAACAGGAACTGTTTATTCTGTTGAAAAGAAATAAAATATTCAGCCCCCTTCAATCAGACCAGTGGCCTAATTTGGTCATTTCACAAGCATTTGCTGAGTTCCTACTTTGTGCCAATCAGTATGCTGAGAAATTCACATGCATTATTTAATTTACAGAATGTTCCTGTGCTGTCTTATTATAGCCTATATTTCACAGATGTGGAAATGAGCGCATAGAGAAGAAGTAACTTGCCCAAGTCAATGCAAGAAGATTGTGGTAAAGAGGGAAATGAACCCATAACTTCCTAGACTAGTGTCAGGACATAGAAATAGATCGTGAGTCAAAGGTATAATTTCAAACATTCTCATAGTCACATTTTAAAAGTGGAAAAGAAATAGGTGAAATTCAAATCAGTAAATTTTATTTTACCCACTATATGCAAAATATTATCATTTCAACATGTAGTCAGTATTTAAAAAATTAATAATGAAATAGTGTACAACCTTTTTTACTAAGTCTTGGAAATGTAGTGTGTATTTTACACTGACAGAGCCTCTCAATGTAGACACAAAATTTTCACTGGAAATGACCAATCTGTACTTAGATTTAATGAATTTTACCATTGAAATGATAGATTCACAAGATGTTGCAAGCACACTTGCAAGTTTTGCTTTGTTTTGTTTTGCTTTTTATTTTTTTTATATTTGGCTGCGTTGGGTCTTCCTTGCTGCACACGGGCTTTCTCTAGTTGCGATGAGTGGGGGCTACTCTTCGTTGTGGTGCACGGGCTTCTCATTGCAGTGGCTTCTCTTGTTGCGGAGCACGGGCTTTAGGCGCATGGACTTCAGTAGTTGTGGCTCACGGGCTTCAGTAGTTGTGGCTCACGGGCTCTAGGGCGCAGGTTCAGTAGTTGTGGTGCACAGGCTTAGTTGCTCCACAGCATGTGGAATCTTCCCAGACCAGGGCTTGAACCCGTGTCCCCTGCATTGGCAGGTGGATTATTAACCACTGCACCACCAGGGGAGTCCTTGAAAGTTTTTTAATAACTGAATTGTGTATCGGTTTTTAAATTAAATAAAATTAAAACTTCCATTTCTCAGTCGCACTAGCCACATTTTAAATGCTGAAGAGCCACATGTGGCTAGTGGCTACCATATTGGACAGAGCAGATCTAGACTATAAGCATCACATAGGCAGGGACCCTCTTGTCTTATTCACCCAGCAGGGAGCATACAATATAGTAGGTGCTCAATAACTACCGGGGGAATGGAAGAAAGAGACAGATTTAAACCAACGTATCATAACTTTGCTTGCTCTTCTTTTTAAAATTACAGCCAATTCAGTTGGGATACTAAAAAAGAGAAAACCCAGGAAGATGAATGCATTCGTGTTTACGGAGCATCTACTCAGAGTCAAGGACTATGTCCTCTGCAGTTGATCTCATCTCCAAATCCAAATCTTACCTCCACCACTTCTTAGGGTGGGGATGGTGATAACTCCTTCCTCAGAGCATTACTATGGGGACTGATGCAACATTCCCCGCACAGAGCCTGGCACATTGCAAACACTCAACAGAGAGAATTCAGTTCCTTAGAGAGGTGGAAAAATAAACCTACACTTGCCTCAATTGTTATCTTCTTTAGACTGGTGTCTCTCAATCTTTTTCTTTCATTATCACCTCCCTAAAAAGTCTTTTTTAGATTTTTTTTTCCCTAACCAGCACCCTCCCTGAAATTTTAACACCACAGATATACTGTATATCTGTGCATGTACCGTAGGCATATCTGCACTTTATGCATAAAAAGAACAAGATATTTCACCACACGAAGACCAATTTGTCCCCCCCATGGGCGCCATATCACCCCGTCAAGAATGTGTAATTTAAACCAGTGGTTCTCAACTGAGGCCTTTTGGCAATTCTGGAGACACTTTTGGTTGTCATGACTGGAGGTGAGGGTGCCACTGCCATCTAGTGGGTGGAGGCCAGAGATGCAGCTAGACATTCTACAATGCACAGGACAGGCGCCCACAGCAGAGAAAGCTCCGGTCCCAAATGCAAATAGTATGAAGGCTGCAAAACCCCAGCTTTAGGCCAATTTGTACTGCACAGATGAGGGACCTATCCCATGGCTACTTGTCATGGCCACTGGGGTCATCACCAGACAGGCAGCATGGACACAAAATAGTCGTCCTCCCCATAATCCTTCACTGAAATAAAATGGGGAGTTGGGGGGGGTAGACCAACAGCCCAGACCCCTTTCTCACATCCAAACCCCTAGCTGTAGCTCAGCAGGGAACAGAGTCTGTCTGACAAGTGTAAGCTTCTTGTCAGTGCTGTGAATGGTTTCAAAGCCTCTCCAAATTGGAGGTGTCGTCTGAAGGAGAAACATCCCAGCTTGGCGGGGGTGGGGGTCAAGCAGCCCCAGTCAGTGAGATTCAAACACTTGGCTCCTTCCTGGAGAGAAGGCTGACCTTGCGAGGGCCGGCAGCTTGGTTGAAGGGGGAACAACGTGGATTTCTGAAGACTGTCAAGCGAGAGCTACTTTGGGCTGAGTTGTAGGGAACTGGAGATCTATAAACCTTTTTATGTGTGGGGAGAAAGAAGCCAGCATTGTTTCTAATGAGTTTCCCAAGTAGGGGGAGACAAGCCGAGGCTGAGTGACAGTCAGGCAAGGAGCAAGTTTTCTTTTTATTAACAGGCTCATAAAGCTACTTTAAAATAAATTAAAGCTAGAAAAATATCCTTGGATCTGCTGCCGGAAGGAAAACGTGATGGGGGCTGTGCTGATCAGCCTGGCTGTGACAATGCAGGGACATCCTCCTGCAAGATCAGCTGGATGTCCAGAGGCTACAAAGCACACCCCAGGGTGAGCTGCCCTTGAGCTTTGGCCCCTCGTAATTAACACAGGCAGCCTGTAGACTCAGGTGAGCCTTAAGACAGGAGCCCATCCACAGATCCTGACTGCACGGTCTGGGGGAGGGCACCTCTGAGGGTTCACTCTTCCCATTCAACCAGCCGATGAGATGGAGACCTGTAAATCACCATGACAACTCCCCTTCCCCTTCCTCCAGCCCTGGTACCCACCTTGAGATGCCTGGATAATCTAGATGCAAAGCCCTAGATCCTGGCACCGGACTGATGCTTCCACCATTTTTCTTGCCTTTCCTCTACTCTTCCGTTCCCCATCCACTGGTTTCCTTTGTCTTTTCTTTCTGACTTTTTTTCCTCCTTCCTTCTCTTCTCCCTTTCCTTCTTCTCAAAGAATCCCTATTGCCAGTGCGTAGGGTAAGACAGCCCTCCTCTCTCATGTGGACACACATAACCACGTCACTCCACCATATGTAATCCTCAGTGGTTCCCCATTAAGGTCAACCAAGCCCCCTGGCATGGAAAACATGATAGCTTGACCCCTGCCAACTGTTCAGTCTCACTGTCTACTACCATTATAAACACATACACACACACACACACACACACACACGCGCGCATACACTCCACTCTCTGCCATTCCCAAGCACAACATATCATTCTAAGCCTCTACTCCTAAGCTAACATTTAACAAATGACTCCCTCTATGCTGGAAGCTTTGGACTGATTAACTCTTTGAATTCTCACACAAATCCAATGAGGCTAATTCTGTTACCATCCCCATTTTCCTGATGCAGAAAAGGAGGTGTAAAGAAATTAAAGTGACTGTCAAAGATGACATCATGCTAGAAATGGGACTTGAACGGGGGCAGAGCCAGCCGTCTAAACACAGTGGCCCTGCTGCCTCCACACCTGTGTCCCTGGACCTGCCTTGTTCTCCTTTGAAAACCCTAACTCCTTCCCTAGGTGAAAGACCATTTGCATTTTCTGTATAAGCACACTTGGATGTGTGTGTGTCCTGAAACCGTTTCCTTTTTTATTTTTTTAGCATGTTTACTGAATGCCAAAAACTGTGATAGACACTGGTGATACAATTGTGAATAGAAACCACCCCCAAAAATAAGCCCCTGGGTTTGAAGTTGTGTGAAGCCAGGCACCAAATCTGTCTTGTTTGCTGTGTCCCTGCAGCCCTGCATAGCTCTTGCTACAGAGTAGGTGTTCAAAATCCATTTGATTTTTTTTAAATTATTTATTTTCTTTTTTTTCAGTACGCGGGCCTCTCACTGTTGTGGCCTCTCCCGTTGCGGAGCACAGGCTCCGGACACACAGGCTCAGCGGCCATGGCTCTTGGGCCCAGCCACTCTGCGGCATGTGGGATCTTCCTGGACCGGGGCACGAACCCACATCCCCTGCATCGGCAGGCGGACTCTCATCAACCAGTGCGCCACCAGGGAAGCCCCCATTTGATTTTTTTTGAATGAATGAGGGCAAAGTCAGAGGGAGGTGGCCTCTCCTTACTGAGATTCCATCTTAAAAATAACTACAAGGGGGCTTCCCTGGTGGCGCAGTGGTTGGGAGTCCGCCTGCCGATGCAGAGGACACGGGTTCGTGCCCCGGTCCGGGAAGATCCCACATACTGCAGAGTGGCTGGGCCCGTGAGCCGTAGCCGCTGAGCCTGTGTGTCCGGAGCCTGTGCTCCACAACGGGAGAGGCCACAACAGTGAGAGGCCCGCATACCGCAAAAATAACTAAATAAATAACCACAAGGACAGATTCTCAGAGGGACTGTCCCGTAGCCACAACCATTACTCCTGTGGATGACATCATTCATTCATTCAACAAACGTTTGTTGGGCTCCTGCTACACACGATGCCTTCTAAGGGAGGGGAGAGTGCATGTGTATAGAGGGAGGGAGGAATTTTTGAAGGTGCATAGGTTCTGATCCCAGTGGATCTGAAATACCAACTCGGAGTGGATTCCATTGTGTTGTCAATGGCGGAAGAGCTGTAGGGAGGCACTTACTGCCTGAACTTCTATTACTCCAGGAAGCATGAAGAATAGATTCTAGTTATAGGCTGAAGGAGATGGGGGGACAGTAAGAGGCCAGTGTGACAGCCCCAGTTCAAGGGACCAGATCTAGGGCAGTGGAGGTGAGTATGGAGAGAAGGAAGCAGTAGATGAAGTCACTACTGATGTCCCCAACGGACGTGGTAAGTGACTGATGGTAAGTCAAAGTGTGACCTTCTCAGAATATGCCTCCACTTCCCAGGGGACACTTGTCACCTGTGCTCATCAGCAGGAAGGGTGACCCGCGCATGCGTGTCGTCCCAGACAAAGAATCCTCCAGCACTCTGTATTCCAGGAACCAATATCAAGAGTTTTTCTTGTGCCAGCAAAGTCCTGCACCATCTACCCTGCCTGCCTCTCTGACTGGGTCTTCTACCACCCCCATCCCACCTTCCCATTCTTGCCATGCCCAAGCCTCACCAGCCTCCTTTCTGCTCCTGAGACACTGCAAGGGCATTCTCACCTCATCGATTTTACCCCTGCTTCTCCTCCTGCCTTAAATGCAGTTTACAAATTCCTTACTGTAAGGTCGGATCTTAACAAACGGCACCGCGAAACAGAGGAAAGCTTCAAGTGAGCTTTATTAGGGAGCGCTCCCGGGCGAGGTTCACTGGTCCGAGAGAAAGGGGCCAGAGAAGTCGCAACAGAGCCAGGGTTGGGCAAGACTTTATAGGGGAAGAAGGGAAAGGGGTGTGGCGAATCTGGGAGGGCGCAGGGTATTCCTTATTTGGTGGTCTCTTCGGGTATCGTGGCAATATCTGGTGCCGGTTGCATCAGTCTTGGGACCGTGAGTCCTGCCCCTCGAAAGGTGGGAAGGCCGGGCCGGGTGGAAAGTCCCCAGGTCAGTTCCTGGAACTGGGTGGTCCGGAGAGTCTCCAGGTCAGATTCTGGAACTGGGTGGTCCGGAGAGTTTCGGTCTGATGCAACCTGTGAATCTGATTGTGTTCCCCTGCCTCGGGCCAGTTGGCCTTACACTTACAAACTGCTTTCTTCCCATGGTGCCCGTCTCAGCTAAAATTTCACCTCTGTAGAGAAGTTTCCCTTGAGGTACCCCTACACACACACCCAGAGACCTGGAGAGAAAGAGAAGGGGGAGGTGGGGGACCATTCTGTATCTGATACTATGGGAAAACCCTGGATGCTTTAAGACCAAACATCCTACATATTAGAAGTACCAAGTGCAGAATACGATTTCCATGTAAATGACCCAGGTGAGCAAAGCACTGACTCACCCCAAGAAACATCTACCCGGGGAAAAACATGTTGTTTACACGAACAATACAAGATGTTGGACCCAGAATGCCCTGCCTTGACATTTGAAGGCTACCAAGGGAGATACAGGGACAGGCAAAGCCAAAGGAGCAGAACTGGGTTCATTTAGAAGTGACTTTACATATTAGGTTAATTCCCGGTATAATTCAAGAGCCTGATGGGGGATGGAGGAATAATGGAAAGAAAGGAGTCCTTTAAAAGTGCTGAAGAGAGAGCAAGACCCATAATTCCATCTACAAGTAATGGTAGTTGAAATTGGTTGTCCCTGATTTGAATAATCTTGATGGCATTATTTCTAATTTATTAGAATCATTATTTCTAATTCTAGTTATTTCTAATTGTGATTAGTGGTGGTAATGTGCTAATAAATAAGACTCGAGACAAGGTACAACCTTGCCTTGTCCCACAAACGGTTTGGAATCAGGCCTGCGCTCTGGACAGGAGGAACCGCAACCAGGAGAGGTGCTGAAAGATGATTTTTGTGAGCTTTTGAGGCAGAAGGCTTAGGAGTAAATTTCCTCCACTCCTAGGTCAAGCAGTTCCACACAAAAATAAGAAAACATTGGGCTGGCTTTTCCTTATGGTAGCTCTTTGGTTGAAGAAGGTCACTCGTGAATCCAAGCACTTCACTGGAAAGTGTCGCTCTGAACATCTTCTCCCTGGTTTTGTTACCGAGTCCAAGCTCGCTCTGCTAGACGCAGGACAGGACAATGAATCAGAGACGAGGTGTTTAGGCAAGCAATACGACTTTATTCGGAAAGCCGGCAGACTAAAGTCTCAAAATAACCATCTTATCAGGGTTTGTGTGCCAGTTTCTTTTATAGCACAGAGAGGGGGAGAAGATGAGGAAGTAAAGTAAAAAGGCCATAAGTTTTGCAAATATGCCCTGGAATGGCCAGCCTCAGGGAGGGAATGTGTTAATTTCTTCTTTCTTGCAACCATCCACACACAGGATGCTTCCCTGAACAAAGGCACTTTGGTTTAGCATTCAGGCAGAGGGGCAGGGTTCCCCGAGGCAGACCATTATGTATAGACAGTATCCTTTTAGTGAACAAAAGCAATGGGAAGCAAAGGGTAAAGTAAAAGAAACAGATCCAGCACGTAGTCAGATTTGGCTCTTCCCCGTTACAGTTTGTTAATAGCATCCAGCCCTGGCGCAAGGCACGAACACAGTGGCCCACGGGAAGTTTCTTCTCTAGGTTTTGGTGGTGAAGCAGGTAAGAGACCAACCCCAGTACCGAGATGGCAAGCAAGCCACGCCTCCAGGATCAGTATTGTGTGGGTGAAAAGCTGCCTGAGGGGAGTGTGTTCGTTTCCTAAGGCTACCATTACAAAGTAACACAAATTATGTGGCTTCAAACAACAGAAATGTATCCTTTCACAGTTCTGGAAGCCAGAAGTCTGATATCCAGGTGTCAGCAGGGTCATGCTCTCTTTCGCAGTCCTTGGCCTTCCTTGGCTTGAAGCTGCAAAACTCCCATCTCTGCCCCCCGTTGTCACATGGCATCCTCCTCTCTGGATGTGTCTGTCTCTGTGTCTCTTCTCTCCTTATAAGGACACCAGTCATGTCAGATTAAGGGTCCACCCTACTCCATCTTGACTCCATCCTAATTTATATCTTAATTACATCCAAAAAGACCCCATTTCTAAAGGAGGTCACGTTCACAGGTACGAGGGATTAGACCTCAACATAGCTTCTGGAGAAGACATAATTCAGCACACAACAGGAAGTAGATTGTTATGGTGAAGGAAAAAGCCTGGTTGCAGGAAAAGAGAGAAGTCAAGAGAGGGAGGGAGGGATGGGGAGGGAGGGATGGGGAGGGAGGGAGGAAGGAAGGAAAAAAGGAAGGAACGAAGGAAGGAAGGGAGAAAAAGATATTGCAACATGGATGGGAGTTTAATTTATATAAGATTTTGTGGACATTTACTACTTTGACAGTACATCTATTTCCACCAAGGAAATCATTCAGGGATTTGAAGTTGGCAAGCCCTGTGGGTTTCTGTCTTCTCAGCCCTACCCTAAAATCCCAGGTCAGAGTCACTGGCAGCGATGGGAGCAGGCTGCCTTAATTCACCCCAATCAGGGCTCAGAGAGGTTAAGTGGTTTCACCAAGGTCACATGGCTAGCATACGGCAGAGCCAAGATTTTAATCCAAAGACATGCTCTTTCAGTGACGCTACAGTGCTGTTCTAAATGTTTATTTCAATGAATAAATGGGTGAATGAATGAATGAGTGAGTGAAGGAAGGAGCTATCCAGTCACGCATATAGTAGCCTCCAGGGCTTCCTGGAGATGTTCTGGCGTCTGGAAAAGCACAGAAAGACCGTCTCACTCACCCATACATTCCAGGGCTTGGCAGAAATACAATCACAGTGCTCCAAGCTAGGTTCCAATCTCATCAAATGTCAAGCCACCTGATTAACAATATCCTGTCCTATCTTCTCCTTCTGACCCAAACAGATGCCAGGGCTCAGCCTCGCCCTGCGACTCATCTAATGTGCCTCTTGTCATTCATCCACTTTGGCTGGTCCACAGTAGCATTCTACATTTAGGACCAGAGAAACTTGTGCTGCCATCAAAGGAAAAGACTATGAATAAATGGGCTAAGATGTATAATACAGCAGCCCATGTGATGATAGAGCCGGCTGTCAAAAGATAATGCTATTAATAATAGCAGAAGTCTTTATATTTATTGAAATAGTATTACTGTTTATTTGGCTAATTGTGTTTGTTTGCTAGGGCTGCTGTAACAAAGTACCACAGACTACATGGCTTAAACCACAAAAATCTATTTTCTCACAGTTCTGGATGTTGGAAGTCCGAGATCAGGGTGTCGGCAGGGTTGGTTCTTTCTGAAGGCCATGAAGGAAGGATTTGTTCCGGGCCTCTCTCCTTGGCTTGTAGATGGCTGTCTTCTCCCTGTGCCTTTCCTCTGTTTGTGTCTGTGTCCAAATTTCCTCTTATTTCCTTATAAGTAAGGACACCAGTCAGATTAGATGAGGGCCCATCCGAATGCCCTGATTTTAATTTAATCACCATCTGTAAAGACCACCATCTCCAAATACAGTCACATCTGAGTTACTGGGGGTGTTAGGACTTCAACATATGAATTGGGGGGGGGGCAACACTATTCAATTCATCCCATATACCACAGTTGTTTCTATTGGCAATATGGGGACCTCAGGCAAAGGTTTTTAAATCAAGTTCTGGACTTCCCTGGTGGCGCGGTGGTTAAAGAATCCACCTGCCAATGCAGGAGACACGGGTTCGAACTCTGGTCTGGGAAGATCCCACATGCCGTGGAGCAACTAAGCCCATGCGCCACAATAACTGAGCCCATGTGCCACAACTACTGAGCCTGCGCTCTAAAGCCTGTGCTCCCCAACAAAAGAAGCCACCACAGTGAGAAGCCCGCGCACCACAACGAAGAGTAGCCCCCGCTTTCCGCAACTAGAGAAAGCCCGTGCACAGCAACCAAGACCCAGTGCAGCCAAAAATAAATAAATAAAATAAATAAATTTAAAATCAAGTTCTAAGAAAAAATTCCAATGACTCAACAAACTTCAGCTTCATTCATTGGAATCCCTGGGGCCTCTCTGGGCTCAGGTTCCCCTATAGAAAAGTAAGGAATTTGGGGATGGATTGGGAGTTTGGGATTAGCAGATGCAAACCATTTTTTTTTAACATTTTTATTGGAGTATAATTGCTCTACAATGGTGTGTTAGTTTCTGCTTTATAACAAAGTGAATCAGCTATACATATACATATATCCCCATATCTCCTCCCTCTTGCGTCTCCCTCCCACCCTCCCTATCCCACCCCTCTAGGTGGTCGCAAAGCACCGAGCTGATCTCCCTGTGCTATGTGGCTGCTTCCCACTAGCTATCGATTTTACATATGGTAGAGTATATAAGTCCATGCCACTCTCTCACTTCGTCCCAGCTTACCCTTCCCTATCCCCGTGTCCTCAAGTCCATTCTCTACGTCTGTGTCTTTATTCCTGTCCTGCCCCAGGTTCTTCAGAACCCTTTTTTTTCTTTTCTTTTCTTTTTTTAGATTCCATGTATATGTATTAGCATATGGTATTTGTTTTTCTCTTTCTCACTTACTTCACTCTGTATGACAGACTCTAGTTCCATTCACCTCACTACAAATAACTCAATTTCGTTTCTTTTTATGGCTGAGTAATATTCCATTGTATATATGTGCCACATCTTCTTTATCCATTCATCTGTCGATGGACACTTAGATTGCTTTCATGTCCTGGCTATTGTAAATAGAGCTGCAATGAACATTGTGGTACATGACTCTTTTTGAATTATGGTTTTCTCAGGGTATAATCCCACCATATGCCCAGTGGTGGGATTGCTGGGTCGTATGGTAGTTCTATTTTTAGTTTTTTAAGGAACCTCCATACTGTTCTCCATAGTGGCTGTATCAATTTACATTCCCACCAACAGTGCAAGAGGGTTCCCTTTTCTCCACACCCTCTCCAGCATTTATTGTTTGTAGATTTTTTGATGATGGCCATTCTGACTGGTGTGAGGTGATACCTCACTGTAGTCTTGATTTACATTTCTCTAATGATTAGTGATGTTGAACATCCTTTCATATGTTTGTGGGCAATCTGTATATATTCTTTGGAGAAATGTCTATTTAGGTCTTCTGCCCATTTTTGGATTGGGTTTTTTGTTTTTCTGATATTGAGCTGCATGAGCTGCTTGTAAATTTTGGAGATTAATCCTTTGTCAGTTGCTTCATTTGCAAATATTTTCTCCCATTCTGAGGATTGTCTTTTCGTCTTGTTGATGGTTTCCTTTGCTGTGCAAAAGCTTTTAAGTTTCATTAGGTCCCATTTGTTTATTTTTGTTTTTATTTCCATTTCTCTAGGAGATGGGTCAAAAAGGATCTTGCTGTGATTTATGTCATAGAGCCTATGTTTTCCTCTAAGAGTTTTATAGTGTCTGGTCTTACATGTAGGTCTTTAATTCATTTTGAGTTTATTTTTGTGTATGGTGTTAGGGAGTGTTCTAATTTCATTCTTTTACATGTAGCTGTCCAGTTTTCCCAGTACCACTTATTGAAGAGGCTGCCTTTTCTCCATTGTATACTCTTGCCTCCTTTATCAAAGATAAGCTGACCATATGTGCGTGGGTTTATCTCTGGGCTTTCTGTCCTGTTCCATTGATCTATATTTCTGTTTTTGTGCCAGTACCATACTGCCTTGATTACTGTAACTTTGTAGTATAGTCTGAAGTCCAGGAGCCTGATTCCTCCAGCTCCGTTTTTCTTTTTCAAGATTGCTTTGGCTATTCGGGATGTTTTGTGTTTCCATACAAATTGTGAAATTTTTTGTTCTAGTTCTGTGAAAAATGCCATTGGTAGTTTGATAGGGATTTCATTGAATCTGTAGATTGCTTTGGGTAGTATAGTCATTTTCACAATATTGATTCTTCCAATCCAAGAACATGGTATATCTCTCCATCTGTTTGTATCAATTTTAATTTCTTTCATCAGTGTCTTATAGTTTTCTCCATATAGGTCTTTTGTCTCCTTAGGTAGGTTTACTCCTAGGTATTTTATTCTTTTTATTGCAGTGGTAAATGGGAGTCAAACCATTATTTTTGAATGGATAAACAACAAGGTCCTACTGTATAGCACAGGGAACTATATTCGATATCTTTGGGGAATTCCCTGGTGGTCCAGTCGTTAGGATTCTGGGCTTTCATTGCTGTGGCCTGGGCTCAATCCCTCTTCAGCGAACTGAGATCCCACAAGCCACGCGGTGGGCAGCGGGGCCAAAAAGAAATTTTTTAATTAAAAAAAAGAATCCTGTGATCGACTATAATGGAAAAGAATGTGAAAAAGAATGTGTATATATATTTTATATATATATATATATATATAACTGAATCACTTTGCTGTACAGCAGGAATTAACACAACATTGTAAATCAACTATACTTCAATAAAATAAAATTTTAAAATATAAGTAAATAAAAGTGAGGAGTTTGGGTTATAGGAGTTCTCTGGGAAGTGGAGACTCCAGACCACTGCGCACACGTTACCCACAGTCATGGACAAACTCTAAAGTCTGGGGTCCTGCCCCCAAGTGTATGTTCAAAGTCAGGAGAATGTGATGTAGGATTCTGGCTATGGGAGAGTCAGCTGGGCTTTGAAGGATAGGATGGGTAATATTTAGGCAAGCGGGGAGGAGGCAGAAATGTGTACCAAATGGAATCAGAATATAAACAAAGGATTGGAGTAGAAAGTCCACTTTTCCCTCTGCTTCTGCAATTCTAGCATGCACATTCTCTACTCCTAGATGTGCCCAGGAAATACTCATCATTTTGAGTGCACCATTCAGGCTCTGCTTTGGAATCCTGAGCCCTAAGAGACACAAGGGTACCACGTCCCGTTGTGAGGCACCTCTCCATCTTTCAAGTGTGTGTTTCCTATTCCCGTGTGTCTGTTCTTGCCAATTATCATACTAAGCTAATGGAGGGGAGTTAACAGGAAGTGTCAGAGAGTTTTATAAAATTACCATGTCAACTCTCTTCCTGTCAGTGTGCATAAAGGAAGAAGACAAGAAAATGATATTGTCGTTTAATAGTTCACTTTAGATCTTCATCTCTTATCACTCATCATTACTCTATATTAATTACCTATTGGCAATCTCTGGCAGTCAGTTACTCCATAATGGATCTTGCTGAGATCCTAGCTGGATGGCTTTCATTAGGAAGAAATTTGAACCAAATTTAACTTGAGCAGATTAACTGGGACCACCCCCCACCTCCAGCCAAGGTGCAGGCAGCAAGGGACAGGTGGGGAAAACGTGGGCTTTGAAGACACATACACGTGAATCCTGGTATAGCCCCTACCCCGTCCTATTGCACTGAACGTATCATTTCACCTCTTTGAATCTCAGCTTCCTAATTTGCAAAATGGGGTAGCACAGTCCTCTTTGGAGCATTGTTGTAGGGTTGGAAATGTATGGCAAATATCTGACATGATCTTTACCTGACATGATCTTTACCTTTATCTGACATGATCTTTACTATACCGGAGGGATGGATGGATGGATGGATGGACGGATTACGAGACATTAATCACTGGGTAAATGGCAAATCCCACCACTTTCAACCAAACAAGTCTTTTTATGAACTGTGCCCTAGCCTAGACATGGTCCTTAGGAATTTGGGGGACTTCTCTTTCTCCCCTGCCTTGGATGAAGATTTGCCTGCCCTAAGGAATACCCTACATCATAAAACCCATTGTCGGGGCTTCCCTGGTGGCGCAGTGGTTGAGAGTCCGCCTGCCGATGCAGGGGACACGGGTCCGTGCCCCGGTCCGGGAAGATCCCACATGCCGCGGAGCGGCTGGGCCCGTGAGCCATGGCCGCTGAGCCTGTGTGTCCGGAGCCTATGCTCCGCAACGGGAGAGGCCACAACAGTGAGAGGCCCGCGTACTGCAAAAAAAACCCAAACCAACAAACAACAAAAAAAAAAACCATTGTCTTCCAGATATACAAACCCAGAGGGCAGACAGAACCTCAGAATTCACCTTCATGAGCTCCTTCACATTGCAGATGGGGTGACTGAGGCTTGGCCCAGAGCCACATGAGACAGGATGGTAGAAGGAGCCTGGATTAAACATCTGAGCATGTGGGGACAGACCTTGGCTATAGCACTGAGACACTGTGTGATCTTGGTCAAACATTTCACTTCTCTGAGCCTCAGGTTCCTAAGCTATAAAATGGGGGTGACAACACCTACCTGAAAGGGTGGTGGTGAAAATGAAATGGAATCAGGTCTCTGGAAATATTTGAAACCTCTAAAGTCTGTTCATTTGCAATGCAAGCTGGGCCCCGTAAAAAGAGGGCAAGGAAAGACCAAAGAGAGGCAGACCACTCCAGATTGGTAGATGGCAATAAGCAAGGGAACTTGCATCCGAGGCTTATCTTGGGTGGCTGCAGAGCGAGCAGATCTCAACATCTGACCACCAGAATTTTAACAGCTTATAGAGAGACCTCAATGGGATTCAGTCACTATCCTGTCCAGGTGATCTCAACACCTCCCTCTCTCAAGGATGCATCATTGGAAGAGCTTCCACTGTGGGAACAGTGGGCGGAGTGTAAATTCCAAGGACAGGGGAGGGGGTGAGGACCCTCCGATTGCCCGGGTCCAGTTTGTGGGTCAACCCATGGCCATGTCCTCTCAATGACCTCCTCCAACATCATTTTTCATATTTGTGGTATTGCATCAACACAAAGACTTTTAGAAGGAGTCCTGGAGGTAGTTTCAACTTTCTTTTCATTCAACAAACATATAGTAGACCCCAGCAAAGTTCCAAGCTCTGGCTTTGCCACCTTGACCACAAACAAGAGCAGTAGTCAAGCTCCCATGCGTTGATCTCCTGAAATGTTCCAGGAACTGTGCCTTGTGCTTTCAATGCATTGCCCCTTCTCCTCAAACAGCCCTATTAACTTAACCCTATTTACAGATGAGAAAATTATACCCTAGAGAGTTAAAGGGACTTTCCCAAACCCACACAGATAAGTGGAGGAGCCAGAATTGATTCTTGATCTCACTGAATCAAGTCCATGCTCTTACCCAGAATAAAATAAAATTTTAAAAAAACAAAACATTTTTTTAATGAGCCAATGAACTTTTAAAACACTCCATATATTCTTTCTTTTCTTTTCTTTTCTTTTTTTTTTTTTTTTGGCCGCTCTGTGTGGCTTTCAGGATCTTAGATCCCCGACCAGGGATTGAACCCATGCCCTCGGCAGTGAAAGCATGGAGTCCTAACCACTGGACCGCCAGGGGATTCTCAAAACACTCCATATATTCAAATGGCCAATAAGCATGGGAAAAGTGCTCAACATCAAAAGTCATCAGGGAAAACACATTTAAACTAAATGAAATACCACTTCACACCCACAGAATGGCTAAATTTAAAACAAACAAAAAACTCACAACACCACATCATAATGAAATTGTGGAGCAACTGGAACTCTTATATGTGGCTTTAAAAATACATTGATTATATAACTCCTGTGGGGAGACAAAAAGTCTAGCAGTTTCTTAGAAAACTAAACATATATTGACCCCACGATCCAACAACTCCATCCCCAAATATTTACGCAGGATCAAGAAAACATACATTCACAAAAGGACTTGTGCAAAAACTTTTTCATAGCAGCTTTATTTGTAATAGCTGATAATCAGAAACATACCAGATGTCTCTCAGTAGGAGAATGTTATCAGCAAACTGTGGTATATCTATGCAAATGGAACACTACTCAGCAAGAAAAAGGAATAACCTGTGATACATGCAGCAACACGGATGGCTCTTAAAAGCATTACACTGAGTGAAGTGACCATAGACAAAACAGTATACAGTGTATGGTTCCATTCCTGTGAAATCTTAGAACAGAAAGAACTATTGAGGAAGGACAGAAAAATCAAAACAGTATTTGCCTCCAGGGGGGAAACTACCAGGAAGAGGCTTGAGGGAACCCTCTGGGGTGATGATAATACTCTATATTGTGATAAGGGTTTGAGTTACATGTAGGTGTATGTATTTATCAAGGTTTGCCATTAGGCAAATTTAAGCATTTCACTGTTTGAAAACCTTGCTCCAAAAGAAAAATCTGTAAACCAAAAACTAAGGAAAAATACAATATAACCAATACCATTAAAGACTGACTGCTCAGAGGAGAGCTCATATTCTGATGGTTCTTTCCATGGTATGATAGAGACATCAAAAGAACTATCCCAAAATATCTCCCACCCCAGACCTACAGGAATGACTACAATTCCAGGATTGAAAATTCATCCATTTGCAGCAGTAGGTCATAAATTCAGGAATCAAACGATCTGGAGACAGAGATCTCCCTCCTGGCCATCACGTTGTACTGCCTCAGGGGCTGTACATCACCCACCCCCACCCCCCGCCCAGCCACCTTCTTTCTCTTCCTGAGTTCTGGGTCTGGCTCACAAGAACTTCCCTGGCACACGCAGCCACCTTGCCCTCTGGGTACCCAGCCCACACCCCCAGCACCTGCTAATTATAAGAAACAGCATATGGCAGGCAGGCTGGCTGCAGACCCCACCGGCTCTCCTGACGTGCAGCCCAACCGTGGAGGCAGGTTGCACGCTGAGCTGCTGGGATCAAAGAGGCGTCATTAGAAAATGATCCATATCTCTCAGCCTTAATGAGGACTCACACAGGAGGGCTTCCAATTACCCAGTCGGTGGCTGAACGGCTGCTCCCCGCCAGCGGCCTCTTGCTTTGCTTTCTCTTCTTTAGCAACATTAGCAAGAGCGTTGGTTGCACACTTTCTCTCCTTTCCATGGCCTCCCCAAGCCAGGGAGGAAATCAGACCATCTCAGAAAGTCCCCTGGTTCAGATCGATGAATCCTACATGGCTGAGATTGAAGACAGAAAACTCCAGATGAAAGCCATGCCTAGAGAGAGGGGCCAGCTCTGTGAGGTGACGTGTGGCCTGGGACTGAAGGATGCGAAGGGACTGGTCATTCAAACACCGGGAAAAGAGTAATGTAAAAGGAGGAAGGCCCTGGGTATCCACCAAAACCCGTCAACTTGTGCAACAGCAATAGAGTCGTGTCAGAGATGTGACCGCCCAGGACTCACACGCTACATTTGATAGCCCTTCGGAAAAGAGGTGGAAGATCTCCCCAAAAGAGCGAAAGTGGAAGTGTGCGTGCTCTGTGTGCGTGTGTGTGTGTGCAACCTTCAACCTTGCATAGACCCTTGCATGTGTGACCTTCCTGTATTTATGATTTATTACTTACTGGGAATGACAATACGGCCCCAGGAGGTGGCACAGACACTAATAAGTGCAAAGAATTTGAGACCACGAATAACCGTGTGATCCAAGCCACCTGTCTGCCTGGAACATTCCCTTTGGACTCAATCAGCAGAAAGAATTCAACCCCCTTGTTCTTTAAGCCTCTGAAGTCAGGGGGCGCTCTTTGTAATACCAGTTCAACCTACTCCAGGTAACACTGTTCAGCAAATATTTTAACCTCCATGTATTTCAGTTTCTTCATCTACCAGGAAGAATTCCTTCCTCCTGCGGATGAAAAATGTCGCCCGCCATATCAGTAAACAAAGGATGTTGCGGCCATCAAGCCCTCAGCCACGGCAGCTGCCCCCAGATATGCACCCCTTGGGGATTCAGAATAGTGGCCCTAGATACTTAAGGTTTATATCAAAGGAATGATTTCAGTGAGACCAGACTCTTGCATCTTCCCATACATAGAAAAGCGCTAAATTCATTAACTTGAAATGTCTGGTTTTCTTTAATTAACAATGATCTTTCGATGTCCCGACCACCTGGTATTTGTTGCAAAACTCCTCTGTATCCCTGCTCCTCCCTTATCTCTTCGGAGCAGGCCCTCAGACCTATCTGAGAGGCTGTCTTTCGGGTTTAAGTCCTCGGTTTTGTCTGCCAAATAAAATAGAATTCTCAACTTTTAGGTTGTGCATTTCTTTTCCCAGTTGACACTCCCAAGGCTCTTAGGAGAACTAAGGAGTTGATATCAACAAGAGGCCCAGCACTAATAGAGGGGCATCCCCCAGCCCAGTCCACCACCCTGGCCCAAGCAACCTCCACGCAGGCCTCCAGTCTCCGATTAACACCTCCCACCCCGAGACCTGCCCCCTGGCTGCTTCCCCCTACTGATTACAGTGGAGAGCGGGCCTGCCAGCTCACACAGGACTCTGCATCTCTGCTGTCACCTAGTCTTGGCCTGGCCACAGCGGCAGCCAGAAAGTGGATCTTTTTGTTCCGGCCCGGCTGTCCCCCAAGGCTCAGAACTCTGTTAGTTCACTTTATCACTGCTTTCCGGAAGCCACGTGGAGTTCACATAACTTTTGAAGGACCTCCTTACAAGGTGCTTTGTGAGTTCAGCCTAGTGCAGGAAAAATTATAATGTGCGGAGTGGGCAGACTCACTGCCCACGGACGCACACAGGAAGGTCCCTACGAGAACATCTCTTCCAGTCCCTTGGTAACACAAATGGAGAAACTGAGGTCCAGAGATGAGGAAGCTTGTTCAAGGTCACACAGGAAGGTCAGCAGTCTGGGAGCAGAAGCAGTCAAAATCAGATGTAGCCAATTCTTTCATTTTAAGGGCTTTGACAAATACCCTACAACGGACAATGTCCCTACAAGACAAGTAAGAGTTGGGCTGGTGAGAAACATCTCCCCTAATTTAAAGGAGAGAATTAACCCTCGTTATTTGTGGGGGAGGGCGGGGTGGTGGTAATCACCTCCTGTGTATCTAAGATCCAAGCTCAAAAATTGCTAGAAAGTTGGGGGCTTCCCTGGTGGCGCAGTGGTTGAGAGTCCGCCTGCCGATGCAGGGGATGCGGGTTCGTGCCCCGGTCCGGGAGGATCCCACATGCCGCGGAGCGGCTGGGCCCGTGAGCCATGGCCGCTGAGTCTGCATGTCCGGAGCCTGTGCTCCGCAAAGGGAGAGGCCACAACAGTGAGAGGCCCGCGTACCACAGAAAAAAAAAAGAAAGAAAGAAAAATTGCTAGAAAGTGACCCTTGAGGTCCAGATGATTCATTCATTTAATAGATAATTTTGAGCGCCTATGTGCCAGTCACTGTGCAGAGCAGAGGGGATTTATTGGAGAGCAAAACCAGAGACAGCCTCAACCTCATGGAGCCCTTGGGAGGGGAAAGCAAAGAATCAAATGATTAATTATAAGATTGTGATTTTGCAAAGTACTTCCAAGGGAAAGTATACAGCACAGAGAGAAATTATGAAAAGAAAAATTGACCTAATGTTGGAGGCAGGGAAGGCTTCCCTAAAGAAGTTTGTTGACACTTGGTCATATTCCTAACCATAATCAGCTGTGCCTGGATCAGATGTGCATGCTGCAACAGGCCAGTTCTCAATGCAAATCCTCTTCAAGTAGTGACTTTCATACTAAAGTGTGAGTGACTGATACCCAGACCATGTGCGAAGCGGCTAGAGGAACTGGGAGTGCTTCTCCTGGAAAAGAGGAAACTCAGTGATGCACGGTCAATGATCTCAAACATGTGAATGATGAGGAGAAGAGAGTCAGACTTCTTACAGGGTGTGGGGGGGGTGTGTGTGTGGAAGTTACAGGGAGATCAATTTCAACAGCATAGCCTTGGAGTTATGTAACAAGAGACTTCTTCATAAGGTAGTGAGTTCCTCATCACTGGTGATATTTAAGCAGAGACTAGATGGCCACTTATTGAGACTGTTTGATTCGATGTTTCCTTGGACCCTTTAGACTCTTAAAACTTGTTATTCTATCATTACACTCAGAACTAAATTCTTAATCTTCAAGAATTTTGGGGGAGTTGCTCTTGTCTGATTCAGAAATAAATATAAATTCCTGATACTCCTCGTATCTGAACTATCTCCCAAAGTCAGGCTCTTGCAAAAGAGGTATGAACTGCTGCCTCTAGGATGAAAGGTGAACATCAAAAAGCCTGAATCCCAAGTATATGACTATTCAACGCCACGGAGCATGAGGTCTCCACCGCTGCAATTATTTCTTTGGCATCTTAGCCAATGAATGATTCATACGGTCAAGTCGAATCTTCTCTTCTTAAATACCACTCCATGGTATGCAAAATACTTAAGCCTACTCTTTCCTCCTTTCTTTTTTTTTTTATTTCTTTTTTATTTTTGGCTGTGTTGGATCTTCGTTGCTGCACGCGGGCTTTCTCTAGTTGCAGCGAGTGGGGGCTATTCTTCGTTGCGGTATGTGGACTTCTTATTACGGTGGCTTCTCTTGTTGCGGAGCATGGGCTCTAGGTGCGCGGGCTTCAGTAGTCGTGGCACGCAGGCTCAGTAGTTGTGGCTCACAGGCTTAGTTGCTCCACGGCACGTGGGATCTTCCTGGACCAGGGCTTGAACCTGTGTCCCCTGCCTTGGCAGGCGGATTCTTTACCACTGCACCTCCAGGGAAGTCCCTCCTCCTTTCTTTTTTTTTTAATTCCTTTGCTCTGCATCATTCCAGAAAAGATTTAAGGTGAATGCGCCTAAACTCATAAAATAAGAAGTTATTAATTCTAGTTAATGATTATAAATTCATAAAATGTGATATGGAGGAGACATTGCAAATAAAATGCAGGAGAGGCTAATCAAGTCATCCAAAGCTATAGAACTTTGTTGTTCAATAACTATTTATTGAATGCCTACTAGATCCACAGCATCACTGGTTGGTAGATTCTGTTTTCATCCAATGTATACTTAATTGAGCATCTATTATATGGATCAAAATCAAGGTAATACTTGTTACTGTTTCAAGTTCCTCACCCTCCTTTGCTGTGGTCCTAGGGGCCTGCAAATTAGGGTGGAGATGCCTTGGCAGTGAAATTCAGGTGCCATTATTGTCCAGCTGACCAACGCACTGAAGAAAGAGAACGTTCTCAGCCAAGCTTGATGCAGAGAGTGTGGTTTTCACGAAGATTCTGTCACCTCCAAAATTACAGTAATTTCCTACTGTAATTAATTCAACAACCTTTCCCACCCTCCCCTAGAACCACCCACATCCACATAGAATTACACGGTAGGGAGAAGAAAGGAAACTTTAGCAGTATAGAAGAAAAAAAGGCAGCTAATCCCTCCCCCTACTTTCCTGGGAAGCCCTACCTCGTTCTTTATTTTTCTTTCATTGGAGTATAGTTTCCGCTGTACAACCAAGTGAATCAGCTGTATGTATACATATATCCCCTCCCTCTTGGACCTCCTCCCTCCCACCCCCATCCCACCCACCTAGGTCATCACAGAGCACCGAGCTGAGCTCCCTGCACTATACAGCAGGTTCTCACTAGCTATCTGTTTTACACATGGTAGTGTATATGTGTCAATCCCAATCTCCCAATTCATCCCATCGCCCCCCACCCCGAGTCCACACATCCCTTCTTTATGTCTGCGTCTCTTTTCCTCCCCTGTAAATAGGTTCATCTGTACCATTTTTCTAGATTCCACATATATGTGTTAAGCCAGAATCGTGCTGAGCTCTACAGCTTGTATACCAAATTGGAAAACATACAGATGCTTCACCCTGCCCACCTATAGTCTTACTGTAAAACCTGTAACCGTCCAGGCCCAAGATCTAGCGACCTATTAGTTACTAAGATACTCTAACTCAATTCATTAGGCAGCCAAGAAACAAAGGAAAGGCATTATGTACATGTTCAGCCGTTCAAAGCCAAGAGAGGGACTTCCCTGGTGGTGCAGTGGATAGGACCCCCTGCTCCCAACGCAGCGGGCTCAGGTTCGATCCCTGGTCAGGGAACTACATCCCACATGCATGCCGCCACTAAAAGTTCACATGCCACAACTAAGGAGCCCACCTGCCACTACTAAGTCCCGGTACAGCCAAATAAATAAATAAATAGCAACGCCAAGACACCCGAAGATAATGTCAGCTTTCTCTCCAGCAGCAAATGCGGAACAGAGCTGGGTTTGAATAGTTTGAGCTCCTTCAAATTTCATACGAGAACATTACACGATTCCTAATATTTTCTGCATCCGTGTTTTCTCCGTGTTGCCAAGGACACTCAGAGAGCTTAAGTAACTCTGCAGATGGGCAAGAGGCAAGGAGTGGATTTCAACTCACTTTTTCCTGAGATAGGTTTCTCCCTTTAAGTCTCCATCTTAGGCGTTGGAGGCTGAAGTTCAGGGGGGTTAAATGACCCCAGTGTTCCGCAGAGCTGGAAAACAGTGCCAGTGAGAGCATGGCAAGTGCCTTTCCACTACACGACACCAGTCCATCCTTAACTGTTTGAACGGTTAGGTGCCTGGCCTGAACCCTGGTCCTTGTGGATGGTTTAGATTGAGTTTGGGATTCTGGGTCTTGGGGCTCTTACCCCATTGGCTAGCCTGGCTGCTTTAATTAGTTCCTCTCCCATGGTCTTAGGAAATAAGTGTCCAGCTCCAACTTGACCCTATGGAGTCCCACTGGCCAGGTCAGTCTCCTTCTCCTCCATAAAGGGGAAGTTTGGGCATGGGTCAGCTTTTAGCAGCTAATTCACTTCTTCACCTTGGGGTAAACTCTGCATTTGGCAAGCCCACACTCAACAAATGAGCTTCTGAGCTCAGGGAAAATACCAAATAAGTAAAAGTCTTGCCATTAAACCGGACAGGAAGACTCGTAATTAAAAACCACCGTCATGCCATTTCGACAGAAACACTCCAGCCGTCATTAAGCGAAAACAGAATTCCTTCAGGGAGAAATTATTTCTTGTTTGATTTCTGTCAGAATGGCTTTGACTTTGCGGATCCATCTACAAAATGGTGTCTCCGGGCCCTGCCTCTGCAGCGGTGCTCAAACAAAGGAGACGTTTGCTTCAAACACGTGAAACCTGATTATAAAGATTCATTTCAGATTAACTTGTCCTGTTTATTTCTCTTTTGTAATCTTTATTATTACTTGAAGGGGTGGGGGGGGGAAGATAGAAAGAAAGAATGCAAATCTCCCTGGATCCACACATAAATCTTCGTAGTAGCCACTGAACACTATCATTAATTCCCCCTGAATATTCCAGCCATGCAAAGTAACAGACACTTATGCAATGGCAATTTACTGGGAAATCAAGCCAATCTATTTTTTGATGTTGTTTTATTCAAGCGAGAGGGGAAAAATTACTGGTGAGATGGATGGGAAAGAGAAAGAATGTAATGTTCACAAGTCCTGACATTCTGTCTTCAAGGTCATGCTAGAACAGGGTAGGAGGAAAGGAAGTTAACCTCTGAGTGCCCGCGTGGTGCACTGAATTTTGTAGAATTGGTCTTAGCTGGGCAAAGCTGGGCTTCAGGGTGCTTCTGGTGGCTGGAGGAGGAAGATAGTCCCACCCATTTGCAACTCCAGAGATAAGGAGCCAGTTGGAAGAGGGTCCCAGACAACAGAGGGATTCGGGAATATTTCAGACATATCTGATGAGTGAGGGTGCACCAGGGGTCATGTTAGAGGAAGGAACAGAGGCTCCTGGGAAGACACTCTAAAGAGAAGACAGAGGCTAGCATTCATTGCAAGTCAGATTCAACTGCAAGTCATGAGCATCCAAAGGAAGGAGAATTCTTGGGCTTCCCTGCTGGCGCAGTGGTTGAGAATCCGCCTATCAATGCAGGGGACACGGGTTAGAGCCCTGGTCCGGGAAGATCCCACATGCTGCGAAGCAACTAAGCCCGTGCACCACAACTACTGAGCCTGTGTTCTAGAGCCCAAGAGCCACAACTACTGAGCCCACATGCCACAACTACTGAAGCCCACGTGCCCTAGAGCCTGTGCTCCATAAGAGAAGCCACCACAATGAGAAGCCCACACACCACAACGAAGAGTAGCCCCCCTCGCCACAACTAGAGAAAGCCTGTGCACAGCAGGAAGACCCAACACAGCCAAAAATAAAATTAATTAATCAATTAATTTTTTAAAAAAGGAAGGAGAATTCTAGCTACTGAGGGGGAGAAGATGTGTACTTCCTGTGGCTTCAAGAAGAAAAACAAATATCGTATATTAATGCATGTATGTGGAATCTGAAAAGATTAATATAGACGATCTTATATACAAAGCAGAAATAGAGACACAGACGTAGAGAACAAACATATGAATACCAAGAGGGAAAGGGGAGGGTGGGATGAATTTGGAGATTGGGACTGACATATATACACTATTAATACTATGTAAAAAATAGATCACTAATGAGAACCTACTGTATAGCACAGGGATCTCTTCTCGATGTTCTGTGGTGACCTAAATGAGAAGGAAATCCAAAAGAGAGGGGATATATGTACACGTATAGCTGATTCACTTTGCTGTACAGTGTAAACTAACACAATATTGTAAAGCAACTATACTCCAATAAAAAATATAAATAAATAAAAAGAAAACGACTGGAAACGTGGGCATCACTCAGTGCGGTAATACTTTTGAGTCTCAAGCAACTTAGTCGTGTGATACCGCAACCGAGCAGGTGTCACATTTCCTGAGATACCGTCTAAGTCTCCGGCGTAGTGCTGGTGTTTCCAGTCCACCAATGTTGGATGTGTCTGGGCTCTAGTGCCACGGCACCTGAGCACCAGTGATGGGATGGGAGCAGAGCCCCATCCTCTGTGTGGCCTCTCAGTGAACTCTTGGGCCAGAAGCAATGTATGAAATCCTGGTCCAGCGAGGCATGGAAGAGTGTGGGAAAGTTTTAGTACCAAACCTTGTGACACCTGGAGCTCAGGCAACAAACTGTGCGGCCACCGATCTTGGCACGGCACAGAGAAGTATCCTCCCTCTCACTTTTCAAGACTTACAACTCGGATCCTTCGCCTCGGGATTCAGAAGGGGCGTTTCTGGTTCAGCAGCCTTGAGGAGTGACAGGGGACCCACCCTTCAGAAACCCAGACATTGGAAAGCTATCACCGAGAACATGGGCCGTTTGAAGGAGCAGCATCCTGTCACGCTTGACGTGGGCTGGCAGAGGGAAAAAAACAAGTCTGGTTTTTGGACCCACGTGGATACCATAAGGATTCATGAATTTCTTGGGGGAGGGTAGGTCTGCATAGTCAAGAGCTCAAATTTTAATTTTAATGTCATTTCACTTGGTACCTACAAATGGATGAAGCCCAAAACATGCATCTTATTACACTTAATACTTAGAAAAACCTGAGAAGAAAGGTATTATTGATTTCTAATTTAATTTTTAATTTGGAATTTTGATTTAAAATAAGGGAGGCTCAGGTACAGTTTCAGCTGGGTTCCATGCTCTGCCCAGTGTCAGTTAGCTAGGCACGGAGGCAAGACTCACATTCCACATTCTATGCCCTTTCTCTACTTCCATATGTCTGTGCTATTTTTTAAAGTACAAAAGAAGGGCAGTGCTATTGAGGCAGCATTCAGAAAGGAGGGTCACAGATGTCGGATACAACTCGGGAGGGGGACATTGGTACCCAGGCTGCCTGAGGGGTTGAACAACCTTAAATGAAGAGATGAAAACTTGTTCTGGAGGACAACTGATGTTGTAGATGATGGAGAGTAGAACTTATTGCGTGAAAAGGCCTTTGCGATACAGAGAGGCAAAGTAACTTTCCCAAAGTCACACAGCTGGTATGTGATGGAACCACAATATAAATCCAGACCACACAGATCTCCAAAGCCCATGTTCTTGAGTGTTATGGTACACTGTCTCTCATCTGGCTGCCTGAGGTTCTTTGAACTAAGATGGAAGGCAGGAAGGAACTAAGGATATTATAGGGAAGGGAGGGCCAGAGATTAGTGGTGGGAGTGACTGTGGCTATACACAATATCAAACCCCACCCTCCTCCCCATCGGTTCTCTGTCTCCTCCAAATGGAACCTCCTACACTGTTGGTGGGAATGTAAATTGGTGCAGCCACTGTGGAGAACAGTACAGAGGTTCCTTAAAAAACTAAAAATAGAATTACCATATGATCCAGCAAGCCCACTCCTGGGCATATATCTGGAAAAGACAAAAACTCTAATTTGAAAAGATACATGCACCCCAATGTTCATAGCAGTGCTGTTTACAATAGCCAAGACATGGAAGCAACCTAAGTGCTCATCGACAGATAAATGGATAAAGAAGATATGGTATATATATATATATATATATATATATATATATATATATATACACACACACACACACACACACAATGGAATACAAACTCAGCCATTAAGAAAGAATGAAATAATTCCATCTGCAACAATATGGATGAACCTAGAGATGATCATACTAAGTGAAGTAAGTCAGACAGAGAAAGACAAATACCATAAGATATCACTTATATGTGGAATCTAAAATATGATATAAATGAACTTAATTACAAAACAGAAACAGACTCATAGACATAGAAAACAAACTTATGGTTACCAAAGAATGGGGGGAGAGATAAATGAGGAGTTTGAGAGTAACAGATACACACTATTATATACAAAATAGATAAACAACAAGGACCTACTTATAGCACAGGAACTATATTCAGTATCTTTTAATAACCTATAATGGAAAAGAATCTGAAAGAGGATGGATAGATAGATAGATAGAACTGAATCACTTTGCTGTACACCTGAAACTAACAACATTGTAAATCAACTATACTTCAGTAAGGAACTGGCCAAGAGATATGCAAAGATCCGAGAGACTTAGATGTCACAGAAGCCAAGGGTCCTGGTATTTCAAGGAGGAGACAGAATCAACAGTAGCAGACCCATGGACAAGGTCAAGCACGGTAAACAAACTGGACCTAAGAAGATGTCACTGCGCGTCATCAGGAGCGTCCCTGGAGCCCCGAGAGGAGAAGTCTAGTTACAATGGGTTGAGAGGGAATAGAGGTGAGATGGGAGAGGAAAAGTGTAGACAGCTTTCAAAGATATTGGATGAAGAATAGAAAGGAGAGTGGATAAAAGGTCAGGCAAGGAGCAGCCAATGAAAGGAGACGTTGACAAGGCAGAAACAAAAGGAAGGGAGAAACTGAGAAGCTAGGAGAAGATGATGTATCTTATGGAAGAGATCCCTCATTTACTCAGCCTGGAGGAAAGGAGAGGATGACGGGTAAATACACCTGCAGGAAGCTGGGGAAGGGAGAACCTGGTGACCTCAATTTTTTCCATGAATTTCAAAGTCAGAATAAGTTAAATTTTGCTGTAAGAAAAATAAATGAGCCAGTACCTCAAAGGCTTGAGACAATAAAATTTAACTCTCACTCATACTGGGTGAGAGCTGGGTCAGTGGAGACTGGGTCGGTGGGGGTGTTCTCATCGTGGTCACTTGAGGACGCAGACTGATGGGGTCTGAAGTCTACCACACCTAAACCATTGCCACAGCAGTGAGAAGGGAATGTGTTAATTCTACACCTGGTCTTAAAGCTGCTACTCACATTTCATTGGCCAAAGCAAGCCACATGAGCAAACCTAACCTCAAGGTGAGTAGAGCCGTGCAACCCTAGCATCTATCCACAAAGAGAAGAGCTAGAAATATTTGGTAAAAGGCATAACTGGTTATTATGATGAGGTGTCATCTCTATGAAGAGTTAGGGAAGTTGAATGAGATTTGGAAGAGTCTTTAAGGGAATTAGAAGAGAGATGATTTACAACAAATGAACAGATCGATACCTTGCCTTGAGAGCCCAGCTGAGTTTGACATCCATAATTTGCAGTGGTGCCAATCTCACCAGTTGCATGACCTTTAGCAAAACCCATCTCCTTTCCGAAGCCCTGTCTTTTGATCTGTAAAACAGAATAGTTGGAGCAAATGGCTTTTCAGTTTCCCTACCAAATTCCAAGACTCATCATTTGCTCAGTGAAATTCCACACAGCATAACAGCCCCACCCAATTCCCACAACAGGTCTTGTTAAGGGGTAGAGTGTTCAAGATGCCCTTGGCGGTACCCACATGCTGCATCGGCACTTGCATCACAGGGTCCTGCTGTATTTAGTGGATAGAGTAGAACCAGTCCTTTCCCACTTGAACAGATGTACTGTTCAGGTGGGTCCAGAGGTCAATGGACTTGATTTTTTTTTTCCTGTTCCCACGGCTAGTCCAGTTCTCTGCTTCCAGTTCACTGCTGGTGAATGGACTCCTGCCATGGCAGTGGATGGAGGCAGAGGGAGGAAGGAGGGAGGGAGGAAGCGGGGAGGCATTAATAGAAAAGAGGCAGGCAATGATGAATTAAGGGAGCGGCCATTAATTTTTCATTCTGACAGATTATCATCTGTCAGAAGGCAGAGGAGATGGTCCCTGTGCCAGGGAGGGCACACTTGCTCTTTGCAATACAGGCTTCTGCGTTCTTTTTCTGGAGTTAGGTAGTGGGCACCCAAAGAATGAAAAATTTATGACAATCTATAATTTACATGCTAGAAGATAAATAATGAACTAAATCCTGTCATTAAATTGGCCCTTCGTTTTTCTTAATCCCCTGGGTGATAAATCTGATTTTGCAACAACATGTAGTATAAATTGATTTTTTTTTTTTGGTAGGGTGGGAGTAGGGAAACTATTTTAAATACCTTGGATATAAATAGGTTGTCCCGGGCATTGTATCACCCGGGACCTCAAGATACAGTGGTCTTATTAATGTGGCTTTACATTAAGACTGGCATTAATTAAGGGAGGGTGTCACTGAGGCATTCTGCAAACCAACACTGATTCTGTAAAGCTTTTAAGTTTAATGAATGGAAGCTTGAAATGCCAGCTTCCATAGAAGGAAACCTGGAATGGTTGACTTTGGGGGATACTATGAAGACGCCTTCCCTGGACGCTGATTAAGGACATGACGGCAAAAGGCATCACACTTTCATCCCTCCATCTCCTCATCTGTAAAGCGAGGATAGTAGTCATTTAAAGGAGTCAATTTGATAATATACGTAAAACAAACATGGACTAGTAGATGTCATTAAGGGATACCTGGTGTCATTAGAGTGCTGGCATGCAACGGATTATGTAATAGTAAGCAATTATCGAGCACCTACTGCGTTCCTGACCCTGTCTTAAGCCCTTTATATGCACTAATCCCGTTGATCCTCACAGCCTTTGTGCGAGGTAGGTATTGCATTTTCTCAATTTTACTGTTGAGGAAACTGAAGTGTGGAGGGAATAAGTAACTTACCGAAGCAAGCTGGCAGCCACTAAATGGTAGAAAGGAGGAGTCGAGATTATTCATGGGCTGAATTATTTTGGATATGCCTGCCTTGGTCCAAGCATATTCCAGGAGTGGAGATACAGCGATGGATAAAACAGGGAAAAAAAATTCCTGTATTCACAGAGCTTATATTCTGGGAGAGGGAATGAAGGCAATAAACAAAATAAACAATGCCATATGCAACCTGTAAGAATGTGATAAGCGTTCAGGAGAAAAACAAAACCCAGAATGGGAAGCAGGGCGGGGCAGGGGTGGCGGTCAGGGCGGGCAGGGATGCTACAGTTTTAGCGGTTTGTCATTTTTAATAGATTAGAACACAGGGCATCTGATTCCAAAACTGTAACTCTTAATCACTTTGCCACATTGTTAGGGGGAAGACCATGGGTTTGAGAATCAGAGCAATACTTTGAATCCCATCTCTACCTTGTACTTTCCTTGAGAGATTGGCTTAATCTCTCCAAGCCTCCGTTTCTCAGTTTGCAAAATGAAAATATCACCTGCGATGGGGCTGTTGAGAGGATTCGGAATGATGGAGATGAAGGCAAGACCACGTGGTCTTGTAACGCCTCCGTTTCCTTATCGGTACCATGGAGATCATAGCAACACTACCACTTAACTTTGCTATGCAGAGCAAATGTGATCATCTATATCAAAGCAAATGAAAAAGAATTTCTAGGCAGCCCCAGGGACCTACCTGGGTTTGGCATCCATTAATTTTTGTCACCAACTATCACACATTGTGTGACCTTGAGCAAGACTGTTTTCTCGTATATCAGATATCGGAGCTGGATCAGATGGCCATGAAATGACGTAAAAAAACTTGATGCAGCGGCATAAACGAAGCATGGAACATTCTGCCTGGCATGTGGTAATAAGTAATAATAACAGCCAGTTCTGAAGAGCTTTGTATACACTGAGAGCTGGGCTAACCTCTTGGTAAGCACTGTCTTCTCTAAACCTCAGCATAACCCCAAGAGGGGGATGATACCATTTTGCCCACTTTGCAGATTTGCAAACAGGGTTGTTGAGTTTAAGAACTTTGCTCCACATTCACCCTGCTATCAAGTGGCAAAATTGTGTCTGGGGACTTAGTCTCCTTCTCCAGAGTGATTTCCTTGCCTGAGACATTTGGCGTCATGAAGTTAGTGGGTGGGACATAGTAGGTGCTCATTAAATGTTTGTTGACGAAGCCAGCCTTTCTTCCATGACCCAGGACACCTATGTAGAAAGCTGGATCTGTTCCCAAAAGGATCAGTCTTTTCTTAACAAACCCCCACTCACAGA
This sequence comes from Delphinus delphis, assembly GCF_949987515.2. Classification (NCBI taxonomy): domain Eukaryota; kingdom Metazoa; phylum Chordata; class Mammalia; order Artiodactyla; family Delphinidae; genus Delphinus; species Delphinus delphis. The sequence goes on from NC_082697.1 coordinate 56,054,479, forward strand.
AGCCCTCAAATTATACTCTATTGCCTGACATAAAATATTCCAGTGGAATTTACAAGATTGCTAATGCAGGATTCCATTAAGGTCTGAACACAGCACCTCCTCTCTCTAATTCATGACAAATTCATCTTAGTGATCCACCATAAAAGGTTGGTGAGTGGAGATGACAGAATTCAGCACCTCCCTTGCCTCCTGGGTATAGAGAGAATCGGAGTAGAGGGGTGCTCCAGAAGCCTCTGGAGAATTACGGAAGATTGGAGCCAGATGGTACCTGACAGAATTTTTTAGGACTTGGCTGTAGCTCAAGCACATGCAGGTTTTTAACCTCCCATAATTGATAGAGAACAAAGTGCACAGTGAAATGGGTCCATGGGAATCACTTGGTCCGGCATATTATTGTATAGACGGAAAACCGAAGTTCAAGGACAAAGTGACTTACCCCAGGGGACCTTTCTAGCATAATAGCCTGCACTGCACAGTGTGGGGTTCTGCCAGCTGCTGAATACATCTGTCCTAGTTACACATTCTGGAACTGGGGATGACCATAGGATGGGCCTGGGGACCCACTGGACCCACTGTGAGACAGACTCCTTGACCACGTGACCTTCATAGCCCCCTACTCTGACTGGAGGGCCCAGTGACATTCTGGTTCTCCTGGAATCAAAGTCATTTCAGAGCCAGGGTCCAGTGGTCCCCAAAAGATTTGTTTCTTTTTCCCCAATGCACAGCAACCCTGGTAAAAGGCCTTAGGTCTTTTGCGGTCAGGCTGGGAGAAAGAGTCACAGTATACATTTTCAGCAGTGTACTGGGTCCTGCCCCGAGAGGACCTGACCTTCCCTTCATCGGAGGGGCTCTGGGTCTGTGAACTTGTTCAAGGCTAGGAATTGATTGAAGGAATGTGATTCTCTGTTTTTATGATTTGAGTTCAACTTGTGTTTACTTGACCTAGAACTTTTCTGCTTATACAGATCAAGTAAGAATTTAGTAGGCTTCCTGCCTATTTCACTTCCAGGAACACCACAATTAACTGGCCAACACCATGGGTCTATGTGAGTTGGACCATCCTGGTTTCTGCTGTGACCCTGCTGCACATGAGGTTAACCCTGCCCACCTTGTCTTTGGTGGTTGAGTGCTGCCTTTTGGCCCCTGACACACCAAGATCCAACCACTCCCACTGCACTGAAGTTTTCCAACTGGGTGGCTGTGTTTCCCTCCTTAAGCTCTGGACCACAGAGAGGAGCCATCGCAAAGCTCTTCAAGGATACTGGGGCTCCCCTCACAAATTTATTTTTTTAAACATTGGTAGAAGGTCTGTCCTCAACACATATCATATAGTATCACTTATATGTGGAATCTAGAAAAATGGTACAGATGTACTTATTTGCAAAGCAGAAATGGAGACACAGATGTAGAGAGAACAGAAGTATGGATACCAAGGGGGAAAGAGGGGGGTGGGATGAATTGGGAGATTGGGATTGACATATATAAACTACTACGTATAAAAGAGATAACTAATGAGAACCTACTGTATAGCACAGGGAACTCAACTCAATACTGTGTAATGACCTGTGGAGGAATAGAATCTCAAAAAGAGTGGGTATATGTATATGTATAACTGATTCACTTTGCTGTGCAGCAGAAATTAACACAACATTGTAAAGCAACTATACGCCAATAAGAATTAATTAAAAAAAAAAAAAAAGTCTGTCCTCTGCGCCCTCTCAGTGTGGGTGAGTAGGTCTTAAATGACAAATCTCCTATAACATTCCAATCTCCCTAAGCCTCTAGATCCAAAAGGGATGGGGCATTTCCAATTCACTCATCTTCTGATCCACATTCCAGCCAAACTGTTAGAGTCTTTTCGTACTCTCCGAGCTACAACACTCAATGCAGAATCTCCTGCGCCATCAATCAGTTTGACCTGATCCAACTTTATCTTCCCTCCGCCATTCTCCCACACCCTTAATCCCCGGCCCTACACATCCTCCCCAGATTTCTGCTCGTATAAGTGAGAAAACTCAAGTTGTTCTTTTGGAGTGTAACACACCTCTTCATGGGTCACAATGCAAACCTTACCTTTAGGGACCTGTTGGGATTTGCAACTAGCTATAGGTCTAGAAGCCCAGAGAGGTGAGGGGAAGGGGAGGTCCTGAGGAGAATCAGCATGGTCTTGCATGGCAACTGCCTCAGGGGAGGTCAGTAGCATTTTCACAGGCAATGCAGGGTTAACACCTTCCGTGGGGCATGGAAAGGTCTTCCCCCTATAGGTGGGGAGGCTGCTGCCACAGAGGGTGAGGAGACCTCTTTCACTGGCAAAAAGGACTTCATCAGAATTTAAGGCTCAATGTCCCCAACCTCATCCGGGTCTTCGCACATGTCCCCATCCCAACTTATAAGATCCCATTCTTTTCCAATCAATTCCCTCACTTTAACAGTAGACACCCTGGGAGGCTGGGAATTCAACTGGCTTTATAATTCCGCCAATTACAGGATTAGGTCCTATGTTTGATTTTCAGCAGTTTCAGCCCTGCCACTACAGGAGATAAGGCTCTCCCTCAGGACGTACCTAGAAGCTCTCCGGTCATTTATGTGGGCTTGAGCTGGGAATTAGAATCCCTGAGCTCATCCTTTTCTCTCACCACTTCGTCTAGCAACATTAGGAGAAACCAACCAATGTCATTATATTCCTTAGTTTTCCAGAAACTCTCAAAAGAGTCGCGTACAGAGTTATTTAGTTCCTTACCTGTTATATGATGAGGCACAGCCAGTGCAGATACTGTGTGTCTCTATCAGCAGTTCAAACCATGGACTATCCACGCTTTCTTTACTACTGGGAAAAAAAGAGTCATTAGCATCTTTAAATCTAGTCAGATTAAAGATCCCATTCCAGAAAACCCAGAACCAATTCAGAAAACTCATCCTTAAAATCCTGTTCCTCTAGGACCACTTTCAGTTCCAGAATCTGTATCAGTCAGGGTTCTCCAGAGAAACAGAACCAAAAGGATAGAGAGAGAGAGATGGAAGAGGAAATTTGTTTGGGGGATTGGCTCACACTTCTATGGAGTCATCTGCAAGCTGAAGATACAGAAAAGTCAATGGTATAATTCAGTCCAAGTCTTCAAGGCCTGAGAACCAGGAGAGCCAATGGGTATCACACCCAGTCCAAAGCCTAAAGCCTGATACTAGGGGAGGGGGGAGGCCACTAGCCTAAGTCCTGGAGTCTGGAGGCCCAACAGCCAGGAGCCCCAGTGTCCAAGGGCAGGAAAGGATGAGTGTCCAGTTCAAGAAGAGAGAAGATAATTCAGCCTTTCTCCACCTGTTTGCTCTATTCAGGTCCTCAGTGGATTGGACCATGCCTACCTGAATTGGTGAGAGTGTATCTTCTTTACTCAGTCCACTGAATCAAATGCTCATCTCTTCCAGAAACAGCCCCCAGACAGACACACCCAGGAACACTGTTTTACTATCTCTCTGGGTGTCCCCTAGTCAAGATAACACATAAAATTGACCATCACAGCCATGAGTCCTTCCTCATCTCTTTCCTATACAGCTCCTGACAGTGAGACATAGTCCCTTCCAAGAGTCAGAAGCACAATGATGGCTGGAAGACTGGAGCTGTTTCCTAGGTAACCCCCCCCCAAAAAAGAAACTGATCAGTCCCCATGGGGCATCCTAGGACCCTGCTCAGCTTACCTGCCAAAGGAAAGAGGTGCCTGTGTCACGGTGAGGAGGAGCAGAATTTTACTTCCCCCCATGATCTCACCCAGGGCCATGGCCCCATATGCCCTGCATCTCTGGTCACTCCTAAATGTGAACATCCCAGTTAGACGCTCCCTCGACCTACAGACTCAAGCAGCCAACTGACTCTTTTTTTTTTTTTTTTTTTGCTGTACGCGGGCCTCTCACTGTTGGGGCCCCTCCCGTTGCAGAGCACAGGCTCCGGACGCGCAGGCCCAGCGGCCATGGCTCACGGGCCCAGCCGCTCTGCGGCAGGTGGGATCTTCCCGGACCGCGGCACGAACCCGTGTCCCCTGCATCGGCAGGCGGACTCTCAACCACTGCACCACCAGGGAATCCCCCAACTGCCTCTTGACAGTACTACTTAGAAGTCTCTTAGGTATCTCAAGTTCAACATGTCCAAAATCAAACTCCTTAACCCTGTTTCTGGTGTCTTTTTTCCTTTATGGCAGCTGAGCTTCTGGTTTTTTTTTTTAGCAAAAACTTTTGTCATACTGAGTGAAGTAAGTCAGACAGAGAAAGAGAAATATCGTATGATATCCCTTATATGCGGAATCTATAAAAAAAATGATACAAATGTATTTACAAAATAGAAACAGACTCACAGACTTAGAGAACGAACTTATGGTTACCAGGGGGGGAAGGTGGGGGGAAGGGATAGTTAGGGAGTTTGGGATCGACATGTACACACTGCTATATTTAAAACAGATAACCAACAAGGACCTACTGTATAGCACGGGGAACTCTGCTCAATGTTATGTGGCAGCCTGGATGGAAGGGGAGTTTGGGGGAGAATGGATACATGTGTATGTATGGCTGAGTCGCCTTGCTGTGTGCCTGAAACTGTCACAACATTGTTAATCAGCTATACTCCAATATAAAATAAAAAGTAAAAAAAAAATCAAAGTCCTGATTTACCCCTTCCAAAAAAAATTGCTCACAAATAAGTTTTTTTTTTCTAATTTCCAAGGAGGTAATTTATAGCTGGATTATTCTATAAATCATTGTGTTTCCTGGCAACCTGCCATTACCCATCCTGGCCACCCAGGAGGAAAAAATCAGTGCCTGACATTCAGGAGTATCACTGAGGTTTCTAGGAGACTCCCAGGGTATCTGAGAGATGAGTATTTTCCTGCCCACCCGTCCCTGGTGAAGCCCGGACCAGGATAGATAAAAGGACCCACTGTATGATCTGCCCTCAGGTCTCATTCCTCAGAGGTAATCAGCCCTGAGCACTCTCTGATGTAAAAAGAACCAATTTCTGTTGCAACAGTGAGAGGTTTTACCTAAAAGGGCCAATTAAACCTTGAGAGATTATTTGCAGATAGACTTTGGAGGAGGGCGTTAGTCAGGTTCCGTTCCTGTTGTTGTGTTTATTTCTTTGGGGATTTCTTTTTTTTTTTAGGCTTCATTACTCACCGGAATTTAACTCTAATGGAAATAAAATAAATATCACAGAGCTTCCCTGGAAATTACTGATAGCCTTTGTTTTGGAGAAAGGTTAGAGGATTTCTCTCTAAAGATTGAGCCTCTAGAAATTCTGCCCCATGTCAGAAACTTTCTCCCATACTCTCTCTCCCAGAAACTTTGTGTAAATCTCGGGAAATGACCCTCATTGGTCCTTTTAGTTCAACTCCTACCCTTTGGGCCAATCATTGTTGCCAGAGGATGGGGCTCTCTGATTGGTCAGTCACTTGCTCATAATGGTAGTCTGTTACTAGAAAAAGAATAGGAAATAGCTACTAGCTTCTACTACCACCCCTCTACTATTGGATTCCTTTGATGATGATGATGATGATGACGGTGATGGTGATTATAGCTACCATTTATTGCCCATGTGCCAAACTCCGTGCAAGCACTTTTCATGTGTGATCTCATTTAGACCTCATAGCAATCCTCTGATGTAGGTACCATTTACAGCTGGACAAACCAAGGCTTAGAGAAGCGAAAAGACTTACCCCAAGTCACATTGCTGGGAAGGAGAACAGTTTGAAAATCACTTCTTTAATACTTGCATTAGTTATCTATCGCTAGATAGCAAATTACCCCCAAATCTTAGCATCTTAAGACAACAAACATTTATTATCTCACAGTTTCTCTAGGTCAGGAATCCAGGCATGGCTCAGCTGGGTGCCTCTGTCTTTAGGTCTCTCAGAGTCTGTAATCAAGCTGTGAGCCAGGACTGTAGTCTGATCTGCAGGGTCAAATGGAGGAGGACCCACTTCCAAGTTCAAGCTCATCCGTGTGATTATTAGCAGGACTCAGTTCCATGTGAGCTGCTGGACTAGGGGCCTCCGTTTCTCACTGATGGTTGGCCGGAAGCCTTCCTTAGTTCCTTGCCATGGGTCCTCTCTCTGGGGAAGCTCTCAACATGGCAGCTGGCTTCATCAGAGCAGAAAGCTAGAGGGAAAGAGAGTGTCCAAGATGGAATTTATCATCATCTTGTGACCTAATCTCCAATGTGGCATCCTATACGTTTTCCTTATTCTGTTGGTTAGAAGTAAATCACTAGGGTGAGTGGATGACACTGGGGCTGTCTCAGAGGCTGCCTTCTGCAGTACCGTCCTTTTGGACACGCAGACCGCTTTCACGTACCGACCATTTAGTATTGTAGAGGGGTCTTCTCCTTCAACTCTCCAAATTCACTTGCAGGATTTGTTGTTTTGCCCCATCCTCACGGGATCTCCTGATATGTTCATTTCCAAGTCTAGACACAGTCTTCCTTGGCTGCACTTCTTTTCTCCTCTCATCTCTCCACCACTCCTGAAACATTTGAACCTGAGAGGCATCACATACTGTAATTATCTGGGAGCAGCTAATCCAGTCCCCTCATTTTGCAAATAAGAGCGTGGAGGGACAGACAAGGGAAGGGCCTTCCGGAGATCCCACAGGAAGCCAGGGGCAAGGCTGGGACTTTGAACCTCATATGCTCCCAACATGCTGCACGGCCCAACACACCAGGATCCTTGCTGGGAAATCAGTCCAAACCAGGCACTTGAACTCTGGGGAGATTGCCGACATTTCATCAACATACAAATGAGGGAAACATTTAGGCAGTGCTTCTCCCTTTCTCCCCATTCCCTTTCTTCACAGGGGGCTGACTTCATTCCCTCCTGGGAGTGGGGAAGGACTTACTTGTTAACTGAGCAGTGAACAAGCCTTTTTGTGTGAAAATCTAAGGAGGTTTCACACTGTGTCTGATGTGGTTTCTAGGTACACAATGCCCTCTAGTCCTGAGTCAGGGTAGTTCCAAGAGGAAAGATTTTGAAAACAATAGGGAATCATGAAATATACAAAATCCAATGTCAGTAATTATTCCTGGACTCTTAGGGGTCCAAGAACTCCCCAAATCCCAGGTGAATTATCGTATACTGTAAAATTTTCTAAAAAAACAAGAGTCTATAGCTCCCATTGAATATTAAAAGAGTAACCATAACTACGTCACTAAACAAGAAGATTGGGACCCACTGATCTGGACTTTCAGAGTATCTGTGACACCTTCGCTAGTTTAAAAGAAATATCCAAGATAGCAATCAGAGCACGCGCTTTTTAGACATAAACCACACAGACGTTGAGGGTTTAATACCACATGTCTTCCCTGTTCAGCCCATTATTTCCTACAGATTGTGATTTGGAAGCTAGTATTTCGGGGTTCTTTTTAATTCGATAGATGTTTGCTCAATGCCTGTCCTGTTCTAAGTTCTGGCGATACAGAAATGAACCACGGTGGACACTGGTTAATTTTTGCCATTCTATATAGATCCCCCATTCTTTTGGCAGCACCATCCCAGTTTCCTTCTGAAAACCAGCCACTTTCCTGTTCCTAAACTGTGGGGGTCCATCTAAATCCCCCTTAGCACAAGGATGGATGTGTGGTCTAATCCCAGCTGTTCAGTGCACCCCATCCTCTTGCCCATGAAGATGGTTTCAGAACTAAACCTTGGAGCTGAGCTGGGTCTCACAGGAAAGAGGACCACACTTTCACTCACCACTGGAGTTGACCTGAAAGGATGGAGGATAACTCTGTAGTAAGGACTGAGAAAAGGGAGCCAAAATATGGAAAGAGAGAACCGAGCCCTAGGTGAAGCCACATCTGAAAGTTGCTCAGTCTTTAGATGGTTTTTTGTTTGTTTTGTTTTTTCTCTAATGAGAGTGAAACTGGTTTTGTATCCCTTGCAACAAAAAGAATCTTAATAGATAGCCCGCCTTTGAGGATCTCACAGTCCAACAAAGTAATTTGTTAATAACGCAAAATATTGTACAAGTGCCCTAGTAAAATACACAGACACACACACACTGTATGTATATATAACATATAATATATATAATAAGTTCTTAACAAGTAAGACGATACAGACAATATTTGCATCCCCAGTAGAAGTAGTTTGCACTCTACCTTGATAGAATAGAAGGATTTGGGTAGGAAGCCATGAATCAGGAGGAAAGACACTCACAAGAAAGAACATTGGGATCCAGGAACACTTACTGGAGTGTGTCCACACTTCCACCAGGGTCATGGGAAGGGTCAAGAATCATTCTAGAAGCAGCCACATAGCACAGGGAGATCAGCTCATTGCTTTGTGACCACCTAGAGGGATGGAATAGGGAGGGTGGGAGAGAGACGCAAGAGGGAGGAGATATGGGGATATATGTATATGTGTAGCTGATTCACTTTGTTATAAAGCAGAAACTAACACACCATTGTAAAGCAATTATACTCCAATAAAAATGTTAAAAAAAAAAAAAAAAGAATCCTCCTAGAAATTGTGACTTTCCATATGTCATTGAGCCACCACAGACCTCAGCTTCTTGGACCACAAAATTATCTCACATTTATTGCTTTTGTAATGTTTTTTATTAAGGTATAATTCACATACCATAAAATGGACCCTTTCTAAGTCTACAATTCAGTGTTTTTTTAGTACATTCACAAAGTTGTGCTGCCATCATTGTTATCTAATTCCAGAACACTCTGCATCACCCCATAAAGAAACCCTGTACCCTTCAGTAGCCATTCTCCATTCCCTCCTTCTCCCAACCCCTGGCAACCACTAACACACTTTCTAGGTCTATGAATTTGACTATTATAAATGGAATCATAAAATATGTGGCCTCTTGTGACTTCTTGCATTTAGCATAATGTATTCAAGCTTCCTCCATATTGTGACATGTATCAGTACTTCATTCCTTTTTATGGCTGAATAATACTCCATCCTATTTTTAGACCATGTTTTGTTTATCCATTCATCAACAGACATTTGGGTTGTTCCCACCTTTGGGCTATTGTGAATAATGCTGCCATGAACTTTCACGTACAATTTTTTTTGTGAACATGTGTTTTCTTTTCCCTTGGGTGTATTTGTAGGCGTGGAATGTCTGGATCCTGTGGCAGTTCTACGTTTAACCTTTCTAGGAACAGCCAGACTGTTTTCCAAAGCAGCTGTACCTGTTCATATTTCCACCAGCAACGTAGGAAGTTTCCAATTTCTCCACATCCTTGCCAACACTTGTTATTGTCTGTCATTCTTATTACAGCCATCTTAGTGGGTGTGAAGTGGTGTCTCATTGTGGTTTCAATTTGCCTTTCCCTGAGGACAAACACATTTCCTTTTAATGAACAAGTTATGGTACATGTGTCCCATCAGCCTGATTGTTGGAAACTACCCCCACTTAAAGTGGTCTCTAGTTATGAATTTCTTGTAGTGCCACCTTAGCACACAAACCAGCCTATCAGCTGCAGTTACCAAGTTGAGCATGGCTATTCCTTCTCTCCTTTTGCAGATTGCACTGGTCTGCACCCACTGCCCACAAACCCACATAGGAAGACTTCACTGCAGCCACTACCCAATGTCCGTGCTGAGAATTCCCTCTCCAGCAGCCTCTGTGGCTTGCAATCCTGCTGGGCTCAGGAGGACAGGGACAGAGTGTCGCTCTGTTCCATTAGGAGGCAGAAAATCACATTTCTCCAACTCTCAGGCCAAACCCAGCTCTGCACAGAGTCTGAAAATGCTCTAAAGAAATGTTCCCAGGAATTCCCTGACGGTCCAGTGGTTAGGACTCAGCACTTTCACTGCCATGGGCCCAGGTTCGATCCCTGGTTGGGGAACTAAGATCCCACAAGCTGTACCAAAAAAAAAAGGGGAAATGTTCCCTAGCTTTTGATCATCTCTCCTCTAGTGAAAGGTGTTTATAGAGCCAGATAAGGAATGGAATCTACCCAGTTGACCATCCTCCAATACTCTTATAACCCTCTTCCCAAAATTCATCCTTCTTCTTCTAGTTCAATGTTACACATGTTAACATAATTGATTAAGAGTGTCTGCTGAAGAGCTAGATTGAGACAAACCCTGAACCTGAGCCTATTGATTAGTGATGTCTGTCATCAGCAGGGAATGGAAAGCTGTGGCATGCATGTCATGTGTTCCCCATCTATACTCTAATCATTTCTTGAGCAGACATGGACCAAACACCTGGACAACAGGAAGACATACCCAGCTCATGCTGCATCTAAGGAGAGGTTATAAAACTAAAATATGGTTTATCACAGAGATATGAACACAGTGCTACAGCAGGACAGTGAAGGAAGCAAGGAACTATGCACAATAATAGAAGACTGTAGAATAAATGGAACTTGAACTTGATCTTAGAGAGAAAAGCAGTTTTCCGGTTGAAAGAAGGGGGAAAATATAGCTAAGCCAGACAGGATAACATGCCTAAAGGAGAAAAAGTTTTTTCTGGAATTTGGTTAAAAATTAAAATGTTAATTGGCTGAAACACATAGTATATCAGGTCTGATGGGAGGGGGCAAAGCTACAAAGGTCATCTGGCAATGGCAAATCCAATTCTTTTTAAAAATTGATACAGCCACTATGGAGAACAGTATGGAGATTCCTTAGAAAACTAAAAATAGAACTACCATATTACCCAACAATCGCACTCCTGGGCATGTACCCAGAGAAAACCATAATTCAAAAAGACACATGCACACCAATGTTCATTGCAGCACTATGTACAATAACCAGGACATGGAAGCAACCTAAATGTCCATCAACAGAGGAATGGATAAAGAAGATGTGGTACACATATTCAATGGAATATTACTCAACCAAAAAAAGGAACAAAATTGGGTCGTTTGTAGAGACATGGATGGACCTAGAGACTGTCATACAGAGTGGAGTAAATCAGAAAGAATAAAACAAATATCATATACTAACACATATATGTGGAATCTGAAAAAATTAGACAATCTTATTTACAAAGCAGAAATAGAGACACAAATGTAGAGAACAAACGTACAGATACCAAGGGGAAAAGTGGGGATGGGATAAAGTGGGAGATTGAGATTGACATATATACACTATTGATACTGTGCATAAAATAGATAACTAATGAGAACCTACTGTATAGCACAGGGAACTCTCTCTACTCAATACTCTGTGGTGACCTAAATGGGAAGAAAATCCAAAAAAGAGGGGATATATGTATACGTATACCTGATTCATTTTGCTGTACAGCAGAAAGTAACACAAAAAAAAAAAAGTTTTAAAAACTGAAACAAAACCAAAAAAAAAAAAAAAAACAAGAGTAAGAGAGAGCACACACACATGTGTGGGAGAGACAGACAGGTGGAGAGGCCAGAGGAATGAACTAATGAAAAACAAACTTGGAAAACGGGGAAAAAAAAAGCCTGAAAACTCTCTTATCAAAAAACAAAACAAAACAAAAAAACAATTAAAAAAGTCATCTGGGTGCTAAGACCTACCCTCCATGTCTTACAGCTTTATGAGTCCTTAGACCCTCATAATGACGGCAGCCACAGAGTAGGTACTCAGCAAATGTAGCAAATGAATGGATGCTGGTTTTCTTGGTTCTCTCTCTCTCTCTTTGTCTCTCTCATTGGCCAGGTACATGTAAAGTATCCTATTTAACTCGCACAACAACCCTACAAGTCTTTCTCATCCTCTCTATTTTATAAATGAGAAACTGAGGCTCTCAGAGCGTTCACATTTTAGAGTTCATGTTGTAACTCAGGCCTTTTCAACAATTACCTTATGCCTTCAACCCAAGGATGGACTCTTACCCTAAGACTCGAATCGCAGTCTAAGGAAAACATGTGAATGGAATGGAAATGTGTAAACCCTAGGGGCATCTCATAGGGTCTAACCACAGGGCTATATAAATGATATTAACAGCTGTGTCCTTAGGGCTCCACTAAAATCAAAAGTGAAGCTGTTTATTTTTTAAATAAATCCAAATAAATAAAGAAGAATGGTTGTTCCACTGTCCGCCGGTGCTGTGCTGGCCTGTGTGGACTGACAGCATGGGGATGGATTTTGATGTGGGCAAGAGTTAAGCCTTGAGTTATCATCAGAATTAGGGTGCCTTATTGGTTCACGTCGTCCAATCTTTCCCAGCCATTATGGTTTTGCCGAAACATTAAACTGCTTTAAACTTTCATTTTCCTCTTAAAACTAAATTAGTTTGGAGGAAATTGTATTTTCCCAGCTCTAGCACCAGCCTCAGGCAGAGGGAGTTACGGTACAGCACACAGATAAACAACAATCACAGCCTAATTACTAAGTGGTAAGAGCGGCGTTTCTTGAGTTACATTTGCTTTAGAGTTTCTGGGGTCCTGGAGGGAGGCAGCTCTCCAGTAGATTTGCTCAGGAAGCTTTGTATTATTTATGTGGTGGTCTTCCTGCATCTCTAGCTACGGAAATCAGAAGAGCAAAGGAATTTATGAAGCACCTACTGTATGCCAGCACTATTAGGTTCTAAAATGTATTACTCAATCCTCACTGCTGGTACTATGAGAGTCCCATCTTATAGATAAAGATCCTTGAGGTTAAGGCCAATGGCTGAGGACCTATTTCTATGCCAGAAAATATGCAGGGATCTTAAAAAAGAAAAAAAAAACTGTAGCAGAAGTCTATACTTCTCTATGAGGCACCTCCCTTCTTTAGGGAAATAACCTCCTTTTATTCCAACCAAACATACACTCCCCAAGAACCATCATGTGATTAAAGCTGAGCCAATCACAGGATCTCAAACAGTCATGTGATTAAAGCTGAGCCAATGGCAGGACCTTACCACCCTGGCCACAGTGATTGATCCAAGCAAGGGGCAGGAACAAGATGAAAGCCAAACCAATCACACTTCTCCCCCAGGATGTTTCTACCTGGGGCTGGAGGTAGAGTTCTGCCCTCCCTGTTGGAGAAGCTACAAAAATGTAACATGGAGACGGGTGAAAACCATTCTCAGAAAGAAGAAAAAAAAAAGAAAAAGGTTGGCAGGCGTAGAGGGGAAAGCTGAGAATTGGAAGGAGAAAGAAACCCTCTTTCCCTGGCTGTATTCCCATCCTGTCCATAGTTTGGTTACTCAAGCCCATGACCCACCACCACCTTCTGCCCTCCTCCAGTTCAGTCAAGATGGGTTTCAGGACTTCCCTGGTGGTCCAGCGGTTAAGACTCCACGCTTCCACTGCAGGGGGCGCAGCTTCGATCCCTGGTCAGGAAACTAAGGTCCCACATGCCGCGCAGTGTGGCCAAAAAGTAAAAAAAAAAAAAAAAAGGGTTTCTGTCGTTTGCAAACAAGAGTCCTGATGACAACCTCAATGGCATATCTGACCTTTATTGGACCTGTACTATGTATATGTGGGCACTAATCTAAGTGCTTCAATGGTGTTAAATTCAAACAACTTAATGAGGTAGGTACCAATGGTTCTCCCATTTTACATTTAAGGAAACTGAGACACAGAGATATTAGAGCAACTTTTCCAAGGTCCCAAAGCTAGAGCTTCAAAAATGACAGATGTGGAACATGGAGGGTTTTCTTCTATCAACGCTTACATGCAAACTTTGGGATAGGGACTGAGAATCCCATGTCACAGATGGGGAAAACAAGTCTCAGAGTTTAAGTAGGAGTCTCAATGTTGTGGAGCCAGGATTTGGACCCGACTCCAAAGCTAACACGCTTAATCTCTACCCTCAATTAACTCAAGATAAAATCTTCCTGTCAGATCTGCTCAGATGCTTCATCAGTTCATGGCCCTTCACTGATCTCTTTTTATTTCTACAAACACATTTCTACAAATGTGTTTTATTTTTCTGCTGAATCTAAAGATGATACATGCTACCCGATGTTACCCTCATCACTGGCACCCCAGCCCGCAGAGGATGAGAGCTGAAACTTGCTGTTATACAACTGTTCCAAACTTCCAGGGCTGATTGCCCCTGGCAGAAGGAGCCCCAGACCGATCAGAGTGTTTGATGCCACCAGAGCATGTCAGGGTTGCCGAGGCATTTGCTAGTCCCTTTTAATTTTGAGAGCAAGTGAGAGAGTCTGGATGTGTGAAACAGAGGGGAAGCAAGACAAGGAAAGAGAAAGGCAAGGTGAGATGAAATAGTGCTTCCGCAAAGCAGCAGTAGAGAGAAAACCAATACCATGAGTGTTCATTCCCCCGCTGGGTTCCTGACGGACAGGACATGTGGGGATGCTCTTGAAAATGAGAATTTGACCAAGGTGACCTTGCACACAAAGATGCTTCATTCACTGAGGAATCCAAGACTCTTCCTGAGTGGGCATGGCAGTGGCCTTGGTTTAAGAAGAATTCCTTATCCTCCCATCAAACCTTGTCTCTTGATGATGTCGATTCCTATGAACAAATATGGAAAAAGTCTCCAAGATGGCATCCCCGTTATGGGAAAAGAATGAGGCAAATTTCATGCACACACAAACACCACACCCTCTTCTCTCAAAGTAACAATCCTCACTCCCGTCGTGGGAATCCTCTCAGGCTACTGTGTGGTCACAGTGTCAACTCAGGCCATGGTTTGTCCACCAGGATGTTGGTTCAAAGAAAGCATGAGGGTCACGTCAGAGGCTGCCGTGAAGTGCTGGGATGCCAGGGTGCAGCTGTGGGGATGTCAGCGTGTCCTGACATGAGGGAGCTGCTGGACACACCAAGCTGTCAGGGGGCCATGAGTGGGTTGGTACAAACTCGTGTTATGTCACCAGGTGTCTGTCTTTAAGGGAATCTAGAGCTCTCAGGCCCCGGTTGGAAGCGAGTGGGATTGGCTAGCCAGGACAGTGGATCAGGATTCTGGACCGCGGACAGGACGCCCGTGAGACCCCACTGCTCCCTGAAGAGCATCTTCAGGCTGTGGGCAGGCTTTCCATGAGTGTTCAAACATCTTCCCATTCAGCTGAAGTTCTGGGTGCATAATAAGTTTTAAAAGGCTCGAAAATGGAGTTCGCTTGGCTTCTTTTCTCAAGTTGAATGTCACAATTAAAGTCACCAAGAAAAGCTCATACACATTTCTCCCTGTACACCTGCTGTACGTATGTGTGCATGTGTTTGCCCGCGCACCTGCATCTCTGTATGTGAGTGTCTGTTTCTCTCCTTTGGCATCTCTGGGCCTCTTTCAATTGTCCTCGGTGCTCTGGCCTGAGAGATGGCTCTCTCATCTTTCTCTTTTTATTTTTTTTATTCCTCCCCTTAATTCTTCTCCCATCTTTGTCACTCCACATCTGTCTCCCCCTGTCTTGCATGTGTCTTTGATCTTCATCTCATTCTTCCATTTTCTGCCAAAGGAGAACAAGAGAGAAAAGAGAGCACCCTGACTGTCTCCGGCTTCCCTTTCTTCTCTCTCCAACAGCCCCAGAACCCGGACTCACGTCGCAGCTCTGCCCACACAATACCCTGCAGCCAGAGCTCCAGGGCCGAGTCAGCCCCAAGCACAGGGGAAGCACATCCAAACTGCTGATGGATTCCGTAGGACCGTCACTATTTTTAAGGAAGCTGCAATATTCCCAGGGATGGTCTTTGATTCTTCCCCAGAATAGCAGAGATCACCAGCTTCTCCTCTTCCCCATATGAGTGCCATGGACCAGCTTACAGTCAGCAGTTTTATTGTTAACTTTCTCCATAAAGACACTCTTGCACTGTTTGGGAAAGAGGCTGGGTGAAAAGAAGAAAATAATCATTGTGTACCCAACTCTTGTCAGCTGGAGATTCTTTCCTCCTGTTTTATGTATCTAGTCATAATCTTGCACACATAAATTTAAGCACCACTGCATGGTTAGCGTTTTGCAAAGAGGAATTTTCTAATACAACACCACCAATTTACTTGAAAGAAGAGCTGGCGTTGGTATTTACAGCTCATGGGCCCGGGTTTGCTTATAACACTCCTGGTGAACAGGGTGACAGATGCCATTGGTTTTCCTTTATTCAATTCCTCATCTGTGTAACATGCAGGCTTATTATAAACATGCTGCTTCTGTGACAGGGACAAAGCCCCACTCTTGGTCTCTTGTTAGGGAAGACAGCAATGATATTGGGGGAAAATATTGGAATTTGGAGCCCCTAGAGTTGGGATTACATCCTTACTTCTTCACTTACTGTCTTGGTTACTTTGGGCAAGTCACTTAACGCTGCTGAGTCGTACCGACGATTCCTTAAGTGCAAAATAAGGATAATGATCCTATTTCTCAGGCTGTTGCAAGGATGGCATGAAATGTTCTATACACATGTCCCCAGTGCATATACTGTACATACACTGTGCGTATATTTTACCAGGCAATCAATGTCCATTCTTCTCTTCCTTCTAGATCAGGGCACAGGGTCTGTCAAATTGGGTTGTTCAGTCAATGGTTGAAAGGGTACGTGGGGGTTTGGGTGGGCTATGGATGGATGGGATCAGCCTCCCTGCTTCTGGCAGTGGGTAAGGCTCCATGGAGGCCTCCAAACTAAGATTTTAAGAACCCTTCCCTCTTCCTGATTCCAAAGTCTTTCCAGCTCAGGCATTTTACAATTTTAGGGCTCAAGGAGCAGACTGCTGGACAGGGTCTTATATGAGTCGGGACTCTCTTGATGACAAAAACCCATATCAAATTGCCTTAAGCAATAAAGGGTAATACTGGATTACATTACTGGCTATTCAAGGGACAGCCACCTTCAGGCATAGCTAGATCCAGGGGTCAGTAATGGCTCTTGTTGGAGTTTGTTCTCTCTGACTTGTAGTTCTGTTTTCCTCTGAATTGGCTTTAAGATGGCTCTTTTCACAAGGTGGGTCTTATATTCCTGCATTCCAATGGTTTTAATTTAAAACAGAAATTGGCAATGGGCCAAATCCAGTAGCCAGCCTATTTTTGTAAATAAAGTTTTATTGGAACACAGCCATGCCCATCCATTTTTGTATCGTCTATGGCTACTTTTTCACTATAATAGCAGCACTGAGTAGTTGCAACAGGGATGGTATAAGTCTAAATACTGACCACCTGCATCTTTACAGAAAACACTTGTCACCCTCTGATCTGGAAGGAAGATTCCTACCTTTGCCCTGTGCAGGTATAAACTCCCAAGGGTCACACTTGGGTCCTGGTCCTCTCCCTGCATCACTCGCTGCAGCCAGGGATGGAGAAAGCTCTGGCTGGCCAGCCTTCGTCATGGGCCTGCCTGGTGGCCAGGGGTGGAAGTGGAACAGGGCACCTTGATTGAAAGCCCCACTGAGGCCACAGGAAATGGGATAGGGTCTCTTCTCCTGGAGAAGAGTCAAGGGTGTTACCTGAAGAAGAGGGAAGTCATGCTGGGCAGGCAAAACCCAAGGAGCCTGTTACAAAGATGTGAGTAAATCAAAGTAAGTGTCGAGCCCGAGGTAATAGGCACAGATGGAAGATTCCCTGCCTTTCGAAATCACGTCCCTAACAATTCACTTTGATAAGAGTTTGAGTCAAGGAGCAGATGTTTCTTTTCTGGAAGAAGGACTATCACAGATTCCTGTGATCAAGACATTCTAGGTCTGTCCCGTTCTCACCACTGATGACTCAGCAGAGGAAAGAGAAAACAAAATAAAACAGTATTGATCCTTCGGTTCAAGATATTGCCAAGGGCAGAGGCTGAATTGCTCAAGCCTCTTAAACCAGAGCTATAATCTGAAGCTGAAATGACCCTTCAGACACTGCCAGCAGCCCCTCAGCTCTGGTTAAAGGGCTAGAGAAGCTAGCGTTTTACCCAGTGGGGCTATGAAACTAGCCAAACAATTTAGACCAGGAATGTAAATACATGACCGCCACTTACCCCTCCTGCCATGAGCATGGAAGACATAGCTAATCCATCACAGAGTTCTTCACCCCATGATCAACACAGCAGGCATGCACTCACCACCATTTGGTAGTAGCATTAAATTTATTTATCTTTCCTGGTTAGCCACGCCTCACATTCCTTGTCTAGCCACAAAGAGTGCTTCCCCCCTTCTAAACTCCTGCCCATCCCCTCAACCCCCAAACCATGTTTCTCCATCAACATCCAGACATAGCAGTCTTTTGTTCAGAAACACTAAATGATGAACCAAATGTCCGTCAACAGATATGGATAAACCCAATGTGGTTTACACATACAATGGAATATTATTCAGCCTTAAAAAGGAAGGAAATTCTGACACATGGTACAACATGGATGAACCTTTAAAACGTTTTGCTGGGTAAAGTAAGCCAGACATGAAAGGACAGATATTGTATGATCCCACTTACATGAGTTACATGGAATAGTCAGATTCAGTGAGACAGAAGGTAGTTTGCAGGGCCTGGGGGAGAGGGGATGGGGAGTTAATGTTTAGGGGGTACAGAGTTTCAGTTTGGGGAGATGGAAAAGTTCTGGCAATAGATGGTTGTGAGGGTTGTGCAGTAATGTGAATGTACTTAAATGCCACCGAACTGTATGCTTTCAAATGGCTTAAAAAATAAATTTTATGTTTCATATTTTAAAAAGTAAATGGATTTCCATTACCAGCATGATATTTAGGCTCTTCACTGTTTCCATCCATAATTCCAGCTTTATTTCCCCTATTTTTCATATTTTCAATGCTCCTACCACAGGTTACTTTCCCAAGATGTCCTCCGCGTCTGTTTTTATCACCATCCCTAACTCAACTCCCCGGCCTGTGGAAGGGACTATGGTAGTTGTATTTCTTTTTGTCCAGGACATTCATCCATCCCCACCTTTTCCTTCCTTTCAGGGCCCCTCTTTCATTCTATGTGACTTCAATATCCTGCAAATCCTACTCTAAACCCACCCTTCTTCTTTCAAACTCACTTGATTTCTTTGAGGCAAATTTCATCTCTTTTCATGCCTTCCCACCATCTGTTTTCCTTGATCTCAGGTTCACTGTGTCCCAGTCTTTTGCCCCAACCTTTTCAACTTGATAACGCAGAGTCACACCGAGTCCAGATGTGCGTGACCCTTGAGAAACATGTCCCTGTCATCCCCACAAAGCCATGACATCTGTTCTCAAACATTCTTGTGCATCAGCTCACCTGGGAGTTCGTATCAAATGCAGATTCTGGCCCCACCCCAGAGATTCTGGTTCAGTTTCTCTAAGGCAGGTGGTCCATGGGCCACACTTTGAGAAACACAGGAGTAAGCTGCGATATATACCTAGGTGTAATATTTCTTTACATTTCACTCCATCTTTATTTCTTGTCCAATCAATTTCTTAGTTTTCTGCAATCGTTAATAGATACTGTCATTTTGGTAGCTTATCTTTCAACAAGTAGCATAATTAAGAAACTTTCCCAGGTGTTGTCTCTTTCCACTCCATTAGTCACACCTGGGCTATTTTAACCACTGTGGTGCTAAACCACAAATGGGTACCACCCTCCGTATGATGCGAGGTACCTAATTTGTAGTCACAGTGCAGGGGAGGCAACACCTAGCCTCCATTCACTCATCCAACTACTATTTACCGACTTTTAGCCATCCGAGCACTGTGCCATGCAAATGTGTTCTGGGAATCCAGACACATAGAAGACTAAATAATCTATCAATCAGAAAAGCCAAACTGGTCATCTGAGAGGCTAACTAATAGCAGTTGATAAAGCAGCTGTCCAGAGAGACAGAAAAGAGGAAGAATGCCGCTAATCCACTAATTAACCATGATCTCTTATTGCTCATTGCCTGCCTCTCCAAAACCCTTAATTCAACAAACTCAAGCTTTTGTCTTTGAACCAATCATGGCAACCAAAGGAGTGAAATATGCCAGGTCTTGATCACATTTCTTTTTTAAAAAATTTCAAGTATACAATACATTATTATTGTACATTAGATTTCCAGAATGTATTCTTCTTATGACTGAGAGTTTGTACCCTTTGGTCAATATTGCCCCTTTTCTCCCGTCCCCAGCCTCTAGTAAGCACCATTATACTCTCTGAGTTCTCTACGAGTTCTGGTTTCTTAGATTCCACATGTAAGGGGATCATGCAGTATTTGTCTTTCTGTGTCTGGCTTACTTCACCTAACCTAACGTCCTCCAGGTTCATCCGTGTTGTTGCAAATGGTAGGACTCTTTATTATGACTGAATAATGTTTCACTGTATATATAATACCACATTTTCTTTATCCATTCATCCATCAACAGACGTTTAGGTCGTTTGTATATCTTGGCTATGAACATGCTGCAAAGAACATGGGAGTGCAGATACCTCTTCAAGACACTGATTTCGTTTCCTTTGGCTATATACCCAGAGTGGGATTGCTGGATCATGTGGTAGTTCTATATTTAATTTTTTTTTTTTTTCCGGTACGTGGATCTCTCACTGTTATGGCCTCTCCCGCTGCGGAGCACAGGCTCCGGACGCGCGGGCTCAGCGGCCATGGCTCACGGGCCCAGCCGCTCCGCGGCATGTGGGATCTTCCCGGACCGGGGCACGAACCCGTGTCCCCTGCATCGGCAGGCGGACTCTCAACCGCTGCGCCACCAGGGAAGCCCCTATATTTAATTTTTTGAAGACCTCCATACTGTTCTCCATAGTGGCTGCACCAATTTACATTCACACCAGCCGTGACAAAGATTCCCTTTTCTCCACATCCTTGCCAATCCTTGTCAACCTTTTAACTTGTTGCTGACAGCCTCCTAACAGAATGGGAGAAAATACTTGCAGACCATGTATCTGATAAGGGTTTAATATCCAAAATATATAAGAAGCTCATATGACTTAATGGCAAAAGAAAAACCAAATAACTTGATCTTGAAATGGGTAAAGGACCTGAACAGACATTTTTCCAAAGAAGACATACAAATGACCAACAGCTACATGAAAAGACACCCAGCATCACTAATCAATAGGGAGAGGCAAGTAAGAATCACAGGGAGCTATCACCTTGCACTTGCCTGGATCGTATTTCATTCCTAGGGCTAGAAAGGGGATATTGGGACAGTCCTAACTCAACCATAAAGGCTGGGGGCTAGGCAGGGGGAGTTCCCCAAAGGAAGATGCCTTGCTATAATCCGAAGAAGGTGAAGGTTAATGTTAATCCTACCAGATGCTCTTTTCAGGGCTCTCTCTCCATTCCCAAATCCAGCTGGGTAACCCCATTACTCCCAGAGACCATGACTCCATCTGGGACCCCCATCCCCACCCCCAGTCTTTGCCCACTAGCTTCCTGGGGCTCCACAACCTGTCCCTGAAACCTGCCCGCACCTGGCATGACAGGATGAGGAATTGGGAACCGGCTACTGGTGATGGAAGAGGCAGACAGTCTCTGCTTGTTCCCATAACAAATGGGCGCCTGTCGGAGAGGAACTTAGGAAAAGACACGGCCCCTGAAGGTCTCTCGCTTGTAGACTTTAAAATTTTCCGCTGCACCCTGGTATGACTGTTAATTAATATTATTATTATCTTTCACTGAGATGGATGGGAATACTAATTGATCCTCTCCCACCAGTCTCTCCATAGTCATACTTATCTTTAGACAAATAACAATCTAAGGACGAATGATGGACTCTCGGCATTTAGCACTCTTTTTGTAAAGTGGATAAGCAAGAGGGCAACGAGGCTGAACTTCTGCAGTTAAGCTCCCTGTGCCAGTCTGCCTGCCACCATCCCGGGACCCTCTGCTCTGAACTCTCCTCCCCGCTGCCCTCAGAGGTCCCACCCTTCTGCCTGTCCCTCTTTCCCCATCCTGTCCCTTCTGTGGCCATACCACCGGTTCCTCAGTTTAGGGGCAGAGAAAGGGAGAGATCTCTTTGAAATAAAGCGTGGCACAGTGGAAGGAAAGGGGTCTATGGAGTCAAACACACAAGACCCAAATCCTCCTGCTGTTATTCCTTAGCTGTGTGACCATGAGAAGTCACCTGTCCCTCAAAGCTGCCTCAGTTTTGTGGAAATAAGAAAGACCACCCAAATAAGAAGACATTCTGTTGCCATATAGGGTCTGGCCATTGTCCATTTGTCTATTCAATCTCCCAGTTTCCTCGCTGGTAAAATGGAGAAGAAAATAAACCCTAACTCAGAGATGGTAGGGGAAATAGTAGTAAGACATGATCTAAAAATCCCTTGAAGAAAACCCCCCTGCACTGTCAGTGGGAAGGTAATTTGGTACGGCCACTATGGAGAACAGTATGGTGGTTCCTTAAAAAACTAAAAATAGAGTTACCATATGATCCAGCAATCCCACTCCTGGGCATATATCTGGAAAAGATGAAAACTCTAACATGCACCCCAAGAGCAACACTATTTATAGTAGCCAAGACATGGAAGCAACCTAAATGTCCATCGACAGAGGAATGGAAGATGTGGTCTATATATACAATGGAATATTACTCAGCCATGAAAAAGAATGAAATAATGCCATTTGCAGCAACATGGATAGGCCTAGAGATTATTATACTGAGTGAAGTAAGTCAGACAGAGAAAGACAAATATCATATGATATCACATATATGTGGAATCTAAAAAAATGATACAAATGAACTTATTTATAAAACAGAAATAGATCCACAGACGTAGAAACAAACTTATGGTTACTCAAGGGGAAAGGGAGGGAGGGATAAATTAGGAGCTTGGGATTAACAGATACACACTACTATATATAAAATAGATAAACAGGGACCTACTGTATAGCACAGGGAACTATATCCAACATCTTGTAATAACCTATAATAACCTATAATGTATATATATATACATATATATGTAAAACTGAATCACTTTGCTTATACCTAGAACATTGTGAATCAACTATACTTCAATTTAAAAAAAAAATCACTTGACTTCATGCCTGGCATTCATTCATGCATCCCACAAATGTTTTTCAAGCACCTTTTCTTGGTGATGGGGATATATATTGCAATGCGCAAACAGGAAAGGTCCCTAATCCCATGGAACTCACATTTTAGTGGTAATATGCAGCTTACAATGCAGCAAGCAATAAATAAAATACTTTCAGACAGTGATAAATGCCATGAAGAAAAGCAAAGAGGGCCTGGGAGAGTGGGTCACTGGGAAGTGGGGTGGGCTGGTACTTTAAAAGGGTGGTCAGGAAAGACCTCTTACTAAAGACTATATTCAGACCTGAAGGAGCCAGCCACGCAATGACCTGGAGGAGAGGCATCCAGACAGGGGAACAGAGAGCATTTGCGAGGAGCATGATGAAGTGCAGGGTGGCTGGAAGGGGCGTGAGCCCAGGGGACAGATGCAGATATTGCCTCAGAGAAGCAGGCACGAGTCAGCTCACAGAGAGGACTTTGGCTTTTATTTTAAAAGCAAAGAAAAGACACCAGGGCTTCCCTGGTGGCGCAGTGGTTGGGAATCTGCCTGCCAATGCAGCGGACACGGGTTCGAGCCCTGGTCCGGGAGGATCCCACATGCCGCAGAGCAACTAAGCCCGAGAGCCACAACTACTGAGCATGCGCTCTAGAGCCCGCGAGCCACAACTGCTGAAGCCCGTGTGCCTAGAGCCCTGTGCTGTGCAACAAGAGAAGCCACCACAACGAGAAGCCCATGCACCGCAACGAAGAGCGCCCCCGCTCGCCGCAACTAGAGAAAGCCCACGCACAGCAATGCAAGACCCAGCGCAGCCAGAAATGAATAAATAAGTTAAAAAAAAAAATGTCACCAGAGGGTTGAAACAAGGTGATGCCACGTAACCGGATTTGCATTTCTAATGGATCATCCAGAGTTAAGAAACTGCCCTGGTGGTTTGGGCAAGAGGTGGGTGGCTTGGACCAAAGCAGCAGCAGAGAGGGAGGGAAGTGATCTGACCCAGTGTATATTGGAGGCAGAGCCAGCAGACCCTGCTGACGAGCGGGACTTGGGGAAAGGGAGGGACAAGAGAGGATGGTTCCTGGGTGCAGTGAATGGAGAAGCAGCCGTAATTAATACCTTAATTGCTATTAATCACCAGTTGCTGGGAAGAGGCGGGAGTGAGGAGAGAAGTGTGGCTGGAGGAGGGGGAGAGAGATTCGCCTCCAGCCTGCTTCGAAAATACATGAAAACTACCTCTGTGATGCCCAGTTCTCCATACACACAGGCCCCTGCTTTTCTGCCCTCTCCCTTCTGATCCTGACGCAGCCCCTCCCTTCCCTTCCACAGGGAGGAGGAGACGGTTTCTGTGGCCAAACTTTCCTAATTACCTTCACAGCGGCTCTCAGGTCCCTGGACGACTCTCCTGAAAAAGAGAAATCGCCTCTAGATGTGGGCCCCAAGCAGGGAGCAGGCCTGCGATTGGCCCAAGATAATTGGGCTGTTGTCTAGGTCTCCGGAACGGGCTGTTTGGGAACATTAGCTGAGGCCACTGGCATCTTGCTGGGCTGGGGCATGCAGAGAGGCAGAATGAACCAAGCAGGGGGGTGTCCTGGTCATCAGAAACCCCGCTGGGGCCTGGGGCTGCCTCGGGTCCCCTGGGGGTGGAGGTGGGGGGAGGACTGAGCCACCAGCATTGCTGGGAGCTGCGTCATCCTCCCTGGTTTCTTCTCCCAAGAGCCATCTTCCCCTTCAGACTTGCTTCTCCATTGACTCTTAAGGGGTATAGTAGACAGAGCATTGTGTTCCCAGAAGCCCTAAAACAGCTGGGACTCCCCACCCTGCTGCTGGATCCAATTCACTCACCTGAACCTCCGTTTTCTAATCTGTAAAACAGAGATAAGGACGCCTCCTGACTGGTATTGTTCAAGGATTGAGGGAAATGATGTATGTGAAAGTGTCGAGAAGAGTCTCTGGAATGTCCCATAAGTATTGTTCCTTGCATCCTTTACTTTCAATGGAGCCACTCTCAAAATGCCTCCTTTGCCCCTACGCCCAGCTCAAACGACACGAACCCCCAGACTCTTCCTGGATTCCTCAGTGAGGTTTCTCTCCTCTGCCCCATGCCCCCTACTAAGTGCTTGTCTGCACCTTCCATATTGCCTCCCAGCTCCTACTGAAGCCCCCTGATGGGTGATTAGCAAGGTCCCTGTTAGAACAATCGCTGATGTCATTCTGTGTTTACAGGGCGCCAGGCACTGCACTGGGCATTTCCCATGTGTTACCCCAGGAGACAAGAGCTATTACCACCCCCCGTTTCAGAGATAAGCAAACAGATGCTCCGAAAGCCTGAAATGCTCTCCCAAATTTGCCTTGTTAGTAAATGAGAGAGCTGGGCTTCAAACCCCTGGCTTATCTGGCCGCACCTCCCACATCATGGCCCCCATGCTGCACCTGAACTTGCTCACCTCCATTTTCTCGTTCAAGGTTTATAATAACCCAGGTAAGGAGGAATTATTCTCTCTCTTCTCGATCAGACCCATTTCACAGATGAAAACAATCAAGGCCCAGCAGGATACAGTAACCGACTCAATACCAAGAGCCCCTAAGTAGTAGGTAAAAGATAAACTTACCTCGATTGATGGGGTTTTTTTTCTATTTATATTTGTTTTTATTTTGACTGACCCATTTGAAAATAAGTTGCAATCATCACATTTCACCTGTAAATACTATGAACAAGAATAGAACATTTGCCCACAAAAATACAAGGAATTTACCATTGATATGATAATATTAACTAATAGAAAGTTCATATCAAAATTTCCTTAAATGATCCCAAGCTGTCCTTTGTAGTTCTTCTTTGTTTTAAAAATGAAGTGTGGGCTTCCCTGGTGGCGCAGTGGTTGAGAGTCCGCCTGCCAATGCAGGGAACATGGGTTCGTGCCCCGGTCCAGGAAGATCCCACATGCCGCGGAGCAGCTGGGCCCGTGAGCCATGGCTGCAGAGCCTGTGCATCCGGAGCCTGTGCTCCGCAACGGGAGAGGCCACAACAGTGAGAGGCCCGCGTACCGCAAAAAAAAAAAAAAGAAGAAGTGTAATTTCTATACCATAACAATAAACCATTATAAGTAGACAATCTCATGCTTTTTAGTAAATTTTAGAGCTGATTGATGGGTTTTAACCTAACAGGCATGGAGATGAAGTAAGGACACAGCATCACAACACAGCCTTTTTCCATCAACACAACCTCTCCCTTAAAGGACAAACATCTAGTTGTCCTGAAACCTCATTGCTGGATGTAAACTTGAAGTTGAAGCCTCAATTCTAACTCTGGAATTAACTCACTCCCAACTGGGTTTGGGATGGAAGAATTAACAACTGTCGGTTATTTTCCCGATACTTGTCACATGTTCGCTGAAGGGCAAAGGTGTGGAGATGGCAGGTGAAGACACCTTCTCTGGGGTCGGCAGTGAAGAGCCCAGAAGAAAAAGAAGAGCTTTCTAGGCTGTCATTCAAAGCATCATTCTGTCCTCTTGCACGAATGCTGTTTCTGACCCCAGATCTTGGGATGCCAAGTTGGTCCTCCAGACATCAGAAGGGCAGGAGGCAAGATATCGTAGCTGTTAAGAGCACGTCTTGGCTCTCAATTGGGGCTGGGTTGGAGCCCAGCTCTGTCACTCCCTCACAGTGTAACCTTGGACAAGTGGCTTTACCTCTGTGTGCTGAGGATTTAATGAAACAGTGGGCGAAAAGTCTTTAGCCATCTTCTAAAGCTTAGTAAGAACTCAAGAAGCAGGGGCTTCAGAAGCCAAGAGCTCCAGCACAGAGAGGAAGTGCCCAACGAAGAACGGGAGGGCTTGGAGAAACATGCTGTCTTCTTCCCAGTGAGATGGCAGTGAGGGGGGATGAAGCAAGTCCTGGCGTTGACCCTGGACAACATCAGCTCAATGACAAGTGCTCTCAGCTTCACTCTCATTAAGGGCTCTTATGAGGATAAAATAAAGCCCCACCTGTAAAGTATACAGCCTAGAGCAGGGCGTTCAATAAGCCTTGGGCATCTTTCCTTTCGGCTGCCTCAATTGCCTTGCATCCAGCCCTGGGTACAAGAGATTTGCCATCACCCTCCAGAAAGCCAGAGCCATTTGTTCCTTGGTGTTCTCTCTCCTCTCCGCAGCCCTATCCATCCTCCCCGGGTGTCCCGAGGCGCCACCCACACCCAAGTCCCGGCCGCCATCCATCTCCCACCGAACTCACGGGGCTCCTTTGAAATTCAGGGTTCCCTCTTTCCCGTTGGCTCATTTCCTCCTTATTAAATCCAACTCTGCCACCCTCTCCTGAGAGCAGTCTCAGAGGCCCCTCCAAGTCGAAGATGAGAACGTTGTCAAAGTGGCCTAATTGCACTCTGGGGAGCCTGGCATGGAGTCTCATCCCTGGCTCGCTCCTTACTGACGTGTAGTAAGTAACTCGTAGATTTCTCCCGGAGTCCCTGCTCCTGTAGAGTCTGGAGAAAGGCTGCTTCTCCACCCTGGAAGTCAGGCGGATCCTCCAAACAGTTTGCCTCCCACTTGAAGAGCCCAATGTGCTTTCTCAACCCATTCATGGTGTCTCCGACGTGGACATGTTTGAGTGGGTTTACAGCTCACCTCTCAACCAACCAGAACACCCAATGATCTAAAATGTCCCCACACGTGCTCACAAGAGAACACCTACATCCTCACGCACTGCAGCTGGCCTAGACGTTAACGTATTTCCGAAAAAATGGGTTCCATGCAAATCCAAGTTTCAGCAGGAAGGTCATCCCGGCAGGGGTGCCAGACAAGAGATGAATAAGGTGTTTCCCCTGGAAGTGAGTCTGAATCACGAATCACCTGAAAATCAGAAGACAGAACCAAAGTGGTGGTATCCAACTGTTCATCTGAGAGCAAAGTGGGCTCCAAACAAAAGCAGTCTGAGCTGGAGGATCGGGGACACGTCAGAAAAGAGTCCATGGTGGGTCACGTGAACAGCTTTGGGAGATGTTTAGGTGGGGAGCAACACCCATCACCCCCCACGTCACTCTGTGTTACTCCGTGACATCACATTGGTAGCCTGAGATCAGCCACGGTGGGAGTATTTACACCCCAGTAATTGACAAACTCTACAAATTAGAGTTTAGTTTCACTGTGCTTTGGTTTGGTTTTGGGGTTTAGGTTTTGCAGAAAGCTGGTTGTTAAAGGTTACCAGCACACCAATGGTAGCATGGTAGGGTAGTAGGGTGGTTAAGCTCACAGGGGTTGTAACCAGACAGACTGGGAAATCTGAGTATGTTATTTAACCTTGCTGAGCCTCGATTTTGTAATCTGTAAAGAGTGCTGGGTCACCTTAAAGGGATTCATCAGATTAAATGCCCTCCTTGTACAAAGCACTCACCTCAATGTCAGGCACACAGGAATCCCTCTCTAATAATTATATCACAATAGCCATGCTCCTGGTGCCACTGCAAGAAAGTTAAAGACTTCTTTTCCTGCAATCCCTTCCACGGTCATGCCTGACCAACTTAAAGGAGACAGGCAGCTCAGAAGCCAAAGAAAGCTGAACACATATAGATGGTTTCAGAAGTGCCAAAGTCAAGAAGAAAATGTCTACTTCTCATCTCTGCCAACTTACTTTTTGGGTGTTTGTTTAAAAAAAATAGAATTCAGGAAGCCAAGTCATTCTAGGAGGATTTTTCAATAATTGCCTTTTTTTCCTTCAGATGTTCAGAGATGATTTCTGCCACCATCGAGATACAGATAAAAAGGAAGTCGAGTGTTTCAGTGCCGAGCCCGGCCTGCCTTGTGAGCAGGGAGGTTATAACGAGAAGATAGCTGTCTCCAAGTAAAGCTAATCCGTCGTTTTCATGTCCAACCTTTACAAATCGCGCCCGTGTGGTGGAGTTTGAATCACTCTCTCTGAAAACAAATGCAAAACCTTTCAAGTTCATTCAAAGTCATTACAACACTTTCCAGAACTGAATCCATTACCGTAACCTCCGTGGGTGTGTAAAATATGAAATTACCAGCACCCTCACAGAGCCAGAGAATGGGCAAATTAGCAGAAATTGATTACGGGAGCTTCGGGAGCAGCCCCTGTTGTATTAAGTGTCTTGATGACGAACAGCAATATATTATTTGTGAAGTTTTGTTTGATGAGATTGTCTTGTCCACTAATGACGCTCTGCCTTGGTGATCGCAGGTTCCGCCATCTAACAAACTGGCATGGGGGTTGAGCTTACTGTGTTGTGACTAATGAAAACAAGACAATGAAATTGTTCTGATAGGTCCAGTATCCATTTTGTGTGACAATCCGGATGAGAATGCGGTCACTCCAAATGAGCTCACCGTGGTTTCTCCTCCCTCGACACCATGGGTCATACTTCCAGAGCAGACTATAATTTAGACTTTTTTGTCCTTTTCATCACTCCCTTCTCACACCCTGTGCCTTGCTTCTCTTCCCCTTTATTATCTTATGGATCCACTTCCGAGCCAAGTTTGTTAGCAGGCAGGATCAAGGTACCCTAAGAGATAAGCCATCCCAATGTAATCCTTTCTTCTAGCTCCTGTTTTCTTAATTTATATTTTGATTTGTCTCAAAGCAAGACGGACTTCGCTGGGAATGGAGAAGGAAAAACAGCAGTAGGACAAAACCTTCCAAGATTAGCATACTGAGACCTCTAGGGATGCTTTCCTGGCTCACAATAATGTAACTTCTGGAAAGGGGTGCAGGTCTGTGACCTCCCCTTCTGCCAACCCAGCCGTAACCGAATGACCCCAGGCATGAGCACCTGAGCGAAGCTGGGCAAACTGGATTCCCTACTGGGACTTAGACATTTGGAAGGCTAAGATTTAAGGGCTGTATGTCATTGAACCTGAGTCCTGGCAGTCCAAAGAGAAGCATCATGGACTCTTGGGCTTATGTCACATGGGGCACACCTGGCTATTGCAGGTTCTTGGTTCCCCAACCAGGGATTGAACCCGGGCCCCTGGCAGTGAAAGCGCCAAGTCCTAACCACTGAGCCTCCAGGAAACTCCCAGTTCTTGCTTTTATTGATTCTTGGTTATCCACTACTTTCTGGGGTTCCTTTTGCTACCCCCGTTCCTTCTCAATGAAGCCCCACTTTTTTAAACTTAAGTTTGCCAGAGTCCATTTCTATTGCTTGCAAACCAAATAACTTTAATACAGTAAAATTCAGAGAAGGTAAAAGCAATCAAACTGGGCTGAGCAATATGGCCAGTGATTTCCACGCTGCTTATGTGGTGAGTGGAAAAGAGTCTGGGCTTTGAAGTCAGACCCAGGTTTGAATTCTAGCTCGGCTGCCTGTTGGCTGAATAGCTGAGAGTTGGTTCCCTCATGTCTCTGTGCCTTGATTTCCTCCTCTGTAAAATGAGAATAAAACTGCTAAACTCTCAGGGCTATTTTTTTTTTTAACCCCACATTTGTTTATTTATTTATTTTTGCTGTGTTGGGTCTTCGTTTCTGTGCGAGGGCTTTCTCTAGTTGTGGCAAGCGGGGGCCACTCTTCGTCGCGGTGCGCGGGCCTCTCACTATCGCGGCCTCTCTTGTTGCGGAGCACAGGCTCCAGACGCGCAGGCTCAGTAGTTGTGGCTCACGGGCCCAGTTGCTCTGCGGCATGTGGGATCCTCCCAGACCAGGGCTCGAACCCGTGCCCCCTGCATTAGCAGGCAGATTCTCAACCACTGCGCCACCAGGGAAGCCCTCAGGGCTATTTTTTATGTTTATTTTTTTATTGAAGTGTAGTTGAATTATAATGTTTCAGGTGTATAGCAAAGTGGTTCAGTTATACATATATTTTTCTTCAGATACTTTTCCATTATGGGTTATTACAAGCTATTGAATGTAGTTCCCTGTGCTATACAGTAGGCCCTGTTTATCTCTTTTATGTATAGTAGTGTGTATATGTTAATCCCAAATTCCAAAATTATCCCTTCCCCTCCTTTCCCCTTTGATAACCATAAGTTTGTTTTCTATGTCTGTGAGTCTATTTCTGTATTGTAAATAAGTTCGTTTGTATCATTTTTTTAGATTCCACATATAAGTGATATCATGATATTTGTCTTTCCTGTCTGACTTATTTCACTTAGTATGATAATCTCTGGGTCCATCCATGTTGCTACAAATGACACTGTTTCATTCTTTTTTTACGGCTGAGTAATATTCCTCTGTGTGTATATACCACATCTTCTTTTTCCATTCATCTGTTGATGGACCTTTAAGTTGCTTACATCTTGGGGCCATTTTTTTTTTTGGCCGTGCCGCACAGTAGGCAGGATCTTAGTTCACTAACCAGGGATTGGACCCATGCCCCTGCAGTGGAAGCGTGGAGTTTTAACCACTGGACTGCCAGGGAAGTCCCCTCGGGGCCATTTTGAAGAGTACACAAGACACCATGTGTAAAGCACAGCATGGACATGTTGTAGGTAATCAACAGTTACTCTTCAAATGGGCATCCTGAGACAGAGTCAGCGTTGCCCTCCCAGGTCATGCTGGAGCCAGGAGTGGTCACATGGCTGCAGAGAAGAGGTTGGCATAACCTGGATCTACCTAACTTACTTGAACCTACTTAAAGGTGCAGGAAAATGGTACCTAACAGAACCCCCTCTTAGAAAGGCTAGTTCTCCAGAGAATGGCATGAGCAACATTGAGGAAGCTGGTGTGTCCCCCAACCATCAAGGCTTCCCTATAGAAGGACGTTTGGGCACCTTCAAGCAGGAGCCAAAAGCAGAAGGGGGAACTGGAATAATGAATCACAGATCACTGCATACATTTGAAGCCACCACAAGATCCCCTGAAACCTACATTTCTAGCCTCCCCATCACTCTGACTTCCATCATACCCTCCAGTCCAGCACATCAAAGAGACACTCCCTATTCCCTGGTATACAAGAAAAGCTAATGGTTGTGAGTTGAGTTCGTTTCCCACTAACCCACAGACACCCTCCCATCGACACTTCAAACTTGGGACGTGAAGACATGATGTGAAAGAAGCCAGACACAAAAAGATAAACATTGTACAATTCTGTTTGTATGAAATGTCCAGAATAGGCAAATCTGTAGACACAGAAAGTAGAATTGTTGCCAGAGCTGGTGGGAGGAGGAAATGGGTTCCTCTCTGGGGTGATGAAAATCTTCTGGAATTAGATAGTGATGATACTTGCATAACTTTGTGAATGTACTAAAAACCACGGAAGTGTGCACTTTCAAAGGGTGAATCTGGTGATATATGGATTATGTCCCAATCCAAAAAAAAAGAGGAAAATAGTGGAAAATGGAAAAGAAGAGGGAAGAAAAAATGGAGGAAAGAAAGGGTTGGACTTAGGCTCTTAGGAGTTGGATTAACTCTTAGGAAGAGTGAGAGATGCTAAGTGTGGTGGTTAAGAGCATGAATTCTGAAGTCCAGCTGCCTGGGTTCAATTCCCAGCTCTTCCGCTTACCAGCTGTGCCTTTAGGGCAGGTCCTCTCACCTCTTTTGGCCTCACTCCCCCGGAGGTAATATAGGAACGATTTGGGCATTGTTGGGAGGATAAAACTAGATAATCCATGCAAGGGCCTTAGCATAGTACGTGGCACATACTCAGGGCTCAGTAAACATGCGTTAGCTTCCTTAGGAAGGGAGGAAATCATTGAGTTGAAGGGAGAGGAGAATTGGGGTAGAGGAAAAGGAGAGGGAAGTTGAGGAGTTGGGAGAGCAGGAGGGGAGGAGGTTGGGGCTCTCTCTGAGGGGTAGGAAAAGTCTGGGGAAGAAGCTTGCTCAGAGAAACAGGCTGGTGCCCTTGAGACAGATCAGGGTGGTCCCAGCCCAGAAACTGCAGTCAGATCTCTACCCTTCCCACCCCTGCTTGAGTGAAGTGCTCAGAATCAACCCCACCAGCAAGGGCCACAGCCCTCCAATGTCAGCTTATGTTTCCCAGTCTGCTGGTTGCCCCAGCGAAGCAGGAACACAGAATGTCTGTCCTCTCCCTCTTCTAAGTCAAAGCCGGGGTGGAGATAGGAACAGGAGAAGGTGGCAATGTTTACTGAGCTCTCACCATCCCGGATGCCTTAGCATGCATGGCCTTGGGGTGCAGCTACCCCCAGATCGACTCTGTGATGCTCCCACCATCTTGGGTGCCTTAGCGTGCATGACATCTTAGCAATCAGGGTCCCCAGACCAACCTTGTGGTGCAGGGATGGCCGCCCTCGTGCTACAGAGGAGAAAGCCAGGGCTCAGGAAGATGAAAGAACTTCATCGAGTCCTTCACTCATCCATTCAATCCATTCAGCAATATCTATTGAGCACCTGCCTCGTGCCAGATGACATCTCCAGGGCTGTGGATACAGCAGGGCAAAGACAAGAGTAATTTACATTCTCCTGGAGGACAAGAGACAATAAGCAGGAGATAAATCACTGAACGCAATGATTACAGATTGTGCCAACTGTGGGGAAGGAAAGAGGGAAGCACTATTGAGCGGCGAGACAGGAGCACCGCTTCCACTAGGGTGGCCTCTCGGAGGAGGTGACATGAGAGGGTGGGATCTGAAAGGTGAAATAGAGCCAGGGTGTCCAGATCGTGGGAAAGAGCATTCTTGTAAGTACAAAGGCCCTGGGACAGAACTAGCTCACCTTGCATGGTAACAACTTGCACAATACAAAAGCCAGTACTGTGTTTAACTCTAGCAGGTACACAAGTGGTGCTTAATGAATGTCATCACTCGCTGTTCCTCTCAAAGGCCCTTGCAGCTCCCAAACCCATGAAACCAAGTGGTCCTCCAAAGCAGCAAATGTCTTCTCTCTGTGTGTATCCTCAGTGCCAGGCATAGAGTGGAGGCCTTTTACCAAATGACTTACTAAGGAGACTGTGTCGTTGGCTGTTCTGTACTTGCTAAGTGAGGATGCACGGGAAAGCAAAAACGCCTGGCTTGGATGTCAGGGAGACCCAAATTCAAATCCCAACTCTGCCTGTTAGTGCCTGTGTGATTTGGGGCTCAATTTTTATCCAAGACTCAGTCCCCTCGCCTTGAAATGGGCATGAAATAGACACTTCCCCGTGGGTTCCTTGTGAGCACAAAATGAGATAATGTATCTGTGGTAAGAATTTTTTTTTTCAATCATGAGATTTTTCTGGTTTTAGCCAATCCACATTCACTCTGAGCCTGCACTAATTCCTTCTCTTCTGTTGTCTTTTAATCCTCATATGAGACCATTAAGGGAGGTACTGTTTTTGCCCCACTTTATGGAAAAGGAAACTACGCCCAGAGAGGTTAAGGAACTTGCCTAAAGTCACACAGCTGTAAACAGCTAATAAGCAGGATCTGACTCCAAATCCACGGCATTACCCTGCCTCTGCCCTATAAGCGGGGGTGTGTGTGTGTGTGTGTGAGCTATTTTTAGCAACTTATTATCTTCCCCTCCCTATCACCTCCATGATATCTTCCAAGCCACTTGTTTCCTGATAGTTTCTGATACGAATTTACTCACCCAAAATGCACCTACATACACACACACACACACACACACACACACACACACACACACTTTCTCTCATGAAGGAATCCATATTTTCAGATAATGAAAGAAGATGCAACTGCCTTGACTCCCCAGTCTCCCCTTTTCTGCAGACGATCCCATGCTGTTCTAGTTAATAGGCCCTGCCGCCCCTTCTGACCTGCTCCCCCAAACCCAGCAAGTTCTCCCAAAGCATCCAATCATCGCCTCCCCGCCTCCCTGCCTCTGGCACCGCAGGGAGCGCCTCGCGGAAGCTTGAGCAGAAGGATGATGCTTCCGTCAAAGGGAGCAGGACAGGTTTCCGCGGATCAGAGGGGAATGACTTCGCTGCTCCTCGCTCTGTTAACATAATGAGGGGATAATCTGGTCTTTAAATCACAGCCCAAGTGGTAAATCTGCATTGTCAGCCTTCAACGTGATTTACAAAATAATTTTAAAATGCATGAACCTTCTTCTCGATAAAGCATGGGGGTGCTAAGTTGGCTTCTAAATATTTTATCACCCAAGGTGAGCTGTTTGCCTTGTGGCCATCACATATGGAGCCAGCGAGGGGCGCGACAGGTGTGTGAGCTTCTGAAGACCCTCCCACATCAAGTTCACGGCCATCAAGTGAGGATCCGGGAGGGTGTGGGTGGTTTATGTTGCCTCTGGTCCTTTGAACGTGCTTTTCTAGCCAACTTCCTGGAAAATGGCTGCTTGCAGGTGTCCCCAGCAGACTCAAATGCCCTTCGCTCATTAGGACTGAGCAAGAGATCATTGACTTCGAGGGTCTCCCCGGCAAGAATCTGTGGAAGGCTAAGGGGAACCTGCAGGGTGGGCTGGGAGTGACACTCAGATGAGCACTTTGGAGAACACGTAGGGGGAAACAGCAGCCTCTCCCATCATCTTCACCACCTGGAAGAGATTGCAGCTGGCCAGGGTGAGAAGCAAGAACAAAGACTCGTTCAATCTGGGAAGAGAAGAAATGCTATACTTGAAAGAAGGGTTGTTGTTGGGTTTTTTAAATATTTATTTATTTATTTGGCTGCATCGGGTCTTAGTTGCGGCACACGGAATCTTTAGCTGCAGCATGCCTGTGGGATCTAGTTCCCTGACCAGGGAAAGAACCCCAGGCCCCCTGCATTGGGAGTGCAGAGTCTTAGCCACTGGACCACCAGGGAAGTCTCAGAAGGGTTGTTTTGCTTTGTTTTGTTTTTTCATGTCACTAACTTCTTATTCAAGGGGACGATCATGTCCATATCCCCGGAGCTAAATGTTGAGTGTTGCTGTCCCAAACTGATTCTGAGCAGGACTTCCCAAAAGCCATGGTGGGACTCGAGTGAGAGCTCTCATAAGCAAACAGGGTAAGGGGGGTCCTGGGAGGAAGAGAACCAGGTGTGGCTTTCTTGACATAAGAGAAGCCATTTTTGGCCTAAGCCTTTTTATGATCTGAGCCTGGTTACATTGCTTGCCCTTGAACAGGTCTCAGTTAAGGGAACAAAAGGATTCAAGTACAAAGGAAAAGCAATTAAGAAACAATAGTTCCCCCAAAAATCAGAGTCCTAATTCGTCCTCAAGGGAAATATATTACAATCTGATACATATCTTTAGTTTCTGCAGGAACTAAGGCCCTCACCTGGGTGGAGGACGGTAACTACACACTGAGACCCCAGGTTGGTCAGAAACTAAGGGATGATGATGTTGACCTTTTCTGACCCTCCTGACTTCAGTCAACTAAAGCTTGGACTCTTGTCAACCTTTGCCCCAGTTCTATGCTAAATTCTCCTCTGCTCAAGCCCCTTCATGAATATGCATCCACCCAAACCCCTTCATAAATATGCATGTACCTTAGCTTAAAACTTCCCCAACTTTGCTGATGGGGAGACACTGCTTTGGGAAAGATCCCTGGTGTTCTCCTTACTTGCTGCCAGTAATAAGTCCTTTCTTCTTCCGATCTTTGGCTTGGTTGTGTCTTTTTGCTCGACAGCCACCGAGAGGTGAACCCAGTTTTCGGGTAACACCCTATCACATGGACATCAACCCATCACTGGACCTGGCTCCTCCCTGTCACTGGAAGAGGAGAAGTGGTGGCTGGACAACGGGCAGGGGAGTAACCGAATCAGAATATCTGGGAAGAGGAGCCCAGGAACCAGCATTTATAATCAACTTCTGCCGTGGTTCTCACGCACACTAAAATTTTAGAACTTCTGGGCTATCGTAAAGGTTCTGAACCCTATCTGAACATTAGAATTTGTAAAGGGGGAGTTTTAAGAAGTACTGATACTCCAGCTCCTACCCCTGGAAATCCTGATTTAATCGATGCACCATGTGGCTTGGACATGAAGAACTTTATAAGCTCTCCCAGGTGATTCTGAGATGCAGCCAAGGTTGACCACCACGGAACCGGAGGAACTTAAGGCTCTTGGATTTCCATGAATTCGTGCCTGCATTCAACTTGAATTTCTCTAAGTGATGGCATGCTCACCACTTCACCTGGTAGTTCATTCCTTGACTGATTGTCTAATTTTAACACCTTATTCCTCCAACTGAGCTGAAACTTCACTCCACACCAATTCCACATGCTGGTCCTACCTGCCTTGAGATCAGGTCACCCCAACAGACAAACTCTAGAGTTGATGAAATTTGCATTCACTGAAATTGGTGAAATTGCATTCCCTTTGCCCTGTTACATCCTTATTTCTTCTCCAGGGCCCTCACCTCTTTCCCTCCCTCTAATCCCACCTGGAAGCCAGTGCCCTAATCTCTCTCCCTCCATGAAAACACTCTCAAGCAGGTGTCTGAGATGAGTCAGTTGCACCTTAGAATGAAGGAGTCGATGGAGGAGGGAGTCTTAGATGTCAGAGACCTGGCTCCAGCTGGCTCTGCCCATGTAGCACCTTGGATAAGACCCATTCACTCTCTGGGTTTCAGAGTTTTCACCCCTAAAACTAGGGGAATTCGTCTAGATTCATTTTTAGCTCCCACAATCCAATCTGGGAAAGGAATGGGAAAGGTAGGAATAATGGTTGATGTAGTCAACCAATGGAAGGAGAATGATGGGGGTTGGAGAAGAGATGGAAGGAGACAGGAATTGAGGGAAGAAAGGTAAGAGGTTAGGAAGGAAGGGGAATAGAGTCAAACAAGACAGGGAGGATGGGAGGGAGAGAGAGAAGCAGAAAATGGGGGAAGGAAGGAAGGAAGGAACGGAGGAAAGAGGGAGGGAGAGAGGGAAAGAGGGAAGGAAGAATGGAAGAGTGGGCCACAGGAGTCTTTTGAGAACTTTCTAAGGCATCAAACAAAATATTTTGAAAATGTAGACAACACTACTCTTTATATAGTTACTTATTACACGGTGCTGGTGTGCTGTTTGAATCACAAATTGCATGCTAATGGCCTAATTCATAAACCACTGACATTCTTTATGAGTTCTTAGCATTCAGAAATGAAGAATTTGTGTTCAAAATATAATTTGCATTGCAAAATTCAATAATTTAGTTTCTCATATTCATTAATGCCTAAAACCACAACACATAACTTATCCCATTCCAACTCCCTCCTTAGGACACTGAGAAAATAAGTGTTTCAGCTGGGATCTCAAGTACTGCTTGTTAGGGCCAAGTTTGGAACTGCTCTGAGAGTCATCACCAGGGGCAGCCATGCGGGTTTCCCTTAAGGAGTGGGCGCTGAAGGAGTCTGCACAGTAAGAAAAAAGAACTAGAAGAGCCTCTCAAGCACATGTTTATTTCAACTTCCCAACTGCAGGAACCCCACCTGAAACTTCAATTCCTGCTGAAAGAAATGTACAGTTTCCAGGGAAATGGTCGGTGGAAAATCCAGCAAAATAATCGATGTAACATTTAGTTGAATGGTCTGTGCTACCCACAGAAATATTGTCCAGGGACTTCCCTGGTGGCGCAGAGGATAAGATTTTGCATTCCCAATGCAGGGGGCCTGGGATCGATCCCTGGTCTGGGAACAAAATCCTACATGCCTGCCTCAACTAAGAGTTCGCATGCCACAACTAAGGAGCCCTTGAACCACAACTAAGGAGACCACCTGCCGCAACTAAGACCCAACACAACCAAATAAATAAATAACTCAATATTTAAAAAAAAAAAGAAATATTGTCCAATCAGATGTTTAATGGAAAAGACCATAGAATACTCTGCAAACTAAAACTAGGAACATTCTCTTGGCAAATATCTTTGCTGTGACTTAGGGACCCTGCCGCATCTATCTGAAGGATGAAGTTGGATTCATAGCCTGCCCAGCTATTTTTGTTTCCTGGTACAAGATAAGCACTGAGAATTGTTGAAAGAAAGGAGGGATCGATTGTTTATGGAAGAGCTGATGAGAATGCTTACCTGGCCCAGTGTCCCCTTAAGAACAGGTCTTCAGGGATATATGTGGGGTTGATCTCCAACACACCTATCTTGGTTTGATAGGTTATATTGCAATGTGCTAGGGTAAATCTTTTGGAGCAATATGTAGGCTCTTGGTTTGAACCAGAACCTTTCAGAACCAAGACCTGAGTGTCAGGACAATGAAATTGAACACATATAATTCCCAGAGTTCGAAGTTCTACATTTTAGTTCTCAAAACAAAACCTCCAACTTGCCGTGTGGATTTGTGCAATTCATGTCCTCTCTCTGAACCTTGTAAATAGGGAGGTTTGGTTCCTAAAAACTCTTCCAACCCTGAAACTTCTAGGACTTCAAGATGTGACCCTAGTACCATGCCCAAAATTGGACATTTGTCACTCCTGTCTGGATATGTCTGCCTGAGAGCTGGTTATCCAAGCCTTAGAAGGTCAAAGACCAAAGACCTTACTAGAATGTAAAGGGGTCCCTTAAAAGGAACCACATGCCTGTCATTCAATGCTGTATTCCCAGCACCCAGCCTGCACGTCATCAGTGCTCGAGAAATAACCACTCATTCATTCAACAGATGTGCTCTGAACACTGTGATGGTCTACATCCTAGGCAGTAAGGGTACAGTGATAAACAACATAAATCAAGTCTCTACCTCTGTAGGGCTTACATTAGAGTGGAAGAAACAGACAATAAACAAGCACACATAAACAAAACAAACAAACAAGTTCAAATAGTGATAAGAGCTGATAAAATAAGGTAATGGGATGGAGAGTGATGGAGATGGGCTATTTAGATTAGGTGCTCAGGCACATCCCCTCTGACAGTGGAGGGAGCATATGAGTTGAGATCTAGACCAAAAGGAGGCAGCCATGGGAAGATGCTGAAGCAGAGCATTCTGGGAAGAGGAAGTAGCAAGAGCAAATGTCCTGAGGCAGAAACATGCTCTGTGTGTTCAGAGAAGATGAACAAAGGCCCCAGGGGAGGGAGTATTGTGAGTGAGGGACCGTGAGTAAGTAAGGTGGTCAGAAGAGCAGTGGGAGCGGATTATGTAGAGCCTTCCAGGCCCCTGGTCAAGAGTTAGGAATTTATTCTAAATGTGACAGGAAACTCTGGAATGTATTAAGTAGGTGAATGGCATTATCTGGTCCTTAGCTCTAAAGATCCCACTGGATGCTTCATGGAAAACTGAATTGTTGAATGAATGGGGTACGAAGTACCTACTCTGTGCACCTTGGAAGAGAGTCAGCCTGGGAGGGTGATGCCCATCCATGAGAAGGACGTGGTCCGGCATTTCAGAAAGCCAGGGTGACGCCTGCTGCAGTGGCATCTGGCTGGGAAAGCCACTGAAACCACCTGGTACCCAGTACCTCTCTGTGAAGCCTGAAGTGGCTCTCATTCCAAAATCCACTCAACCTCCTCCTCCCATCTCTGCAAACTCTGCAGCCTTGTCGTAAGAGCAAGTCATTCGTCAGCAAATCTAAAATATTTATTGTGCATATTTTAAAGCCAAAGTGCTACATCATTGAGTTGTGCCCAGATGGGGACAAGGCTTCACAGTGCCGATGACTGGGATGAGGACGTGCCAGACAAAATTGCGGACAATTAATCTGTGCAAATGGAACTCTTCAAAGGGGACTGAAGGACTCACTTAAGCACCAGAGACAAACCAGCCCATAATGATCACCGTTAAAATTTAATACAATTTGCTTATTTTGAAAAAATGAAATTCCTCATATCCCTTATGGCTATCACTTACCCTACTGGGAGAATGTGAGAGACGGTAGGACTGCTTTGAGGGCGAATCTTGAACCAGATTCTAGAAAGGGGGTCTCTCCAAAGGCATCCACGTTGGTAGACGTTCAACCATCACTATTTTCCTTTGGGAGAGTTTGGATAATATGCATAAGTCCTTGGTGGGCATGTTGGAGGAAGAGAAGCTGGTGGCGAGGTGAGCGAGGTGGTGGTTGTTATTGACCTTGAACAGACTCTAGTTTCCTCTAAGTCTCGGGACTCTTTATTTATAAAATGGGGGTGAGAGGAAAATTTATTCCGTGGGGTGGTGGCGAGGACTGAACAAGATGGCGCATGCAACATGTTGAGTACTGTGCTTGGCACGTGGTCTCATTGGATCCATGTACATCGTCATCTCATCGCCATTGTTGGTTGGGCCACCATTGTTATGGCTGAACTACTTACATACCAGCTGTTGGGCTTTGGGCAAGTCTCCTAACCTTCCCATAAAATGGGATGATGATTTTCTCTTCCCTGTGGAGTTCTTGGGAAGATTAGACAAGGTAATGCCTGCCTAACACTTAGGGCCGAGTGCAAGTCCCGTGAAGAGCTGTTCCCATCATTATCCCCATCTTCATCATGTTCAGTGATTGACTTCACCATCCGGTCAGGAATCATCTTGGAACTGAGGCTGGTGCTAAGATGTTGTTGGAGGGAAACTAGGCACTAGGAAGTCTCTCCATCCAGGTGTCTGCTCTGCCTAATCCCTGAGCCTCTCCATGCCTCAGGGTCCCCAGTCAGTATATTGGGGATCACATTGGACCCACACTCTCCATTAGCACTGTTTTCAAATAAAATGCAATTATAGATACGAAGGCATTAGGAAGGTTTAAAAACAGTTCTCTATAAATATAAGGTGTGGGTGGTTATTGTTTATTAAGTAGAGAGGAAAATGTTTTGTTATTGTTTTGAGTCCCCCAGCCCTGAGATAGCAGACATATATACACTAATACGTATAAAATGGATAACTAATAAGAACCTGCTGTATAAAAAAATTAATAAAATTCTAAAATTAAAAAAAAAAAGATAAATCAGAGCAATGTCAAGTCAGAGTGAAACATGGGTTTCCAGGATCCAGGGTACCGAGTTTCATCGGGACTTTTTTTTTTTCTTTTTGCAATCTTTGCTGAAAGACATTTGAAGTGAAGTTAATAATTGAAACGTAATGAATAACTGCAGTTTGGGGTCCAGAGCACAATCATAATTGCCAGTTTATTACTTTTTTAATATATTTGCCGAGTATTAATAATATTGAAATAATGCAAGAAGATCATGGAAAATAAATGAAATATATCATTTGTCAAGGAAAAAGGATTTCCAAACTGTAGGCACTGCTCTTATGAGTTCTGTGATGAACGCAGCAGGGTACCACATCATTCATCGTGGAGACATCACCTGCAAAGTTTGGTTCCTGCAGAATTCTCATCAGGTCAAATCAAGGTGAAGCTACAGAAGGCTCCTAGTGTAGACAGCCCCGCCGTCTCTTATGTGCTTCTCAGGGGTGTAGGGAGCATGGTGCAGTAGAAAGTCCCCAAGCTAGGAATAATAATACCCTGGTTTTCGCCCCAGCTCTTTGGTTTGATCTTGGACAAGTCCCTTCCCTGCTCAAGTTCTCCTGGTCCTCAATATAAAGTAAAAAGCAAAAAAGGAAAAAAAGATAAAGGGATTGGAATAGATCCTGGATCCCAACTCTGTCATCTCTAAGAACCCATTTTATTATTTTTCTCCCCCAGGGAGTGCCTGTTTTGAAAGGTCTTCATATACTAATTTGAACCTAACTCAATTCAACAAGGCTTGTCTTCTACCCCAGGAGCAGTGTAGGGAATATACATCCTCATCTGTAAAGTAGGCAGGTTGATTTGGGCAGAGGTATCTCAGCACTGGTGAACCCTGGCTAGCGATGGGGACGGTCACAACAAATTTGTTACTAAAATCAGCTAAAGTAATGAAGTCTGCAACTGAGTGTCTAAAACAAACGGGAGTGGATTCGAAGGTCCCTCTGACAAAGCCATTCTTGCTTCTTTAGGTACAGATACATTTCCTTTTGTCTGCTGCATGTCTAAGGCATTCACCTTATGACAGGCGGGCACCCAGCTAAGGAAATGAGCGCCAGGAAAGAAGTGGGCTCACAGCTGAGGTTCTGGGGCCCACCACCGTTCCTGGTCTGTGTCTTCCATCCTCAGCCTATAGTAAAAGGCAGTGCAGTGGGTCTGGAGGGTGGGATCTCGGCCACAGTAAGCCTGGAGAACAGAGCATTGAGCCAAAGAGAGTTATTCTCCAGCCTTAAGATCTCATGGAGTGTGCCTCATAGTTTGGGCTTCCTTGGGGTCTGTTGTTTTTTTCTTGCTTTCTATTTCTCCCTTTGGGAGTGGAATGTCGGTCCTACACCTTTCCCAGCACTGTATTTTAGAAGCGCATCATTTGTTGGGTTTCACACGGTTCACAGCTGGAGAGCAATTTGCCTCAGGATGACTCATACCTGGTGTCTCACTCATTTCTGATTGAGATGATACTTAGATGAGACTTTGGATTTTAGACTTGAGAGTTGATGCTGGAATGAGTTAAGATTTGGGAGCTGTTGGGATGTAATGAACATATTTTGCATGTGAGAAAACATGAACTGTGGGGACCAGGGGTGGAATGCTATAGACTGCATGTTTGTAGATCCCCCAAGTTCATATGTGAACTCCTAACCCCCAAGGTGATGGTATTAGGAGGCGGGGCCTTGGGAAGTGATTAGGTCATGAGGGTGGGGCCTTCATGAATGCAATTAGTTCTCTTATAAAAGAGACCCTAGAGAACTCCCTCACCCCTTCCACCATGTGAAGACACAGAGAGAAAACAGCCATCTATAAACCAGGAAACAGACCCTCATCAGGTACCAAATCTGCTGGCACCTTGATCTTGGACTTCCCAGCCTCTAGAACTGTGAGAAATAAATTTCTGTTGTTTATACGCCACTCAGTCTATGGTAGTTTTGATATAGCAACCCAAATGGACTAAAACACTGATTCTAATATTTTAATGAACATTCTTCCCAATTTATATAGATATCCATATATATATGTATTCTGTTTTATGTAAACACGATAATATATGTGCTCAGCTACAGTCTGTTTTTTTTTCCCCTGTTCTATTCTATGCCAGGAACTTCTACTCATTACAGCAAAGCCCTGCAGAAGTTTTCCATTGTACTTATTTACTATTAATAATTCACCACTGACATTCACACAGCTATCAAAAAGTAGCTGTAAAAAGAACAAGAAGGCTTTTTTGTGTACTGATAGAGAACGATCTTCAAGATTGGTTGTTAAGTGTAAAAAGCAAGGTTAGGACAGTGTTTACTTTGCTCCCATTTGTGTAAAAAAAAAGAAAGAAAGAACAAGTAAGGTGGAGTAGGAAAAATATATAAACATACTTGCTCTGGAGAACCAAAGAGCTGGTGGTGCTGGTTGTTTCTAGGAGAAGCCCCAGTGGGCAGGGGCCTGAGGCTGGAGAGAGACATCTCATTGCAGACCCAACTCTATCTTTGGAATTTTGGGCCGTATGATTGTATTAACCCAGACAAAACACGTGTGTGTTGTGTTTTTATGTTTTACATACTTCACTGTGTATGAGTTAAGATTTGGGGTCTGTTGGGATGTAATGAATGTATTTTGCATATGAGAAAAACATGAATTTGGGAGGGCCAGGGGCAGAATGCTACAGACTAAACGTTTGTAGCCCCCTAAAAATCCACCCAATTCTTCCTGACCTCTCAATGTATAAAAATATATCATTTTATATGACACAAATGAACCTATCTACAAGACAGAAACAGACTCACAGACATAGAAAAGAGACTTGTGGATGCCAAGGCGGGGGGTAGGGGGGTGGTTAATGGACTGGGAGTTGGGGATTAGCAGATGCAAACTATTACATACAGGATGGGTAAACAACAAGGTCCTGCTGTATAGCGCAGGGAACTACATTCAATATCCCGTGAAAAACCATAATGGAAAAGAACATAGGACTTCCCTGGTGGCGCAGTGGTTAAGAATCCGCCTGCCAATGCAGGGGACACGGGTTCGAGCCCTGGTCCGGGAAGATCTCACATGCCGCGGAGCAACTAAGCCCGTGTGCCACAGCTACTGAGCCTGCGCTCTAGAGCCCACGAGCCACAAGTACTGAGCCTGTGCGCCTAGAGGCTGTGCTCCACAGCAAGAGAAGCCACCGCAATAAGCCCGCACACTGCAACAAAGAGAAGCCCCCGCTCACAGCAACGAGAGAAAGCCCGAGCGCAGCAATGAAGACGCAGGGCAGCCAATAAATAAATAAATAAATAAAATGTTTTTTCAAAAAAAAGGTGCTGTGGTTACCAAGAACTTGAACCAGTTATGTCTAGTGCCAAAGCCCTTGCAGCCTTGGACTCAGAAGGCCATACAATTTGTCACCCAAACAAGAACACCGGTCCTTATCAATAATGCCAAGAATGCAGGCATAAAGCAGGACCGTCCCAGGCCACACTAGAAAACAACTCAAGATAAAGAACGTGAAAGGAACAATGACGTCCATTAAAAGATCAGAGACCAGGGCT
Source organism: Delphinus delphis (assembly GCF_949987515.2). Classification (NCBI taxonomy): domain Eukaryota; kingdom Metazoa; phylum Chordata; class Mammalia; order Artiodactyla; family Delphinidae; genus Delphinus; species Delphinus delphis. The sequence goes on from NC_082697.1 coordinate 56,099,470, forward strand.
TCCCTGGTGGCGCAGTGGTTGAGAGTCCGCCTGCCGATGCAGGGGACACGTGTTCGTGCCCCGGTCCGGCAGGATCCCACATGCCGCGGAGCGGCTGGGCCCGTGAGCCATGGTCGCTGAGCTTGCGCGTCCGGAGCCTGTGCTCCGCAACGGGAGAGGCCGCAACAGTGAGAGGCCCGCGTACCGAAAAAAAAAAAAAAAAAAAAAAAAAAAAGACCAGAGACCATTAAGCTGAGCATGGGATTCAGGGAGGGAAGAGTTCTCAGTGTAACCAGAAGATGGCTTTCTCGAAACAATTCCTCCCTCTGCTACAACAGGAAACCCCCTTCTAACCCAGTCCCACATGTGAAATATATTTGACATTTCAAAAAATAATTGTCACTTTTATTAATGTTTTAACCTATAAATTTTAAATGTGACAGATGAGTGAGAAACGGCAGTCTGTTTCAATGAAAATTTCATACTCTCCAGCAATAAATCATAGACCAAAGAGAACCCGACATGGGTCACAATATTTCTTGCCTGTCTGTGTAGGGGTTACTGGAGTTTGCCAACGTTAACTTAGCAGAAGGATTCCACTTGGGAACTTAGAATCCCTTGTCGAGAAGGATGGGAAGCCGGCCCCCTCTCACCCGCTCCACCGGGTGCCCCTGCTCCAGACTCTGTTCCAACATTAGGGCCCATTCCCAAACTTTTCATCCAGAATCTCTGCTAATATTCTATTTTCTCTCTTGTGAAGTCTTCAAGACATGCTTTATCCTATCCTTGGTTGGCAACAAACCAATTCCATCTATTCTATATGTTTTAAGAAACCCAGAGAAGGAGCTGCTAGGGTCTCCCCTGGTCATCCAAGCTGGCTTTTAATCCCAAGGTCGGTTCCTTCCTTCAACACCATCTCAGGAAACCTTCAAATCTGGTTTGTGGTTTACAAAGAATTGAGTCAATTCACTGTGATCTAGATTCGCTCTTGGAAAACTTTAAGTATACAAGAATAATTTGGAGGTAGTGGTGTGGTTGAAAATGCAGATTCCTGGACCAGGAGCTTATAAATGCTGATCCCGTGGGTTGGGGGAATGGGGACCAGGAGTGTGCCTTGGACACAGGCATCCCAGGTGAGTCTAACAAAGGCAGTTTGAAGATCACGCTTTCAGAAGCACCAGGCTGAACAAGGCTTGGTGGGAGCATGAAGCCTGGGGTGGTGGTTGCTTTGGGGAAACTGGGATATTTCCAGCCAGAACCACCTGGGTATCAGCTCTCTGATCCTCCTGGCTCTGCCCCACATACTCCTTCTACACCAGAGTTTAGCAAAGCTCGTCTTCTGAGGCCAGATTGAAATGCCAGGATGTATGGAGATTAATCACAGAATAATACAAACTGCAGCTTATCGTCTCCCATATATTTGACATAATTACCCTACAAGCAACATGAAAATGTTATACTGTAATAACTCCCAGCCAGAAGAAAAAGCAGTGTTGCTGATAACATGAAAGTAGAGAAGACAGAATAGAGCCCTTCGAAAACTTTTAATTAATTTTTCCCCCTTTCAGCATAATTGATGTCAATTAAGGCTTCAGTGTTTTCAAAGCGCCTGGCCTCAGAGCAAAGGAATTTAGGGCTGGTGCGGGTTGACTGCAGAGCAAACCTGGGCCCTCCTGCATTTCTGCATCTTTTTTTTTTTTTTTTTTAAAGTACAGTTGATTTACAATATTGTGTTAATTTCTGCTGTACAGCAAAGTAATTCAGTTATACATATATATATATATATAAATATATATATATACATATTCTTTTTCATATTTTCCATTCTGGTTTAACACAGGATGTTGAGTATAGTGCCCTGTGCTATACAGTAGGACCTTGTTTTTTATCCATCCTCTATATAATAGTTTGCATCTGCTAATCCCAAACTCCCAATCCATCCCTCCCCTACTCCCTCTCCCTTAGCAACCACAATTCTGTTCTCTATGTCTATGTGAGACTGTTTCTGTTTCGTAGATAAGTTCATTTGTGTCATATTTTAGATCCCACATATAAGTGATACCATATGGTATTTATCTTTCTCTGTCTGACTTACTTCACTTAGTATGATAATCTCTAGGTCCATCCATGTTGCTGCAAATAGCATTATTTCATTGTTGTTTATGGCTGAGCGATATGCCATTGTATATATAGGTACCACATCTTCTTTATCCATTCTTCTGTCAATGGACATTTAGGTTGCTTCCACATCTTGGCTACTGTAAATAATGTTGCTGTGAACATAGGGGTCTGCATCTTTTAAACATGTAACAGACTGCATCACTTCCCTGTTCAAACTTCTTTCACAGCTCCCATTTCCTGCCCAGCAGAACACAAAGACCCAGGGTCTTTGGTGTCCTTCAGGAGCCTTCTGGTCAGGCACTTGCTTGCTACCTTGCCAATTTCACCTCTTGCCCCTCCCCCACGGGCCCCAGTCTTCCCAAATCGCTTGCAATTTTTCCAATGTACCATTCTTAGTCCATTTGAGCCACTATAACAAAGTACAATAGACTAGGTGGCTAATAAACAACAGAAATTTATTTCTCACAGTTCTGGAGGCTGGAAGTACAAGACCAGGGCACCAACTCGGTTGGGTTCTCGTGAGAGTTCCCTTCTGGGCTGCAGACGGCTGTCTTCTCGTTGTGTGCTCACATGGCAGAAGGAGTGTAAGAGAGCTTCCTGGGGTGTCCTTATAAAGGCACTAATCCCATTCATAAAGGCTCCACCTCCATGATCTAATTATCCCCCAAGCCCCACCTCCTCATACCACCACATTGGGGTCAGGATTTCAACATATGAATTTGGTGGGAGGGGGGGACACTGCACCTTCATTCCTCCAAATATTTGCACTGGACATCCATCCCCACACCCTCCCCACCCACTTCTTCATCTGGCCAGCCCAACTCATCCTTCAAAGCTCAGATAGCATCTCCTTCCAAAAGCCTTCCCTCCTCACCGGCAGCTGAGATTTCCACCTTGGGTTCCCAAAGCCTCCAGGTGTCTCCTCTCACCCAGAGCTTATCACACTCGCACTGTTCTATGAGTCACTTTCTCTCTCTCCTCCACTAGAAAGTGAATGTACCTTATTCAACTCTGTAACCCAGCATCTACAGTGTCTAGGATAGAAGATGCCTCAGAGAATATTGGAAGAATGAATGAATAAATTATTTATGATTACTAATCTCACACACTGTTGATGCCCATTGTATAGGAAACTATACAGTACATTCCTGGCAAGAAACCACTCATCTGTCATGATGAACTACTTTGAAGCATTGCTCAAACCAGCTTCTAGTGCTTGCTTCAGCAGCACGTATACTAAAATTGGAACGATACAGAGAAGATTAGCATGGGAAATGAAATTGAGTTATTTGTGGTGAGGTGGATGGACCTAGAGTCTGTCATACAGAGTGAAGTAAGTCAGAAAGAGAAAAACAAATACCATATGCTAACACATATATATGGAATCTAAAAAAAAATAAAAAGAAGAACCTAGTTGCAGGACAGGAATAAAGACGCAGACGTCTTTATTCAACTAGAGAGTCCAGAGAATGGACTTGAGGACACGGGGAGGGGGAAGGGTAAGCTGGGATGAAGTGAGAGAGTCGCATGGACATATATACACTACCAAATGTAAAATAGATAGCTAGTGGGAAGCAGCCGCATAGCACAGGGAGATCAGCTCGGTGCTTTGTGACCACCTAGAGGGGTGGGATAGGGAGGGTGGGAGGGAGACGCAAGAGGAAAGAGATATGGGGATATATGTATACGTATAGCTAATTCACTTTGCTATACAGCAGAAACTAACACACCATTGTAAAGCAATTATACTCCAATAAAGATGTTAAAAAAAAAGCCAACACAAATAAAAGCCAAAGTCTTAACAGTGAAAAAAAGCAAATTATATAACCCATTATTTCCCTTTTTTATTGAAGTATAGTTGATTTACAATATTGCGTTAGTTTCAGGTATACAGCAAAGTGATTCAGTTATAAATAAATTTTTTTCAGATTCTTTTCCACCATAGGTCATTACAAGATATTGAACAGAGTTCCCTGTGTTACACAGTAAATCCTTGTTGTTTATCTATTTTATATACAGTGGTGTGTATCTGTTAATCCCATACTCCTAATTTATCCCTCCCCCCATTATTTCTCTTTTTGCCTAGCCTGCCAGGAAGCTCAAAGTTAAATGCCATACTTAATCATCACGATGGTGCTAGTCTAGATTTTGCTGATTAATTTTCTCTTTTCCTCTCTGTTATTTTATTATTGTTACTCTTTTCTACTTTCAATATACTGGCCCTATTTTCTCATTTTATTCATCATTGGTATTGCAAACATCTTCATATAGTTGGGCTGCAAAGAATAAGTAAAGGAAATACCCGCTGATGCATGCTTTATGTCTGACTTAACAGATAAGCACACCATTTAGATAAATAACAAGCATAATTTGTCTAAGCAGTAACCAAATAGCAAATGTCTGTTAAGCATTAACTGTGAGACAGGCAGTAAGCTAAGCCCTATGCATCCAAAGAAGAAAAACATATGGTTCCCTCACTGAAGGAGTTCCTTGTCTGCTGGGAAGCAGATGTGATTACAGCCCAGCACGGGTACCTGCCATGATAGAAGTTTGTCCTGGGTGCCATAGGAGTAGGGAAAGCAAAGCATGAGGCTTCCTGGGGAAGTTGGGGAGAGGTTTTCTAGAGAAAGTAATGTTGAGTAGGGTCTTAACGGATACGTAGGAGTACATCAGTTGGCTTCAAAAAAGTGAAGTGATATTGTTGGAGGACCACATATGGAGTGGGGGTGGGAGGCCGGTAGCTGACCAGCCTGTTAAGACAAGGAAGGCTGGATCATGAAACACACAGAGGAAGACCTTGCTGCCAAGTTTCGATTTTATCCTACAGGCCACTGGTCTATAATAACTGTTTGGCATACGGGGACCCCATTTCAATGTTCAGAAATTTCATGGCAGTAGTTTCAGTGCAAATTGTCTGAGAAAACACATCACAGCAAAAGTTATGGTAAGTTCAGTGATGCATTTAAATTAATTTGTACTTTGTTCAGCCCAATCAAATCTATAGACGTTTGAAAAATAGCTGCACCCAGCAAGACATAAGCTGTTCTCCTCGTAGCTATAAATAAAATACGACTGTGTCTATTGCACGTGGTTACCCTTCCCCCCAGCACCTGACATTGTGATGCTCAGCATTGAAGTACTATAGTCTCTGCGCTATGTCTTTCCACTGTGGTACCAACTCATGGACTGTTTTTATCAGATGCTTCTCTCTTTTATTTAACTAGGCCCGTTCTGCACCTTTTCTCTTCTCTATAAGTGCTCTTCACTTTCTTCAATATTCTTTATTGATAATCTGTTGTTGTCAAGTTACACTCTGACGCGTTCATCTAAATTGGTGGTCCTCAAACTCTCAGGCCCATCAGCATCACCCAGAGGTTAAAACACAGATTGCTGGGCCCCGCCCCAGAGTTCCTAATTCAGTGGACTGGGACCTGAGGATGGTGTTCTAACAAATTCCCAGGTGATACTGATGCTGCTGGTTGAGGGACCGTTGATTTACATTATCTCTCTTCTACTTTATTAGCAATCTGTCTATGGGTTCATGGATTTCTTACATATTTTTACCCTCTTAAAATTTTCAAACCCTTGATTTCAAAAACCAGCGGTCCCCAACCTTTTTGGCACCAGGGACCGGTTTCGTGGAAGACAGTTTTTCCACCGACGGGGGGTGGGGGGAATGGTTCAGGCAGTAATGCGAGCGATGGGGAGTGATGGGGAGTGATGGGGAGCGGTGGAGAGTGGTGGGGAGCGGTGGGGAGCGATGGGGAGTGATGGGGAGTCGTGGGGAGAGATGGAGAGCGGTGGGGAGCGGTGGGGAGCAATGGGGAGCAGTGGGGAGCGGTGGGGAGCAGTGGGGAGCGGTGGGGAGCGGTGGGGAGCGATGGGGAGCGGTGGGGAGCGATGGGGAGCGGTGGGGAGCGGTGGAGAGCGGTGGGGAGCGGTGGGGAGCGATGGAGAGCGATGGGGAGTGGTGGGGAGAGATGGAGAGCGGTGGGGAGCGGTGGGGAGCGGTGGGGAGCAATGGGGAGCGGTGGGGAGCGGTGGGGAGCGGTGGGGAGCGATGGGGAGCGGTGGGGATCAATGGGGAGCGGTGGGGAGCAGTGGGGAGCAGTGGGGAGCAGTGGGGAGCGGCAGATGAAGCTTCACTCACTCGCCCGCCGAGTGAGCGCTCAGCCCTGTTCCTAACAGGCCACAGACCGGTGCTGGTCCACGGCCCAGGGGTGGGCACCCCTGTCAGAAACAAATGCTCAAAAAATATGAAATAATTAACTTAAGAAATAAATGTCAGGCAATGCGTAAAATCCCTATAACAGTTTAACATCTGCTTGATGTCTACGATGGATGGTACATATTCCTAAGAATTATAGGAATTCTTAACTCATTTCAAACTAAGTACATGAATGCCTCTAATTTGCATTGCCTCTGTCACCTGTCAGTATATGTAAACATTTATCAATTAAGAGCCAAACCTTCTGTGTGATCACTCTATGTTTATATATTCATTATGAGAAACTGAATACACAAACAGACAATGGCCAGAGCATATTAAAATAGGTTTCTAACCCACAATCGGCAGCAAACAGCCCAGGAAGGTTATCTACACTAACCAGGCCAGGAAGCCAGCCTGCTCGCTATAGCTACGTATATTCCATAGGTCAGACTGTAGGAAGTTAGACCATTATCTCTACCAACCAGTCCAGGAAGCCAAAATTGGCCCCAAACGGTCAGGACTTGATTAATAACTGACGGCTTCCCTAATTGTTGTCCATTCTGCCAGCATGGAACTAACCAGAGAATGTCTCGTATATACCCCTAACCAACCACTAAGATGCCCCACTTCTAAGTAGCTCATCCCCAATTCCCCATGCCAACAGCCTCCACTCAGGGCACATCTGAAGACACCCCCTTTTTCTCCTACAAAGCTTTTCCTCTCCTCTGCCTGCCTTTGAGCCTCTGCCCAAACACAAGGGAGTCAGCCACCATCACTCGCGTCTTGGCTAGCTCTGAATAAACAGCCTTTGCTTGTGCTCGTTTGGTCGGTCTTCGTTTCCTCAGTCAGATGGAGGAACCAGAGGAAAGCCCCAGCCAACTGAACCTTGGGGAGGGGTCTCTAAGCATTTCATAAAAAGATTTACACATGTAAGACCCATTAGGATATTATATACAATGGTTGCTGTGCGCATGTGCTCTCGGGCCCTTCTCCGTAATTATGCTGAAGGACTATGTGGCCCTGGTGATGGCAGCCATGGCTGTGGGCAAGTGGGAGCCCTCTAGGAATTTCTGAGCTGAGACATGTATGATCTGTGCGTTAAAATCATCATCCCAGCAGCAGTGCAGAGGATGAGGAATAAGGAAGGGCAGGAAGAGTCAATCAGGGTTTCTTTAAGGAGATTGAACAAGAACTGTAGACCAGATCCTGTCTCCATGTACCTTTCCTGGTCCTGAAATGAATTCCCATTGCCCTTGGAGAGCCAAGGTTTCATTCCTGATCACAAAGGATGGGGTCACTGTCTTCCCAGGCAGGGCCTCATGTGGCCTCCGTGTGAAGCTGCGTGCAGTCCCAGGCCACAGTCATGCTTTGTTTATTTTTTCCCCTGGCTGCAATGCCTGACGTGCAGGATCTTGGTTCCCACACCAGGGACTGAACCCACGCCCTGGCAGCTGAGTCCTAACCATTGGACCGCAGGGGAATGCCCAAGGTCATGGTTATTTAATTAGCACAGTAGATTTTCATCAGGAAACCAAGAGGCACATTCACAGCTGAGAATCCCCTCTTAATTGCTGGGTGTGGGAGACCCATCATTCCTTCGATGGGCCCGTGGCTTGCTCTTTTGCCCTCCAACATCTGGCCTTGCTGGGGCTATGGAAATGATGCCAGGCTAGGTGATAGGCATCCCAGGAATGAGACTCTGCCCAGAATATTTGGCCAGACTTCTTAAATTTCATGAGGATGGGAAATGCGCATTCCACACTCTCGGAGGCGCTGCAAGCCAGAACACCAGAAAACCCTGATCTTCCAATAAATTAAGTCGGACGCCCCGAGTTGGATCCAAGCCTCGGTGCTTAGCAACGGTGGGCACCCGACAGCACAAGTGCCTTACCCTCTCCATCCCTCCACTTCCCTGTTTGCAAAACGGGTGCAACGTGAACATCTGCCTCTCAGAGCAAAATGGTGCAAGTGAAGGGCTTGGTGGTCTGACCCACAACAAACGCCACCAATAATGACACATACATCTCGAGCTCCGGGTGGCACTTTGTAGCATCCCGCAGTGGACGTCAGCAATTTCCAAATGCAAGCCCCTTGGGCCCATGCAGATCTACAGCAGCACTTCATGACCTTTTATTCATCACCACCTCCCCAAAGAGTCTTTTAGACTTTTTTTTCTTAATTGCCACCCCACCCACGAAATTTTAATAGCACAGATACACTGTATACCCGTTTATGGACTATGGTTCTTTGGAGAGCAAAAAAAACATGAATTTTTTTCACCTCCAAGAACCAATTTTCTGAACAGGGGTGAAATCTTATATGCATCTTTTATTCTCTTCCCTGCCCAGAGGGAAGCGACCTAAGATTCACTGTGTATATACGTGTACAAAGCATATACACACATATATTGATGATGGTAGCTTTACATTAATTGATTAGTATGACAATGTGAAATATTTACATTTTACATACAGGAGGAACTAGTGTTAAAAGAAATAAAGCACCTCCTAAATTTTTTAAAAAAGAGCCAATTTTCACTCACGTTAAGAATGCATGATCTCAGGGCTTCCCTGGTGGCACAGTGGTTAAGAATCCGCCTGCCAATGCAGGGAACACGGGTTCGAGCCCTGGTCTGGGAAGATCCCACATGCCGCAGAGCAACTAAGCCTGTGCGCCACAACTACTGAGCCTGCGCTCTAGAGCCCGTGAGCCACAACTACTGAGCTCGTGTGCCACAACTACTGGAGCCCACGTGCCTAGAGCCCGTGCTCCGCAACAATAGAAGCCACCGCAATGAGAAGCCCGTGCACCGCAACGAAGAGTAGCCCACAACTAGAGAAAGTACACACGCAGCAACAAAGACCCAATACAGCCCAGGATAAATAAATAAATTTATTTTAAAAAGAAAAAGAATCACAACTCTGAACTACTCAACAGCAACGCTAGAATCCAGAATACAAGAAAAAAACAAAAGTTATGTACTTTATGATTCCACTCACGTCGTAGCCCCTAAATGACAAAACTCTGGCGATGGAAAACGAGATCCGACATGGGGTGGAAGGGGTGGGAAGTGCAATTCTAAACAAGTAGCACGAGGGTCCTGTTTAGGGTGATGGTAAAGTTCTGCATCTTAGTTATAGTGGCGGTAACAGGAACCTGTATGTAGGAGGAAACTGCATAGAACTACACACACGCGCACACACACACACACACAGAAATGAGGTCTGTCCTCACCTTAGCATTGCACCGACTTCCTGATATTAACATTGTACTACAGTTACATAGGGTGTCACCCCTGGGGTTCACGGGACTCTGTGTACTAGTTTTGCAATTTCCTGTGAGTCTATAATTATTTCAAAATGCCAAGTAAAAACAACAACTAAAGACGACGGCCGTTATCTAGGCATTCTCGCGAGTTCTCCAACCCCGAGACTTCTGCCTCCAGCTTGAAGGTGAATCCTCGCTGGGTCAGCACAACCCCCCTGCCCTTCCTGCGGCCCCCCCAAGTCAAGGCTGATGCAGCTCTCAGCTCTCAGGTGGCTGCGCTGTGATTCCAATGCATCTTTGATCCCTCACTTTTGGTCTCTTACCACTTAAGCTGCCTGTGTTTCATGCTCCCTGTGTGATCTCCATCCTTTCATCCACGCCCTTTGATGACTTAGTTCTGGTCAGTCACTAATCCGGCCGAGCTTCCTGCTTCCCACCAGGTTTTCTTCCGCCTTCTCATCATTTCCTTTGTTGTTGGCCCTTTGCTGGGCTGAAAGGCCACGATGGAAATGCCAGGGGAGTGCAGGACCTCTGACCACCGCTGTTGTATCCCTCTGGTCTAAGAAATACTAAGCTGACCCCAGGGCTTTGGCTCAGGGATCCTGCTTTCCAAACCATGACCTGTGATTTAATCCGTATCATTTCATAGTTTGGAATTGGAGTCCTAGAAAAATCTGGCAACAGGTGGTCCCTACTGCAGGTACCTGCGGCCAGAGAACCCATTCAGGAGAATGAAGAAGGCCATGGAGTTTAAAGAATCAGGAGGTGGGGATTCAAGGAGTCGCATCACCATTTGCCAACAAGGCTTTACCTCTCCTGGAGACGTGAATGACTGTACTGTACCTGCAGATGTGCTCCAAGCATCTGATGAGATAAAGGCAGGAAAGGGATCGGCAAACAGGACAGCACTTTGCAAATAAAATTTACAAGTTACTACCTTAGTTTCATCTTCTTCCTCTTCCAAGAACACTTTTTTGCTGTTGCCTCATTGGCCATTCATCTGATGTCATCTGTCATTAGACAAACTGAAAATTGTCCCGCCTGAAGGCAAGGGAGCCGGAGTATCTACAAGCTCCACCCACTGTAGGTTAAGAGATGCTCCCAGGGCTCCTAGCTCCCCTGCACTTCCAGCCGACCCCGCGTATTAGCCAAGCAGACTCCTGAGGCCAAAGAGAGGGTCATAGATACTTGAGGTAGAAAACCATCAGCCCAGAAGGGGAAATGGTCACGGCCAAAAGGAGATGGGCAGGCACTGACAGCCTCTGCTGTGAACATACTATTCCACAGAGTACTGTTCTGTTTATCTAGTGCTGCCAACACACCACTCCAAGGCTGAGTGACCTATCACAATGACCCCATTTGTTTTGCTCATGAATCTGCAAGTATGCAAGGCTTGGTGCAGACAGCTAGTCACTGCTCCACTCAGCCTCATCTGGTACAGCTCGGAGGATGGAGTCTGGAATCATCTGAAACAGGGGTCCCCAACCTCTGGGCCGAGGACCGGTACCGAGCTGTGGCCTGTTAGGCATCAGGCCGCACAGCAGGAGTGAGCATCAGGCGAGTGAGCGAAGCTTCAGCTGCCGCCCTGCATCGCTCACGTTACTGCCTGAACCATCCCTGCCCCCGCCCCATCCATGGAAAAATTGTTTTCCACAAAACTGGTCCCTGATGCCAGAAGAGGTTGGGGACCGCTGATCTAAAAGGTCACCCCATCACATGCCCAGGGGTTGATGCTGGCTGTCACCAGGCCCTCAGCTGGGGATGGAGCTGGAGCTGGAACATTACACATGGTCTCTCCATGTGGCTGCTTGGGCTTCCTCACAACATGGCAGCTCAATTCCAAGGGCACAGAGCAGGGGGAGGGGAACCAAGCAGAAGCCACATTGTCTTTTATGACCAAGCCTCAGAAGTCATACAACAATACTTCCAGCACCTACTGGTTGGAGGCAAATCACAAAGGCCAGCCCATATTTAAGAGAAGAGGAATGAGACTCCATCTTTTCAGAGGGGGAGTGTCAAAGAATCTGCAGACATATTTTAGAACCACCACACTACACGTTTCCATTCAGTTTTACAAATACAGAGCATTTCCTCTATGCCACATATTTTTGCTAGATACCAGGGTGACAGAAATGGGCGATCCATTTGGAAGAGAGATATTTTTTTTAAAAACTCTGGAGTCAAAGTGTTTGGGCTCATTGCCCTACTTATCTCAACAGTAATTTTATAATTTGCATGAATTTTGCATGAATTTTTGATTAATACCAATTTCTTCTGAAATGATTCAGAAATACTTACATTGTTCAAGAATACTTCTGTGCCCAGGGCCACCACATACAGTGAGGCAGGTTGGGCACTGCACAAGGGCACCCCTCCGAGGAACCAAGGTGGGGATGAAGGGAATTTCCTGGTGGTCCATGGTTAGGACTAGGTGCTTTCAGGCCGAGGGCCCGGCTTAAAATCCCATAAGCCACATGGTGCGGCCAAAAATAAAAAACAGTGGGAATGAAACCCAAGCTGCACCTGCTCCTCAGATGGTGAGCCCTGGTGCAGGGCTGGTTCGCAGAAGGACATTTTCTGGTTTCACCTGCTAAGCCATGTGCCCCTACCTGGAGGGGGCGTCTTCTGCTAATTCACCCAAAGGTGCCGTATGCACTAGTGCCACATGGCTGGTGGCCTTGTTTATATAAGTAGATACTTAAAGACATGCCCAAGGTTGGAAGGGGAACACGTAGATGCTGAAAGAATTAGGGAAAACCATCCAGGTAGTTAATTATGAGTGTGTGTGTTTATCAAGAATAGTTAAGTGGATATAAAGACTAGAAAGAGACACAACAAGATGTTAAGAGGTATCACTGCTGAGTGCTGGACCTACAGAAGATTTTTATTCTCTTTCTGTTGTTTGTGTGTAGTTTTCAAATTTCCTGTAAAGAACGCATATTATTGTTGTGAAGAAAAAAGTAAGAGTATATTATTAAAGTCACCTGAGTCGACCCATTAAACTGTACCTGGGGCTTCCCTGGTGGCGCAGTGGTTGAGAGTCCACCTGCCAATGCAGGGGACACGGGTTCGAGCCCTGGTCCGGGAAGATCCCACATGCCATGGAACAACTAAGCCCGTGCACCACAACTACTGAGCCTGCGCTCTAGAGCCCGTGAGCCACAACTGCTGAAGCCCATGCGCCTGGAGCCCGTGCTCCACAACGGGAGAAGCCACTGCAATGAGAGGCCCGCGCACTGCAATGAAGAGAACCCCCGCTCCTCGCAACTAGAGAAAACCCACGCGCAGCAACAAAGACCCAATGCAGCGAAAAGTAAATAAATTATTAAATAAATAAATAAATAAATAAATAAACTGTACCTGTCCAGCTGTCCAGGGAATGGAGCAGAAAAATCCCCCTGAACTTGGATCTGACCCTAGTTCCCATACCTGGTAGCTTGGTTTGTGAACCTAAACAAGCTATTTCCTTTCTCTGGACCTCAGTTTCTTCATCTGTGAATGGGTGACCAACACCCACACCCTGGGTGTTTTCTGGAGCATTCAAAGTCTCGAAAGAGATCCCAGAAGTGAACAAGCTTTGGAAGCTCTAAGATGTTCTGCACATAGGAAGGACATTTTCAACCCAAATGCCCCCAAGATAAAGAGTGGGTCCAGCAGGAGGCCCACGTGGATCAGAACTAAGGTGAGGCCCTGGGTGCAAAATGTAGGGGGGCCCCAAATGACTCACTCATCCGGACAGATAACACTGCAGTGCACTGCTTCTTTTAAAATCAAAAGTAATCCTCCAAATACCCATGATGAACAGAATGTCAACATCTTTAAATGAAGACGGGATCTGACCCTGCAGCTCCACCAAGCCTTGCTCTCCTCACCCTGGTCTCAACCCCGAGACCTGGACTCCAGTGCGGGAGTGATTGAACGGCTAGTGTCGAGGAGGGGAATTCCCTGAGCGCAAGGTCATCCTATGGGTTTGGAGGTCGAGCCTGGACCAGGGTCCAAATCTCCTAGCCTGTAACCAGGAGTTCTTTCTATCCCACTGGGTGGCATGTGCCCTGCCAGGAAGATGCTTCAGGGAAGGTGTGTGCATGTGTGTCCCCTGCCCTCACCATCAATACTAAAGTCAACACGTACGAGCAGGTGGTTTTCTCCAGAAGAGCCAGGAAGCATAAGAAACATCTTTACCGCTGCCCCTGATTTTCTACGTTCTTATCCACATTCTGAGTCCTTGGTGTTTCCATCCAAAGCTGAACTTGAAGGGACTGAAGCCCATTTCAGTAGAAATAGCAGGTCCTAAGACTGCTTCCCAGGAATCCTTCCTCCAGGATGATAAGAGATGCACTGGAGAGGGTTCCCACCCCTGAATCTGTCCCTTGGTGGAGCGTTGGGGCTGCGCAAACAGATGAGGTGCACAGCTGCTCCAGAGCTGGGCAGAGAGGGTACCTGCATCTTGGCTTTTCGTAGTTTCATGCCCCTCCTCACATGTCTCTGTTGGTAATTACGTGTGTGCCACCTGATTAATATCTGCCTCCCTCGCCCCTCCCCAAACCAGGCTTTCCGTGGGGTGGGGTCTGCCTCCATCCTGCTCACTGCTCCACCCCCAGGGGGAGCGCAGAGTACGCCTCCCATAGAGATTTGTTGGAAGTATGAACCGTGGAGTTAATTGAATCCATGGAGTGAGGCAAGGTCCGAGGTCTGGAAATGAGCAGCCCTGGTTCACACTTACAAATGAGCGGCCCCATTCTAAGCTCTGCGCAGCGTGGACGCGTGTAATCGCTGAGACCGTCCCGAAGGCAGGTACCGCTAGGAGCCCCGTCTCATGGCTGAGGAAGTGACGGCACAGGAAGCTTAAGCCATTTGCGCATCACGCTCTGCAGGCCCTCCCTCGACACAAAGTCCAAGCAGAAACATGATGCCCATGGTGGGTGCACAGAGAGAGGTGCAGGCAGCAGGTGGCATCACCATCTGCCCGCTTCTGGGACTCTCCCTCCTTCCTCCCCGCTGGTCCCTCCTTCTTAGTAAGCTTGTGGTCTCCACTGGTTTTGCCCCATTGGAGCCTGTGTTTATCACAGACACATAGGGGCCTCTCCTCTCTCACACCACACTGACGCTCTGAGCATCTCAAGGATCCCAAAGGCTTACACTGCCGTCTAGATACAGACTCTCCAAAGCATTAGACCAAGTGGTTCTCAACCGGGGCCAGCTTCCCCAGCCACCCCCGCCGCCAGGGGACATCTGGCAATGTCTGGAGACGTTTGTGATTGTCATGCCTGGGAAGGGGGTGCAGTTGGCGTCTACTGGGTAGAGGTCAGAGATTGGGCACCCATCCACTGCACAGGGTGGCCCCTACAACGCAGAGTGACCTGGCCTCAGATGTCACTAGGGCTGAGGTTGGGAAGTCCCGGTTGATTCCACTCTGTGCTAAGAAGTATTCCCAGCTGCCTCCTGGGCGTGTCCACTTGGCTGTCCCCCAGGGTCTCAAACTCAATATCTTCCAGAAGGAACTCATTGTCTGCACCCCTCCCCCAATACTTCCGGTCGGCTTGCCTTCCAGCATTTTCCACCTCTGGAAATCTGGTTCCACTCACATTACTATTCCAGCTGGAACCGGCATCATCTGCGCACATCACACACACACCAAATTCGGCAACACCCCCCCCACCCCGCCTAAATGCCAGCTGAGAATTCTTCTTGCCCTCCCATCACCTCCGCCCTGCTCGGGCCACCACGTTCTCTCCACTACACCAGTAACAGCCTCTTTGCTGGCCTTTGTCCCTGCAGCTTCACCAGCGACCCCCTCCAGCCCATCTCCCAAGCAATGGGCAGAGAGATCCTTCTAGAGCAAGAAAGTGTCACCTCCTCCAGAAGACTCCCCATTTAGTACCGCATTTGGTGGTGGTTGCTTGCATAACATTGTGAAGGTGCTGAATGCCACCGGCTTGTGCATTTGAAAATGTTGAAATTT
This sequence comes from Delphinus delphis, assembly GCF_949987515.2. NCBI lineage: Eukaryota > Metazoa > Chordata > Mammalia > Artiodactyla > Delphinidae > Delphinus > Delphinus delphis. Next base: position 56,115,009 of record NC_082697.1, read on the forward strand.
TACTCTGTATATATTTTACCACAATTTCTTAAAAACCTCCCCATTGGCCTCTGGGCTCCTCTCTGCGGCTTCCACGATCCGGCCCCTGCCTATCCCCCCAGCCTTCTTTCTTGCTAAGGACTCAATCATTGGACTTTTCCTGGGGACTGGAGCAGGGGGCAGGGGGGTGGGGGCAGGTGGCTGAGATCTTGCAGGTGGAAACAGTGAGGCAGTGAGATTAAGAAAGCAGGTTATGGGCTTCCCTGGTGGCGCAGTGGTTGAGAGTCTGCCTGCCGATGCGGGGGACACGGGTTCATGCCCCGGTCCGGGAAGATCCCACATGCCGCGGAGCGGCTGGGCCCATGAGCCATGGCCACTGAGCCTGCGCGTCCGGAGTCTGTGCTCTGCAACGGGAGAGGCCACAACAGTGAGAGGCCCGCGTACCGCAAAAAAAAAAAAAAAAGAAAAAAAGAAAGCAGGTTATGGGCTTCCCTGGTGGCGCAGTGGTTGAGAATCTGCCTGCTAACTCAGGGGACACAGGTTCGAGCCCTGGTCTGGGAGGATCCCACATGCTGTGGAGCAACTAGGCCCATGAGCCACAACTACTGAGCCTGCACGTCTGGAGCCTGTGCTCCGCAACAAGAAAGGCCGCGATAGTGAGAGGCCCGCGCACCACGATGAAGAGTGGCCCCCGCTTGCCACAACTAGAGAAAGCCCTCGCACAGAAATGAAGACCCAACACAGCAAAAATAAATAAATTAATTAAAATGATCCAGGATGTACCTTTAAAAAAAAAAAAAGAAAGCAGGTTATTCTTGTAGAGGGTGGCACGTGGTGTTTTCTGAATATGCTGCCAGCACTACATCCAACACCCCAGGCTCTTCTTAGCATGTGACTCTGATACTCTTCCCAGGGAGGCTGGGGTCTGTGTTCCCTCCCCGTGTATCAGGACAGGCTGGTGATGGCGGCAGAGGGGATATGGCTTCTGAGGCTAAGTTACAAAAGGCCGTGCAGCTGGTACCTTGCTCCTTGGATCCCAAGCCTGTGACTGCCCTGCTGCCGCCATGTTGTCAGGAAGCCCAATCTAGCCCATGTGGAGAGATTGTTACCAACCCAGGTTCTTGGCCTCCTTAATCAACAGACACTGATCAGAGGCCAGACAAGAAATTCAGGCAAGGCTTTATTGGGGCCCCTGCTGCAGCAAGGGTGGGGAGTGAGAACAAGTAAGAGGTTCCATTGCTCACTCGCTCCCCGGGGTGGGGGGCAAGCTAGTTCTTTATATGGGGTGAGGGTAGGGGTGGGTCCAGGGGTCAGGTCAGAGGGGCGGCTTAGGTAGTTTGCCCACCCTTTGGTGGTGTTGAGTGCAGGGGGCGTGCACACCATCCTGCTTTTGCTCCCAACGCCCTGTTTTTGCTCCCGGCTCTTCAGAAGTGGCAGTTAGGCTTTTCGGTCTTTTCGTATCTTGTTGTCCATAATTTGCCCCCACTGCACATGCATGCAGTTATTTTTAGTCCCTTACAGGTTCTTTGTATATTCTTGCTCAAGGAGACCTTTGTGCAGGTGCAAGCCCTGCCGCAAAGGGTCCCAGGTCCCGGGTCCCAGCCTGTCTCAAGATGTATGGAAAGGCTTTGAGAAGAAACAGAGGAGTGCTCAGCCTGCTTGGCTGTACCCCCTGTTGCTCCAATTCCAGTCCCTGCATGAGAGAGACCAAAGCAGAACCAGCGGCTGAGCACTTTCTGAATTCCCGACCCTCAAAGACGACAAAGGATAAAAAATGATCCTTGCTGGTTTTAGCCGCTGCTTTTCTGGTGACTTGTTATGAAGCAACAAAGGAGACAGGCAGGGATGGTGCCCAAGAGCACAGATGCCAGTCAGCCAGCCTCCACCCATTCCCCCCCCCCACCTCTTACCCGGGGTGCAGCTTGGGCAATTATCTCCCCTCCCTAAGCCCCAGTCTCCTCATTGTGGAAGAGGTGATCACAGCACCTGCCTCACAGGTATCTTAAGACTGAAGAAGATAAAGTGTACTCAGCAGGTGGTAAGCACTTGCTAGTGTAGCTGTGGTTATTATTCTGAGGTTTAAAACCATCCTGTTACAGTGCCTGTATTAATCTCCCAGGACCACCATGACAAAGTACCCCAAACTGGGCAGCTAAAAACAACAGAAATCTATTCTCTCCATGTTCTAGAGGCCGGAAGTCCAAGATCAAGGTGTCGGGAGGGTCATGCTCCCTCTGAAGACTCCAGGGTAGGATCTTCCCACCTCTTCTAGTTTCTGGAGGCTCCAGATGTCCCTCGGCTACGGCAGCACCGCCCCATTCTATGCCTCTGACTTACTGGCCTCCTCTCTGTGTGTCTGTGTCTTCCAATAGCCTTCTTATAAAGACACCAGTCGTTGGGTTAGAGTCCACCCTAATCCAGTGTGATCTCATCTTAATTTAACTAATTACATCTGCAAAGACGCTCTTTCTTTCTTTTTTTTTATTATTTATTTATTTAGCTGCACCGGGTCTTAGTTGCGGCAGGCATGTGGGATCTAGTTCCCCGACCATGGATCGAACCCAGGCCCCCCACATTGGGAGCACAGAGTCTCAGCCACTGGACCACCAGGGAGGTCCAAAGATCCTCTTTCCAATTAAGGTCCCAGGTACTGGAATCACGACTCCAATATCTTTTGGAGTATAGCCTTGAACCCACAGCAGGCCCACGTTTAGGTAGGCAGGTACAGCGCGCTTAGCACACACCTCACCCCAAAGGGCCTCGTGGGTAAAAAGTGAAGGTCAGATGTGGATATCAGACCATCCAGGTCTGACACCAGCTCGTTCCGTGGTGCAGATTCAGGACCCAGTCCCAGGCAAAGAGAAAAACAAATAGCTGGTTCCGGGAATTACAGGTGAGGCCTCAGCTCACCTCTCGGGCTCCCCGAGGCTGCTGCTTCCAGGCAAGGACTCAACAACCCAGAGAGGTGCAGGAGGGAGCAAACCCCACAAGAAGCAAGGAGACGGGATGGGGGAGTCAGCTCTCCCAGCGCATAAATATTTTATTAGTCATCACAGCCTCGTTCCTCCTCTGCGGCTCCGACTATGCCGTTAAATTAAGCATTTCTAACTGAGGAAATAGAAATGAACATGGAACAAATGCCGATGTACTGAGAGAACCCCCATGTCCTCCCAGCAGGGAGAGGTCCCCCCGCCCTGAGGTTGCAATACTAGCAACTTACTGCGGTTGCTGATGAAAGGGCAGGAATCCTCAGGTGCAGCAGCATCTGGTGCCGTGACCACAATAGGGGCCACCAGGAGGTCCTCAGACCCCAAGGATGGTGGATGAGGAGGCAGAAGCACACCGCTCGGCTCAGTGATCAAAACACCGGGTTTGGGTCTTGGTCCTGGCCCATGACCTTGGACGCATCCTTGGCCTCACCGAGCCTCTGCAGGAGCGTCCGTCGGTGGGAACCACGGTGGACGCCCCCTCCCTGCAGGACAGCGGCAAGGGTCAGATAGGAGCCAGGAGCTTGGGAAACTCTAAAGTGCTCCCAGGTGTGAGAAAGGCATGCGCGCCGGGTGACCCACCCTAAATGGTGTTCCCGGGAGGCTTCCAGAAGAGGCGAAGCAGATCACTCGTGGCTGCGCACAGGGGAGACGCCTCCTGGGGACAATCGGGGACATCTGAGCAGCAGTGAGGTGATGTCCTCCCTCTCCATCTGTCAGTCCTACTGTGACAAGCTCACACCTGCAGGGTAGGTGAGAAATTGGGGCTCAAGCAGGAGAAGGAACTTTCCCAAGGCACACGTCTGGGAGGCAGAAGAGCGAGTGCCCTGGAGCACGGCTGCCTGAGCCCACCCACCTACGTCTCCCTGAACCACACTTCCTGCGTGCCAGCCTCAGCCCCACTTACAGAGTCTCTTGTCCCCTGGGCTGGGCCCCTGCATTTGAGAGAGGGTGGTGGGATAGCTGTGCCACCAGACAGCCTGCAGGACAGGAGATGCCATTCCCCTAAGAGGGACTTCCTAGACCCAAACATCACATCCACACCTGATATTTCATGGGGCCTGGTGACAAGCAGTTTTGCTCACTGGTGCGTCCCCAGTACCTGGCAGAGGACTTGGCACAGAAAGGCTCTCAGGAGACATGTGCGGGATTTAATTGGATGAAACGGGCTTGGGGAGGACCATCCGTGGGCCCATTTTACAGACAAGAAGACTGAGGCCCAGAGGGAGACAGGAACGTCCCCAAAGTCACAACCCTGAGCAGGAAGAGGTGCATCCGTCTGTTCCCCGCCTTCCTCAGACCTCTCCGCCTCGATCTTGCACCACTCCCCAGTCTCAGCTGGGCCAAGGTGTGATCCTGGGGGTCTCGGAGCCCCTGCTGGAGAAGGGTCTCATAGCCTCCAGGGCAGAGGTTTGGGCAGCCATGATGGTGAGAGACTGGGAGGAGCATCTTCCCTTCCCAGACACCTTGGAGAAACACCTTCCTCCTGGGGCCTGACCCTGCCGGGCTCCCCCTGCAGGCGGGCCGAGCGGAAGGAGCGGGCAAAGTGCTTGCAAAGCCGGGTTCTGCCTGCAGCCTCTGAAAAGACCCACGGCACCCACGGCTGATTGTAACAAGATGCAGAATAAAATTTACGCCCCAACCCAAGAGAATCATAGAAGAGGCGAGATGCGGGTGGCAACGCACAGTGCAAAGATCAGAAGTTCGGCGTGGATGACGCTGGCTTTGAACCCTGACTGCGCGGAGGACTGTGCAGCCGCGGGTGTTCCCAGCCTCAGCCCAGGGCCCGTGGCGCTGGCCTCCTAGGGATGCTGTAAGAATCGAACCCCATGGCACGGGTGAGGAGGGCCTGGTGTGTAGTAGGTGCATAATAAATGCTCTTTGCTTCTCTGCGCCTTCTCATCCCAGTCTTTCTCCTCCTTCCGTCACTTTTTCTTCTTCCCCCTCCCCCATACTGTAGTCCCTGCATCCCAAGAGGCCCGCAAATCCCAGATAGGGAACCTCCCGAGAGCCAGGTGACCGTCCCCTTCCCCCGAGGGGCAGGGAGGAAGCAGGGGCTCCAGGGTCGTAGGTGAAAGGAGGGCTGGGAGTCTGCGCTGCCCTGGGGGCTGCCCAACACGCCCCGCCCCCAGACCCCCGTTGCCTGCCAGCCCGGAACAAGCTCACAGTCCCCTTTGTGTCACCCACCCCCTCGATCTGAGGGTCTCTCCTGCACCCTGATTCCTTTGCATTCGGTTTTTTTTCTTGTGTTTTTCTTAATTTTAATTTTTATTGGAGTATAGTTGCTTTACAACGTTGTTACTTTCTGCTGTACAGCAAAGTAAATCAGTCATTCGTATACATATATTCCCACTTTTTTGGATTTCCTTCCCATTTAGGTCACCACAGAGCACTGAGTTCCTTGTGCTATACAGTGGGTTTTCACTGGTTATCTGTTTTATACATAGTAGTGTATATATGTCAATCCCTTCTCCCAATTCATCCCACCCACCTCCCCCCTTGGTATCCATACATTTGTTCTCTACATCTGTGTCTCTATTTCTGCTTTGCAAATAAGTTCGTCTGTACCATTTTTCTCAATTCCACATAAAAGCGATATTATGCGATGTTTGGTTTTCTCTTTCTGACTTACTTCACTCTGGTCCATCCACTCCGCAAATGGCACAATTGTTCTTTTTTATGGCTGAGTAGTATTCCGTTGAATAAATGTACCACATCTTCTTTATCCATTCCTCTGTTGATGGACATTTCGGTTGCTTCCATGTCCTGGCTATTGTGAATAGTGCTGCTATGAACATTGGGGTGCATGTGTCTTTCTGAACTATGGTTTTCTCCAGGTATATGCGTCTCTGGTTTTTCGTTGTCCGTTTCACTCTCTGTTCCTCTCTCAGATTCTCTGCCCTTCTTTCCGCCTTTTTCTGAACCTCCCTGGGTCTCTTCCTGTCTCTCTCTCTTCTTTCTCTGGACGCAGCTCCTTCCTCTCTGTCTTCCTCTGTCTTCAGTCCACTCCTCTCTGTCTGCACCTCTGTCTTTATCTCTTTTACTGTTGTTGATATGTTTCTCTGGGCCTCTCATGGGTGTGGGTATGGGTGTGGGTCCATCTGTTATTCTGTCCTTCTCTCTCGCTCTCTCTCCCTTCCCCCATCCTCCAGACGCTCCAGCGGGGACCCAAATATTTGGGAAAGTTGGCAGCTGTTGGAACAGGCAGAGGTTGTGCGTCTTCCTCAGTGTTCACAGAGGCCTCATATCAGCGTCTCTGCCCTTGGGTATCATGTGCTGGGAAATGACAAACGGAAATTCACTGACGGGATAAGCAAAGGCCATGGGTTGCTCCCTTTTTGGCTATAAAGGAAATCCAGGCCTCTGACTCTCGAGGGAGCAGCCCACGATGTCAGAGGATGGGAAACAAGTGACCACGCTGAAGCCCTGAAGCCCTGAAGCCAGGGTCTGGGTCCTGGTTGTCTCACCTGCAGCATCAAGTCCCCATTCTGCAGATGAGGAGCCTGGGGGCCGCAGGCTCCTTATCTGCAAAATGGGGCAACAGTGCCTGCTCTGCGAGCTCCTGTCTCCCCCAGTCTCTTCCCCTCACCGCAGCCAGGATCCTATCAGCCCTGAGGCTCATCTCCAGGAAAAGGCACCGAGGTCAGCTTGGGGAGACCAAGGCCAGGTCTTCACTCAACCCATGTGTCCAGCCTCCAGGGAGACTCCCCTTCCAGACCCTACAAGAGGGGCCCAGGAAACACTCATGAATTGATGAATCAATGACTGGTTCTTCAATCCTGCTCAGCAGAGGACCAGCTCCCTGGGACACTGTGGTCACTGCCAAGGTCACACTCCCCACGCACCCATCCCTGCCCCTCCTCCACTTCTTTCTAGAACCTCTTCCCAGGTGACTTACCCTATGTTTTATCCATCATGTTTATTGTCTGTATGTCACACACACACAGACACACACACACAAATGTCAGCTCCATGATGACAGGGGTTTTTGTCGCTTTTGTTCATGGCTAAATTCCCAGTGCTCCAAACAGCACCTGGCACATCAGACATCCAGTAAGTAATAGTTGTTAAATGAATGAGTGAATGGAGTGATAAATGCGTGAATGAGTGAAGGCATGAATGAATGAATGAGTGATGGATGGGTGATGGATGGATGGATGAGCGAATGAATCAATTAATGGACAAATGTATGAAGTAGTGAATGAATGAATGACAAATGAATGAATGAGTGTATAAGTGAGTGAAGAAATGAATGAAGAGATGAGTGGATGGGTACATGAATATATAAATTATGAACAAATCCGCGGATGGATGGTTGGAGGGTGGACGAGTATGTGAGTAAATGAGGGGAATGAATGGATGAGTGAATGAATGAACCTTCACTGCCAGGCAGGGTCCTCTCCGAGGGGGCAGTGGGACAGTTCCATGGGCCATCCAGCCAGGTCTGGACTTGAGGACACAGGTCTGGGCCGAGCTTCTGCCGCAAAGGGGAGGCACCTACTTACCCTTCTTCTTGTCCTATTTACCTTTTTATGAGGAAAAGTCGCCTCCCCTGAACCCCCAAACCCCCCCTGAATCCAAGCCACGCCTCCCCCAGTCCAAACTCTTTCATCTCACCTGGGTGATGGGAGAAGCCCCTCCCTGCCATCTGCTCTCCACTCACCAGACCAAAGGAGCTTCAGCAGTTGTTCTCACACCACCCCTGCACAGCACAGTCACCTGGGGAACTTTTTAAAAATACCAGTGCCTGGGCCCACTTTTGAGGTTTTGATTCCTTTAGGTTCAGTTGTTAGAAGTTTGATTTTATTTTAAAGCCCCTGAATGATGCCTGGGTTGAGAACCGCTGTCTTGAAGCCGATGCATCTCTGCACCATCTCTGGAGGTGTCCCATTGCTCCCAAAGCAGGAATGAATGGGATGGGATGGAATAGAAGAATAGAATAGAATAGAATAGAATAGTATAGAGTAGAATCCTAAACCCAGCTTAATCATCAGCACCTCCTTACCCTGGACCACGGGCACTCTCCAGCCCACATCTTCTGCCTCCTCATCACCCCTCTAACGTCTATCACTCTCCCTCGATGCTCCTTCCTTCTTTCCCTAAAACACATAAGCTTGTTCCCACCTCAGGTACTTTGCACTTGCTGCCACCTGCCTGGTCCTCTGTTTCCCCACCTGGTAGGTTCCTCACTTGAGTCTCAGCACAATGCCACCTCTTCCAAGAAGCCCTCCCTGACTCTCCTTCCTAGAGTAGCACCTCCCAGCCACCCTCCAGCTCACAGCCCTGTTTTCTTCACTATGTGAATTTCTCATGGGTACTATTGGTTCATGCGTGTACCATCTGTTTCCATGTAACTGCAGGGATTTTGTCAGTCATCCCCATTGACGTGTCCTCAGACCCCCCAGAACAGTTCTTGACACATAACAGGTGTTTGGTAAATATTTATTTAATGAATGAGATTCTTTTCAGCCGTGTTGTCAGTTCCTTTAGAACACACATGCTTTCTCTTGTTATTATTCCTTTCGTTCCCCTAGCAGGGTTTTTCACCTTCGGCACTTTGACATGAAGGACTAGACGGTTCTTTGTGGTGGGAGCATCCTGTGCACTGTGGAAGTTGAGCAGCACCCCTGGCCTCCACCAACCAGATGCCAGTAGCACTCGTCCCCAGTAATGACAACCAAAAATGTCTCCAGACATTCCCAAAAGCCCCAGGTGGAGAGGGAGTGGCGAATCTCCCCAGTTGAGACACCCTGCCCTGCAGTATTTAACCCACTGCTGGGCACTCAGGAAGCTGAAAACAAATGTCCCTGGACTGATTGGAATGTCAAGTCCAGCCTCAGTTCCACCATGTGACCAGCAGGTGGCAGCAAAGACCGCTCTCTCACTAGCACGGTTGCTCTCGCTTTGTGAAAAAATTTTTCTTTCCTCAGCCTAGAAACTGGTTTTGCAACCACGTTCACGCGGTGCAATGGGACTTTGTGAGCCATCCACTCAGTTTGCGCTTTTCCGAACTAGAGTGAAAGAGAAGCAGCAGGAACATCCTGAGCCCAAGAGCAGACAGGGTCGGCAGAAGTGGAAAGGAAATCATCTTGGAATCAGGCAGATCTGAATTTCAGTCCTAGTTGTACCCTGTCTCTCCTTAATTTAGTCCACCTGTGCCTCAGTTCCCTGACCTGTACCCTGCCTCGCTTATCTCCAGTCATCACCAACAACTGTGTCTCACCTGCCAGTCTCTCCTCAACCATGTGGCCGCTCAGAGAGCAAGGGCTTGCTCTGGTGGGTCACTGCCCCTAGTTCCTGCCATGAAATGGCCTGTCCTCGGGGGTTTGTTGAACGACTGATTGATTGATGAGCTCGTTGAGCAATGCAGGTAAGGGATGACTCAATGGGTTTCAGCTGTGATGATGTCATGCCATGCTGAGGATGATGACATCATGGAGATGGTCATGTTATGATGAGGAGGAGGATGTCATAGTTCAAGTAATGATGTCATGGTCAGGAGGAGGATGTCATGGTCAGGAGATGTCATGGTGAGAGTAAGGGTGTCATGGTGGGGTGAGGTCATGGTGAGGATGATGACATCATGCAGTTGATAATGGTGTTCTCATGGTCCACACCAGTGGTCCCCAAACCTCTTGCCATCAGCCCTGCCCGGGCAGTTTCTTTTCTTTCCTTTTTTTTTGAATTTATTGTATTTATGTTTTAGTTTATTTTGGGGCTGCATCAGGTCTTAGTTGTGGTACACGGGATCTTTCGTTGTGGCTCGCAGGCTTCTCTCTAGTTGTGGCGTGCTGGTTTTCTCTCTCTGGTTGTGGCACGCGGGCTCCAGAGCACGTGGGCTCTATCGTTTGCGGCACACAGGCTCTCTAGTTGAGGCACGCGAGCTCAGTAGTTGTGGCGTGTGGGCTTAGTTGCTCCATGGCATGTGGAATCTCAGTTCCCCGACCAGGGATCTAACCCGCGTCCCTGCATTGGAAGGCCAATTCTTTACCACTGGACCACCAGGGAAGCCCCTCGGGCAGTTTCTTAAACCTGAGGCTCCCCAATCCCTCCCCGCATCTCATGACTCAGCATCTTACAGGAACAGGTTCTAAACCTTAGCTGATGTTGGAATCATCTGAAGAGGCCTTAAAAATTATCGGTGCCTGGACTCCCTCCCTAGAGGTGATCAGAGCAGGGATTCAGCCCCGGAATCAGGGGTTTTAAGATGCCCTCATGATTCTAAGATGCAGGAAGGTGACAACCAGCCCTGCCACTTAACAAACTCCCAGGTCAGTGTGATACAAAGGGTGATCCCAGACCAGGAGCATCTGCACCACCTGGGAACCGGTGAGAACTGTGAACTGTGGGACCCCACCCAGCCCCACTGACTCAGAGACTCTGGGCAGGTGGATTTGGACATGCAGCCACTTTGGGGCCCCCATCCCCATGGGCCGAAATATCAGGATAAAAGCGGGATGCAATTTTCTGGGGGAGGGACAAAGCGTTACGATTAGTCCCCAAAGATCACCCTATCAATTGACCAACTCCGTGGGAAACTTTCAACTCCATATTCTAGACCAAAGCTCCACCCCACACGATAAACACCCTGTATCAAAACTGGAGTGATTTTCACCCCAAAGGAGCCAAGTCTTCTCAATACCAACAGGGCTGAGGAGATAGGTGCACCCCCTCACCCAGACTCGCTGTAGCCACGCCAAGAAAACATCTTCCTCTGGCCACACGACTGCTATGGGGTGTCATCATTTCAGAGAAGAAGGGCTGCAATATGTCACCAGGACCCGGCCTGTGATAGTACAGACCTCCCATGCTAGTGCAGAAGCGAGCCACAACCCCTGCTGCTTTCAAGGAGACCGCGTGTGTTTACGCTGTGTAAATCCTCCCAATCAAAGCTGGTTAGAGACGCAGGATCGCCAGCCCTGCACCCCACCTACTGAATCAGAGGCTGCATTTTCATAAGATCTCCATGAATTTGAGATGCGCTAGTATGAACCCGATGCCAGGCCACTCTCCTTCTTGAGGTTTTTATTGTTGTCGTTCCCCCAAATGCAGCCTCTTACGGAGCTGAGACCATCACCACAGGAAATCCCACCTGTGTCTTATAAAGTTACACACGGGCATCTGTCCGGGTTCTAAGCCAGTCTGATGCTTGTCTCAACCCAGGCTGTACTTCGGGAAAAACCGGAGCAGTTCTGGAAGCTAATGGTGCTTGGGCCCCCAACCCCAGAGACTGTGATTTCATGGCCTGAAGTGACACCTGGGCATTTTTTAAATTCCCCGGGTGACTGCAGTGGGGCGTTAGGGTTGAGATCTGCTGATGCCCAGGCACAGGCCTTATTCAGGGGATGTCAGAGGACTTAGCACATGACACTGGTTATGTGTTTCCCAGTGTGTTTAAATCTCACTGGCCTTGGATGTTACACCTGGGAACTGGGCTCCATCAACACTTTGATGTGGAAACTATTTCTATCACAGGCTCGGGGTGTCCTGAGCTCACATATAGGGTTGGAATGAAGGCTAAATGCAAAGCCGATGGTCCAGGAGATGCTCGTTGTGTTTGGAGGATCACTGTTTCCCACTAAGTGTGAGCGCGGGTAATTCTCTCCTCCGCGGTGAGCTTGCCAATGAGCGCTTCTTGGGCATCACAAGTTGGCTTGTTGCCCTTCCTGCTGATTGTGGCTTGCTGACCCTTCCTCTCCTCCCATGAGGACCTCCTGGCACCTGTGAAGTGACACATGAATGGGACCACTGACCGCCTGAACGTCCAAGAGGGGCTTTCATCTCTGGGATGACTCTGTGTTGTTTCAAAAGCGAGTCGCTGACCACGGAGAATCATTGCATTAACTGAGCCTTTTCTGCTTGAGACTCAGGACTCTAGACCAGGTGAGCACGAGCCCGGCTGGGGTCAGGGAGGACACATCCACCTCCTGGTTGCTGCGAAGCCCAGATCTCTGCTGCCTGCCCTCCAATTTCCCACGGTGCCTCCTGCCTGGTTCCAGGTCGCGGGAAGCATGAAGCCCGGGGTCTGAGACGCAGCATCCTCCACACACAGGATCCACGTCGCAGCCAGCCGGCATGAACCTGCTCAGAAAAGCTGTGATAAAGGAGAACATGCCTCTAGCTTGCTGTGTGTTTTTGCAACACTTACCTAACCTCTCTGGTCCTCCGTTTCTTTAACAAAGAAGAGAACCCCATCCAAAGGGCAGGAGTGAGGATGAAGTGAAGCCAGAGGAGACTCACGGAGGTTGCAATCAGTAAGTTCTGTACATGATGAAGGAGGTGCTTTTGCTTTTTCATGGGTTTGGCACTCAGCCTCCTCCAGCCCACATGAGACACACGTGCCTAGACAGAGCACACACCATGCCAGGCAGCACTCAGATAGCAGCCAGGGCTGGAGCCCGGTCCACAGCGGCTCTCAGGTGGTGGCCTTTGAGGAAGAGGAAGCCGCAGCCCACCGAGATGGGTCCATGAGGCCCCCACGCCAAGCCCCTCCCTCCCACCACGACCAGGCATCGGGGCTCAGATGGCCTGGTCCTGCCTCCATCTCAGGCTGAGCACGCGGGCTGCTGCCAGGAAGGCCGCCCCGGTGAGGAGCTCGGCGATGAAGCTGATCCAGCCCAGGGCCAGGGACCAGCCAAAGCGGATGTCCACCTGGTCCAGCAGGGCCTTCTCCTCCAGGAGAAACAGCGCCTCCCGGAAGGCGGCGGCTGAATACGCGATGTAGACGCTGATGCCCGCGAGGGTCACCAAGGCTGAAGGGGTTGCAAAGGAGAGCAGATCAGACCCCCATCCCCGGGCACTGCCCCTCCTTCCCACTGCCGGTCCCTCTGCCCAGTGTGCTCCCTCCTCCCTTCCCCTCCCTTCCTGCCACTGGTAACTCCTGCCCATCCCCGCATCTCAGCTCCTGGCGATTCCTGGACCCGCCCCCCCACGAGCCAGTCCAACCCACCGTGGGGTTTCACAGCATCACATGGCCCTCCATCACTTCCCAGGTCAGAATTTGTTTGTGAAACGACTTAACCAATGCCTGTCTGCCCCAATGTGAGCTCCAGAGGGTCCACCCTGGATGCCCAGCCCCCAGAGCAGCACCCTGCACACGGCAGTGCTCCATGCATACGTTATTAGAACGCACTGTCCAGTCCCATAGCCACTGGCCCCACACGGCTCTTTAAACTTTTATTAATTTAAATGAACATCTCAGCTCCACGTTGGCACCTGCCACACGCCAAGTGCTCGTTGCCTGTTTCGTGGCAAATTAGAGAATTTCTCCATCAGGAG